>NC_133543.1:60618603-61243603 GCF_048773025.1 Camelus bactrianus
AAGAGGAAGGCTGGTCCTGACTCCATCAGCTACCACAGAAGTGTTCTCTCTGTTGAATCTTACTGCCTCCTGTTCCCCATTCTTGCTCTATTTTAAGGGAAGTGGAGAATGTTAGGAACTTCTTTCTTTCTGAATCCTCCTCTGTGCTATTTAGAGTTCTCTAGAGAAACAGAACCAATAAGGGAGATATAGATCTCTCTGTATATAGATACAGTTGTCAACATTGAGATGTGTGTGTGTGTGTATGTAAATATATATATATATATATATATATTTATATATATATGATTTATTATAAAGAATGGGCTTATGCACTTATGGAGGTTGAGAATTCCCAAGATCTGGGGTCTGAAGGCCTGAGAACCAGAAGAGTCAATGATGTAAGTTCCAGTCCAAGTCTAAAGGCAGGAGAAGATCGATGTCCCAGCTTGAAGTAGAAAGAGTGAATTTTTTTCTTGTTCAGGGTTTTGTTCTGTTCAGACCTCAGCAGATTGGGTGAGGCCCTCCAAATTGGGGAGGGCAATCTGCTTTACTCAGTCTCCTGATTCAAATGTTACCTCCTCCAGAAACACCCTCACAGACACATGCTGGGATAAATTTAACCAAATGCCCAGGTACCCTGTGGCCCAGTGAGGTTGACAGGTGAAATTAACCATCACATCTATGCTTCTCCTCTTTTTCCCCTCCCCCTCCTTCTTCATCACTGCCTTTGACTGGGGTTCCCCAGAACCAGACCATCAGATGAGAGTTTGTGGGAAAGTGGTTTACTAAGAAAAGCCTCCAAGGAAAAAACAAGGGGACAGATAGGACTGAGAAGAAGAGAAGGCCAAGGGATGGTACAATATTGAGCAAAGTTGCAGGGAGGTTAACTTTGTCCTAAACCTATGGAAGTGCTCTGGAGGCATGTGGGCTGCACCTCAGACAGCCTTGGCCTGGGTCTTGGGAAAATTAGTGGTCATAGGCTATCCCTTGAGGACATACATCTCCAGGTACTTAGCACTTGCTCTCTATCCAGGAAGGAAAAGTAGGCTGTGGCAACCCGAGGGCAGCCTTCCGATGAGGTGTCATGGGTGTGGCTTTTGGAAGTGAAAGCCTTGTATCTACGTAAATCAGGAAGGATCTGAGGGAGCTGGGCTGAGCACAGGCATGTGCCACAATGGTCTTCAGCCTCTTGGCAATGATCACAATAATCTCAGTGTTATCAAGGACTCATATGCAGGATACTGAACTATGTGCTTCCCAGACGTATTATTAAATTTTCACATCAAATTTATGGTAATTAGTATAATTATATCACTGAGGAGTGAGTAAGTTGTCTGCATGAACAGCACGAGCTGCAAGGATCCAATCCTCCTGTTGCCCAGATGCTGTCTGTCCTTTGCTCCATGTCCGTGCTTACCACCCCAAATTTTCTGAAGAAATATTACTTGCCATGCAAGATAACGCATAGAATTTCAACATTCCCATTTGTGATAGAGACAGTCTCTCTCATTATTAGTAGTCATACTCTCATGTATCTTGATAACTTTCCAGGTCATAATTCTGCATTAATTCAAACTAAAACTTCCTGATATTGATGAAAGTAATGTGATTCTAAGCTGGCAAACAGAAATATCTGCCATTTCTCTGAAAGGTTTTTTTTTTTTTTTTAACTACTTAAAAGATGCTATTCTTGGCTGTCATGGAATTTTTTACACCCATGTTTACACTCTGGATTTCAGAAATTTGCTGAATATGAAAGAAGTCTTTAGACTGCAGTGTAGTGTTACTTTCCACTAACAAGCACAGCATGTCTGAGTTTAACCGTTCACTACTGAATGTAAAGAACAAGTGGTGAAAATGATTCTGTGTGTAAACCATAAATGCTGGCAACTTCCTGCACTGGTGAGTCATATAACTTCACCTCCTGAAGGCTCTCAAAGAGACAGCTGTGTGTTTTTTAAACAAAAATAAATTGGTTTGTATACACCACTATTCCAGAGTTAGCAATTACTTTGAATTCTTCATTAAAAATGCATGTAAATGAAGATATAATTAGGCAGATTTAAAAAGCTTTGTGCTTTCTATGGTTACTGTTTTTGCAAAAGGAGTACTATCACAACAGTTTACCCCTCTTAAATGTTAATTTTGAAAGTAGCTTAGCAAGGAATTGTTCAACCAAATTACAGCATTGTTTTATAATGGATTTCAGGTTATTTTCCTCAGCCGTCACATATATATATATAAAATTAATATTTTCACATAGTGGACTTTCTCAAAGAATTGAACAATTAAAAAATTGTTTAACGTGACATCTCTTGAATTAGCTTTCCAATTACATATGTAGAGAGAAACTAGGAGTTCGATAAGTTTGCACAATTGCATGATCTTGACTACGTTAAAAAGTTACTCTGAGAATTCTTTCTTATTAATTTTCACCTTGTATTCTAACACATGTTTGGCTTCTTTTATGGTGGCGTCTAGCATTATTTTACATAGAAGATTGCACTTCAAGGAATGCTTTAGCATGTGTGGGTATATTTAAAGTTCCCATAATGCTGTTGAGATGAAATCTTGCGGTAATTAGGAGAAAGACAGCTTGAGGAACCTAAATTATGTGGCTCCAACTGGCCCTCTTCTAATCATCTTCATTTTGAAAAGCAACTAAGGGAGATCATCATTTTTGTTTTGTGAATATGTTTTTTTTTTTAAAGAAAGAAAGCAATACTTCAAAAAAATCTCAATAATACAGACTAGCAGAACAAGCCCTTTCAACACAAGTCCCTTTAACTTCCTGACATACTTAATGTCTGTTTCTTTCTGGACACTGGCAGTTGGAGGTTATTGTTTTGATGCAGTGGTATGCTACGTACATGGCTTCTGACTCTGCGGGTAACACCACTCTCCCCCCACAACACACACACACACTCTCCCCCAAGGGAGCCAAACACTTCATTTACACACACACACACACACTCTCCCTCTCTCCCTCTCTCCCTCTCTCCCTCTCTCCCTCTCTGTCCCTCTCTGTCCCTCTCCCTCTCTCCCTCTCTCCCTCTCTCCCTCTCTCCCTCTCTCCCTCTCTGTCCCTCTCTGTCCCTCTCCCTCTCTCCCTCTCCCTCCCTCTCCCTCTCCCTCTCCCTCCCTCTCTCTCTCTCTCTCTCTCTCTCTCTCTCCCTCCCCCCCAGGGGAGCCAAACACTTCATTTATCCAGTGTCCAATCCCAGGAATCACTCCTTTCCTCTTTGGTTTTCTCAGAACCACTCTCTTTCCTCCCCTCCCAGTCATTCTGCGGAATCTCTCCAGGGAGTGAAGGAAATGGCTTCAAGGATCTTTGAGACAAGGAATTTAAAAACCTGTTTGCCAGCTACAAATCTGAGGGCAGAAGAAAGGGAAAATTTGTGGTAAAGGAAAAAAAAAAAGATTCAGTAAATTGTGCAGCAGGAACTTCTGTCTTCTCTCCCCACCCATAGCGTTGTGCAGGTGCAGCCTCTCAGTACCAGTCCCCCAACCCCTTCTCCCTCTTCCTGCTCTTTTGGGAGTCACCTGGCTAAAGTTCAAGGAGACAGAGCTCTGGCTGACCCCCAAAACTGTTCTCACGCATCAAGTCTGGGTGCCCACATTGCCTGATCTGTACAAACGCCATGTGGCAGGACCACAGCTCTCGGAAGGGCATAGTCATACTGTAGTAATGATTTATATCTTTCCTCCCTACCTCAATAAAGAGAAGCCAGCTTTAGACAAAAAAGCCCCATAAATTCTTCTTTCTAATCCATGGGTTTCCTCACCTTGATACTGTAACATTTCTACTGAGTTTTAAGCACAGTAAGCTGATTTTTCAAAATTCCTTATCTTGAAGAATAAGGATCAAGATTTCAAAACATTTGCAGTTGTGAACCTTTGGATAGAAAAGCCATAGTCATGGGCAAAAGGGGTAAAAAGGTGAAACATGTGCAAAACAGATGTTACAACTCAATTTCATGCCAGAACAAATTAAAAAATCAGAACCTTGCTTTGTGATTTAGATGACGGACAATCTATATAGATGTGTGTAGGCTGAAAAAAAATTCTCTGTGTGGAACTAGACAGTTTTTTAAATGTGGGAACCTACTTTCCAAATGTAACCAGGCTCAATTACTAAAACAGATATCTCCTTCTGGTTTGGAGATTGTCTACAGTGTCCAAACCTTGATATTAGCTCAGCACCACATGGGAATGAAAATAACTTTGAGGTTCATTATCAAATGGAGAAGTATGATTAGAAAATTTGAGAACATTTTCATAAAAAAGAATAAAGTATCCACATAGTATTTGGTAGTTTAAAATGTATTAAAATGTATGAGTTGGGCATCTATTAAGTGCATAGCACTTTGTTAGAACACCAGGTGGGTGGTCAAATGGTAATGAAAATATAAAAGACACCATTTGGATGGAGGTAGGCAGCCTTTAAACTCAAAACCAAGTTTCAGAATGACAATCAGTGCCTAGTGTAGATGCTCATAGGTTTTTTAAAAAAAAAAATTTGTTATAAGCATCTCCCTGCAAGGATATTTCAATGTAATACGATATATTCAAATTAACATCCTAGAGATTTCAAGCTTTTCTCTCTATAACTATCATCATTAAGCAAGAATAGAATTTCTTTTTTAATATTTTACTTACTTATTATTGTATTACTTTTTATTTTGAGGGGGTGGTAATTAGATTTATTTATTTTCAGAGGAGGTACTGGAGATTGAACCCAGGACCCTGTGCATGCTAAGCATGTGCTCTGCCCTTAAGCTAGACCCTCCCCCCAAGAACAGAATTTTCTTAATTTGAGGTCTGTGAGTAATTCAGAAAATCTGTAGATGAGCTACAGAGGGTCCTTGACTCCACTAAAATAGTATACAGTGTGTATTTATTTGTATTTTTTATGAGGAGAGAATACATAGCTTTCATACATTCTCATGAGGATTCATGACTTCTCAAACATTAAGAAACTGTGTTTGAGAAAACAGAGCTCTACTAATAGTAGGAGACTATTAAATTTATGCTATATAAAAAATGAACTGTACAATCCACAAAAGCTTTGCAAATAGTTGAAATGTAAAACAAAGTAAGTGCTATGTTTATGCCTTCAAACAAGTGCAATATAACAACCTCAGTCACAGAGTTTCCCTTTGAATATGTGTTTTAGAAGCCCAAGCTATTTGTCATCAGACACCTTCTCTTTACAATTTGAACCATTTAGAGTCATGGGAAGTAACCATAGTAGGTTGCACTATGTTTTACTTTATTGGCAATTACTCAAGAAAGAGCTGGGAAGAGGAAGGAAATGAGAAATAAATATGGTCTCAACCTTATGATCAAGGGACACAGACACAGATAAAAAGAAGGACTCTAAAAAGAAAGACTCAAATCAAGTGCCAAGTTGTGGCTTGCAAGAAACTAATTAAATCAGATTTTAAATTTGATTCAACAGTACTAATTATTGACATTAATTATTAACATATTAATACAGATAGGTTCCTGATGGAAAAAAATTGGAAACTTGAAACTTGGCCATATTACAGTTTTTCTTATCTCAGCACATGAGTAACTTGTCAAATGTAGTTAAGCTTTGGGCTCTGTTTCTCCTCATTGATAAGGGGATGTTAGCAAGCAACAGCCACAATGTGGTGGATTTGCATTATGTCAGTTTAAAGTGGAAAGACATTTCCCAGAATTCCCTGCCTACCTACTTCCAGTTTAGCGTGAGATGCAGGAGACATTGGATGAGAGATCTGATCCGTGGAAGTGAAGCAAAAGGCACATTCTTTTATGCTTGGAAGGTCAGTTCAGGGCATCATGCTCTGCTGGCAGCTCTAAAACGTTGCTGTTCATTTGCTGTTGCACCTTGTTAGCCTGGGACTGTAGTGGGCCTGCAGCCTCTTTAGCTCCTGCCAGGTCTTCAGCTCCCAAGCCAGGTGTGTGTTGAGGACTGTGATGAAGAGTACCAGCTTCTCCTGCTGGACAATCACATCATCAAAGTTGGAGCCTGTGAGAAACCAACTTTGGTTCCAGTTCATCCTTGCCCTCCCCAGTACAAATCCATCTTTCCTTCCCCAGCCTGCCTGTCCTGCTGACCTGAGGCCCAGCACTAGATGCAGAAGCGACAGTCTTACAAAGATTGTTTAACCAGCTCCCAAGTTGCCTTAGGTCAAACTCCTACTATAAATCCCTATTCTATGCCATTCACAATGGTTCTGCTTTTCTAACTGATGTCATGTGCCCATATGTCCCCATGTAACCAGAGGGATATACACAGAAAAAAGGATTTAAAGTAAGGAATCAGTTGTTGAAGTCAGAAATAATATTCTTGTACTTTTTCAAAATTGATGCAAGCTAAACCATTACTCTAATTTATTAAAATTTATAAACAAAAAAGCATTTTACAGTAGTTCTGTGTTTTCCTGGGGCTGCCAAATAATTAGAAATAATAAAAACTCTTATGAGTTAGTTTAGCCTCCATCACTTTCTAATAAAAACTTGTAGACCCAGAGCTTACTTTCTGCAGAGGAAGTGGAGAAAGGGAAAATCTAGGATCTGTCAAGAGTCACTCTCTGGCTCCTTTTTATTTCTCAAAGTTGACTAGGATGGCCATTGATCTTTTTCAAAAAAGATATTACATCTTATTATGTAATTGGTTAAAGCTATCATTTATAGAACTAGATGACTTTTTGTACCTAGTGTTTTATACCCTTATCTGCTTTTGCAAATGTTGGTAGGCATTACCAGACACAATATTGGTTCAGTAAAGGAGAGTTTGAGGAGAGAATCATGAAATGAGTTGAGAGTCATTGGTCTTAGGGAAGAATTTTTTGGAAGGAATAAAGGTGAAGTCAAATTTGATCAAGTTAAAGAGAATTTATTGGGGGTGTAATTAGTTAATTTATTTATTTAAATACAACCTAAAGGTAGAAATATAGCATTCCCTCTCTCCCACCTTCATCTCTTGATACATTAGGGTGCATAAAGCACCCTTTCCTAGGTTACAGGTCCTTCCAGCTTGAATGCTATTGACCAAATAGCTAGTGTCTTTTGAGCCAGTTATGGGAGTTTTGACTGTAACAGCTCAGCTAATGGATTTATTATGCTCTGGGAAAGTTTCCAGTCTTGATCCAATCAGCTGTGGACAGGGAGCAAAGTGAAAAAATAGCTGCCAAGTGACAGTGGAGGGTCTTCTCAAAGAAGAAGATATGAGAGGGGCAGACACCTTGAGATAGTTTCTACTATATGTAGTATTTTCTTCATTGCCTGCATAAAACAGTTGAACTCAATTGGTATTCTTAAGCAGAGAATCAAATAGCTTTCTTAATGCCTTAGTGCCATCATATTGATATATATAAGGAAACCTATTCTTACCCCAAATGTGAAGATTACTTGGATCATATTTTTTGGAAGTCACTGAATTTTTTTAATAAATGCTGCATAAATATTTGGCCATTATAAGTCTTTTCAAAAATTTTTATTGTCTTGAATGGCCAGTTAAAAAAATCTTTAGATAACTGTTTTGTCTCCTTGTCAATCAGAAGAAGAGGATTCAGATCCCCCTTTCTCAAGGCATGGTCATAATAAATATGAGGCAATAATTGTAAGAGTGTTTATGATGTATCTTGTCTCTCTGGGGTTATGTTTCTTCCTCCTGAGTAATAGGAAAATGTTATGTTCTCTTAATGTTCATGCAAAGAAGATATTCCTTTTAACATTGAACTATCAATAAAATAAATAACACATTTCTGACAAGTATAAAAATTAGCACAGTGGGACTGAGAAGTTACAATGTACAAGAGGAATAATGAAATTGCAGAATGCAGCAAGTAGAAGGGGCTTTAGGGAACACTTAGGTTAAATTGTCCATTCCAACCCTTCTAATTTTCAGATTAAGGAATTAAAGGTTAGTTAAGATTAGGTAGTTTTCTGAGAGCTAGATTGTACTTAAGCCAGTACTGGGCCTTGCAATCCCAGATACAACCAAAATAGCAAAATCTTGACTTAAAAATGTGTTTCAGGAAAGTGAAAATCTTTCTCCACATTCTTTCTCTTCATTTAGCATTATTGTCCACCCCGGAATTTATAAATATGACTATACCATTTAAGAATGTAAGAGAGGAAAACTGGTTGAATCTGCACTATTCATATGGTTAAGAGAAAATCATCCTATTGTTCACAGTGACTTTTTTTTACTAGAAAGTGCTGTATAGTATATGTTTTTAATAAAATTAATTGACAGTGATATTCTTAAGGATGTTCATAACATTTATCGACATAATTAGCTATATCTTTAACTTCTTCAAAACCAGAATTGGAGATTGCAAGGCTGAAGAGAAGACTGAAGACAAGCCTTTATTTTCGACACATATTGGCACTGAATACCGAGGGCAAGAATCATATTTAATTTACTGTACATGCCTAAAATATTGGGGCTGCTGGCAAGAACAGAGGAAATGCAGTGAGAACTTTAAAGTATTCAGGCAGAAAGAATCATAATTCAGTATTTTGCACTTACATGAGTTTGAAATCTTACCGCTCTATGATGATCCCTGTCAAAGGGTAACATTAAAATGTTCTAAGATTCAGAGGAAATGAAACATAAACTTATTAGGCTAAATAGTTGTAAATATGTCAGGGGAAATAGGCAGGAGATATTTTAACATTGAGCCATATGCAATTGTTTGTATATTGCCTTTTCTTTCCCCAGAGACAATCCGACTGCCTTCCCATTGGTCAAGTCTCCCGGCTCATTTGTAAACTTAAATTTCATCCAGGGAAAGCCTTTCATGTCTATTTATATCACATTCTGCTTTCATTTGGTTTATTTAATGATTTATTAAATGCATTAAGCACAGTGAAATTTCCTAGGAGAGTTGGAACATGTGAATAAAATTATTTTAAAATTATGTTTATGTTGTGATTTATAGAATTGCAAATTGTCAGAGACAAAAGGGATCACGGTAAAGTAGCACACAGTTGCTTGGATCCCACACATTACTCCAAGACCTCCCTTGAAAGCTGGCAATTTCCCTGAAATAGCCCATAGGGGAAGCTTATGCAAGGCAGCTCACAGCACATGGTCTGAATGGATGTGCCTATACAGTGAAATGCCAAACTGAGGAAAGGTATTCATCGAGAATGTGAATACAGGAGCAACTTCTTAACTTGTTTTAGAACCTGGCTCCCTTTTCATCCAGTTTTTATCATCTGTCTTATTGAAAGGAGAAAGAAATTTTACTCAGGAATACCAACCCTTGCCTCTTTAAAGTGTGAGCTAATGGATGTATTCTGTAAACAGCAATGCAGTTGTATACTACTTTTATGACTTGATAAATTTAGACAGTAGTAAAAAAAAAAAAAATGTTTGTTAGCCACAGCAGCTTGTATTGATAATGAACAAGTCACTTGACTTTTCTGTGTATGAGTGTCTTTAAACAGTTCAATTACTAGTTCAACAAATACTGATTATCTACTAAGTGTAAAGCATTTTACTAATCCTTGGGGTAGAGGAGTGGAGTGAGTGATGAGCAGTAAGGCTGGAAGGGTGCTCAGATGCTAGATTTTAAAGGGCCTTTTGTGACATGCTAAGCAGTTAGGATTTATTCCTTTTATCTGTTAGGTGTTATTAAAGGATTCTAATTGAGAAAGGGGCATGATTAGGCTGGCTGTTAGAAATAACACTGTAATGGTATGCAGGACGATTGGAAAGGGGACAGACCTAGCTAGACCCAGTTAGGAGACAAGGGTCATTAATCAGACTAGAGCTGTTAGTCGCCTGAACAATGGCCATGTCAGTGGTGATGAAAAGAGATGGTTTTGAAATATTGTTAGGAAGTTAAATCAGTAGCGTTTATGATTGATCAGATATGGAAGCTAAGAAAAAGGCATGACATGGTGGTGATAGAATGATAGAATGATTGATAGTGGTTTCTGGCTTATACAAATTGAGCATATATGGAACTTTCATGACCTCTATTCACTTTTACAACATTAAGAGTAACTGTTAAAGAAGACTGTTGACTTTACCAAGTTATACATGTAAAGCAATTAAAGTACATTTTCAGACTGTATGTGTCACACATGTAAGGTTAAAAACTGGTGTCTGCTGTTTCACTTTTGCTAATAAATAGTCTGAGAAAATGGATATAAATTGCCAGTCTTTGTGGTTCATATTCACAAGAACAGCCTTGCATTTCCCTATGAAAGTAAGGAACAGACCTTATAGAAAATTCCACACAGAGCTTTGAGGTCTAACATGACATGACTTGATAGACTAGGACATCTGAAAATCCAGTTTCTAACTCCAGAGAGCAAGTGTTAGGAGATAGAATTGATGAATACTTGACTTAAACTAATTCCTTGAATATCTAGCCATGCATTTTATGTCATCTATCATTGTGGTTTCTCAGCACTTAGAAATATGAGCCCTGAATAAAAATGTAGAGGACCACCTGTCTTCATGGCAGTAGTCCAAGAATCCACAGCCTAATTTATGCTTACCACTAGCAGGAAATGTAGATGGCCACCTTCTATGTGCCATTTGCAGTTCTGTTTTTCAAAGGAGACCATTGCAAAGAAACTAACTTTCTGTTAAGACAAATATAAGAGTGTACCTTTTGTACGTGGCAGCTTAGAATTAGGTGTTAGGATCTGAGGAGGGACTTAGGATCTGAGAGGAATCATGTCAAATCAGCTCACTGTAGGTATCTCTGATATCTGTCTCAGCCATTTGACTCTGGAGTCTAACGCAGTATGAGTTTGTTAGTAGTGAGACAGAAGTATTATGGTTCAGCCTAGAACAGTTAAGTAATAGGAGAGTAAATTTTTGTTTGTTTAATTTGTAATTTTTTTAATTGACAAATGTTTAAAAGCAGTTTTCTTTCTCACAATTGTGGACTAAACTCCTGAATTGTTACGGAATAAACTAAAAGGAAGGGGGCATGGCCTCTAACCAGTGCAGTGGGTACTAATCTGTGTTTGTAAGACACAAATATCCCTAACTGAAAATGGAAAGTAAGGACTGATACATAGCAATGATTTATTTATGATTTCAAATAATCATACTATTCTGCCAAAGCTGGCAGGATTTACTACTTTCTTTAACATCACAATGTTTGAGATTTACAGCACACCACAGTGGTTTGTGTATGGGATTAAATTAGAGCCTAGGACCAAGCTTCAAAACCTGCAGGTGACATTTCCTAGTGGTGACACTGTGGATCAGTTATTTAATTCTCTAAGCTGCCATTGCTTAATTTGTAATACAGAAATGACCATAGCTCTCTCACCTGATAACTGAACTCAGAGTAAATGCTCAGTAAATCAATGTTGGTAAGTAATGGTACTGAGAGTAGAAGTACTACTAGTAGTAGAAGTAGAAAATCCTTCTTTGTTTCACAAATTACTGAAGATGAATTATTTTGAAATGTTTGAAAAGTAAAAGAGAAGAATCAGAATTTTTTTATTATGTAAAATTGAAAAAAGGGAAGGTAAATTCAATTTGTGTGTGGATGTGTGTGGATCTGTGTAGGTTCACACGGAGGTTATGTCTTTGTATATTGTTAGGATTAACATCATTACTTCATTTGAGCTTTCAAATTTGAGCTTCAGATTTTACTGTCAATTAGAAAGTGGAATATGTCCAATTATATAATTTTTTATTACCTAGACAGAAAAAGTATATCAACTATTAAGGTAAAGCCATATTTTCCCTGATGATAATTTCTTCAAGGGATTTCTTAGGTGAGGATTTATATAGAGGGCAAATCATGATAAGGATATATCATGTTTCCAACAATATATTCTTGAAGCAAAAATAGTAATGTATTATTTCATATTTGACCCTTTGACAAAAGCTAAAAGTCCTGTTAATAGAAAACTTGATGACGCCAATTCCATGAAGTGTAGAGTTCATACAATTCAATTATGTAGCCTTTGCGTGGCCCAGTTCATTGATCAGAGAAGTACCGAGAGCAACTTAAGAGATGGATGTAGCCTTCTTATTTAAGACAGTGCTTTCAGTTGGCCTTCTAAGGAGAGCAGAAAACTTGAGCTCATTCTTCAAAGTGAAAATAGATTCATGTACTTGAGGAACAAATGTTGGCATCCTTTTGATAATGTAAGAGGGTCAGCCAAAATTCTCAGTGGAAAGTAATTTTAATAATTATGGAAAAGAATTACTTGTACCGAGGGTTACTTTTCTTTAAAAAAGGTTTAAGATTACAAAATGATGTCTTCTGATTTTTTTTCTGATTTATAGGCTATTTTATTAAATTGAATATGAACATGGCCTCAGAATCTCAATATGAGACAACTGGGTCACATCAAAAAAGTAAAGGCCAGTTAATCTTAATTACATAAATTGCAGTGCTGCTTGTTGAGAATTATTAAACTGTTGTTTTGGAGAAGATTTAGGAAAATGGGATCAAGACTTGGAATAAGACACCAAATATATTTCTTTAATTATTTTATTTAAATGAAAACATATCCATGTCAAATAACAGGATGAAAACATGCTATGACTTTTAGTAATCAATTTTTGTTAGCATTATCATTAATAAAATGATAATAGTAATATTTGAGAGGGCAAAAATCATAAACTAACCATTCTGTTTCCTGACTGGTGCCATTGAAACAACATATGATGTGTTCTTTCCTGGCTCTTGTTCACTTGAATGAGGATGGTTTTCTTTATTCCATACTGATTGATTAGTTATCAGGTGTGTTGGTCAAGTGCACAGTTGAAAAATTAAAGAGACTGGGAAAGTTTCCTAAATCTGCTTCATTATAATGTTGTAAGATTACCTGAGCTCCTACCAAAAATATGGATTGTGGTGTCATTCCAGCCCTACTGGATAAGAATTAGAGTGGGGGTGAGGGGTGGAGAACATTGCTGGGGATCCATATTTTTTACAAGTGTGGTAGGTGGTCCTTATAATCAGACAAGTCTCTGAACAACAGACGAAGCCAATCCTTCTAAGAAACGTTTTGGAGATGGACTTTGCTGTAGAAATTAATTCCCCTCATATTCCTACTTCTTCATCCTTCAGAACCGAAGAACAATCCATATATTCTCCATTTAAACACCACTGCTGACGTTTGGGCTATTTTCGCTCTGTTCTCAAAATTCATCAAATTACAATCTGTGTAGGTTTCTGCTATTTTTTGTCATACTAGGGCTCTGTGAGTACCTGTTTTACTCAAAACTCCTATAGTTTAGGATTCATGTTGCCGACAGCCTACAATTAGCTTTAAGGAAACAAGGAAGGCTAAAATGTGGTCAATTCTGGCTTAAAGCATTTAATACATTGAGATGTAGTGATTATTCCCCCCCTTTAAAAAGTGGACACAGAACATAAGATAATTGCCCAAACTGTCTTCTTTTTCTTATCTTTCTAAATACTCCCAGTGCCAAATAGTTACTTCTTGGCTTCTGGTTAATTTTGCACATTTTAAGTTTTTTTTAAAGGTTTGATGATATTTAATTTGACCTTCACTATCAGACGTTTCATTTAGGCCAACTACCAGCCCAATATGAGGTTTCCATGGGGTCGATTAGCAAGCAATGTAGAAATGGTAGTCTCCTCACTCATATGCAAAACACAAACCGAAGTATTTTCTTTGTCAAAGTGATTTTTCTGTTAAAGATCTACCTTTAACTAATATTAAGTAATCTTTGGCCATGTAAAAACAAGATTTAATTTTTACAAATTCTTACAAAATGCTTTGCAAAATAGCATCAAGAGAACAAGACCTATTTCATAGCTCTACCCTATACCATCCGTTAATGCAGGTGTGCTCGGTACTTACTTGTTCTTTTCCTGCTTATTCGTAAGGAGGATGAACTCACTCTTTTTTGGCTACTTTATTTAGTACTGAGTAAGAGGGAACATAACTAAATAATCATTTAGTCACTCAGTATCTTCTTACCTTGTGACACAAGTTTTTATTGATGAAAGATCATATTTTACATAATTTTCCAGATTATATTTACTGAATACATGAATTCTGAGTCACAGTGGCAGTTCTTGAAGATGTAGAAGTTGAGTCTTGTTTAGTAGCACATACGTACATTAGGCTCTTATAAAAGGTGATTCTAAGCCCGGCTCCCCAGATCCTTGAATGCTGAGTCAGAAGCATTTTAGCAGCATGTTCCTGAAAGAGAAGGCAGGGATTTACAAAGGAAACTTTGCTATTTATTGTTTAACACCGACTGCCATGGTAAGGGCACTATTTTCGGGAGGCTGACTTGGTGTCAAATAACAGATCTTTCAATCTGCTGTATTTGTGATTTTCAGGTCCACGGATTTCTGTGTGACTGCAGGGCAATACTATTTGGCTTTTGATACTTCTTTTCAAAAGATTGGAAGCCTTGATCAAGCGGATCCTTGAAACATGGCCAGCTGACAGTTGGAGGATAATTCTCCACCACATAGAGGTGAGACCTTTTCAGGTTACTTGATTTTCTTTGATGGAATGGGATGATCTTCTACTTCAGAGTTGATGTGGCCGTATTTCATAACGTAACTGGTGCAAAAGATAGCAAGACAGAAAAGGAGAAAGTCAAACCTTTGATTATAAACGTTTCTTGTGGCAGTGGCTCTGTGAATTTTAAAATTGAGTTTTAGAACCTTTTTTGTCATTCTTTATATTTTCATTCTTGATAAATAAGTCTCCATCTAAAATCCTGGTATTTTATTGTTTGACAAAGCATTTTAATTATATGTTTGTGAGCCCAAATATATCCTAAAACAGAATGGTGGGAGTGGTGGCATAAGTTACTATTGGCTGGAGGCATCCTCGTAAAACAAATGATTTTTCTTATGTGATCTTAGAATATACCAATTTCAGAATATATATTAAAGCTAACTAAATTATGAGTGTGCATAATGTTTGTTTATATTATGTTTATATTATATATTACTTGAACTTTCCTTCACCAAAAGGAGCTGTGTTTTAAGTTTGAAAATACTAAATGTCCAAAGATACATTATTCAAAAAAACTAAAATTATACTTCTGTTTATTATTTGAAATTAGTTTATTATGAAGGAGTACTTATTTTTTTAAAAACTATGTATTTTTTTCCATTTTTTATTGAAATATAGTCAGTTTAACAACTTTGTATCAATTTCTGGTATACAGCATTTTGTTTCAGTCACACATGCACGTACATATATTTCTTTTCATATTCTTTTTCATTATAGGTTACTATAAAATATTGAATATAGTTCCCTGTTCTACACAGTAGAAACTTGTTTATCTATTTTATATATAGTATCTAGTATCTGCAAATCTTGGACTCCCAGTTTATCCCTTCCCACCCTCTTCCCCTTGGTAACCACAAGTTTGTTTCTATGTCTGTGAGTTTGTTTCTGTTCTGTTAGTTCATTTGTGTCTTTTTTTTAGAATCCACATGAGTGATACCGTGTAGTATTTTTCTTTCTGGCTTACTTCACTTAGAATGACAATCTCCAGGTCCATCCATGTTGCTGCAAATGACATTATTTTATTCTTTTTTATAGCTGAGTAGTATTCTATTGCATAAATATACTACAACTTTTTTCATGTGCCTATTGGCCATTTGTATGTCTTCATTGAAGAATTGCTTGTTCAGGTCTTCTGTCCATTTTTGGGTTGGGTTGTTTGTTTTGTTATTAAGTTGTATGAGCTGTTTATATATTCTGAAAATTAAGCCCTTGTCAGTCTTATGGTTTGCAAATATTTTCTCCCATTCTGTAGGTTGTCTTTTTGTTTTGCTTATGGTTTCCTTTACTGTGCAAAAACTTATACATTTAATTGGGTTTCATTTGTTTACTTTTGCTTTTATTTCTATTGTGTGGGTAGACTGCCCTAGGAGAACATTGCTAAAATTTATGTCTGAAAATGTTTTACCTTTGTTTTCTTTTAGGAAGGTGTACAATATAATGACTTGAAATTTGTGTATATTGCAAAATGATCACCACAATAAGCCTAGTTAACATCTGTTACTATACATAGTTACAGAATTTTTTTCTTGTGATGAGAACTTTTAAGATCTACTCTTGTGGCAACTTTCAAATATGCAATACAGTATTATTAACCTTAGTTGCCATGCTGTACGTAACATCCTCAAGACTCATTTATTTTACTGGAAGCTTGTACCTTTGGATCCCCTTCATCAATTTTGCCCACCTCCACTCCCCACCTCTGGCAACCACTAATCTTTTCTCTGTATTATGAGCTTGTTTTTTTGGAGTTTTTTGGCTTTCAGATTCCACATGTAGGTGATACAATTTGATATTTGTTTTTTTCTGTCTAACTTATTTCACTTAGCATAATACCCGCAATGTCTGTCCATGTTGTTACAAATGACAAGATTTCCTTCTTTTTTATGACTGAATAATATTCCATTGTGTATATATGTCATTGGAACTTCGATAGGGATTGCATTGAATCTGTAGATTGCTTTGAATTTAACAATATTAATTCTTCCAATCCATGAATATAGAATATCTTTCCATATATTTGTGCCTTCAGTTTCTTTCACCAATGTTTTACAGTTTCAGTGTATTTCAGTGAATAATAAAAATACTTTTCCCCTAGGTACTTTATTTTTTTGGGTATAATTTTAAATGGAATTATTTTCTTAATTTTTCTGGTAATTTGTCATTAGTGTATAGAAATGCAACAGATTTCTGTATATTGATTTTATATCCTGCAACTTTACTAAATGTATTTATTCTGACAGTTTTTTGGTGGAGTCTTTAGGGTTCTCCATATATAATATTATGTCATCTGCAAAGAGTAACAGTTTTAGTATTTTTTCTAATTTATATGCCTTTTATTTCTTTATTATGCCTAAATGCTGTGGCTAGGACTTTCAATACTATTTTGAATAAAAGTAGTGAAACTGGGCATTCTTGTCTTGTTTCTGATCTTTGAGGAAAAGCTTTTAGGTTTTCATTATTGAGTATGATGTTAGCCACGAGTTTATCATATATGGCTTTTATTATGTTGAAGTATGTTTCCTCTGTACCCACTTTGTTGAGAATTGTTATCATAAGTGGATGTTGAATTTTGTCAAATACTTTTTTTGTGTTGATTGAGTTGATCATATGATTTTTATCCTTCATTTTGTTAATGTAGTGTATCACATTGATTTGCAAATGTTGAACCATCCTTGCATCCCTGGGATAGATCTCACTTGTTTATGGTGTATGATCCTTTTAATGTGCTGTTGAATTTGGCTTGTTAATATTTTGTTGAGGATTTTTGAAACTATGTTCATCAGGAATACTGGCCTGTAATATTTCTTGTGATGTCCTTGTCTGGTTTTGGTATCAGGATTATGCTGACTTTGTAAAATGAGTTTGGAAGTATTCCCTTCTCTTCTGTTTTTTGGAAGAGTTTGAGAAGGATTGGCATTAATTCTTCTTTGAATATTTGGTAGAATTCACCAGTGAAGCCATCTCATCCTGAACTTTTGTTTGTTGGGAGGTTTTTGATTACTGATTCAGTCTCCTTGCTAGTAGTGGGTCTTTTCAAATTTTCTGTTTTTCATGATTCAGCCGTAGAAGATTGTTTTTAGGAATTTATTTATTCTAGGTCCAATTTGTTAGCATATGGTTGTTGTAGTATCTATTTTTTGATATTTCTGTGGTATAAGTTGTAACATCTCTTCCATTTCTGATTTCATTTATTTGAGTCCTCTCTTTTTTTCTTGGTGAGTCTAACTAAAGGTATATCAACTTTGTCTATTTTATTTTTTGCAGTTCAGTAATCATTTACTGAGAATTCACTGAGAGCCAAATTATTCCTATTCCTCCTATCTCCTCTAATTCTTTTTCATTACAGAATTAAGGAAAACAGTTAGCCCCTTACAGAATCATAAACAAAGATAAGTTAGGAAGCAATGTGTTAAATTCTGTTTGGTACTTTCCCCCTAGTTCTATTAGAATCATCATTTGCCTTGTACCCTGACCCAGTGGTTGCTTATAGGGTACATTGCAGTGTTCACTCAAATGCTGATTTGTTGTCTTTCCACTTCCTGGAATAGTAGAGACAGTCCTTGTTTATGTCTAGAATGCATTCCTGGAAACTATACCATATAGGGATCTCTGATAACACAGGACACTTTCCCCCTTAAGGACTAGTGTAACTGAGGGTTATAGTCCTTTCACAGCTTCTAAAGACTGCCCACATTCATTGCCTTCCATTTTTGAAGTCAGCAATGGCTGCTCATGTCTTTCTTAAGATGATTTTATAACCATTTTGGTAATTTATGTTTCTTACTCTATAATATGGTAGGAATTTCTTTTCACATAAAGTTATAAAGATCTCTTATATGTTTTAATGAATATTTGATACTCATTTTATTGTTATATCTTAGTTTGTTAACTAAGTCTCTCTTGCTGGACATTTCAGTGGTTTGAGAATATTTTTGCTGTGATTGTAATGTTACAATAAATATTGCCATCCCTAAATACTGAACTAATTTACACTACCACCAAAAATATATGAGAAAACTTATTTCCTTATACACTCCTCAAAACTTGGCATTGCCAGTGTTTTTATATCTTTGTTACTCTGATGGATAAAAGATGATATCACATCAATTGGTATTTTTGTTGGTCATCTTTTACATGATTATTAGTCATTAATTTTCTTTGGAATTGCCATTTCATGTCATGCAACCATTTATTCCTGTGGAGTTTTTTGTATGTTTGTGATATGTGCTATTTCTTTGTATATTATGACTATTATCTCTA
This sequence comes from Camelus bactrianus, assembly GCF_048773025.1. NCBI lineage: Eukaryota > Metazoa > Chordata > Mammalia > Artiodactyla > Camelidae > Camelus > Camelus bactrianus. The sequence goes on from NC_133543.1 coordinate 60,637,345, forward strand.
TATCTCTCACATAGGTTTTAAATATCTTTCTTCAGTGATTCATTTGTCTTTTGATTTTGTATATCCTTCCATACAAATACGTAGTCAACTCTCTATTTTTTATGCTTTATGATCTTTTGATGTCAAACCAGAAGCTTTCCACTTCGAGACTTAGATACTACTTGCTCTTAACAGTTTTCCTAATACTTCCGCATTTTTTACTTTTAAATCTAATCCATCTGTTCCATCTGAACTACTATCGTGTTTATCCTTTCAGATAAACTGAACATTCTGGTCTTAAGTATTTTTAAGTTTATTTTGGCCCAGATGAATAGTATGTATGAATTAATTTGGAGAGAATGTTTTATCAATTTTGAGTCTTATCCATAACAGAAATATTGTGTGCTTTTCCCTATATTCAATTTTTCCTTTACATTGTTTCACAAAGCTTAAAGATTCTTTGTATAACCTGCATATTTCTAAAATCATATGATATCTTTGCTAAAATTCTGGGAAGACTTGGCCTTGGTCACATCTCTCCCTTTTGAACAAGTCATCATGGGTGAAGGTAGGCCCGAAGAGGAACTTCCAATGAGTCTAGGAACGGGGAGGGTACATAGGTTAGCAGTACACACAATTCAAATCACATGACTAAACAATACTGTGGATGGGGTTGGGGTAGAGTCCTAAAAGAAAGGATGCTAGGTAGACAGTGTCAAGTTTTTAAAGAATCAGAGAATAGCTACTGTATTTTTTAAGACAGTTTCATTCAGACATTGAGTTAATTAGTTGAACTATATGATATTGTAGATAGTCTCATTCATGGGCAGTAGATCTAGATAGGATATAAACATTTTATTCAGTATTTTCTACATATTTCAAACCATAATACAACACAAATGTGAATACTGTGGGACCAAAAAGAAAGAGAATAATTTTGTACCAAATTTTTCTTTATTTCTGTAAAACATGGTTAATCTAAAAATCCCAACTCATCCCTGTCTACGCACTTTAATGCCAGCCATACCCCCTCCTCTCTTGGTAATCATCACTTCTGCCTCCACTGTCTCATCTCATCAAAACTTAGCAAACTGGAAGAAAGACACATAGGATGCCACAGAAAATCAACATCTTTACAAGATTTTATTTTAAACTGAGATTATGTTCGATAATGTATCTGTATCCATTTAATCTCCATTTTATTTAATATTAATTTTTGCTTTTTTTTTTTACTTGTGGAAATACTGGTAAAAGAAGATTTTTGAATTTCTTTTTTATCTTGTTCTCATATACAATCTCTCTCTCTTTGTGCATATATGTCATATTTGTTACATGATACTGTTCTGGAAATTTTCTTGAGGTCACATTTTAATGATAGAATTGAAATTCTGTATCATTTGGAGGTTGTAAGTATGTGTCCAGAGACTTAGAATAAGAGCTAAAAGTTAGGTCAGCATTTTTATTTCCATCTTTAGTCAGTCATAGCAATGAAGAAAACAAATGATGGAATGACTAAGATTCAAACTTGGTTACTTTTAATGATTAATTGCTACTCCATGGAAATAAAAATGATGGATGTTAATCTATAAGTTGATTTCTACAGATCTGCAGTGATATATTGATACTTCTAATTTTTCTGCTTTCTTGTGCTTAACAATAAAGTAAGAACCTAAGGCAAGTAGGAGTTTACAGAAGAAAACTATTAACTAGCATAGGTTGATTTATAAAGCTCTTGTTTGTATACTTCAGGGATTAGGGACTGGTAAAAATTTAATCTCTAGTACATTTTATGAGATATAAAGGAATATACCACTCAGCTGTGTGTATTTGAAGGTGAACTATTTCAAAACACAAGAAGAAATACAGAGACACTTTACCCTAAAAGGAAAAGGGATGTAAAATATTTAAAACCAATGAAGATAGATACTCCTTAAGAAACCAACAATTATGGAATGTCAAATATTTGGAAGTAATTACCTTAATATTGTATAACAACAGATTGATTTTAACAAAGTTAAAATGGCAAATAATGTTGTAGGTGAATAACCCGGATTTTTTGTTTGTTTTATTTTTGAAGAAAATAACACAGTTGCAAGTGCAGGCATTTCTATTTTAATTGAATACAGAAATAGTTTTTTTCCTTTTTTAATTAATAAAATTTATTATCTAGAGTAATTTTAGCTTCACAGCAAAATTGGGTGGAAAGTACCAAGTTCCCATGTAGTCCCTCTCTCTATACATGTACAGCCTCCTCCACTATCAACTTCCCTCACCAGAGTTGTACATTTGTTATAATTGGTGAATGTACATTAACACACATCATTATCACCAAAAGTCCAGAGTTTATATTAGGGTTTATTCTTGGTGTTGTACATTTTCTGGCTTTGACAAATGTTGTAATATCATGCAAAAATAGTTTCACTGCCCTAAAAATCCTCTGTGCTCTGCCTGCTCACCCCTTTCTCCCCACAACCCGTGGCAACTACTAATGTTTTACTGTCTCCATAGTTTTGCTTTTTCAAGATTGTCATGTAGTTGGAATCATGCAGTGTGAGTCTTTTAAGATTGAATTATTTCACTTAGTAATATACATTGGTTTCCTACCTGTCTTTTCATGGCTTGATTGCTTGTTTCTTTTTTTCCGGTAAATAATTTTTCATTTTCGGGTTGTACCACAATTTATTTATCCACTCACCTACTGAAAGACATCTTGATTCATTCCACATTTTGGCAATTATGAATAAAACTGCTTTAAGTATCTATATTTAGGCTTTTGTGGACATAATTTTTCAGTTCATTTGGGTTTATACCAACAAACAATGATTGCTGGATCATATGGTAATAGTATGTTCCATTTTGTACAAAACGGCCAAATGGTCTTCCAAAGTGACTGTATCATTTTGCATTCTCACCAGCAAAGAATGAGAGTTTGTATTGCTCCACATCCTTTAGTGTCAGTGTTTTGGATTTTGACATTTTATCTAGGTGTATAGTAATGTCACTGAATTTAGTGTCAGTGTTTTGGATTTTGACATTTTACCTAGGTATATAGTAATGTCACTGTTGTTTTAATTTGAAATTCCCTAATAACATATGCTGTTGAACATTTCTTCAAATATTTATTTGTCAGCTTCTTTGGTGAGGTGTCTGTTTAGATTATACCCATTTTTTAAAACATTTTTTATTGAGTTATAGTCATTTTACAATGTTGTGTCAAATTCCAGTGTAGAGCACAATTTTCCAGTTATACATGAACATACATCATTGTCACATTGTTTTTTCACTGTGAGCTACCACAAGATCTTGTATATATTTCCCTGTGCTGTACAGTATAATCTTGTTTATCTTCTACATTTTGCAATCCCAGTCTGTCCCTTCCTACCCCCCGCCTCCTTGGCAACCACAAGTTTGTATTCTGACAATGAGTCTGTTTCTGTTTTGTATTTATGTTTTTTTTTTTTTTTTAAGATTCACATATGAGTGATCTCATATGGTATTTTTCTTTCTCTTTCTGGCTTACTTCACATAGAACGACATTCTCCAGGAATATCCATGTTGATGCAAATGGCATTATGTTGTCGGTTTTTAAGGCAGAATAGTATTCCATCATATAAATATACCACCACTTCTTTATCCAGTCATCTGTTGTTGGGCATTTAGGCTGTCTCCATGTCTTGCCTATTGTAAATAGTGCTGCTATGAACATTGGGGTGCAGGTGTCTTTTTGAAGTAGGGTTCCTTCTGGATATATGCCCAAGAGTGGGATTCCTGGGTCATATGGTAAGTCTATTCCTAGTCTTTTGAGGAATCTCCATACTGTTTTCCACAGTGGCTGCACCAAACTGCGTTCCCACCAGCAGTGAAGGAGGGTTCCCTTTTCTCCATAGCCTCTCCAGCATTTGTCATTTGTGGACTTTTGAATGATGGCCATTCTGACTGATGTGAGATGATACCTCATTGTAGTTTTGATTTGCATTTCTCTGATAATTAGTGATATTGAGCATTTTTTCATGTGCCTATTGATCATTTGTATGTCTTCCTTGGAGAATTGCTTGTTTATGTCTTTTGCCCATTTTTGGATTGGGTTGTTTGTTTTTTTTCTTATTAAGTCGTATGAGCTGCTTATATATTCTGGAGATCAAGCCTTTGTCGGTTTCATTTGCAAAAATTTTCTCCCATTCCATAGGTTGTCTTTTTGTTTTACTTATGGTTTCCTTTGCTGTGCAGAAACTTGTAAGTTTCATTAGGTCCCATTGTTTATTCTTGCTTTTATTTCTATTGCTTGGGTAGACTGCCCTAGGAGAACATTTTTGATATGTATGTGAGATAATGTTTTGCCTATATTTTCTTCTAGGAGGTTTATTGTATCTTGTCTTATGTTTAAGTCTTTGATCCATTTTGAGTTTATTTTTGTGTGTGGTGTAAGGGAGTGTTATAGCTTCATTGATTTACATGCTACTGTCCAGTTTTCCCAACACCATTTGCTGAAGAGACTGTCTTTATTCCATTGTATATTCTTGCCTCCTTTGTCGAAGATTAGTTGACCAAAAGTTTGTGGGTTCATTTCTGGGCTCTGTATTTTGTTCCATTGGCCCATATGTCTGTTTTTGTACCAATACCATGCTGATTTGATTACTGTAGCTCTATAGTATTGTCTGAAGTCTGGGAGAGTTACTCCTCTAGCCTCTTTCTTTTTCTTCAGTAATGTTTTGGCAGTTCTAGGTCTTTTGTGGTTCCATATAAATTTTATTATGATTTGTTCTAGTTCTGTGAAATATGTCCTGGGTAATTTGATAGGGATTGCATTAAATCTGTAGATTGCCTTGGGCAGTATGACCATTTTAACAATATTGATTCTTCCAATCCACGAGCATGGGATATCTTTCCATTTTTAAAATTTTCTTCTTTAATTTTCTTAATCAGTGTTTTATAGTTTTCCGTGTATAAGTCTTTCACCTCCTTGGTTAGATTTATTCCTAGGTATTTTATAACTTTGAGTTCTATTTTAAAGGGGATTGTTTCTTTACTTTTTTTTTTCTGTTGATTCATTTTAGTGTAAAGAAATGCAACTGATTTTTGAACATTAATCTTGTAACCTGCTACCTTGCTGAATTCTTCGATTATTTCTAGTAGTTTCTATGTGGACCTTTTAGGGTTTTCTATATATAGTATCATGTCATCTGCATATAGTGACACTTTCACCTCTTCTTTTCCAATTTAGATCCCTTTTATTTCTCTCTCTTGCCTGATTGCTGTGGCTAGGACTTTCAAGACTATGTTGAATAGGAGTGGTGAGAGTGGACAGCCTCGTCTTGTCCCAAATTTTAGTGGGAAGCTTTTGAGTTTTTCACCATTGGGTACTATGCTGGCTGTAGGTTTGTCATCTATAGCTTTTATTTTGTTGAGATATGTTCCCTCTATACCCACTTTGGTGAGAGTTTTTATCATAAATGGGTGTTTAATTTTATCAAATGCTTTTTCTGCATCTATTTTTGTCCCTTCTCTTGTTGATGTGATGTATTACATCGATTGATTTGCATATGTTGAACCATCCTGTGTCCCTGGGATGAACCCCACTTGGTCATGATGTATAATCTTTTTTATGTGCTGTTGGATTCCACTTGCTAATATTTTGGTAAGGATTTTTGAATCTATGTTCATCAGTGATACTGGTCTGTAATTATCTTTTTTGGTGGTGGTTTTGCCTGATTTTGGTATCAGGGTGATGGTGGCTTCATAGAATGAGTTTGGGAGTATTCCCTCTTTTTCAGTCTCCTGGAAGAGTTTGAGAAGGACTGGTGTGAGTTCTTTGTATGTTTGGTAGAATTCCCCGGTGAAGCCGTCTGGTCTTGGACTTTTATTTGTAGGGAGGGTTTTTTTTTTTTATTGCTATTTTGATTTCATTTCTAGTGATCGGTTTGTTCAAGTGGTCAGCTTCTTCTTGATTCAGTCTTGGTAGACTGTATATTTCCAGAAACTTGTCCATCTCCTCTAGGTTATCCATTTTGGTTCCATATAGTTTTTCATAATATTCTCGTATGATATTCTGTATTTCTATGTTACTTGTTGTAAATTCTCCATTTTCCTTTCTTATTCTGCTTATTTGTGCTCTTTCTTTTTTCTTCATTGTGAGTTTGGCCAGAGGTTTGTCGATCTTATTTACTCTTTCAAAAAACCAGCTTTTGGTTTTATTGACTTTTTTCTGTTTTTTTTTTAAATCTCTATTTTATTTATTTCCTCCCTGATCGTTATTTCCTTCCTTCTGCTGACTTTTGGGTGTTTTTGCTCTTATTTTTCTGATTCTCTTAGCTGGTGGGTTAGATTGTTTATTTGAGATTGTTCTTTTTTGAGGAAGGCCTATATCGCTATAAACTTCTCTCTTTTAGCACTGCGTTTGCTGCGTCCCATAAATTTTGTGTGGTTGTGTTTTCATTTTCATTTGTCTCAAGGTATTTTTTAATTTCAACTTTGATTTCCTCATCGACCCATTGGTTTTTTAATAGCATGTTGTTTAATCTCCTTGTTAGCCTTTTTTCCCCCTCCGTTGTGTCTCTTGTTGATTTCTAGTTTCATGGCATTGTGGTCAGTAAAGATGCTTGAGATAATTTCTATCTTCTTAAAATTGTTGAGGCTTGTTTTATGCCCAAGTACATGGTCAGTCCTAGAAAATGTTCCATGTACACTTGAAAAGAATGTATATCCTATTTTTCTGGGGGTGTAATGCTCTGAAAATATCCATCAAATCTAATTTTTCTATTGTATCATTTAATTTGTCTCTTGCCTATTTATTTTCTGTCCAGAAGATCCGTCTAGTGATGTTAGTGTGGTGTTAAAATCTCCGACAATGGTTGTCTTTCCATCAATTTCCCCCTTTATCTCTGTTAGTAACTGTTTTATGTACTTAGGTGCTCCTATGTTGGGTGCATGTATATTAAGGAGTGTAATATCCTCGTCTTATATTACTCCCTTAATCATTATAAAATGTCCTCCTTTATCTTTCTTCATGGCCTTTGTTTTAAAGTCTATTTTGTCTGAAATAAGTACTGCTACACCTGCTTTTTTGGGTTTTCTGTTTGCATGGAATATCCTTTTCCATCCTTTCACTATCAATCTATATGTGTCCTTCTCCCTAAAGTGGGTCTCTTGTATGCAGCATATTGAAGGTTCTTGCTTTATTATCCAGTCTGCCACTCTATGTCTTTTAACTGGAGCACTTAGTCCATTAACATTCACAGTAATTAATGATAGGTGTGTGTTTATTGCCATTTTGAACTTATTTTTGCAGTTGATTTGATATTTCCTCTTTGTTCCTTTCTTCTTCCTTTTGTGGTTTGGTAATTTTCCTTTGTATTATCTTGGATTTTATTTAGTTTTTGTAACACACTTGTAAGTTTTTGGCTTGTGGTTACCCTTTTTTGTAAGTCTGTTAACCCATTACTATAACTCTTTGTATTAAACAGATAGTAATATAAGCTCAAACCCATCCTACCGAGAACAAAAAAAATTAAAAAAGAAAAAAAAATACTCTATATTTTCTTGCTTCCCTCTCCCACTCTTAATGATTTAGATGTCTTCTTTTACAATTTTGTGTTTAATCTATTTGTAATTCATGATAGTTATCACCTTTCCAGTTATGGGTTTCTCATTTTTGTTGCATCCTGCTTCTTTTCTATTTAGAGTAGACCTGTCAGTATTTCTTTTAGCATGGGTTTAGTGTTGCTAAACTCTTTTAGTTTTTCCTTGTTTGTGAAATTCTTTATCTCTCCTTCTATTCTAAGGGATAGCCTTGCTGGATAAAGTATCCTAGGCTGCATCTTTTTTTCTTTCAGGACTTCGAATATATCTTGCTACTCCCTTCTGGCCTGTGGTGTTTGTACAGAGAAATAAGCTGAGAGCCTTTTGGGGGTTCCCTTGTAACTTACTCTTTGTTTTTCTCTTGCTGCCTTTAGGATCATTTCTTTATCCTTGACTCTGGCCATCTTGATTATGATGTCTTGGTGTGGATCTGTTTGGGTTCTTCCTGTTTGGGACCCTCTGAACTTCCTCCACTTGGATATCTGATTCCTTCTTTAGGTTTGGGAAGTTTTCAGTCATGATTTCTTCCAATACCTTTTCAATCCCCTTTGTTCTTTTGTCCCCTTCTGAAAACCCTATTATGCATAGATTGGCACGCTTTATATTATCCCATTGGTCCCTTATATTGTTTTCATTGTTTTTTAATTTGTTTTTCTCTCAGCTGCTCTGATTGGCTGCTTTCTGTAGTCCTGTCTTCTAGATCACTTATTTATTCCTCTGCATTATCTAGCCTGCTTTGTACAGCCTTTAGGTCAGCTCTCATTTCAGCCAATGAGTTTACTAATTCTATTTGGCTCTTCTCTATAGCTTCAATTTCATTTTTGACATATTTTATATCTCTAAACACTATCTCTTTTATTTCCTTCAATACTTTGATCAGTCCTTGTTTGAAATCTTGATCTAGTAGGCCATCAATGTCTATTTCCTTGATGGTGCTTTCAGGGGATTTCTCTTGCTCTTTTAATTGGGAATAGTTCCTCTGTTTCTTCATATTGTTCATATCTTTCTGGCACTGTGGCTTAAGGAGTATCAGTTATCTATTGTGGTCCTTAAGGAGTTTATTTATTTATCTATCTAAAGCCTATGCAGGATTAAAACTTTAAAAAAAAGAGAATTTTGAAAGACTGGAGGAAAAAAAAGTTTTGAAAACACTGTGTAATCAATAATAGAAGAGAAAGTTGAAGCAGAATAGCAATTGAATTGAGATGTCTTTTAAAAACCTTAAAAAAAGGAGAAAAGATCAGAAAATAATATTTGAGACCTGTGTATAATCAGTAACTGGAGATCTTTAAAAAAGATGAAACAACGGAGAATTTTCAAAGAAGGGAGGAAAAAAGGTTTGAAAACAGTGTATAATCAATAATAGAAGAGGAAGTTGAAGCAGGATAGCAATTTAGTTAAGACATCTTTTAAAAACCTTAAAAAAAGGAGAAAAAAAATCAAAAAACAATATTTGAAACCTGTGTATAATGAATAACTGGAGATCAAAACCAAGAGAAATAAAAATGAAATGAGGTGGATTTTAAAAAATAGTAATAATAAAAAGATTTTAAAAGAAAAATTTTAAAGGGATTAAAACTGTAGACATATACAATTGTTTAAAAAGTAAAGATTAAAAAAGGTAATAGAAAATAGAACAGATAAAAGATTGAAAAAAAAAAAAGATGTGTTCTCGCGGAGACTGTGCACTCTTAATTATTTTATCAAGGAGTCTTTCTGTCTTCCCCCTGTTTCATGAACTGAGCTTGCTGTTTCCAGAGGCCCTCTGTTGGTGCCCTTGTCTGTGCTGCTCCCAGTGCTGGTTGGCAAGTAGATTGCACCCCCTCCCAACACTGGGTCAGGATCTGAGCTCTTACATGGTGGGCAGGCAGGTCACTCCCCCTCCCAGATGCCGCAGTCAGATGCTGCGCTGGTTGGGGGGCGTGTGTAGGTGGGTGGATCGCGCCCCCTCCCAGTAGCGCAGTCAGGTGCTGTGCTCCTGCCAGGAAGGTGGATGGCCATCCGCCCTCTCCCTGCGCCAGTTGCTCTGCTGCTCTTTGCAGCTGCCTGCTTCGCCTTGGGTCGGCGCTCCATAGGCGGGCTCGGGGAAGACCTCAGAACATCCTCGCCTATGCTCTGTGCCCAAACTCAGCTCCTTGTTTGTCTTGGCAGCACAAGTTCTCTGGGGTACCAGGGCAGAAAGATCCTATCCGCCTTGTGTTGTAAACAAATCTCAGTCTGCCTAGGAGGTTGCGGAGCCCTCCTAGGTGCTGATTCAGGTCTTGGCCCTGCCCCTACCCGAGCGCTGTGCACAAGAGGATATGGCGGCTGTGGCTGCGCCCTGCCTTTCTTTTCCTAGAAGTGCCAGTAATGGCGCTGCGGGTCTGAGGAGACAAAGGCTATGGTGCCCCTCCTCCCAAGGCACACCAGCAGTGTTGCTTTTTCTTTTATGTAGTTCATGGGGGACCCCGATTGTTCTGCTCTGTATCCCCTCCCAGCCAGGGTGTGCAGCACCCTGCAGTCCCCCAGGGCTGCCTCAGTGCAGCTGTCCCAGTCCTCTACCCTGCTCAGGCAGCCTGTCCTGTCCCCTCGCTGCCGGCTTTCGTCTCAGGCTGGGTGTCACAGGGACCCTTTGTGCCTGTTTAACTTAGTTGTGTCAGTCAAGGGGTGCTCTGGGCAGATCCGAGCTTTGGAGGCTCCCCCTCCGTCCCACTGGCCTCTCTGTTGAAGAGGGGGAGTTTCAGCGAATGAGCACTATTCCTCCTTTGCCACTCCTTCACCGCAGGACTGGTCCCACACTGTTTTGCTTTTTCTTCTTTCTTTTTTCCTTTTCTCCTACCAGATTCATGGCGTCCTTGTCTTTTGAAGAGGGCGATGTTCTGTTGGAGTTCAGCAGGTGCTCTGGTTGGTTGGGTGGGTCCATGGATGTGAGTTTTGGTGTATTTGTGGGAGAGGGTGAGCTATGAGCGTCCTTCTACTCCGCCATCTTGGCCCTGAGTTGAGATTATACCAATTTTTCATCAGATTCTTCATTTTCTTCTTGTTGAATTTTAAGAGTTCTTTGTATATTTTGGATAACAGTTCTTTAAGAGATAAGATACTATGATTGGTGAGGTCCTGAAAACTCTTAAAGGTGTTGCCAAAACAAAAACCCAAATCAGTTACTACTTTTCTTGTTGGCCAATGTGGAAAAACTGGAGAGGAAGTTTAAAAATGGGCAACTGTGAAACAAGTATCACATTCATTTCCCCAGGTAATTTTATCTGTGAAAAATTAGAAGATGTTTGTAATTCCAGTTGAATCACTTGATTGTGCAGGTCTGTGTTTTCTAAAACACAAGAAATAACAAGATATGTGGTTAGGACTTAACCTCATGCCTCATGCTTGTTTGTGTGGCATAAAGTGAAACTGACTGGCCTCCACAGCCCAGGGAGCTATGTGTGTGGTAACTTGAGGAAACCACACTGTGAAACAAAAGGATGTTGAAAAGGTTAGAAAGCAAAATTAATTTACAGTCTTACCAACTTACCATTGTTAAACAACATCACTTAATGCTATCAAAGTGCATATTTTCAATATTTTGAAGTTTCAATAAGGGAACATCTCTTAGAGACCAGTTTAATGATACAGAGAACCATTTTCCTGTGCTTGCCCTTCTTCTTACTCTACATTATCTTCTGGAGTGATCTTAGACACACTCCTGGCTTCAGTGATTGCCTGTGTTCTATTATCTCCAGATTTGTTCTCCCTGTCTAGCTCCTTATTCTATTTATTGGATAGCCTCATTTGCATGCACACCTCCAACACATCCCAAACTACACTTATCTTCTCAGTCTTCTCCTTCCTTCCAAGCTGCGAATCTGCTTCTCTTTCTGTGCTCCTGATCTCAGTAAATGGTGCCACTGTCCACACATGCTGTCAAGTGTGAAACTGATTCCTTTCTTTTTCCTACATCCAATGGACCACCAAGATCTGTCAGTTCTATGACCTGTGTCTCAAAATTGTCTACTTCTCTCCAATCTCAATACTGTTATAACAGTTCAGGCCCTCATCCAATGTCTGCTGGATTGCTGCGACAATTTTCTAATTATTGAAAATAACACTTATGTGCACTTGTTTTCAGGATGTCCTTGTAATGAAGCAGGCATTATTATACTATTTATTGTATTCAGGCAGACTGTATCCTATGCTGTGGCTATTAATAAGAGTTTGGCATTGGTCTTTAGTGTCATTGACTAATGTAGGCATAAAAATCCCATCCCTGCATGTGGCTAAACCTGTATCTGTGTAATGTGTACACATTGCCCATCTGAACTGTGAGGTCAGCTTATTGATGTTTCCCAAAATATGCCACTTGAGATCTTTGATTTTAACTCAAATTCTAATCCAGTATTAGACTGCTTTGATAGCTGGAGAAACATTTTCAGCTTATACAAGGAATGCCAGACCAAGAGGTAGGAACACACTGTGTATATGTGTGTTTTAAGGAATAGTATGTCTACTCAAGTTGAGGGTCATAATAATTCTCAAGAAGTACATCTTACTGGAGGAGATAGAAAAATAACCATATAAATTTTTGAGTAGAATTTGTATCCCCACATCAGAAAATATTACTTTTCTAAATATGATTATTCCTTTCCAGTACTGAAAAAAAAAAGGAGTTCAATACCATGCACCTGTATCTCAACGTGATCATAACCTAAACACATCTGTGTTGCTCAGTACTTTCTCTAGTGAGCTACATGTGTGGCCTCTCTGCTTGTCCCATTTGAGTTCACATACTTTACTTACACAGACTGTATGATAGACACTCTGGGGAGACAGAAAGATGAGTCAGACGTGGCTCTCACTAGGGAGGAAACAAACTAAAAATTGATTAAAAGTGAGAGTAAGTTAGCAGTATACTCCCTCTAATGCACAGGAATGATATCAGACCACTGGTTTGGTTGATTTCCTTCAATACCAACTTGAGAACATAGTTATTCAGTAAATCTGACCATAAATCATAGGAAAAGCTATTTCTTTTGAGGCATATAACTTTATATACTGTAAAAATCAGATGTTGATTTGGTCTGTTCAATCAAATATTTAATAAATTCAGTGAGTAAAGCATGAATAATGATCTAAACTGGTTGTTTGGTATGGTTTTGAGTGAAATAATTATTGATTTTATATTGTTTTAGTTCTTTTGGCTTTTAGGTTATGACTATATATTTTTCTCTTTCTAGACATAGTCTAATTTCAAATATAATACTAAAAAACACAAATACTAAATACCCTAAGATGCTTTAAATATCCACCAGTATCTGTCCAGCAGCAGAAATGTGATGCTCATTCAAATAGCAAAACTGGAGCCAGTTGTTGGCTCTGCACTACTCCTAATTGCAAACGAGAGTGAAGAGTTTACATTTGCAAAACATACTGCAAGTTCTAATGTAGATTATGAAAGTTCCTGTGCCCTATGTTTTATTATAAGTCATCCTCTTACAATATTTTAATGAATTCAGGAACTACATCTTGTCACAAAAACAAAACGTAAAGGAAAAAATATTTAAAGACCACAAAAGTGATTTCAAGTTAAGACATCTCCATTTTGTTTCTGTGTGTAAGAGGTTGTTTAGTCAATGATGCTACTTTGCACAACTAAGTTTCTAAAATCAAATCTTTTACTGTTTGAAGTTAATGCAGTATAGACGGCGTGTTGACAAGTCAGTCATAACCTTAACTAATTAATTGTAGGATTAAAAATGCTGTGAGCTATACAGAAGTATTCTATTTATGTTGTATACATACAGACACAGAGTAAACACTTCTTTAACCTGTTCTTGAAATTGGTCACATTTAATAAAACAGATCATAAAATAAATAAAACAGATAAGAAACAGTGTATAGTATATATGATTTATATAGTTACATATTTTATTTAAATGCGTACATTTAGGTGTTTAATTAATGCTTCTATTAAAATGAAAAATAATATTTCAGTTATTAAAAAACTTGGTTTTCTGACTCTGAGTAGTTGAACTTAAGATTTTGACAAAAAGCTAAGATTATTTTTCTGAATATCTTAGTGCTATCTCTGGGGGGGTGGAACTATTTTTATTTAAGAAACTCTATGATAAAGCCTCCTGTGAAGCAGCCGGTGTTCGAGATGCTCTACAGATACTAACTCAGTTTACCATTTTGGCAACCCTGTACAGTAGGAGCTATAGCCTTGCCTGGTTTGCAGATGAGGAAGTTAAGTACCATATTCTAGGCCAGATAGCTGATTGGCAGAATCAAGATTTAAAATTTAACTATTATATATAAAATAGATAAACAGCAGTGATATTTAGTACCTTATAATAGCCTATAATGAAAAAGAAAATAAATATATATATATAACTGAATCACTATGCTATACATCAGAAGCTAACACAACATTGTAAACTGACTATACTTCAATTAAGAAAAAAATTATTCTATAGTTCACATACCAATTTGGAAGGGACTGGCAATCATACTGAGCATTATTTGCTCAAATATTAATTTGCTATCAGGGGCATAGAAAGTGTTACCCAAGCCTTGGTAGCTTGGTTGCAGGACATTCCGGGACCTGGAGTCTGTCACGCTGTGTGTTATCCAAGAGTTAGAGTCACGTCTTACCTGCCCTCCTCCTGGGGCCACGTCTGCAGAGCACCCAGGCAGCAAGCAGTAAAGGGAAGGTGGGCATCAAACAGAAGCCTTTCCCTCTAGGTGACACAGAAATGACCCCTTCGTTATCTGACCAACTCCACAGCCGCAGTAGTGTTGGGTTAGCCATGGTTACAAACTGGGTTTCGTGGTAAGTTTGACTTTTGTAATTCTTTGAAGTCAGCTAGGTCTAGAGATTTGAATCTCTGTATCAGTCCCCCGCCCTGTTAATGATAGAAATTTGTGAGTTTATCTAGCTATGGATCTTCACAAATTGTAGTTTAAACTTGCTTCTCCAACAAGACACTGGGGTCTGCTCTTTATTACTACAGGATGTTTTTCACTGTCTCCTAGAATTTGAGTAAAAAAAATCTGGTTTCTGTGTGGGTAGTGATGACGAATTTTAAGTTCTTCACGACCTTGGGGAAAACATTAGATCTTTCTGACTTTAAGTGAAGGCTCATTATGCTATAACGGAAAACAGGCATTTAAAGGACAATAACTATATATCATCATATAATTTTTTTTTTCATTTTACCACTGAACCTTGAATAACAGAACTTAAGTAGTTGTTTGGGCTTAAATTATTCCTACATCTTGAATTGCTGCTGTCCAGATACCCTGAAATCTCTTTATGTATTATTTCAGAAAATGAAAAGCCCTGAAAATTGCCTTGAAATTTTATTTCCTTATATTATAATTAAAATTGGTAATTACTCTCAAGTATAATAGAAAAGTTGTTCAAAGATAAATACAGCTGGTGAATTTAGTATTTTTTTTCCCACATGATGGAAAAGAGCTAACATTTATTGTGGGTTCACAGTATGCCAGGCATTTGACCTCTCTTAAACCTCCCACACACTAAGTGTACGAGTTGCATATTTTTTTCCTCATATTTTATTGAAGAAATTGAATCTCAGTGATACTAGGTAAGTTGTCTAAGGCTGCACAGGTCCTCTGTGGAATACAAACCAGAGTTATCCTGACCTCAGAAATCGTGCTCTGTCCATTACAATACCAGACACTTTGGGAATTTAAAAAATATTAGTTATTTTCATCTTTAAATTAATCACTGATATCAACAATGCACATTAGAGAAGGAGTACGTTTCTAGAGGGAGAGAGAGGTGCCATCTACTCCTGTCTTTGGTGGTATGGAAATCATGCTGAATATTAAGTATAACTTACCTTAACAAGTGCCATGGTTTAAACTGACAAGTACTAGTGTACTTAGTTAAATAGCTCTTTTGAAACAATTAAAATGTAGATTCAAGTCTAGGGGTGAAACATGAGACCTTGTATCCTGATTGCTTGTGGACCGAGTGCACAAAGTACAGTTGCAGGTACCTCAGAGTCCTCTTCTGGATGATGGGAAGGGGTTACCCGGGAATCAGCAGGTGAGAGGCCTCAAAGGTGACAGCTCACAGTTTTCTTGACCTTCAGTCCAAGGCAGACACTTAGAGTAACTGTCAGCAGAAAAGCAACTATTGTACAAGAGAATTGCTTAAAATACGTCAGTTGCTCTCCCCGTATAGTGGAAGTATTGTTTGCGGTTTAGAGAGCCTAGTGACAGTTTGAAGCTGTTGTACCCGTTGGGAGCATATATATCTCTGTAAGGCGGTGTGCTTTCTTATCTTCAAGAGCATATGTTTAAACAGTTGAGGTTGGTGGACAAAGTGGGGTCTGTAAAGAGAGAGCAAGTCTTGATATTTCCTGGCTTCCTACTTTGTGTTCATTTGGCTATGTGAGTGTTAGCGTGGATAAAGGGCAACGTTGGAGCCTGTTTGTGATGTGAATCAATCAGTTAGGTGATTAGGTTTATTTATTTAATGGAAATACTGGGGATTGAACCCAGGAACTCGTGCGTGCTGAGCACTCACTCTATCCCTGAGCTATACGCTCCCCGCCTCTATCTCTTGACAGCTGTGAACAAGGCTTTTTCAAATTTCTGTTCTGTTATAGAAAGTTTATTACTTCTCTGGACAAATAAAGTACAAATATAATTTCACTCTGAAAAGAGATTATCAAACTAATGTTACAAAAGACTTATTAATCTTATTATAGTTAACATTTCATAGTACTGAATAGGAGAACTCAAGAAAACTTGCTTTTAGATCCTAATAGTGTCTTGCAAGTCATATATTAAGTACCCAATAAATATTTGTGAAGTAAATATATGAATAGAGTTCTTTCTGAGAGTTCTCCCTACTCAGTTGTATTTCTGTTTTATGTGTGAAGTGGAAGTATTTATTTTTGATGGTCCTAGGCTTAATCTTTCAAAGACCCTTGAGGACTTTAGACAAAATAATCATACTGTTTGTTACACCAGACACACACACACACACACACATACATGCACTGACCATGAACTTCTTGCATATTTGGGAAGGTGAGAATACTTGTTTGGCCTGTGGCTTAGTAATCAACATCTTTTGCCTTTGACCACAAAAGTAGAAAATACCTTATTTATTATTTACCGTAGATGTTTACTGTTGTCTTAGTTCTGGTGAGCAGACTTTTGGTCTACTTTCTGGATAGGACAAGTTTCCATAAGTGAGCAACATTTAGGAAAGGTTCTCCTCAATGCCCAGTTCATAGGATCCAAGAAGAAACTACCCTGACTTTTCTTTGCCAATATCAACTGTTTTCTGGGCAGAATTGATTAGACCCAGAAGACACACCTAGTTCCTTACGGACGATTCAGTCAAAATGTTCATGCCTATTTTGATGCATAGCTTGGTAGACATGTCTGAGAGTTTTCATATTACTTGTCTTCTTCCCTTTCACTGTTGATTTAATTCTCAATTCTGCCTAAATATTGGACTTAAAAACTCACTCCTTTTAACTGGTGCTTAAATATGGTGAGCAGCTTGATAATGAATTTATTAAGTAAATACTGGGTTTTGAACAATATTACCGTCTCACTAAGGAAGACGTACCTAGTTCCTAACTCCTAAGTTAGGTGTTTCTAGTAAAGAGTTGTTTGTTTTTGTTGTTGTTGCAAGGAGATGCTTTGTGATTTCCCATACACGGAGAGTGAGATATGGAGATTTTACCAAGGAGCAAAGATGGACAAGAGAGAGTAGAGGGGCAGAATGGGATAGATAAAGAAGGCAGCTGAATGAGGAAAAGAACATTTATTATTTTGAAAAAATTCTGTAACGGCTTTACTTCAGAGACATGTTTAAGACAATTTTGTTCACAGCTGCAAAGGAGATTCAGAAATGTAACACAGAGGAAAGAAATAGAAAAGATAATGAATTATGGAAAAGAGGGGGAAATGAGGGGGAGAAAAGTGATATAGGGGAGGTGAAGAAAACTGTCTAGAAGAACAAGGTGTTTGTAAAATAGCTGTGACTCTTCTGCCCTTTCTTCAGTCTTGAGACTCTGGTTTCATATTCTCTGCTTCTTTAGACAGGATGTACATTTATAGATTGTTTACTTAGTAACTGAAACCTTTGCTTCTTTTCCTCTTCAAAAAAAATCATGAAATGTGAAGGTAGAGGGAGCAGTTTGTTTCCAGTCACTTAAAAATGCCATCCTCACTTGGGGGCAGTTGTAGAGATTCAAAATATTCTTTAATAATATAAGGCAACAAAACTTTACAACAATTAGGTTATTCCTATCAGCTACTGAAACTTCTTAGAACTTTTTTTCTGCAAAAGATTTTAGTGTTATCAATGACATTTGAATGAGAATCAATTTTAGTGTCAGTAATGACAGTCATTGCTTTATAATTATTTTAGAATTCTTCCAATAATTCAGCAAATACACATAACCCAGTAGATCTAAGGAAGCGGTGTCTATGTCCCCTGAATTGAAGAGACATCTTTCTCCTTGAAAACTGTCTCTTTGGAAAACTGTGTCTTTGCTGAGGGCACAGTGGTAGGCTCTGAGGCCAGGCTGTCAGGGCTAGAGTCCCAGCTCTGCCTCGTACTATCCAGGTGGCCATGGCCAAGTCGTTCCCCCTGTCAGAAGGTACTCCCTGTGAAGGTGTATCTCTTGAGGCTGGGCTATTGAATGATTAATAAGTGCAAGTAACTCAGAAGAATGCCTAACATATAAGAAGTATATAATAAATTTAAGATATTCGGGTTCATTGTCCAAAAGAGAAAATAGCAAAAATCACTTCAAAACATTAAAACAGAAAGCCACAAAAGAAGTAAATAAGTATGACTGTTAGTCAAGAATTCTTTAAAACTGACAAGTTTATCAGTGTCTTATACATAATTAGCAGTTTAATAAATATTTACAGAAAATCTGGGTGGTTAATAAAATGTAAAATTAGATCTATTCATCAAAAGTACTTACTGAGATCTAGTATGAGCTTAACTGTATTAGGTCTGTTTTGGTTAGAGAACAGTATGCTATAACTTATGTCTTCAAGGTTGTTTCAATTAGTTGAAGAGAGAAGATCATATATATGACAGACCTAAGATAAGGTTTTGCAAGTAATAGGCACTCAGCAAGCACTCAAGTACTGACTAAATGAAGGAATGGAAAAACCTGAAACATTATAAATGATAATAGAAATATAAGGAACCATAACATAGGCATTCAGGTGATCCTAAGAGCCTAATGGGTTGATATGGTTCAGAAAGTGGGACTCAGGCTGGTATTTAAAGACTGTGTAGCTTTAAGCTTGTCACTTTCAATCCTAATTTTACATTGAAACAGGGAACAACTGTATCTACCCCAAGAAAATCTTATTTGAGTGGTCTGAGGTGAAGCCCAGGCATTTATATGGTTTAAAAGTCACTGAGGTGATTCTCATAATTCAGTCAAGGTGGGAGCCTACGGTCAATGGTCAGAAAGATAAAAATATTTTAGGTAGGGCTGAGGGGAGGTGGGGAATTTGTGTGTAGGGCCATGAAAAAATGTGTAATGGCTCAGAAGGGAGCTACACTGAGGCTTGACTAGCTTCATTTTAAGATAATGACATTCTACACTGGGGCAGCCTGGATGGGGATGAAATGACAGATGAAATTTGGCTTCCTTTTATGCATGGGCTTTGACTTTAGACCCAGCTTAAATCCCCTGAGCAGGTTGCATAAACTCTATATGCCTTATATTTCTTGCCTATAAAATGCATGTTGCTTTCTCACAAGGGCCATGGAGACGGAAAGGACACAGTGAAAGGAAGAAGTGAATTAAGTTACTGGGGAAAGGGTAATGTCATGGCCGGGCAGGAAGATGGAAGGGCCCGAGAGGGAACAAAAACAAGTCATGTGCTTCTTGCTGTTAAGACTGAATTTCTAGAGAAAATAATCATTCAGACAAATCTCCAAATAAAATCTGTAGTGGATCAAAAAACCTCTATTTTATGGAACAAAGTAAAGCCCCTCCCCCAGCTACTCACTATAAATTCCCCCTCAAAACTCATCACACCCACTCAGAAATGAAACCAGAGCTGGATACGGCAGTTTGGGCAAAATAAGAAATGACCCTCTTGAAAGTTTACTTAGTGTTTCAGCTGTTCATATTAGAAGCAGAAGTATGTGGGTCCCGTGAGAAAAAGCTAAATGAAAATAGGAACTATTGAAAATGAAAGCCACATACATTTTGTAAGATTGTGACATTCTATGTTCTTTCAGTAGACTTCCTTCATAAAAATAATCAAAATTGTTAGACCTTTTGATGAATAGTATCTGTGTTTAAGCACATATTAGTATTACTATTCCCAAATGAAAGAAATGTGGTTGCTTAGAAACATATCAAGTGACCATCTAGGCACCCTTTTGTCTGGTATAAAAAGAGCAAAGCGTATTCAGTGAGGCAGAGTGGTCTAAAGGGAAGAGTTGACCTGTGATTCAGTTGTCTTTTTATCTGAAGCTATGTTATTAGTTTTCCACGTCAGCTTTTAGAATGGCTTCTAGATATCATTGGCCTAAATGCTTCTATTATCTCCAAGCATTGTTATGCATGTTTGCTCATTTTATTGCCAGCAGAGGTCTGAGAGAGAGAGATGGTGTTCTTCTGTACCTTAGGAGAAAGCAGGCTACAAAGAGGTCCCCAGAAAATGTGCCTGGCTAAGCAGTAATAAGGACCAGGCTGGAACCCAACTTTCTTGAGTTTCCATATTATCTTATTTTAGACCATAATGTTCCTTCCAGTGGTTACTGACCTTTTAAGATAACATTCAGGAAAATCATCCCTGTGTCGCTAGTGAGCTTGATAGAACACTAGTGAAACCAGATGCATTCACTTTCTGGAGTTACATATGACTTGGACTCTGACAAATGTTAGGTTTGAAAGGAAGCAATACTTCATATTTTCAGTATGCACAGGCCTTGATTTTAGGTAGACCAAGCTTAAAATCCTGGAAAAGTTGTATAGCTCTGTATGCCTCAGGCTTCTCATCTCCAAACTAGGTAATAATTTGCACTTTATATGTATGAGAATCTTACTAAGAATGCATGTAATGTTCTTAACATACAGTAGGCTTAATACATGCTATTTACATAATTTTGAAGTTAAAATAACTATTTCATAATGATGTGAGTAGTTTTAACGATTCGTATATATTACAAAAATTTTACTTTTAAAGAAAACAGTTCAGGTTGTAACAGAAAATACTCTGAGAAAGAATTTAGTTTAAAATATGGAAAATATTTTTAAAATACATAAATGTGAAAGGTACAATAGAAGTGTCAACAAACATTTTTATAAAGCTAGGTAAGTTGATGTTGAGGTTCAGGCAGAAAAATAAGTGTCCAGGAATAGTGAAGAGGACACTAAAAAGAAAAGCTATATGGACAGTCACATGGAAAAGAATCAAACTGGACTACTATACACAAAAATCAACTCAAATTGGATTAAAAACTTGAGCA
The DNA here is from genome assembly GCF_048773025.1 of Camelus bactrianus. Taxonomy (NCBI): domain Eukaryota; kingdom Metazoa; phylum Chordata; class Mammalia; order Artiodactyla; family Camelidae; genus Camelus; species Camelus bactrianus. The sequence goes on from NC_133543.1 coordinate 60,658,379, forward strand.
TAAGACCTGAAGTCATGAAACTCCTAGAAGAAAACAGTTGGTAAGCTCCTTGACGTCAGTTTTGGCAGTGATTTTTGGATTTGACACCAAAAGGCAACAAAAGCAAAAATAAACAAGTGGGATTACATCAAACTAAAAAGCTCCTGCACACCAAAGGAAACCACCAACAAAGTGGAAAGGCAACCTTCTGAATGGGAGAAAATATTTGAAAATCATGTGTCTGATAAGGGGTTAATATCCGAAATATATAAAGAACTCATATAACTCAATAGCAAAAATCAATCAGATTTTTAAAAAAATGGGCATATCTGGATAGACATTTTCCCAAGGAAGACATACAGATGGCTAACAGGTACATAAAAAAGTGCTCAGCATCACTAGTCATTAGGTGAATTGCTAATTAAAACCGCAATGAGGTATCACCTCATGCTTGTTAAAATGGCTCTTATCGAAAAGAAGAGAAATAACAAGTTTTGGTGACAATATAGAAAGAAAAGAATCCTTGTGCACTCTTGGTGAGAATGTAAATTGGTGCAGCCACCATGGAGAACAGTATGGAGGTTCCTTAAAAAATTAAAAATAAAACTACCATATGATCCAGCAATTCCACTTCTGGGTATGTATCCCAAAGAAACATAATTATCATCTCAAAAAGATATCTACATCCTCATGTTCATTGCAGCATTATTTACAATAGCCAAGAAGACATGGAAATAACTCGTGTCACAAACAGATGAATGGATAAAGTGTGTGTGTGTGTGTTATATATATATATATATAGACCTTGAGGGCATTATACTAAGTGTAATATGTCAGACAGATAATGACAAATACTGTACGATCTTACTTATATGTGGAATCTGAAAAAAACAAAGAAACCATGAAACTTATAGATACAGAGAACCATTTGGTGATTGCCTAAAGTGGATGAAATGGGTGGAGGAGATCAGAAGATACAGACTTCCAGTTATAGGGTAAATAAGTCCTGCCCGTGTAGTGTACAGCATAGTGACTATAGTTAACAGCACTGTACTGCGTATTTAAAAGTTGCTAAGAGAATAGATATTAAAAGTTCTTATCACAAGAAAACAAAATTATAACCGTGTCTGGTGATGGATGTTAATTAAACTTATTGTAGTGATAGTTTCACAATGTATACATATATCAAATCATTGTGTTGATTTAAGTATCATTAGTCTTAGGTTACCTAAAACTAATATAATGTTTTATATCAGTTGTATTTTGATAAAAGAAATAAGCACAAAAACAGACAGACAAAAAGACAAACTTAAATGCAGACTAGCTCTAACAGATGTTGAAGCCTACTATAAGTCACCTTTAATCTATAATTGGACAGGGTGGTACTGGCACATAATAGAGATGGACTAGATGGATATTGTAGAAATAGACCCAGGTACACATAGAACTTCAGTGTTTATGTGCATATCTATATAGTTACATCTATTTCCAAGTCTCCTGACCAACCTAAAAATTTGCCATTTCTCTGACTCCTCTGGCACTGCTTGGAATCGTTATCCTGGCAGCTGTACCTTGATTCCATTCCGTGCTTCTAGATGTCGATTTCACTCTACACCAGGACTGTTCAATGCATCTTTCCTTTTTGATAGTAATGGCTTAAATCTGGACTGTCCAGTAGGGTGGCTGTTGAGCGCTTGAAATATGGCTAGTGCAACTGAGGGACTTATTTTTAAAGTTCTATTTAATTTCAATTAATTTATATTTAAATGGTCACACGTCTACTGAAGGATCAAGCTTTATATTCTCAGCTCTTTGAGGACGGTTTCAATCTGTTTAGTTTGCACTGGTGTCTAACATGGTGCCCGAGGGCCAACTGGTTTTTATTTTACTAATCCATATTAATTCCATTACAAATGTTTGGCAGGAGGGCTGGCTGCACCCTGATGTTCAGCTCCATCACTGTGCACCCTCAGGGAGGAGAACCACCTGTAATAGGTGCTTACTTTTGCTAGACAGAAGCTAGCTTAGATCATACAGGCTTGCAGAAAGTCACTCTGATTTGCAGGATCCCTGGGGTATTGTTTTTGTGTATTGTGAATGAAAAAAACAAGAGCAAGTGTAAATATATTTATTGATCTGCTTTACAGAAACTATAGCTTTCTTAAAGTAATGTTTTCAGCTCTTTTCATAGAGAAATTTGTCCTCGAGGAAACATACGCACTTAATGGTTTACATAAACACCAGCCTCACAAGAGCAGAACATCAGATGGAGGGCTCAACAGCAACAGAGGGAGAACATTTTAATTTTGAAAAGGCGTTTCTGTTCATCTAAAGATGGTTCAAATCAGATCTGCACAGACAGTTTGGGGCAAGGTCACATAAAATGTTAAGCGGAGTGCTGGCGTGGAAAAAGCCAGGGCTTAGGGCCATAGGTCATTGAAGGGACTTTCAGCTTTCCTGTTCCTTTCAGCTGTGTGGTGACAACTACTCAGCTTCTCAGCACCAAGTCTTCACCTGACAAAAAAGAGGAGGATTGTGTTGTGTAAGTGTGGTTTGGGGAATACAATGAGCTAAAATAAGAAAATAGTCAACTGAAGTGTATTAACTTCTACTCATTTCTCCTCCCACACTGATGCTGTCTCCAAAAGGTATTTGCATAGAGTTAAGAACATGAGAACTGGAGAAGATTCGAGAAACCAACCAAATACCCTCTTTATAAACGAGGAAATTGAGTATAGGCAAAGACAAACATAAGACCAGCAGCAGACTCTAAAAAAAGGAGATGGCAGATGTTAACAGCATCACTTCTGCTCATGCTCGGTGCCACTCCTTTGAAATCAGTACTCATGGCTGAAAATTCAGAGATGCCAACACCTGAATGCATGTTTTGAGTTCTTCTTTCCCATACTATGATTTTCAATATTTATTTTTTCTTTGCTTTATTAAATGTATTACCAGAGTGGTGAAGTTTCTACATTTGAGCCAATGATTACAGTCACTCTAAATAAAAAATAACTACCTCAACATTATTTTATTTAGTAGGAGGACAAATCCTTTGCTGTCGGTGTTCAGATTCTTCTACACTTTTCTGTCTCCATGTGCTTTGGCCTCTTCCGAATTTTAATGCACACAACTTTTATATATATATACATACACACATACATACATACATATGTGTGTTTATATATGTATGTGTGTGTATGTGTGTGTGTGTATAAATAAAACTCTCTTTGGGTAAACTCTGTGGCTTCGTTGTCTTTTTCTTTTGGTGATCATGAGATATAGCACAGAGATGCCTAATGGTGATAAAGGACCAGTGAAATTACACATTAGAGACAAAACACTTTGGTGATGTCCATTATGAGAATTGGTATTTGACAGCACAGTGTGGAAATGCAATATCAATGCATCAATCAGATATTTGCTTACAGGAAATTCCCTAAAGTAGCACAGTTTGGGGATTTGTTTTATTCAGAGTTGAGCATGCTTTTGATTTACAGCAGCTATAAAACACATCCCTGTTTCCTGATTTGGGTATTTAATTTCACATAGGTAAACACATTAAACATTTGTCTGTGTCAGGTTAATTTTATCATACAGAATTTTTGTGGTTAGCTACAATTTTATCTAATGGGAAATCATTTTAGGTGTGGTATTTAGATATAATAGAATCCAAGAGAAAGACAAATTAAAGAATCATGATTTTTCTTTTGTTATAATAGACAATTTAACTTAAGTATTGTGTATATAATATGACAAAATAATATATAACTAATATTTTATCAAATTTTGGAACATAGTAAGAGTACGTTTTCTCATTCTTTACTTACAGAAATGAATACAGAATTAGAGAATATGGATACAATTAAGACTAAAATGTAAAATGTAAAAATACCTGGTCTAATATTTAATTCTTTTGAATGGAATACACTCTGTCATAAATATCCCTTGTACAATTTGTCTATTAAGATTTTCCCCATTTTACTTCAATTTAGTTATGAGGAAGAGAGTAAGGAAAAGTATATTGTTCAGTGGTGTCCCTCTGGAGAGGAACACACAGATTATCCTGGGGAGGCATATGGCACGCGTAGTTTTGTTGTTACCCATTATTAGAGACTGCAGACTTGCAGATATAACCACCAACAAGCTTCATTTGTCAGTGAGTTATCTGGTCTCCCCAGCCTTCCTTTTAGATGTTGTTTGCCCAACAATTTCTCTTACTTTCTTTTGTTTTTTTGCACTCTACCTTGCTCATTTGTACATACCTGTTCCATATTTATATGTGTTTAAAAAAATCTGTCTACCTATTTATCTATTTATCTTATTCAGGAAGAACTCGTAAGATGATAAGGCTAATATTAATCAAAAATAAAGGAGGATTCCGGAAGAAGGCATTCAGTCAGTGCTGAATTTTTGCCTCTTTATTTTTTCCATTAAAGACAATATATGGAACACTTCCAAGATGAAATCTGAACAATTGGTTCCTAAGAGAAACCATTTTATAGTTGATTTTCTGCCCTTTCCCTTCCCAGTTGTACTGAGAAATAATTGATATACATCACTGTATAAGTAGAAGGCATACAGCATGATGGTTTGATTCATATACATTGTAAATATGATTACCACAATAGGTTCAGCTCACATTAGATACAATAAGAAGAAAAGAAAGGAAAAAAAGAAGAAAAAGTTTCCTTGTGATGAGAACTCTTAGGATTTATTCTTAACTTTCCTATATATCGTACAGCAGTGTTAACTACAGTTGTCATGTTGTACATTACATCCTTAGTATTTTTCTTTATCTTGCAACTGGGAGTTTGTATTTTTCGACCACCTTCCTCCAGTTGCCCCTTCCCCCACCCTCTGTCTCTGGTAACCATAAGTCTGATCTCTGTTTCTATCAGGTTGGGGTTTTTTTTCTTTTCTTTTTTGATTCCGCATATAAGTGAGATCACATTGTATTTGTCTTCATCTGGCTTACTCCGCTTAGCATAATGCCCTCAAAGTTCATCCAGTTGTTGCAGATGACTTTCTTCCTTTATAATACCATGCTTTGGTGCAGTATTTCTGGGTACTTAATCTCTCACTCTTCAACAGGAACCTCTTTCTTTGCTGAAGTAACAGGGGCAAGAGAGTAAGACAGCTTCAGTGACTGCAACTGGGGAAAATTAAAAAAAAAAATGTATCTCTAATCTACCTGGAGCATAATCTTTTAAAAATTTTGCCTTCCTAGGTGTAACATTGATGGATTTATTTATTTTGCTTAACTGTGAGGGCATGCTATGGTCTTGCCTGAAAATTTCTGGGACATCCTATTTTTTCTTGGTCTTGCTAATGAGAGGGAAGCCCTGGACAGCACGCTCCTTTGGTGCAACTCCTGCCCTAACCCAGGGGTAACAGGCCTAATGAGAGAAGGACAAAGAGGCATCCTGGGAGCCTCATCATTAGTCCTTTATAACCATAGTCTCTAGGAATTTATGGATCAGTAATCAAAAAGCCCAATCTTGAGACAAGTTATTTTAATAATACGAGTTAGTTACAAAACCATAATGTTGTATAAATTAAATTATAGTACCACAGGTCCACTCCTGTTATTTCCTCTTTGAATGTAGAGTAATCCAAAATGATCTATAGAAGTAATTAAACTTTTTAGAGTGATAAATTAGTGAAATTAACTTGTTAATTATTGTGAGACATTGAAATATTAGCACTCCATTCAGATAAAAAAAATATGGGAGAAATTAAGTGATGATATCTTTTCTTGTTTTTCTCCTTTATTTCTCTTGTTAATTCTTTAAGATCTAAGCTCTACATTTTAAAATATCTAAAACTATTTGATTTCATTTCATTCAAAGTCAGTTGAATATACTTTCTTCCATCAAGCACAGAAATATCTTGATATTTAATTTAATAACCTTAAATCAGGTTACATTTCAGATGTCATTTTAAAAAAATACCTTACATTCATAACATCCTGTGAAAGGAAAAATGGACCTTGTCATATACTGTTATTAAGTAGTAAACTGGTAGAGCCTTTGGGAGAAGCAATTTGGCAACATTAATATTGAAAAAGCATATAAAATTTGTTCTACAAATTTTGTTTTTAGATGGTCACCCTTTACACATACAGGTTCATGTGCACTATGCTGCAGGTACAATGATCTGCACTGGGGCATTTTTATAATACTGATGATTAGAAACAACTGCAAATGTCTTTAATAGAAAACTTGTAAATAATTTTTGCTACATCCATAGTGCAGAGCAACATTGAAGTATGAAAATAATACATAAAACAATAATAATAAAATGGTGAAGACATTAAAGTTGTAATAAGTGTCATTTATTGAACAGTTAACTTGTATGAATTCATTTAGCCTTTAAAATATCCCTATGATATATGTACTATTATTAATCTCCTAATACAGATTGAAAAAAAAAAACTGGGATATGGAAATGTTTCCTTTAGTGACCAAGATAGAATATACAGACTTTATACAAATCCAGCCAATCTTATACTGTTATACTGTGTAAACCATTATAAATCCATATAGGATGTGCACCCATTTGTAAGAGAATTATGTATTTAGAAAGAAAGGAAGGAGAGAAGGAAGGGGGGTAATCTACTCCTTAATTCTTTGAAACTATACCTTGACAAGTATTATTTTGTTTGTTAATGCACGTATAATTTATCATATTTTAAAAAGTAAATATTTTTCAATAAAGGTAAGGATTTTATACATCATACATTGCAATATATTCATTGCAGTATTCAATATGGTAGCACCTAGGTGCAGGTGGTTCTTGAGCACTAATATATGGCTAATCCAAATTGAAATATTCTGTCGATAGCAAATACCAGGATTTTGAATGGTTAGTTCAAAAAAGAATGTAAAATATCTCATTAACACCTTTATTGAGTACATGTTGAAATAATATTTTGATTATACTGGATTCAATAAAGTATATTGCTAAAGTAATTTTACCTTTTTAAAAAATTTTTATAATGTCGCTATTAGAAAATTTTAAATCACTCAAATTATATCTCTGTTAGATACCGATGACCTAATACATTCAAGTTTACTGTTGTACTCTTTCCCCTCCAGCATTGTGTCTCTAGCATGGTTGTTAGGAACATTAGAATAACCTGAGAGACGTTTAAAATACACCTGGGCCCCACTGAGAGGTTTTGGATTACCAGCACTACTTTTTTTTTTTTTTTTTTTTTTTTATGTGTTTGCATTCTAACATGAAGCCAACATGGGGAACTACTGCTTTAACCCTCTGAGCCTAATAGGGTTGTACAAGGAACTAAATTTTTCAGAAAGCACTTTTTTTCCAATCTTTTCTAGGTAGGGGGTATTTATTTATTTATCTGTTTCGGACAATGTTGAATAAGAAGGCACAGGACATTTTCAACTAAAGAAATATTTAGAAATTTTGTTGAGTCTTGTTTAGTTAAATTTACTTAATCGTTGGTAGAATAAAGAAGCCTTATCCATATTACTGTTTGTCCTCCCAACTTGGCCAAGTAAAACATTTAAAGCACTTCAAATACAGCAAATCAAAGTTGCAGATCAGTTTGTATTATAACCATGAAAACTCAGTGTGGCCAACAGTACTGGCTCAAAGATTACATCTTTACAAATCACAAAATTGATTTTTCTGGCCCCAGATAATCCTAGTGTCATATAAATAGACTGTGGTAAACATACTACTAGAATTGTTTATACCCTTCTGGATAAGCCCTGGTTTTATAAAGTGCCACTAAAAATGATTCTTGTCATGCATCATTGTGTTCATGGAGCCAATAGTCAGCCTCTCAGTTTTTATGTCATTTTCAGAATTAATTGATTGCCTTTTCTGCTACAATGTTCTGCTGCATATTATGGCTCCCAGTAGTTCACTGGGTGGTAGTGGTAAAATACTGCTGATTGAGAAAAGAAACTGAAGGAAAATTAAACTGTGACTTGTAAAATTATCTACCTATTTTCAGGAAGAAAGAAATGACTCATAAAATCAATTTTTTTCTGATCTCTTTGGTATTAGCTACGTAATTGTTTTCTGTTTGTGAGAAACTAGAAACTGAACCATAGGATTCAACATTTTATTAGCATTTAAGCTCTTAGAAAGTTACCTTCTGTATGGTTTACTTCTTTCTGAGTTACTGAAATTCTCTTATTAGTTGTCTGTGTTGACAAACTAGAATATAAGTTTCTTGAGGCCAGTCACCTGTCTTATCTATCTGCCTTGCTCACTGCATTTCCCCAGTATCCAGTAAAAGAACTGATACATGCATTTTTAAATGAAAGAAAAAATAAAAAATTTATGATGGTATAGATCAAGGTACAGTATAGCCTTATTATGATAAAAATTTCTTAATGATGGAGTAAAGTGACTTAATCACTGAATTTTGCACTCTTAGTATTTCGGAAACCTTGTAATTGTTACAGAGAGAACTTCTAGCAGGAGTACAAACTGCTTAGCACAATGATCCTAATGATTGCTGATAATTACTCAAGCCTCTCTGTCATTAATGTATTTTATGTAAGCTTTTAAAAGTGACTGAAACTTCAAGCAAAGAAAAATTCATATGTTTGTTAACTTTAAAACAAATAATCTAAAGTTAAGCTCTATCAATTGTGGCATATGAAATTTTTCAGAAACCCTCAGTATCCTGGAAATATTATTCTTCTAGATAAACCCTAGGGAATATTGTTGTGCAACTGAATTCTGGGCTTTGTTTCTGTTAAATGGTAACAAATTGTAATAGTCACAAACTCATTTCCTGGGATTATAAATGAACTATGTTTAAATCATGGTTCTCCTGGTTCCTGGCTCTGTGATTATAGGCAAGTTATATCACTTCTCTGTACCTGATTCCTCATCATTAAAACAGGCAAAGTAATGATACTTAGTGTCTCAGGGATGTTGTAAGAATTCATTTAGGTAACAGCTATAAAGCAATTGCAACTTGTATAGCCAATATTCAGTTAAATATGAGCTGTCAATATTATTGGTTGCATGAATGTGAGAAATTATGTAACTATTATGCAAATTAGGACTGTGCAAAACCCTTGACAATACATAGAAAGTCCAGCTTTAGTCATTAACTTCTCTGGCTGAAAGTCGCTTTAGTATAGCCAGGCTGACTTGTTTTTTATTCTGTGAGGTGATTGCTGCTTCATGACCCAAGAGCTGGAGGACTTGGGCTGATGTACAATGACAAATCCTAATACTCTTAGTTAACAACAACAGCAAAAAGCCTAGAAGAATCTAGTGCTTGTATCATCGTAGTAGTCAAGATTCATTAAGAATTTATTATCTTCCAGACAGTACACATGGATAGTCGCATTTAATCTTCACAGTAACTCAATGAAAAAATATACTATCATTGTTCCTTTTATGAGTCAAAAAACTAAAAGGTATAGAAGTTATGTAGCTTGCTCCATATCCTGCAATTAGTACCAGAGATGAAATTTAATCACAGAAAACCAGATTTTAGCATCTGTAGTTTCAAACATACAGTCTTTCCGAATGTATGATATGCATACCATGGGATTTAAGATAATTTATGTGGTAGATGAATGTTGTTTATTTAAAAATTTTAACTTTTAATCAAATCAGTGATTTCAAAATATTTTTACATGAGATGAGGCAAAAGCAGTTAGCACAGAGAGCAGCCTTCACAGGTCACATGAATGTCGTGGTGGTGTTCAGGCATGCCTAATAAGACCCTTAGTAGTTAAAGTGTTAGCATGTTAGTATGATACAGCTTATTTGGTCACTAAAATGGATTCTTAGATACTGAATTTGTGTAATTACAGTGTTCTTTCATTAGTGCACCTACATATCATTTTAAATTGCAAAGTATCAATTATAAACTGCACTTGGGACGGTACACTTTGTTTTCCTTCTTTCTTGAACCTGTCATGGATCAGCGCTTTATAAATAAGCCTTTTAAAGCATAATGCTGAAGGTGCGGATGGAAATATAGCTGCAGTGGTGATTGTGATGAAATCAGTCATATGCTTTCAGAATAGTGGGAAGATGAACTGCCTGAAACAACCTGTTACTGTTGTAAAAACACCAACAGTAAAGAAAATAAAAAATATCATGCAAATACAGTGAAATTTATTTGAAATTTGGATTTTAGTGGACTGAAAGTGAATGTAAATTCTTCCATTAAATATAGTTTGGGGACATGAAAAATTCTGGCCAGGAAGCATTCTGTCTCAAACATCAGTTTTGAAATGTACTAGGACTACTATGAGAAGTGTTGAATTTTTTTAGAGCAAAGCAGGAAGACATTCAGATAACAGAAACATCAGTACAGGGTGGTGGGAGATGAAAGTGCAGAAGTTACAGAAGTCTTGTTTATAGTGTTGGGTTCCATTGCCAAGGTTAGAGTTGCACTCAAGTTATTGGTGAGACACCCATTACTGTTTGGGTGCCAGACGGTACAAGTGATACTCTCTGGGACAAAGCAAGGAAAAAAATGAAATCTGTTGGAGCAGCTCCGTTAAATACAATAATTTATCAAACAGTGATAGATATGGTCCAAATATGGGGGAGCATTTATTGTCTTGAGTACAAAATGTCCATAATATTCCCTGGAGACTATAAGATGAATTCCCTGATATTAGCGGCTCAGCTGATCTTTTGGCATTTGTGAGATACAATCTGAATAAAGGAGCCCGAGAAGAAATGTTGTTTGGGCAATCTTTATTAACTCTTGCAACTGGAGAAAAAAATTTTTTAAATTATTGGTAACTTCAAGGTAAACAGTAACATGCAAGTGATGTATTAGGTTATGCACAGGTGGTGGCTAAGGCACTGGTATCCAGTAAGAAGGACTTGTTCTATGTGTTCAGGCTGTTGTAGTGGAAACAAGATCTGCTCGCTATGTTGTGCATCTGAGAAGCCCTCCCCACCAGAGGTTTTTTTTTTTAAATTTAAAGGTAAGAACCTAATGAAGCTATAATGATTGTCAATCACATTATGGACAAGTAAATTGAATTCCCTGCTTTTTCTTAACTTTGAGAGACTATCGGCATTGATTGCAAATAGTTATTGTTTTCCAGGGTAAGGGTAACTTGAAGAAAAACTTCGTATCTTTCGTGATAAAAATCTACACAATGAATAAGAACATACACAGAATTTAGATTGGCGTTGCAAATCAGTATATTAATGATATATTTTCTCTACTTTGAATAAACTAAACTTATTATTTCAAGGTAAACACGCTTCCATTACTATTCCATATGAAATAAAAAATGAGTTTGACAGTTGCAGATCTGAAACTGTGGGACACATACCCTGACTGGAGTGAGCTTGATTATTATATTAGTGTGAATAACCTTTTAAGAAATTCATTGAAAGATGATACTGAAATAGTCTGAAAATTATGATTATTCACTTGATAAATATCTCCATAAATACTTGGCCAAGGAGAATGACTAATGTGTGGCCAAGCTCCACATTTTTCATTATCCTTGACATAGTCTGTTAAAATACGTTCTGCAAATGGCTCCTTCCAAAAGTTTGTTGAGCTGAAGTTACTTAGGGAATTTTTTTGCACTGTGATCTATGAAAATGGCTCATATTGTATCTATTTTAGGATATTTGTTTTAGTTGTTTTGGGGTTATTCCATATGGCCATTTTTGGGGTAAATTTCCCAAGAACACTTGAAAACTGGTGAATCCTTTATAGGGTTTAGAACTCATGATATAACTGTTGATTACCCTTTACTAGTGTCATTATTCATGTCCTCTGTATCCTTACTCACTTTTATCTGCTGCTGCTTTAAAGACTGAGAGCTGTAGTAAAATTTCCCTTTACTTTTTGTCTTCTTAAGTGTTACTTCACAAATACTTTGATCTAAAGTTATTTTGCATTTTAAGATGACAATAATTATACTTTCATCTTAGGCTGTAGCCATCGTTAAAACAAGTTAAACTGCTAAATAAATAAGTAAATGTTCCGTATTTTCCTTTCATGCATTATGATTTTCTTTTGTTTTATTGATATGTATCTTATAGATCTTTTGCATGTAGCATATAGATTTTCAGTTTTTTTGACCAAGTCTTTATTTCAGTAATGGATTTATCCTATCTATTTTTGTTGTCATTTTTTAGATTGTCCCTCCTCCTGATTCCTTCTCTTTCTTTTACTTTCATCCTTTAATTTTATTTGCTTCTCAGTGTATTTTTTCATTTTATTTTCATTTAACTGTATTGTCTGAGATTCCTTCTATTTATTTTTTTCTCTTTAAGGTATAAGGTTTGTATTTAGACAGCCACCATTAAATAGTTTTTGAAAAACTCCTTGAATGTTTCTAAGTTATTGGCGTCACAAATTAATCAGCTGTGTTTATGATTCCATAGCACCCACCTTCTCAGACTCAGGATGCTATTCATTTCACTACCCACTTTAAAAAACGCACTCTGCTTTCAACTGTATAACTCTTACCAACTTTTAAGTATGTTCACATCTCACCCATAAAAATAACCTTTTTTTCTGTGACCACACATCTCTCTCCTGCAACTGCGCCATCTCCTCCTTACTATCAAACTTCTTGAAAGAGAATTGTTGATATCAGCTGTCCCCATTTCTCACCTCCCTGGGTTTCTACCAAATCACACTCCCAAATTCCTCCTCCCTCTTGGGGGCTGCTTTCAGTCTCTTTTGCAAAGTCATATTCCTCTTCCAGGTCTTGAGATGCTGTGGTTCCTCAAAGCTTGGTTGTAGGTCCTCCTCTCTAGAACATCCATGCCAAGAGTTTCAAATGATGCTATATGCAGATGGCTTGCAAATACATATCTCAGATCCCCAGATCTCCCGCCTGGGACTCCAGATCCACATCGAAATTCCCTTCCTGATATCTCTAGGACACGTCAAAAATATGTTAAAATCAATGTGTCTACAACTGAATTCTTGATTGTGCTCCCTGAATTAACTTATTCTCTCATCCTCTCAACAAAGAGAGCCCTGAGAAAGTCAAAAGTCAGTGATGGGAAGAGTGGTAGAAAGCGAGACTAGAGAAGTAATCTGGGGCCTGACCATGACTAGGCTCGGAGGTCATGGCATTCATCTGAGTTTTGAATACGGAACTATTAAGATGTGCATTTTTAAGGATTCCTCTGTCAGTGGAGAGGGTAGGCAAGAGGAACAGGAAAACCAGGTAGAAGCCTATTACAGAGGTTTGGATGATAAACAGAAGCTTGCAAGAAGGCGGTGGCAGGGGAAGAGATTAGGTGTGGTCAGATTCTAATACTCTTTCAAGGTAAACAGTATTTGCTGATGGACTAGATTTAGAGTATACAATAAAGAGACGAGTACTGGACAAGTCCTGGGTTTTTCTTGTCATTTTCTGATGAGAGAAATGTAGGGAGAGCAGCAGATGTGAGGAGGAACTGAAATCAAGATTTGAGTTTAAATCCTGATGCTCTTAGATGCTCATTAGGCATCAGATGAAGGTGCTGAGTGAGCAGTGGGATTCACAAAACAAGTTCAGAGCAGAGATCGGAACTGCAGATACGAACGTGGACGTCATCAACATAGAGATGAGCCTTACAGCCAACTGAGGGATCAGTGTAGATTAAAGATTAGAAGAGGTGCAAGTGCTGAGCAAAGAAAATTGATCAAAACAACAAAACAAAACAAAACATTGAGCTCCTTTTTGTATGTATGTGTGGCAGCCACCTCAGATTAGTACTGGTTTGTGACGAGAGCGTGTACTTTCTGGTAGGGTTGGCTCAGCCTTTCTTTCAGAGCCTATGTCACTCTTGAGTCCTGCTTCTTCTGGTTAGGGGCTTCCTCACAGTTCATAAAGAGCTGCCTAGTATCAACTGGACCCTTCACGGTACTGAGATTCCAAGTCAGGAAAAGTCATGACAACCTCGACTTTGAGTCTGGTGAGGTCTTGCACCTCTCTCCTCCCAGCTCCGATGGCGAGTCTAAGAATGTTGTTGATCCACATCGCAGAGAAAAGTCCCTCAAGGTTGCTGGTCCCCGTCTCTCCCGTGGCCTGGCTTCACCTCAGCTCTCACCCCTCTATCAACTGAAAAGATAGGCACAACCTAAAAGTTGAGAATTGCGCTTTGTTTGATGGGTAAAACTGAAGACTGAAGCCTGGAAGACAGCCTCTCAGATTGCTCAGAGAGACTGCTCTAAAGAGGTTAGGGAGGAGCCAGGATATACAGGTGTTTTTGCAAGGTAGTCAGAACATCAAAAGATTACTGTTAATTAAAGAAAACGAGACATCTCAAGTTAATGATTTCAGCGCTTTTCTATGTATGGGAAGTTGCACAAGTCTGGGTTCATTGAAGTCATTCCTTTGATATGCACCTTACCTGTCTAGGGCCAGTATCCTGCTCTTCTCCATCCTGAATCCCCTCAGTGTGCAAAGTTGGGGGCAGCTGCAGGGGCTGATGGCTTGATGGCTGCAACATCCTTTGTTTACTGATACGGCAGGCAACATTTTTCATCTGTACCTCCAAATCTAGATATCCCAGAGAGTACCTAGTAGAGTTTACTAAAAGTGTTTCTTTACTTTCACCCACAATCCATCATTCTCTTAAGAAGAATATTGATGTTTCATTCTATTTGGTTCTGTCTTTGCTGTATTTAACCGTGCTTCCTAAAGGAAGGTTTGTGACATATTAATCTTGGAGAGACTTCATAGACAGATGAAGGTCTGTGGTTCATTAATCCTGTTCTCCAGTGTTAGGTACTAAGTTAAGCTCCTTAATAGATAAGTCCAGTTTGTGAGAAAACTGAGGCATATAGACGTTAACTTCCTTTAAGATCACATAGCTAGTAAGTGAGACCTTGTTAGACTTTGCATTCTACAAAACCAAAGAATGTGATTAATGTATAAAAGATATAATAGTCCTCATTCCTGCTTTTCTGAGATTTTTCTATTGATGTGAAAGAATTTTAGTTTTCCAGAATAAAGATACTAAAGAGAGAGTACCAGGGTATTATTGTCTTTATGAATCAATTTTTGTTACTATTCTAGGAAATTTACAATCACATTTCAAGTCAAGATACTTAGGCTTTATAGAGACCTTTGTAAGATTAATGAATGGAATTTGTGAATTTTGAATTCTATGGAAATACAAAAATTTTATCTTAATAGATACCTGCCTGAGGAAACAAGGTTTTCACTTCATAAAGGTGAATTCATGAACATAGCATATAAGGCTTCCATGAACAAACCATCCAGCTTTCTAGCTTCTCTCTTTACAGGTCTCGTCCTGACACCCGCTGTACATAATCACCAGCCATTCTCCAGACATGCCAGGCTGTTTCCTACCTCTGTGCCTTGATTCAGATGTTCCCTACATCTTGTAATGCGCTTTGCTCTGTTGTTCCTTGCAAGCACAACACCTTCCAAGACTTAATTCAAGCATCATCTGCTTGTGAAGTCTTTGCAGTCACTATTGCTCCTACTTACACCCTGTCAGGCTCCCTCTTGTACCATGTAAATGCCCCCAATATAGCAATCATCACATTTTATTCTTATTATTTCTTTACATGTCTTTCTCTGCCAGTAGATCTTGAGCTGGTGGAGGGTGAGGATACCAGGTCTAATCAATATCAATGTCCCTACACGGTTCAGGGTACATACAAGATGCTTAATAATATTTTATTATATTCTAGGATGATATTAAAAATCTTCAGCAGCCATACTGAACAAGAAATGACCAATCTGAACAGATATTTAACTGATCATAAGGAACACTGTACTTGTATATATCAGCTAAATACCAGCTCATCAAAACTTGCTTTATTTCCGTTTCATATCTTCTTTATTATTTTGATCTTTATGGATCTGGTAAAATAATATAGAACTAAATCATTTTATAGTTAAGTACACCATTTTTTTCCAGTCGCCATTTTCCTAAAACAGCTCTGATCTGCACTCCTACCATGTCAGGTTCCATGGCAAGATCTTACTGGGGCTTTGTATCAACACACCTGCCAAATTATTTAAAAGAGAATTGTGTTTTTGCCTTCTGAGCTGATGGTTTTGACACTCTCTGTGCAGTTCTACAGCATGTGAAGTGCTGACACACCAGCTGGATTGCTGAGAACAGTGAAATTATCAGCCTTTTACTGAGGGATTATTTATATGGCAGCCAGAACTATCTTAACCCTTGATAAGTGTTAAGTAAAAACGCACAATCAGTTTGTGTCCCACATGAAGCAAGGTGAGAAACCAACCTGCAAGACCAAAGTAACCATGGAAGCAGGTAGGAGAAGAGCCAAACTGCTTAAAGAAGGTGCTCGTGTTTATTTAGTGACATACTTTTCTTCTGAAGATGCTTAACCAAACAAAGGTTAAGCTGAAACAAAAGTAAAGAAATGTATGTTGATAATTTTCTGTGATCTCCAAAGGAAAGTATAGAAATAGAGATTTTAGCTATCACACTCTGAGACATCGCCTTTGAGAATTTCAGCATGTAGAATCACAAATCATCTCCAATGCTACTTAATCTGTAGAAAGTATTTACAAGCCAATGCCCCCTAGAATAAAAGAGAGCATTTAATGTGGCAGACCATGATGGAGGGGAGGCAATAAAGAGAAAGCACAGCTTGGAGCGCAGTGTAACTGGGTGGCTTACACCTCCCTACTGAAGGCAACAGACTTGCAGTTACGGAACTGCTAATCTGTTCTACTGTTTTTTAATCAGATGTTGGCATTATCTGCCACTAATTGCTTTTTCATTTCCACTTGTAATTATTCCATTGCATGTTTGTAGTGAGAAGCTGAAAATGAGGCAGATCACTGAGAAAGAATTAATTGTTAATGAATAATCATCAGTAGGAAGCCAATTTCATTATCTTCAAAGAGGTAGCCAGAGATTAACCACTAGCTGTGGTTCTCCTACTTTCTGTGCATGACTGTAAAGTAATCACAAATAATCACGCCCTCCAACTTCATCAATTATTTTCTATTATGTGGATTGATACCCATTTTTGTCTTTGTTCTTTAATGATAATGGCAGTATTCATGCTGGGGAGTGCTAATTGGAAGGTGTTACATTCAGTGGGCTCGAGGCCTAATTATTAGAGCATCTTCTTCATTAGCACATGATCCTACAAGGGCTGCATGGTGGGAGTTACTAATTTTTCCAAGTTACAAGAATGTCACATGAGGAAAGTTTGCATGTCCTTATGCCGAGTAACACACAGAAAATCTTCTATCTGGTCTTTCTGTTTAAATAAAATAGGATGTTTTAACCTAATATGAGCCTTTGAACAGGAAGCCTGTTTCTGCTCGAGAAGCTTGGTCTGCCCAGGACTGTCGATGAGCTTTCTCTTCTGCTCTGTTTCTGCCATTTCCCAGCACTTGTTCTTCGGAATGGCTCGCACAGCCCCTGGGATTATTACAGCTCTCAGTAGAGCTTTGCCGGCTATCAATGGAAACATTACAGATGAGTTTGAACGTCCGGGTGGGAAGCTCCCAACATTTGTTGCCTTGGTGGCCCAGTGATGTCACTCCCAGGCTTCGGGAGAAAGTAAATCCACAGCCCTATGGCATGTTTGCACAGAGCTGCGTAACTTCTCAAGTCCCCTTCATGTGTGTGGGCTCACAATGTCCTTAACAGAGCAGCAAGCACTGTTGCCGCTAGACCTGCTGCGGCCCTAGAACGGTGGCACCAAACCTCCTGCCCAGCAGAGCACGGGCACACCCACCTGCCTCTCTTCCTGGGTCCTCTGCATTCCCTCATGGGTGTGACTCACAGGCTGCCCCTCTAACCGGGGAGACCTTCTTCAGTGCTTGTCAGCCCCCCTAGGCAACCAAGGCTCTATTTCTAACTAGACCCACAGCTGAGGAAAGATAAGGCGTGGGGCCATCTCAGGTGTATTGGACTATAGGGCAAGTTTTTGAAACATCTCCAAGAGAGAAACTTGCAAAAGAGATAGAAGAGTTAGGTGTGGTTAAAGAGTGTGGGTTTTGCTGTTATTCCTACCCATTTTGTTAGCTGTGTGAGCTGGAATGAATTATTTAACTTCTTGGAACCTCAGTTTCCTTTATTAGATTGTTATAAAGGTGAATGAGATGTTGTATGTAAAGTACTAAACTCAGGGCCTTGGTTAGGTACCTAATCGGCACTTGCTTTGGTTAGAAGCAAATCAAGAACCTTAAACGTCAGAGTACCAGGTGGTTTTCTGGAAATAAAGTGAAAATTTCAGAGAATATTAGGTAAGTAACCCAAATTCTGTAACAGGACAATCCAGAAAAGTCAGTGACTGAGTACAAGAGCGTTTATTTCTTGCTCATGAAAAGTCTGCTGTGAGGTGGTCATGTCTTTCTTCTCTAATCATTTGGGTACCAGGCTCCCTCGACCTGACGACACAGCTTCCCAGATCAACAAGGACTGGAAAGAGAGAGATGACAGAGGCAGAGTGGCTCTCCTGTGCCATCACTGGATGTTATGCTTTGTGTCAGTCTGTGTTCCTGTGTGCCAGAGTACAGTCACGTGGTTCCAATCTAGTGGCTGCAAAATGCAGTCCTTCTGTGTAGCTGGCATGGTAAACAGCATCATGCGTTGTGTCTGGTACGGTGTGCAAAAAGTAAAATAACCAGGAGGGTAATTTTTAAAAGATTATACTGAGAGCACATAGAGAGGGTTGGGAGCAGGCAGAAGATTAGAATCCAGGATGCCCTTTAGAAAAGTATTATAATCACAGGAGGAAAGAGAGAACGGACGCTTGAGAATAGCTTAGAAACTGTGATTAGAAATGTCAGACGAGCCAAGGAATCAAAAAGATAAAATCCCAAGCTTATGTGGTTGTTCTATGGAAGCATTCATATTGGATGGGGAAACTAGATACAGAGAATGAGAATGGGGAAATCATGTCGGGTGGTATTGAGAATAGACTCAGTTATTCAGCTGGTAGCTGCTGTTATGATCAGGGGAGGAATAACCATGTGATTTGTAGAGTCATTGATGAGAAGTACCAAGCCTCCAGACAGATGAAGAGGGTCTCTGAATTGTTGCTTGCTGAAAATCCTACTCAAAACTTCTCTGTTGAGTACAGTAATACTCTTACTCTTTTACACAGTGACCTTTACCCAAACACAAAATAACTTGACCTTCCAAGGACAATAACACGAGGTTCTTGGTTTATCTGTTGTTAAATGGGAGGTTGGGAAGGAGAGGGTAAGAAGCAGGGTAAAGAGGACAAGATTCACAGACATACCCACATTTTCACAGTGATTTTAATGTTAACGTGTGAGAGAAAAGATTACCGTGGGATTAGCCTAATAGGTTTGCCGACTTCATTTACAATAATAATGGTGACATTACTTTGTCATTTGGGCAATGGATTATTCCTAGATGCCGAGCTGTAAATGGATGCTATGACGTGAAATGCTTTGATTAAGTCATACTGACTAAAACCCGTTGTTCACATGTCTTATTTGACTCACCACTTATCTGGCGTGCCTTACTTACTGTATATGACATTCCACAGGGCATTGACCATGCACTTCAAGATACTGACCTTTTTTATAATGTAGACATTCAGGCTGGTTTACTGATAGGCTTAGCTGCTGTTTCCAAAAGTTTCTTTTTTAATTTTTTATTTTTATTGATGTATAGTCAGTTTACAATGTTGTGTTAATTTCTGTGATTCAGTTATACATACATACATTTTCCTTTTTGTATTCTTTCTTATTATAGGCTGTTACAAGGTGTTGAATATAGTTCCCTGTGCTATACAGTAGGGCCTTGCTGTTTATCTGTTTTATATGTAGTTGTTTGTATCTGCAAGTTTTGTTTTTATGTATAACTCTCTTCTTAATCATTTGAATAATGCCTTTGATGAGCAGTCTTCTACTCTGCCATCTCCACCCTTACTATTCCACTTCACCATGGCTACCACTGCACCATTGTTGCTAAGTTAGAAGCTGATGATTTTTTTTTTAATTGAAGTATAGTCAGTTTACAATGCTGTGTCAGTTTCTGAGGTTCAGTATAATAGTTCAGTCATACATATACATGCATATATTTGTTTTTATATTCTTTTTCATTGTAGGTTAAAACAAGATATTGAATATAGGTCCTGTGCTATACAATATGAACTTGTTTATCTATTTTATATATAGTGGTTAGTATCTGCAAATCTTGAACTCCCAATTTATCCTTTCCCGCCTCCTTCCCCTCCGGTAAACATAAGTCTGTTTTCTGTGTCTGTGAGTCTGTGTCTATTTTGTAAATAAGTTCATTTGTCTTTTTTTTTTTTTTAGATTCCATATATAAGTGATAAATGGTATTTTTCTTTTTCTTCCTGGATTTCTTTACTTAGAATGACAATATCTCCAGGTACACACATGTTGCTGCAAATGGCATTATTTTACTCTTTTTTATGGCTGAGTGGTATTCCATTGTATAAATATACCACAACTTCTTTATCCAGTCATCTGTTAATGGACATTTAGGTTGTTTCCATGTCTTGGCTATTGTAAATTGTGCTTCTTTGAACATTAGAGTGCATGTATCTTTTTGAATTAAGGTTCCCTCTGGATGTATGCCCAGGAGTGGGACTGCTGGATCATATAAGTCTATTTTTAGTCTTTTGAGGAATCTCCATCCTGTTTTCCATAATGGATGCAACAAGCTACATTCCCACCAACAGTGAAGGAGGGTTCCCTTTTCTCCACACCCTCTCCAGCATTTATTATTTGTGAACTTTTGGATGATGGCCATTCTGACTGGTGTGAGATGATACCTCATTGTAGTTTTGATTTGCATTTCTCCGATAATTAGCGATATTGAGCATCTTTTCATGTGCCTGTTGGCCATTTGTATGTCTTCATTGGACAATTGCTTGTTTAGGTCTTTTGCACATTTTTGGATTGGGTCATTTATTTTTTTTTTAAGTTGTATGAGCTGTTTATATAGTCTGGAAATTAAGCCCTTGTCAGTCTCATCTTTTGCAAATACTTTCTCTCATTCTGTAGGTTGTCTTTTTGTTTTGTTTATTTATTATTTATTTATTTATTTTTTTTTTGCTGTACAAAAGCTTGTAAGTTTAATTAGGTCCCATTTGTTTATTTTTGCTTTTATTCTATTGTGTGGGTAGACTGCCCTAAGAGAACATTGCTAAGATTTATGTCAGAGAATGTGAGAATGATTGGTTATGTTTTCTTCTAAGTCTTATGTTTAAGTCTTTAAACTGTTTTGAGTTTATTTTTATGTCCAGTGTGAGGGAGTGTTCTAACTTTATTGATACATGCAGCTGTCCAGTTTTCGTAACACCACTTGCTGAAGAGACTGTCTTTATTTCATTGTATCTGTTTGCCTCCTTTGTCAAAGAGTAATTGATCAAAAGTCTGTGGGTTTATTTCTGGGCTCTCTATTCTGTTCCATGGATCCATATGTCTATTTTTGTAACAATACCATGCTGTTTTGATTACTGTAGCTCTGTAGTATTGGAAGAATTAAAATTGTTAAAATGGCCATACTACTCAAAGCGGTCTGCAGATTTAATGTGATCCCTGTCAAATTACGCAGGACATTTTTCACAGAACTAGAACAAATAACCCTAAAATTTATATGATGATTTTATTTTTTTATTATTTTTTAAAATTTCTTTTGCATGGAACAAATGCTTAAACTTCTTAAGCCATAGGTAGTACAACAGAGACAGTTACCATCCTTGGTAGTAACACCATTCTGTTTGAGACTAGACAAGAGAGTCATCAGTTCTTGAGAGTAAAGATGAGCACTCCAAGTAAATAGGCATCCTGGTAGTGTGTGGGGAAGGTCCAAGCCCTACAAGACATTTTCCTCAAGACCCAGAGATAGGAATCAAATCCAACAAGCTTCATGTATTGGTATTTAATATGTGTATATTAATACTAATAATGCTACCTTAAACTTTAACACTTACAGAACTTTATTCGTTAATTCAGGCATCTGACATTGTGCCAAGGTTATGAAAATGAAGAAGAAACAGTCCTTGTCCTCCAAAGTTTAAAGTCATATAATATTATCTCCTAATGGTGGCCCTATTTCAGAGTGCTTTATGGGCGAGCAAGAGATCCAAAATAGAGATTTCAGAGGCCGCTGAGTGTTTTCAGGTATAAAGATAGTTTAAAAATTAAATAATGTGGTCTCAAATTAAGAGTATTTCTGAGATCGTAGTTCTGGACTTTAAGGTAAAGTCACTAATTACATTGTTCTTTAAAATAGAGTAGTGATGAAAGTAAGTGGGGCTATCACATATGAAAATAAATCTTGATTCAATTAAGGAGATTCCTAAAATGTCTTTAGGACCTTTCATTCTGTCAATTAACTCAGCCATCATATATGCTTACAAATGAGATCTTTCTAGCACTTAATACATTTTCAGTACCTTATGCAAGAGATGAGAGCTAATTATGCAATGCCAGGCTCACATCCTTTACATTTCCATGGGAAGAGCTAGGTTCTGAGTCATATATAGAGATTTGTAGAGAGCCTCAGGACTGAAGCCATAACAAAGACCGTTCTCAGGTGAAAACTTACCCCTACATTGCTATTCTCCCATTTCGTCACTTCATATCAATTTTAATACCTTATGTCTCATCAGAGAACGGTTATACTCTGACATGTTCCCTCCTGGTGCAAGATGGCAGCTACTAAAATATAAATCACTGCAGAGAATGGCTGGATTTAGAGCCAATTCTTCTAATCGAAAACAACAGCAATGTTAATTTCAGCTTGAGAATAATGGGTTTTGTATGGTGATGTAATGGTACAGACTATAATGGTGTCAACTACCACAATAAAATATGCTTCAAATGGGCTACCTTTTTTACATTTAGACTAGGATGACTTCTGTCACATTTCTTTTTTGGCATGGTATCTGACAATCTATTAAATAAATACTAATCCCTAGCAGTCTTCAAAGCAGGCTCAACCATATCAGGATTTTAAATAACTTCATTAATTGCTTAACTACCTTTCCCCCGAATTCCTAAGGGACCCTTTGATGCTAGTCACTCTAATGAGTTACCAAGTGATTCATGACTTCAACCTGTTATCATGCAAAATACATTTCCAGCTGGAAGTCTTTACAGATGGTTTTGCCAGAAAGTAAGTAACTACTCTAGATTTTTAAAGAGGGCAAATTCCATTTATGAAGTGTGTGAAGGAAAATAATTTGGTTTTCTTTCTTTTCTTGTCCTTTTTTTTTTTTTTTTAACATTAATACTCCAGAATGGTGTAATGTGTCCAGAAATTCAATTTGGGCAATCAATACATAATCAAAGGAGGAATTATGTTTGAATGGTTAAAGATGATCTGGATTATCTGTGGGTAAATTATCCATTGCAATAGCAGTATATATTGCTAGTCCTAACTTTCCTTCTAATATTTCATATCACTTCTCTCTTCCCAAAGTAGTCATTGAAAACAGAATTTTTTTTATTCATCTAGTCAAGGCACAGTTGAGAAGGTAACTATTTTTTCAAAGAACAAGGAGAAATGATGTTTAGAAATCTACTTTTCTCAAGCTGTGTTTCTGTTTCTGTCCACTTGAATGGTAATCAAAGCAATGTGTTTATTTTTAATACAGTTTGTTTTTTTAAATCATACTAACACATACACACAATTCTTTAAAGTACTGTAAAGCTAAGAAGGGGAAGAAGTGTCATTCCTGGAGAAGCCTTTCTGGTAGCCCTCTGGTCCCTGTGTGTTCCAGACTGGCTACTCCCTGGGAGCAAGACAGAGCCATTTTCATAGCGTTTTCTTTTGCATCTGACCTGTGTGGAGTCACTCATTTCCAGTGTTCTGAAAGCTAAATAGAGAAAGAGGGCTAAAAGAAAATTTCTTTTAACCTCCTTTTACAAGAAGGTATCTTTGAGTCTGAGGCCTCCCAAGAGATTACTAGAGATTAAACCTTCTATTTCTTGGAAAGCTAGTTGAGGGATAGTTGCTTAGCTCAAATAACCCTCTTGTTTGTAGCCCCCCTTTTATTCCCATCTTCAGTACTTGGTGCTTCCAGTCCCCTAGCCTTTCTGGGACTTTATGGCATGAACCACATCACTTTCCTGGGACCTACAGATTTCAACTTTGTATCTTCTTAACATCTGTTGGCATTAGCTGTACTTTGTGTTTTTTGTTTGTTTGTTTTGCTTTTTGTCTTTGTGGATGATGATGATGATTTACCATGACTTTAGGAGGGTGAAGGAAGAGAGTGGTCATGATAAGCAAATTTGTTGCATCTGCTATGTTGACTACATGTTGACATTTGTCAAATTTTGTCTTTTTGTCGTCTGGGAGTCAACAAACAGTAGGTCTAGTTTGAACAGAAAATATTTCCAATCTATGTAATGGAAGTACCTAACGTTCTTTTTAAATGTTTCAGTCATATGGCTCCTCAGAGCCATAGAGATTCCTCAGAACTTCCCTGGGGAGCTAGCACCTAAAGAAAGAAGGATTAAAAAGCTGTGAGGGGGTGGGATTTTGGTCGCCAGTCCTACCTCTCACCCCTAATCTAAGATGTTTCATTTTTACTTGTTTCAGATATTATGTTTTGCATATGATTTTAATTGAACAAAGAGTTTCAAATATATAAAATGACTGAACCCAGTTAAAGTGGAAAAACAATTAAACGTACTCTCCAAATCTCTTGGGAAAGAGTGGCTAAGTTTTATGAGATCTGGTGTTTTATCACCCTTTATGTGCTGAGATGTTTGTCTTAATCGTTTTTTCTTTGCTGTCACTTCTGTATAGGCTTCTATGTCAGCACTTAGCCACAGTCACAGGTAGAGGCTCTTTGTGCCGTAAAGAGCTGCTGAACTGGTGTTGACACAAAGTAACAGTGGAGTCCCTCAGATTACACAGCTGCTCTGACTTGTGGCTTTTATTTTATCCTTTAAAAAAAACTCTTTCCTGTTTTGTGTATTCTTACAACAACCTATCCAGAAATTCATTCTTTCTGCATTAGCTCTCCAACATATTTAGATATCACGACTAAATAATTATTTTATTCCACATGGTACATTGTTAAGCCAATATTCCCTAGACTCACCAGGTAAGAGTTTCTATTTTGTGCTCACTTAAATACCAAAGAGTTCATTTTCCTGGGCACAGAACCATTTTAAAACTTCATGTTTTCACAAACTTGAATTTTTTTTAATCAGAGGATAATTGATGATATGGGAAAATAATTGCTATAGGTTCCTTATTTCATACAGACCCAAACCAGAGGTAGGTAAACACCCAAGTTATCTCACAAAGGAGCACATCTCCATGGCCCTTCTTACTCTTGATGGGAGTGTTGCCACTGAGGAGAAGATAGGCAGGCCCATTTCAGAGTCCACCTGCACCTGCTAAATCTGAAGGGCAAGGAATTTACTCCTGAGTCAATTGTTGGCCAGCTCTTCTAAATCATGTGTTTGAAACATATCATCTCTCAAATACAGAAAAATTATTAGTGGACAACACATCCCATTTTATAACAAAGTCCAATATACAGAATGTTTGGAGGCCACTTGATTTTTACAAAAGAAGATCTGTAGGCCTTGGAATATGACCAAATTTTGGATCATTTGAGATTCAAGGCATGAGTTAAGTTTGGCTAAGGGGTCTTTACGCGTGTACATTCTCTAGGGGAGAAGCACACATACCAGTTGACCATGTTCCTAGTTGCTATAATAAAGTCAAGTGATGCTTGATGTCTTCTCTATTCAGAGGCATATAAGTTATAAGAGAAAACTGATATAAGAGACGCTGAAAAGAGATGCTTCCAAACAAGCAGGTGTTCTTTGACATTTTATAACAAATTTTACACAGAGGTTTTTAAGTCTTAGACTACCTTACCCCTCTAAAACAAACACTGGTAAATAGAAGTTCTAGAATGTATTTTGTTTTTTTTCCAGAACACTGTAATGAATTCCTCCATGAGTCGAGAACTCCGCCCTGCTGCCAGGTAAGACTTGCTCGGATGACACTGATGTTCTGGCTGCTACTGCAGTCCTTTCCTGGGCTGTGAGTTCACCTTGAGTCACTGCTGAATGTGACCCTTAGTTTCAGTGTCTTTCCTTTTGCTTTTCATATCTTTTATTTAAGATAAAGGATACAGATTTTTTTCCAGATAGTGTGTATATTAATAGACTAAATTCTTTCCTAGAACCCAAATCACAAAGCACAGATAGCACAAATTAAAAAAAAAAAGAAAAGGAAAAGAAAAAAAACAAGAATCTTTTAGGTACCAGCAAAGCACGCAGATGTAGTGAATCTAAAATTAATCCGTTGGAACTATCCTACAAGTCACATTTATAGCCAGTGCCAAAACGCAGCTCAGTTCTGATTACAACATTCTTGTGCAGTTCCAGTAACATCCTATTGTGGCTTCACCTGAGCATGTTAACTATTTATAACTGATATATGACGGTTGAGGAAAGTGGTGTATTTTGGTTTTTATGGTTTGTGTTTGGTGGTGCTTTTGCAACTGGGAAAATGTATTGTGGTCTCATCACTCAGAAAAGGCACCCCCTTATTTACACTGTGCACAGCTGTAGCTTGAGTGTTCTAACGTCTGGGTGACAAAGCATTTTGAAGGATAAATCATCTTTTCTCATAAAGTTTTAAAAGGGCCAAGGTTAAATAATTAGAAAGAAAATAAAGGGAACAGGGTCAGTCAGATTAAGTAAAGATTGATTTTTAGAATAAGACCTCATCATCTGTGCTAATAATATATGTTGGTCCTAGAGGATTTAGCAAAGTATAAAGAAAATGGAGTGACTTTTGAAGTTAAATTATTAGATGAGCAAGTTCCAATTCCTTAGTCATTTGGACTAAAGGGTTCAGACTCTTTGGTCATTTAGCAAATGTCAATTAAGTACTCAAATAGTTTATAAAATTTTTTAAGATGCTTGGGTACTTTGAAATAAGTAAGCACAATCTCTGTCCTCGAGATGGAAGGACAGGGTACTAGATAACAGAAAACAATTTGAATATAAACAGATAATTGCAAAGCTCCATAGAAAGGAAACAAAGTCATGGGTTCAGTTAGGTAAGGAGGACAGAGTGCAATTGACAAAAAGGTAAACTTAATTTCACCTAAAACTCAGATATGTGGCTGATTTTTTTCTTGAGCACAAAAAGGAAAAAGGAAAATGAGTCATTAACTATCGTTTTTGTGGTAAGCAGTTTTTACTCCCAATGTTCCTTTTTTTTCTTCCAGTTTTATTATGTAGAATTATTACAGTTTGACTGCACATACACGTTATATTGCATGTAAATACATATCAACAGTATACTGCACTTTTTTTTAGTTTTCATATATGTACTAATTATTGTTTCTAAGAACAGACTAGATCTTTAGCTTTTTAAATTTACATAGTTATCAAAGGAATAAAGCCAACTTGTTCTGTATATCCATTTCTGATAATAAAAATGTGCCAATAGACTTAGGAAGAAAATAATCCATAAAGTAAAAAGTTTAAAGGTTTTTAACTTTATAAGAATTACAGCTCAGGATATAAGAAATAATTATTTCTTTGAAAAAAAGCTGGATATATCATATGACTAGCACTTTTATATTGTGATCAAATATATGTACGTATATGTATATATTCATCACCTTCCCTTCCAACGTGCTCCCTCTCCAGTATTTCCTAGCTCTCATCATTGGCATCGTCCTCCTTTTAGTTGGCTAAGTCAGAAATATGGGCACCAGTCTTGATTATTGCCGTTCTTTCAGCCTTGATGCCCACCCAACCAGTCCCCCGATTTCATACTTTTACAAGAGTTTGTTGAATCCTTCAGTCTTCTCCACTCCCGCTGTGCCACCTCTACAGGTCCTTCTGTTAATTTGGCCCCAGCTCTCTCCGGTCCTCCATTTTGAAGCTATCAATATAGTTTTCCTGAAGCACAAACCAGAATGAATCATCCCTTGTTTGGAGCCTACTTCAATGATTTCCCATAATCTTAAAGTTTAAAATCCTTAGGATGCTTTACCAGGCCCAGCCTCACACGGACCCTATTTGCCTCTCCAACCTCACCCCTTGCAATTCTCTGTGCTCCAGCCATCTTCAGTCCTGAACAGTGGTAACACTGGGAGTGCATTGTGGCACCGTTTGTGTCTGGGGTTTCTAGCAGACTCTGCTTTTTGCATTAAATGTTCTTCTCTTTCATCTTCCCTCAACCTGCTATTACCTGCCCTTTGCCCTGTATTCGTTATTTCCTACCAGGGCCTAATTGGACTTAAAGTTTTCATAATAAAATTTTTCTTGACTTGTATTCTTTAGTTTCTGGTCAGTTACTATAGTAGGTGCCCCTTCTTTTGTCATTACACATTTACTCATAAGTCTCACTTGCTGTGTTACAAGTTCATTATTGAGAGCAGACATGGCATCTTATTTGCCATTAGACTATACCCCAGCATGTAGCATGATGTCTCAAATTCCGTGAATTTCTCCTGAGGCATTAATTAATAATAGACATTCTATATGTTCTCCTACAAAGTGTTGTTAAAAAGAAAGCAAAAACTATGCTAATGCCAAGAGATAAAACTAAACTTTCCTAATACTTTGTGGATAGTTTTTTTGGTGTTATTTATACTCCACTTTGTTATACAAACTTTAACCTAATCAAGCTAAAAATGATGAGAGCCAAGATTTAAGTCCATATTATCTGTTGGGCACTGGGTTAAATTCTTTACAAATATTATCTTAGTTAATTTCACTTACTCCATCCAAAAACATACCAGTCATCCATGTTTTTTCCCCCAGTCTTATTGTGGTATAATTGACAAATAAAATTGTAAGCTATTTAAACTGTACATCATGATGATTTCACATTGTGAAAAAGTTCCTCTCATTTAGTTAATTAACACATCTATCACCTCACATACTTAACTTTTTTTCTTTTTGGTGAGAACGTTTAAGTTCTACACATTCCATCCTCAGACCTTATTCATCTTATAATTGAGTTTGTATCTTTTTACCAACTCTCCCTATTTCTCCATCCCCTGGGACCTGGCAACCACTTTTCTACTGTCTGTTTCAAAAGTTTAATTGTTTTGTTTTTGTTTTTTTGGATTCCACATAAAGTGATACCATGTAGTATTTATCTTTCTCTCTCTGACTTATTTCACTAAGTATAATGCCCTCTAGCTTCATCCATGTTGTCCAGATGGAAGGATTTCCTCCTTTTATAGGCTAATACTCCATTGTGTATGTATGTGTGTGTGTGTGTGTGTGTATATATATATATATATATATATATATATATATATATGCATGCCACTTTTTCTTTATCCACTTACCCATTGATGGATACTTAGGGTGTTTCCATACCTTGACTATTGTAAATAATTCTCTAATGAACATGGGAATAAAGATATCTCTTTGAAATAATGATTTTGTTCCTTTGGATATATACCCAGAAGTGGGATTGCTGGATCATGTAGTAAATCTATTTTTTAATTTCTTGAGGAACCTCCATACTGTTTCCCCCAGTGGCTGTACAAATTTGCATTTCCACCAACACTTTACAGTAATTCCCTTTTCTCTGCACCCTCCAGAACATTTGTTATCTCTTATTTTTTCTATAATAGCCATCCTAACAGGTGTGAGGTGATATCTCACTATGGTTTTGATTTGCATTTCCCTGATGATTTATGATGCTGGATACCTTTTCATGTACCTGTTGGTTATCTGTATGTCGTCTTTGGGAAAATGTCTGTTCAGGTCCTTTGCACATTTTAAATTGGGTCATTTATTTATTTATTTATTTGTTTTGTTATTGAGTTGTATAAGTTCCTTGTATATTCTAGATATTATCTCCTTATTGGATATGTGGTTTGCAAATATTTTCTCCCACTCCATGCATTGACTTTTCTTTTTGTTTGAGGTTTACTTTGATGATCAGAAGTTTCATTTTGGTATATTCCTACTTGTTTGTTTTTGCTTTTGCTTTTGTGTCATATCCCCCAAATCATTGCCAAGACCAGTGGTGAGGAGCTTACCCCATATGTGAGACTTACGTATGGAAACCTCATTGGCCATCCAAAGCAGGAAAACTGGGGATCTGTCTCTTGGGCAGCAGCCATAAGAGTTAGGACTCAGACATGTGTACAAGCTCCTTCCAGGGTGATGTGACTTGGAACAGGCTGCAAGTAGATGGCAAGGGAGGTGTCAGCCAAGGCTGGCTTCCCCAGGTTTCTGTGAGGATTGCAGCAAGTCCCTACAGCATGCTAAATTCGAAGCCTGACCCTCGGGTAGCAGCTTTCAGAGTAGGTAGATGAACTCCTTTTAGGGAAGTCCTGGAAGATGAGTGATTTTCCCCTGCTCCCTCTGTGCTGGGCTGGGGAAGAATAGTGAGGGCTTGCACAATTGTTAACAACTGCTCCTTTGTTTGCTATAGTTTTGTCGGTCACATGATGAAATCCTCACTGGGTTTCAGAACTAGGTGTCTGGGGAACCCACCAAGTGTGGGGTCTAAGCCCTTAGCTCCTCAGGGAGAAGCTGGCGGTTGGGAGTTTGCTCCGGATTGTACAGTACTGTGCTGTAGTTGGGGGCTCATGGTACGAGGGTGTCTTAATCTTTTCTTTCCTTTTCAGTATGGGTATTTTTCTCATTCGTAGGATGTGTAGGAGTTGCTCAGCTGGCTTCTGGATTTCTCTCAGAGGTAGTTGCTCTGTGTCTTGCTGTACATTGGGTATGTCCGTGGGTAGGACAGGAGTTGGGGAGCTTCATGCATCACCATTTTGGTCAGCCTTTCATCCATTCTTTCTCTCCTTTCCAGTTCCTCTCTTATGACCCTGGTTTAAGCTACCGTTGTTTGTTTGCTTCTTTTTTAAAGGTCAGTTTTATTGAGATATCATTTACATAGGGTAAAATTCTCCTGTTTAGTTCTATAGTCCAATAAATTTTGGCAAATGTAAATAGTCGTATAACCACTGCCACAACTGAGATACAGAACATTTCCATGATACCAGAAAGTTTTCTCATGGCCCTTTGTAGTCAAGTCCCCTCACCCCTCCCAACCAGTGGCAATATGTGATCTGTTCTCTTTAGTTTTGCCTTTTTAAGATTCTCATATAAATGAAATATTAAAGTATGTAGCCTTTTGTGTTGGTGCAGCTGGGGCTAGTTTTTGTAGGTGCTGAATAATATTATGTTTTACAGATATACCACAATTTGTTTATCTCTTTACCAATTAACAGATATCTGGGTTCTTTCTAGTTTCCGGCTATTATTAAAAAAATATTCTATAAGCATTCTCAAACAGGTATTTGTATAGATTGATTTTTTTTTCTTTTGAGTAAACATCTAGAAGTGGAATTTCTTGATCACTTGTTAGGTGTATGTTGAGTTCTACCAGAAACTGATAAACTGTTTTCCAAAGTTGCTGTAATATTCTGCATTCCCACTAGCAATGTATGGGTGTTTTAGTTGCTCTGCCTCCTTGCCAAAACTTGGCACTTTCAGGTTTTCGTAAATATTAGCTAATATAGTGGATGTACAGTAGTGTATCATTGTGCTTTTAACTAGTAACTAATGATGTTGGAAAGTTATATGTGCTTATTTCACCATCTTTATTTCTTCTTTTGTAAAGTATCTGTTCAACTCTTGTTATTTAAAAAGTGTATTTCTCTTATTTTCTTTATATATGTGGAATCAATTCCTTTACAAGGTATGTGTTTTGCTGACAGACTTTGGCTTCTGTCTTTTGGAAGAAGTTTTTAATTTTGGTGAAGTCTGATTTATTATTTTCCTAAGAAATCTCTGATTAACCTGAAGTCACAAAGATTTTCTCCTGTGTTTTCACCTAGAAGTTTTATAATTGTAGGTGTTTTGCATATGGTATGAGGTAATGCTATAGATTAATATTTTTGCATAAGTGATTCATTTTTTGCAGGTCATGGCTTTTCCCACTATACCAGGATCTTCTCCGTTTTGTAGGCGCTGATAGGGTCTTAACACCTACACTTGCTTATATTATCTCAAGCCAACAGTTACTTGCTTCTATAGTAGGCGTAGGCCAGAACTGTCATGTTGACTCTCCCCTAGACGTTCTAAGTAACAAATTTTGAATGTCCCAGACTAGTTATCATTATCTAGATTCAATGTGACTGTGTATGTCATGGACACGCCAAATCCTTGTTAAATCACCAGTGGACAGTGAAGCAAATGGTGCTAGTGGCATAGTAACAGATTAAATCCAGATGATGTGGCCTAGTCCCTTCTCTTGAATACTCATGGTGAGTGGTATTGGATATGCTTTTACCACCTTCCCTATGGAAGATGGTATCCATAGTCTTGTATTGTAATATTTTACGAAGTTATACTTTCTACTTTGTAGCATCCATCTTTATCAGAACTGTAAAATACTAAGTAGCAAAAAATGAACAGTGACTTTTTTTTAATATATACTTGCTGTTTTACTTTTTAAGATGCCATTGTAGTTTTCATGATGGTATATATAGAATTTAGTTTGATTTTTAGAGTTTTCAGAAAACTGAAAATGGATTTCCCTTTTGGCTGGATGTCTATTTGGATTCCTGGTTCCTCCTCCCACAAACTTCCTCTCTATTTATTCTGCTTTACTCCACATAGATTCTATAGATTTGATTTAAATTGCACTGACTTGCATAGACATATCTGCCCTAGAGAAGGTTGACTCTTTTAACATTCTACTCACCACTAATGTTTCTTTTTCATTTGGGCTTTTAATTTGGATGAATTCCAAATCACTGTTTATTCTGATAGAAACTCTACTAATTACACAAAGCATCTTAATGAAGAATGGAAACACGATTCAGAGCATCTTCCGGGTGGTATCCTGATATCGAGAAGCTTTCAAATAGCATTAAGGCACTTTTACTCCATAGCTGTTATCCCATGCTATTAAAACTCTTGCTACTTGGTGTTTTTCTAATGTTGAGCAAACTTTAGATTCAAGTGTTCATGGTGAATCCTTGATCCTTCAGATAGGTCTTCAATTTGACCAGCTAGAAAAGTTTAAGCAAACCTATTGTCTTGCTGCTGAGGTTTTAAATAAGTAACTGGAGTCATACTAAAACCAGAGTGTGAAAATAAAGGAATAAACTTGATTTGCTTGATCCTGACACTCCTCAGAGTTTGTTACTGGATCCTGATCTTTTGTGTCCTTGCTTCTGTTGCTACAGTAGATCGCATTAACGGCCCTGATTCTTCCTCCCCTCCTCGTGTCTCCACCCTATGCTATGTGGTTTTGAAGTTTGCCTGTCGAGGGGTGAAGTGTTTTCTGTGTCTCTTGATTCTGAGTTCAGGCATCTGGCTGGCTTTGGCCAATGGGATATCAGTAAAGGTGATACAAGCAAAGACTTGAAGAAGCATTTCTGAGATTGGGTTTATTCTCTTGTGCTTCGGCTGTTGCCCTGAAATCTCAGGCCCAGACTAGATGTCTGGTCCCAGGATGAGGGCCAGAGACACATGAAGCAGAGTCGAGTTGACTCAGCTGAAACCAGCCTGGATCAGTTTACCCCCAGATTACATTCAGATGCATGAATGGACCCAGGGTAGGTATTTGCAGACAAATAACAGACATTTATGGTTGTATAATACCGAGGTTTGTCATTGTTTGTTACACAGGTGTTTTTAGGAAAAGAAAAAAAAACAACTTGATACAAACACCAACCAATTTAAAAACTTTTTGAGTAAAGGGCCTTAATTTTATTCATTTTGCCTAGCACTCAGTAAGGGCTTACTTAATGTACGTTGGATAGCTTCATGAATAAAGATCAATTGAAAATAATTTTTCTCAATTTTGTTGTTATTCTGAGAGATCATACGAACAGCCACAATTGAATACCCCAAAATCTAATAGCAGAGGCCCATTCAGTTACTAATCTGTAATTAATGATCATATTTCCTCCCCCTCCACCCCGAGATCTTAAGGGATAATATCCATGAGCCTGTCCTAATCACCTGATATAGTTGGTATTTAATAACTCTTAACAATAAGAACTTGTGCTGATAAGGACAAGCAGCTGTCAATTAATGATCTGCAGACCATAAATGAGCAGTGCAACGTGGGCAGCAGTATTTTATCTTAAGCCCCAGAGCAACGTGGGCAGCAGCATTTTATCTCAAGACAGTTATAGAACAAATGGAAGAATGAGCTATTTTTAATCTCAAGTCCTCCTGTTTCTTTCCCAAAATAAATATCCTATCTTCTTCCCTATTAAACTCTATTCTTAAAAATGGATCTAAATGACAGCTAACTGAGGAATTGCACGTAGTATTGCCTCTCATGAGGAGATTTGTATATTAACATTCATTCACTTTTTTCACTCATTTAATCATGCTGAGCACCCCTCTGCTGAGCACCATGAGAGGTATTGGGGTGTTATGGTGACCAAGGCAAACATGGTTTCTTCCATGGAGCTCATGGTTTGGAGGAGAGGGCAAGTGGGAAGAGGCAGACACTGAACAGGAGTCGTACGTGTTTGAAAAGGAGAGCACAAGGGCACGCTGGAGTGCATGGCCAGAGCTGCTGACCTAGTCTGCAGAGGCAGGGAATTCCCCTCGGGAGGTGATGTTTACACTTGAAGAAGTTGGAGTTGGCCCAAGAACTATGGGAAAGTCATTCCTAGAAAGGGAACTGTTTGTGTAAAAGTCCTGGGAAAGATAGATCAGAGTTTGTTCCAGGAGCCAAAGGGAGTCCAGGACGGCTGGAGTCAAAAGGAAGAGGAGATTGATCCTTGGTGATGATACTTTGAATAGTGTGCAAAGTTTTGTTAGAACAGTGTCTAAGAGTAGTGTTTGGATTATCTGGGATGCTTGCTGAAGAAGCAGATTCTGAAGATTCCCCTTGTCTTTTGCAGTTACAATCTCCAATCAGAGCCTTTGAACTGCATTTTAGTAGGTACATCCAGCAATTCTTATGCCCCCTAAATTTTGAGAATAAAGTCCTCAAGACAGAATATGTCCTGGTGTCCATAGTAGGTGAGGGATATTTTGGGGTTAAAATGCAGCTTATTCCTGGAACTCTTGAAAGTAATACCTCATAGTCCAGGATCTGCTGTGTTTTAGCCAGAGAAGTTGCTGATTCTTTTTGATGAATAAGAGCTTTGGATTGTGCCAAGCAGGCCCAATAGTACTGAAATATTCTGTCTTAAAAACAGTGTGCTCATTGTGGAAATAACTTTTAAACAAATTTAGCTCTAATGCATATACCACAATAACTCTTGAGAAGCACCTGGAATGTAACAGTGGCCATGGATGTTATCTTAATAGACTCCCTACTTGACCAACTTTCTAGATGTGCTGACTCCGCCAGGCCCTCTGCCCCGCAGTATCCAGACGCTCTTGTAAACTGGCTCTTCTTTAGGGTGTGCACACCCCTGTGCTGCCACTTAATGAGTTTTATTCTTAGCATGAGTCTAGTTAGGTTTATTCTCAAGCTTGCCTATGCCACTTATCTCTCATGTTATGATTATAAAATTTAGTTAAATATGAAATAAATGAAATAGAAGAAGAGTTTTTATTTCTGTGAACACTAAATTTAAGGCTTTGAAAGTTTTGAAAAAAATGTTTAACATTGCTTTCAAATTAAGTGCAGGAGAGAAAACAGAAAAATAATTGGGAAACCTCAGAAAAAAACTGGATAAATTCCACTTTGAATGGCTTCATCTGTGTCTGTAAGTTCTTATTTCACATATACAAAATAAAACAGACAAAATAACTGGCCATGGATTTGTGCAAAAGATCGACTCAGATCTACAGCCAGTGGCCTCATACCAAAGAAGTGATCTTGGCCCGATGTTTGAGATTTGTCAAATGAATAGTTGTATTTTGTAAGTTACATTAATATGTCCAGATATATGTGTATCATTTTATGATTCTCAGATTTCATCTACTTTTTTGACTAAACAAGTAAATGTGAGTTCCAGTCTTATCAGGTAAGAAGCCTTTTATTCTGTGAAGAACCTAGAGATGAATGCTCTAGCTGCTTGGAAGGCTGCTTACTGCCCAGGGCTGGGGTGGGTGCCTGCCCACCCCCCACCTCTCAGAATGGAACTGAGATAACATATAGTAGAGAAAGTCCTTTTAGTCTGAAAAGCACTATACGTACATTATATAGTATTGTAATTTTGGGTGACAATAGAAGGAATGCTGTAAAACAGTATTTAAAAAAAAATTCTTGTGGAAGTTGTATTTGTTTATTTATCCTACATTTGCAAAGCCAGAAACACATTTATATCTACCTGGAGAATCCCAGGATTACAGATGCTTTTGAGAAGGGTTTTTTTTGTTTGTTTGTTTTTTTGCTTAGGTTCTTACTCTCTAATCATAATAACACATATAGCAAGAGATGGAACTTCCCAAAACTTCTGCTGCCTCTACACTCACCATTCCTAAGACACTCTAATTCAGACAAGAAGCGTTTTCATTCTGACTAAACCAGGGCCTCTCTCCCAAGCTCACTGTAGCCTAAGAAAGAAATATCAGCTAGAGGTGCTAGAAATTCCAGGACACCAGCAAAATCAATCTACCTCTATTTAGCTGTTTAACAATTGCGACTGAAAAACCTCAATGAACGTATTAAGAGCAAAAGTAGCCTCTCCTTCCACAGGGCGAGGGAGAGGGAAATCTGGGTTTTGTCTTTTAGGATTAAGTTACCTCCGGTCATGTACACTTGCTCACTTCTTCTTTTCTCATTTATTTGAGAAGAATTTATACAATAAAAATTACCCAAAGAATCCTTAGAAATGGAGCATATGCACAAATAATCGAGAGTTGTTCCTGTTACACTTTTTGTGGCTGGTCTGGTAACCATCTCTGTGCAGCTCTGT
Organism: Camelus bactrianus; assembly: GCF_048773025.1. Taxonomy (NCBI): domain Eukaryota; kingdom Metazoa; phylum Chordata; class Mammalia; order Artiodactyla; family Camelidae; genus Camelus; species Camelus bactrianus. The sequence continues at coordinate 60,695,151 of NC_133543.1, forward strand.
GATTATCTGTATGACCTACTCCTAGGCGATCTCATTATCAGAGTCTCTATTCTTAACCACTGCTCTTTAAACAGTGTATTTACTGGCAACTCCAGATGACAGACGAACATGTGGTAGGATGACGTGTGTGCACACTTTTTTCTAAATATCCCTCAGTAAATGAATGATGCTTAGAGAATATCCGTGATGCGGTATTTAAGGTTCCTGTGCTCATTTTGTTTAGCATTACAAATCGACTGTCTAACAGAATTAGGTAGAGAAAATATGTATCAGATCCATGATGCTTTGTGAATAATTGACTAGCCACACAGGTGCATAAGATTTCAAATGGGATTTCCTTCTTTTTGTGGGGAATATGTATTATTTAAAGATGGTGGGGGGAAAATTCCAGGGATTCCTTGTCATCTTTACAGTAACAAAATTTTAGGCATATTTATCATCTAGGCAAAGTTTTCTAAATTCCTTGCCATTGTTGTGGTATCATCTATACCACTATTTCCCTGGGGAAATAGAATTTTATAATCTATTGTGATAGTAATTGTTAACAGTTCAAAGAAATTGACTCTATTTTCTTCTTTTCTGGGGACGGATGCTGCACAGCACAGTACTCTAGGCGTCCTCCCTTAAAGCACTCTGCACTTTCCCTTGTAGTATCTGTCACTGTCGTCATGATATAACTCACATGATTCTTTTCATGTCTGTCACCCCCACTAAATTATGAACTGTAAGCAGTCAAGGTTCGTGGCGGAAGTTTAAACTTATATGATGTCCCCAGCACAAGTAGGTGATTAATGCATACTTTTTGAGTTAAAGGGTGGATTCTGTGTTTCCTCCACTCATTCTTCTTTTGGCTTTTCTAGGCTGTTGTGCCTAGTGGGGGTCCTGTAGGGAGGCAGAAGGGACCCAGGTAATAAGCTCCTCTCCCCTCCCCCACACCTCTGCTCTGTCCATACTCAACCCTGCCCACTTGGCTGTGTGTGACAGCTGTCCTGCCACTGTGGACATATACAGATGGGGACATGATGTCTTCACTGAGACCAGTGAAGATTTTAGTGCATAGTCCCCAAATCACTGCCTTCACATGTGGCCAAGGTCACCCTCACACCATTAGCCATATAGCACCTACTCAGACCCCTCCGTAGAGAAGATACACTGTGAAAAATGACACTATTTCAAGTACTTCCATAGCCTCCTAAAGTTGACCTCAGAAAAATCAGGCACTTAATATACTTTTCTTTAGTGCTGCTGTCAGAGACAGACATAGGATAGTTGAAGTACAGTTCTAGTAGAGTTTTATGTTTCAGTGTTGTTCTGATTATATCAGCATAATAACTTGCTGCATACAGTACAGCTATAAAATAAATCATTTGAAATATACCTGTTATATACTAAGTCTGGGAGGGATGCAGAGTGGCCACTGATAAAGGGACTTCAGCAAACAAGGTGAAATAAATAAAAATGAGTGGTGACCACTCTTTGAGGAAATGCATGTTAAAATTATGTTGTGATAATAAGAATAATATTAAACATTAGTGAAACCAATAATCAAATCTAATGATTGAAGGGCTCAAAACTATCTAAAAATGAAAACAAGAAAACTCCTAATAGGATGTAAATGATAAATGTTAAATAATAAAGAAAATTTCATGTTATATCATGATTTGGTGATTCACACATGATAACAAAATAATTTGTAAGAGATGGTAGAGGAACAAGAAAGTCGATGTGGCCGGTTATAATTTTAAAGTCGGTCAGTCAGTCGGTATCTGAATCCTCACCGAGACCACCCTGCTTCAGCTATTGCAGTAACCTTTGAAGGGACCCTCCCACTTTCTGATCTCTCCCACTTGTTCATTAGGCTTCTTTCCTGATTCTGGCTGATAAGTTACTTTTTAAATTTGTGTCTTCATATCTTGTAAGGTCCCAACTGTTCCATGAGGCTTCTCTGATAACCAGCTGTAAGTAAATGTCTCCTTCCTCTAGAACTTTACCAGCATCTCCCTTATTTATGACTAATGTGCAACTTTACAACTTTTCTTGCTAGTCCATAAACTTTCAAGAGTGAAATTTCTCTTTGACTATCCACTCACAGGGTGTATTAAAATACCCAGCACACAACAGGTGCTCAACTGATAAATGTAGTTGGTACATGATTTTCAAGAGAAGATTTTATACATCAGATTCCAGATAGCGTCCATCTTTTCCTTTCTTCCTCAAATCCCCTTTCCCGCTCTTCTGAGCTTGGCTCTGATGCCCAGGGAAGACTTAGCTCCTTATGAAGCTTTGCATGAACCCCAAGTACAAAGTGGTCTCTTCTCTGACACAAACCCGTGTACTCAGCATCTAAATTAATGTTTGAATCTCTGTGTCAGGCATTCTGTTACTTCTTGAGTTCTACCTCATAAAAGTAGGTCACCACTTTTATGTTTATCAACCCCCCTCATTCAAGAGGATAAACTCCTCCAGAATAGGAAGCAACATTTTACACACTGTGATACGTACTGTCATTTGGTATTTATTCTATATCTAGTAGTTAGGATCAGGCCCAGAACAGTGCTTCACATCTGTTGCTTCTGTTTTGTTCCTGAGGTGTCCTAAGTACCTGGTACACTCTTTGGTATATGGTAGGTACTCAATAAATATTTGTTGAAAGTTGATCTCTAATAAGTCTGAGCAAAAGGTTGAGTCTTTTGGCAGCAGCTTCTGCCACTTGATTTCTCGGCTGTGACAAGTGGAAAGCTGTGTGCCCTCCCGGCCCGTCTGTGCAGCAGCAGACGGGTCACTTGGACTGTTTCTGGAGTCGTGTTCTCTGTGATCCTCATTGCACTTTGTCTCAGCGTGCTTCCTTTGGGAGCCACGTGCCAGGTCGGAGTGGCCTTTGCTTGGAAATGCCGTCGTTAATGACGTGGATCGATTGTGCTCTTTCCCCCACAGCCTGGTGACTTTTCTTTTCCTGTTCTGATCAGGTATATACAACATGCCTCCTTATTCAGAGTTTTCCTTATTCATTTGATAATTTCCAACATACATTTTAGTCGCCTTGAATTATGATGGGTAATTTTATCTCCGTTCACTTATCATTAATAAGCATATGATAACTCACCAAAACATGACAGTATTGGATAAACTAGAGGTGTGAGTACATGTAGCCAAATGCAGTGGTGTTTAGTCACATGAAGGCTTAGCTGAGAACATTGGTCTGTGTTTCTCTGTTTGCTGCTGGAGCCATTATCTTGCAAGGTTCTTCCTTCCTTCCTCCCCTAGCTAGCATCTATTGACAGCCCTTTCATTGCAAGGCACAGTACTACTTGCTGAAGATATGATGGGAAACAAGTCAGAACTGTACTTGTCCTAATGGGAATTATATTTTTAGGGGAAATTTAGACATTGAACTACTGATTTTTGCTATTTCAATTACAATTGTTCTAAATACAGGAGAGAAGTATGGAGAACTATGGGAGCTTTAAGGGATCTATCCTGGTTTGGTGGGATGGGGGCAGTGGGGTTTGGCACTTATCTGGCTTTAGGGTTGTCTGGGAAAATGGTGTTAAGGTTGAGTTGAGAAGAACTGGCCTGGCAAAGGGGAGGAAAAGAGACGGAGGGAAGTGGTCACCTCTCTCCTCCCTGCTGTTACTTATTCATCGGTTAATGAGAATGAAAATTTTTTAATCAAATGATTAGGTTAACTTAAAGAGACATTTGACTCATTAAATAAGAAACACCACAGCATGTCGATATAAAATTGTATCTATTTCTTTAAAAATCTGCATTTTCTTCTCTGGATTTAAAACAAAGTACAGCATGTTGAATCTTGGTCATATGACTAAATAGGAAGTCTCTCTTTCTTTTTATTAACTTTTTTTTTTATTGAATTATAGTCATTTTACAATGTGTCAATTTCAGTGTAGGGCACAATTTTTCAGTTATACATGAACATACATATTCATTGTTGCATTCTTTTTCGCTGTGAGCCACCACCGGATCTTGCATATATTTCCCTGTACTATACAGTATAATCTTGTTTATCTGTTCTACATAAAGTCTCTCTTTCTTTACTCACAAGAATTTGGGATTGGGATGGACACCAGATCAAGTCCTTTTTTAATCCTTAAGATTGTTCGAGGTCAAGTTATGTGCTTTATTAGTTTTTCAAATATTTATTAGCTTCTATCCTCAAGAAAATGTACATTATTAGTCATTTTTGTATTGGTGATTTTTAACCAACTTTTAAATGGATGTTTTTTAGAAAAAAATTGTAGTTTCTGGTTTGTAGGTTGATTGAGTTTCAGTAAATAAATCATAGTAATCTAAGTATAATCCTTGAAAGTCAGATTAAAGGGCATTAAATGTAAAAACTGGTTGAGGAAGAAGTCTTTACTACAAGTTAATGAAATGGATATAATTTAGTTGGAAAGAAACAAAATGATTGCCAGTTGAAGATTACTATTCTATGGTAATCTTTTGGGTGGACATTAAATTTGACTTTCTAAAGGAAGGGTTATTGGATTTTTTTTTTTACTCATATTATGATTTGGCCCCTTTCTAGAGGAGTGAAAATTTTATGTAACTTTAAACTATGAAATATATTTTGGAAAAAATATATATATAATTATTACTGAGGCTATTTCCCAGTGAAAATTTTTTTTTTGGTCAAAGGGAATGAGAAACATCTGTAACTGTTACATGTGCACTCTTTTTGCTCATAAAACTAAACAATTCTAATAGATTAAAATGTATCCAAGTGACAACTGATTAGTGACATTTTTCTTGCAATAAGATCACAAAGAATATTTTTATCTTCCTCAATTCAGCAGTCAGATCAAGACTCCCTAATAACAGGTTCCATTAGTCTTGCCACTTTTAGTAGCATTTGTTTTTAATTTCATCCTCTGTAAGGGGGAGGAGGCATGTGACTGTGCAGATGCAGAGGGAAAAATGAGAACGCTTGAGTCTGCCTTCCCTCTGAAGAGAGAACTGTCAGACCTGACTCTGTGACTTCCCTTTTGTGAATAAGAATGGTCCACTCTCGCAGAATGTCATTTAAGTCTCTTCTCTGCTTAAAAATGTTCCAGGAGTTCTCATTGCCTATAACGGGTTCTCAAACTTTACTGATCATTAGAATCTCCTGGAGAGCTTGTGGAAGCGTGGATTACTGGGCATGGCATAGAGTTTCTAATTCAGGAGGTCTGGGATGGGGAGCATACATTGAGAATCCTGGTCTATAAAATAAAGACTAAAATTCTTATGCCTTAAAGGTTCATTATAGTCCAAATGTGGCAGAGGTCACTGGCTAAGGGTGTGAGCTCTGGAATCACAATCCTGGGGTTCAGAGTTTGGCCACTTGCTCCCTTACCCACTGTGCGACCATGACCAAGTTATTTCATCTGTAAAATTGGGATAATAATATCTCCCTCTTAGGGTTTTTATGAAAATTATATGAGGTTGTACATTGTAATACGCCAAAAATAATGCATCCTATTATGGTAGGTGCCAGATGAGTATCAGCTATTATTATTGTTGTTGTTGTTGTTGTTGTTATTATCTCTCCAGAATCTTTCTTAGTTCGATGTCATAGTTCCAACCAAATCAGACTTATTCTGGACCATAGTTACATCATCATTTTTCCCTCCTTGGAGTCTTCAAATGTCCAGTTTTCTCAACACAGTTCCTGCCCTTTTCCTGCATCATTCCCATCTTCCCACTCATTCTTGAAATCTCTGCTTTTATGTTACTTTTCCAGGGAAGCCCAGAGCAACCACAATTATATGTACTTTGCCATTGAAACACTGTTGTTTATATACTTATTATTCAGATCTGTCTTCTCTACTAGATTAGACTCTCATGAAGGCAGGGACCATCTGTTCATTGGCGCAATCCTATGCCAGTAGTTACTTAATAAGTATTTGCTGAATACATGAATGAATCTTGACTCATGCTGTTCTTTGGGGCCCTGGCCGGGGCTCACACACACGAAAACCATAAAAAGAGATCTTGCCCATTCACTGAGAAATGTGCCAATGCTGGAGATTTCAATTTTATTTTTTGTTGCTACTGGGGATAGAAGGGAGTCACAATTGATAGCTAGCACCTTTGTAGAAGTTCTGAATATGAGAGGCGTATGTCGGGTCATACTGTGTTGCTATAGGGATTTCAATTTCTTTTATATTTTGATATGTCATTCTATTATCATTTAAATCCTAAAAAATGGAAAGGTTAAGAATGACTCGAGGAAGGATACACCAATATAGTAGTTTTAGGAGTTTGGTATGGCTCTTTTGCATAACCAACATAGCACAGTGGTTACAAGCATAGATAAAGAACTCGAGCACTGTTGTATGTCTTATTGACGACTTCGGTCGAGATTTACCTTTCTGAGACCAGGTTCTCCCTCTCTAAAATGGGCACAATTTCCAAACAGAGTTACTTTGTAAACATTCAACACTAACTCTTAAGAACCAAAGGAGAGAGATTTTGGCTCTTTATTCCTTTATGACATGGCCATTATGTTTTCCTGCTCGTGGAGATTCAGTTGAAAGCTAACAGTATATAAAGAGGTCTACATTGACCTGATTTTGTGAAAGGAGAAAAAAATTTGGCATTTAATGAGGGCAGAAATGGAAATGATGACCAAATAGTAAAAAATAAGCCAGTCATGTAATCTGTAGGAAATCTCCATAAAACTGCCACTCAGAATGATTTGGGGACCTCTAAGTATAAAGCACATAGTCACCTAAGAGTTTGATTAGTGGAGAATTTTGGCTGAGTTTGTCTTTAATGAGCTAGTGTACCATTCTGTAATCCTGTTTCCATATTTCCCTATGATGCAGGGTGCTGGGCTATGGCACCGGGCAGTCACCAGTTATACATCAGCTTTCTGCTCTTATCCTTTCATACTGGATCAGATGGGTCAGATGACGTCTAAGGATTAAGTGGATAGATTCCAGCGATTCTGGAACACTTGGAAGCATTCTCTGACCACTTCTCTCCAAGCTGTGCTAACAGGCTATCCACTATAACACCATCACTGAACTTTCTGTATCAAATGATAATTTCCCCTTCCAGTTGTCTGTCTCCCTCCTAGACTGTCAGCAACTTGAGGACAACAATTGTGTGTTGTTCAGATGGATATCTTGGTGCTTGGCACGGTACCTGACTCAGAGTAGGGGCTCCACTGTTGAGCTGAACTGCAGTTGAACTGAATTGAATGCTCTAAGATTTATAAGGTATAAGCAACTAGAGAACTGTCTGACTTGTCTCTGAGATAGTCACAACTTGGCAATGAACCATAGTGAAATTGTGAGACCAGCAATCGAGTTTGCAAATGTTGACCACTATATATAAAAATAGATTAAAAAAACAAGTTTCTTCTGTATAGCACAGGGGACTATATTTAATATCTTATAATAACCTTTGATGAAAAAGAATATGAAAATGAACATATGTATGTATATGCATGACTGGGACATTGTACTGTACACCAGAAATTGACACATTGTAACTGACTGTTCAATTTAAAAAAAGGGAAGAAAGGTTCAAGTCCAAGTGTGTAGATTTGGGGGCAAGTTATCCATTTCTCTAGGGAGAAATAATTTGGCATCTGCTTCTCCCACTCTTGCTATTTTAGTTGAGAGAACCAAATTGAAGAAGCTAAAAACCTTCAGGACTCAGATTATATGGATCCGCTTTCACTGCCAGATTCACAAGTGCAGTCTACATAGTGTGTACAGAGTCAAATCTGTAGTTCTTGATGTTCCTTGGTGATTTAAGAAGGCAGCAGTACTGACTAAATAGAATTCTAAATAATCACATTTCTAAAACGCCATTTGGGTAGAAGGCACTCTTTTCTACTTAACATTAGTCACCTAATAATCTCAGAAGAGGAGCCTTGATAAATTCTTTAAACTCCAAGAATTAGACCTCTCTTCAGAAGGGAACCTGAAACTGAAAGACAGGGGCCAACTACCAATATAATTTCTTTAACTGCTTTACATTCTCTTCACCAAAACTCAGTACAGGCTGTTGGGTTAGTAAGAAGAATTGAAATCCCATGGATTTCAGTTTTCTCTGTCGGTTATAGTCACTGTGAATTCTCTCCTCTTGATCACAGAGAGGGTTATTAGAGACAGACCTTCTCTGCCCTTCAAGTTAAAGTGACTTTTCTTTAAAATAAATTAATTAAAATTCTGTCACTTCTTGCCACTCCAAGATGATGACCAAATAGTAAAAAATAAGCCAGTCATGTAATCTGTAGGAAATCTCCTTAAAACTGCCACTCAGAATGATTTGGGGATCTCACCTCCTCCAAATACATTCTATACACAAACTCAAATGGATTAATATATTGCGTCTAATTAAAAATAACTGAAAAGGGTGTCATATCATGTCACAGTGGACATAGATCAACAATGTGTTTCAACTTGAACTCTAGGGAAGAAAGATCTCAAATTATATGCATGAATAAGCAATGAGTCTGTGAATCATTAAATCACAAGTTAAGGTTTAGAAAGTAAGATTGGTACTCATGCAAATAAGAAAATAAACAAAATGAAACTCTGTGTTACTGTCAGAGCCACAGAATGCCTATTCTTTCTGGCTGTTTATCTACATAAGCTAAACATCTGATTGAAAAACTAAAAATTAATTCAGTTATTTTACCCATATAATAATGAGCAATTTTTAGAAATTTTCCTCCATTAGAGAGACTGAAGTTCCTAGTTACAGGTGTACCTTGAAGATATTCTGGGTTCAGTTTGAGACCACCACAATGAAACAAATATGGCAGTAAAATGAGTCACGTGAATTTTTTGATTTCCTAGTGCATATAAAAGTTATGTTTACACTGTACTATTGTCTATTAAGTGTGCAACAGCATTATAGCCAAAACAACAATGTATGTACCTTAATTAAAAACTATTTTATTGCTGAAAAATGCTTACTGTCATCTGAGCCTTCAGCAAGCAGTAATCTTTTTGCTGTTGGAGGGTCTTGTCTTGATGTTGGTGGCTGACTGTCAGGGTGATGGTTGCTAAAGGTTGAGGTGGCTGTGGCCATTTCTCAAGATTAGACAATAATGAAGTTTGCTGCAGCGTTCAACTCTTTCTTTCACGTGAACACTTAGAGGCGGTTGTAGTTATTAATTGGCCTAATTTCATTATTGCTGTGTCTCAGGGAATGGGGAGGCCTGAGGAGAGGGAGAGGGATGGGGAAGGGTCGGTCAGTGGAGCAGTCAGAACAACACAACACTTACAGATTAAGCTGTCTTATTGTGTGGTTTATGGCACTCCCTCAAAATTACAGTAGTAACATGAAAGATGACAGCTCACAGATCACCATAGCAAATATAATAATAATGAAGACATTTGAAGTAGTGTGAGAATTACCAAAAATGTGACACAGAGACATGAAATGATCAGATGCTGCTGGAAAAGTGGCACCAGTAGATTTACTTAATGAAGGGTTGCCTCAAACCTTCAATTTGTGTAAAAAAAAGATAAACCACAGTATCTGTGAAGCACAATAAAGTGCAATAAAACAAGTTATGTCTGTACTTACATATCTGCAATGTTATATAAAAGTCCAAGATAAGAGAATTTTTTGTTATTAGGAATAAGATAATTTCTTTTCTGAAACTATTTCTGAAGAAAATGTTCTATTTATGCCCAGTGATAACACAAAAATAACTCATCATTTGTGTGGGAAAAAATGAAAGTTTTTCCAACTTGTAGCTTGAATGTATATTCAGCTTATAAATTTGGAACAGCATCTATTTAATGCCTAGAAATCTCAAATCTCATCAGAACAGGGATAAGATAGGAATAGATTTTTAGATAAGTGGAACGGAAATCACAGGAAACTAACCTAGACATTGTGGCCTTAGGAATAGTTTTCATATACAAAGTAGCGTTAAACCAGTTTCTCTTTGGTAAGCTCTTAGAAATAAAGGATTGGTAGATTTGTGTTTTATGGTTCTGATCTTGATCTGGACAGCAAAGCTCCTTGGCAAAGGCTCTCGAAAAAACAATAGGGTCCCTTTTCCAAGAACCTAAAGGGGCCTCCAAGAGAATTTAGAAGAAAAACCCCACTTTTCCTCTCTAAGTCCAATATATATGACTTTCTGTATAAATTGACATCAAAACTCAGTTAAAAAGCCAGAGTCTTAATAAAGTTTGGATGCTGATCTAATTCATAGGATAGCAATCCTACCCATGTTTCTGAAATTTGTGTAACGAAATGAATTCTGTCTAAAAAGAGAGCAGCCAAGAAGATTAAGCCAGTAGACTGGTAATCCTTACAAAGCTTCACAAAAGGCTGACATTCAGTCAACAAAAATTGTGTCTTTGTTTACTCTTGTTCTTACCGAAATGAACATTTTCCCAAACACTGGAATGTCAGCCACTGCTTTGCAGATGACAGTTCATTAACAAATGTAAACTGTGGATCAGGTTCTTTCACTTAGAACACGTCTGCTTTAATTCAGTGGGAGCGCTCTCAAAGTGAAAGGCGATTATAATGGAAGGTTTTGCATGTGAACGAGTTAACCTGTGATTTCAGCATGTGGCTATTGGTCCACTATAAATTTTAGTCACAAGATAGTTTGTCTCCATTGAATGTTTTATTGTCTTGTACTTACGAGCATAGTGATACAGAATTTCAGAAAAAGATGTCAAGTTGAAGGATCCCAAGGTATTTAAACAAAGAAATATGTACAGGGTAGCATCATAACTTAGACAATAATAGTTACACTTGATTTGATTGTAAAAAATTTTTTAAGTGTTTGAGTTATATCTGTGCCAGAATTGAGGAGGAAATGGCAAGAAGACAGACTTACATGTCCGCAGGAGCCACTTGAGTTCTTAGTTGTGACCCTGGTATGACGTAGAAGGAATATGGCGTCTTCAAAAAGGTCTGTTATGTTTTTCAGTTTGTAGAAAGGGCAGCATAGAGTAGGGGTTTATAAAGGCAGCTGTATACAGAATAAGAAGCAGAAGCAAAATGTTTTATCTTTTTACTAAAGAATTACTGTCTTGTTGACATCAGTTTGCACAGTTGGAGCCATGTCAAGCAGAGGCCTTCCCCTGATGGATTTATGTTCCATGGCCGAGAACAGACAAAATGGAATATAAACCACAGACAACTGGTTTGATTTGGAGGATAAGGAAAAGGAGAGTTGAGCAAAGAGGAGATACTGCTATTAAAACAAACAAGAAAACTTCTAAAGGGAGTGAGTGTTTCAGTTAGAGATGTTCTTACACCAATAGGCAAGGATTAGTATTGTTACATTTTAATGTTTTGAAAAGGTATTTGGTGGCAACCTTAACTCCTGAAAACTCTTTACCAAATCTGTTGTTTCAAAAGTCATTTTGGCCAAATCATTGTTTAGATGTACTGGTGTTTCCCATCTACTTTCCTGGTTGATGGGGGTTCCCTGTGGACTGGGGAGTCCAGGACTAGGGAGGAGCTATGGTTTTTGTACAAGAACAGAGAATGCCCACAAAGTAAAGAAAGTATTGTGGGAGGACAAAAGCCTTTACAGTACCAAAGAAAGAAATCACACTGCTCTATTTGTCAGAATAGGTGGAAACACATCCAGGCTATATGCTTTTAATCATCCTTACTGGCAGCAGTCAAAATTCCAATAAAATAAACCTTAAGACTACTGTTTATAAAACAGATTTAAGTGACCTTGAATGTTTTTTAAACTCTAGTTAATCATGAACAAACTCATACTGGGTTCATATGCGGTGCATTAATCATCAACTGTATGAAATCAGTTACCTAATAAAATTAAATTAAATCTCAATTTACCATAACGTTAACATGCTAACAATTACCAACTTTTTAAAGTCACACTGTAAATATGAAATGAAGAAAACACTAGAATCACTATACCAAACAATGTAATTGAAGTTAAAATGCTATTTTCAGTGGTTCTTTTTAGAGAAAATAACAAATTGTTTACTTTAATGTGGTGACATTTTATTTTGTGATTAATTTTAAAATAACATTGTAAAAACTACAAACTCATTTTAATTTGACAAGCATTTGGTAATTAATTTTCAAACAATGCTATGGGAACCCAGAAAGCACTCTTCCTTTGACATGTATTTTATAATTTATTTTAAAACAATGCTGCACAAATCTGCAAAGGCATAATTCATTTGGGAGTTCATTAATTATGCAAATGAGTTGCAATTAACAAATCTGTTCCAAGGATGGCATTTGCATAATAATGAACTTCATGTTTGTGACATTATTTAATAAGATACCTTTGTGCATTTTTAAACAAAACACTCCTGTGAATACTATATGATGAGATGGGGTTGAAAATGGACATCTAGTCAATGAGATTCAAAACTGTACCCAGGAAAATGTTAAAATAAACAATTATATATATAATTCAAGTAATAAATATGGATATTCTCTTTAAAGCACAGGGGTTTTGATTAATCTCAGCTTCCCCTAAATAGCATAAGACTTTAATTTACATTTATAAAGACCAGTATACAAATTAGGCTAAAGCAAGATGAAACAAGGAGAACCATAAATTTCATTTTAATATTTCAAGTGATGGTAGGTCATATGCTCACTGTACACCCAAATCTTAAAACGCACACTTTTCAATAGGAAGGAAAATGTTACATTGAGTCAAAACCCCACTCCTTTCTAAGGGATTATGGCAGGATGACCATGAAATTCGTTTGACATTCATTTATTCAATCAATAATCATTTATTGAGCATCTGGGACAAACTGTTACATTAGGATAAATCAAAAGAAGAATAAAATGTATGTCCACCTTCAAGTGGCATGAAGCCTGAGGGACATAGACATATAAACACTAAAACTCAATGAAAGTTATCTTTTAAGAGAGAGAAAAATGCAAAGTGTTACAGGAATACAGAGAGTAAGAATAACTCAGTTTGGTAGAATTCAGGAAGATGTCAAAGATAGAAAAGGGTTGAAATGATTTGCATTTGAAATGTTTGAAGGATGAGAAGTTTGTCAGTGGGTTAGAAGGTTAGGGTATTGGAGAAAAAGGAAACTTCATATATAAAGCCATGAAATAGTGAATGATGGAGATGTGTTTGAGAAAATGGTAGGAAGGTTATTGTGACTTGAAGTAGGGGGTTTGGGTTTGGGAATAAATGCTTTTGGAGCATGACTTTTTAGGAGTCTTAGAGATCCGGTGAAATTTTAGAAAGATAATGAGAGCAGTGTCATAGTAGGTGGGTTTGGAAGGGACAGAGCAACAGGTAGTTTTCTCTGCAACTATTCAGTAGCAGAGTATCTTGAGTAATGGGTGATACATATCTTGGGTATAGGGTGAGATCAGGTGGGCTTATCAGCAAAGTATTTGGCATTCCAAATCAATGTGATTCTGTGATGACCATAAGATTTTATGATTCTGTGATGTTTTTCCTGTTTGTTCTTTACTTGTGTTTTTAGCTTCTCTGGTCACATCTTAGTCTGACACTAAGAATGCCTTAGGAATTACTCCATGCCCCAACTGCACCAACTTTCTGCAGCTAAACAGATCTTCCAAACCCAGTCCTGTCTACCCTCCACTTAACTGACATCTGCCCTTCCAAACTATATCCTCATGGCTTAGAAATTGTAGTGAATAAGTAATAATGGATGAAACTACAAAAGACAGTAATCCAACCAGACAAGCAGACTGATAAGAACCCTTAGAACCATCTGGCATTGCCAAATTTTGTTCCAGAATCTCATGGTAAAAAGACGATGAAAAGAAACAAAGGGGAATGTTCATGATACTAAAATTTAACAGCCTTCCTCCAACTCAGAGGCAGGTGTTGTTTTTATTTTGTTTTGCTTTGCTTTAGTTTATTTTCAGCAGAAGGATGCCCACATCCTTCAGCTTCCGTTTTTCTTTAATAAAGGTTTTTTCTTCAGTGGTGTACTCCTGCTGACAGTCAGCAAGTCTTGTCATCACTCCCACAAAAGGGAAAATGGGGAGGTGACCGTTTATGATTTCTTGGCCATCCAGCGTCCATCCTCACTTTTTACCATTCTTTCCTTTGGAGAATTGTCTTTTCCTCGCTGTGTGCAGTTCTGGAGGGGTGGTAAAGCTAGGTCCTTTCTATTCTATTCTTTTCCTGTCATGAGATCCCATTAGGCCTTGACCTGAATGCAGTCACTAAAACTCTCTCTCCTGGGACCTTGAATATTGGTCAGAGTGTTAAAAACACTGGAGAAATAGTCAAGTTTCACTTCCTTTGTGGTGGCTGGACAAGTGCCCTGCTTATTCTAAACTTGGTTCACTAGTTGCCTTTGAAGTCTCATGAACTCCCGCATCCTTCCATAAAATTCCCGTTCCCTTTTGCTGTCATTGCTGAAGAACTCCAACAGAAGCACTGTGGAATCACAAAATGGTAATATTAGCCTCCCCCTCATAAGTTTTCTCTTAGGTCAGAAATAATCAGAGCTTCTAAAGTGATATAAGAAAACAGTCTAAGGAAAATGATACTTTGAACAAATGAAGTATAAACAAAGGTAAAGGCTGTATAATGTCTAATAATGGCATTGATCCCTAGTAACTGGAAGCAGAGATTGAAAACCTTTTAGAAGTTTACAGAGATTCAGATAATTTAACTGTCTGGTCCCTCCACCTTCACACCATCTCCCCAACCTATCTCTATCCCCATGCCTTAAAGAGAGATGGACAAGTGTGCCTGTATCGTGACATCTCGAAAGTAGGAATGAATGACTTGGCCAGAGAGTAATGACCCTAATGTTGAAAATAGATACGCTCACGTCAGCTCCAAGACCTTGAACATCAAGGCATGATATCTGTGCAGAAGAGCTAGCTAGCTAAAAATGACTTCCAGCTGTCTCTGAAATGCACCACATTTAAAAGTGTAGAAAACAAAAAAATTTTTTTAATTATAGCAGTGTAGTAGTTGCACTGGATATAGCCATTAAAGTAGCAATTATGTTTATATTTGATCCTGATAGGAATTATATGATGGTATACGCACTAGATTACAGAATGAAAATTTCCATCAAGCACGTGGATAGTTTGAAATCTCTGGATACTAGGCATTATGATAAAATGCCATACAGAGAATTAGTGAGGGAGAAAAAAGTATTATCAGGGCAAATACTGTCCTCATTCAATTTGTATTATAGTACATGTGGGAGACGGAAGAAACACCTTACAACCCACGTACTTGTCTGATGATGCCATGCAAGCTTCAGTCAAGCTTTGAAGTTCTTCTTTCTCTGTTTATGTTCCTGAGATCCTCACCAAGCATTCCCCCATACTCAGGGTGTTGTGGATGCTGTTCTCGCCACATGCCCACAAACAATGAGGCAGTGACCTTCCTTTTCCCAGGCACGGGTTATCAGCCATAATCTATTCGGAAGGACTTCCTTCTCATGTCCTCCCTTTAGAAATCCAGTTGCCAGAAATGGTTAGTCTCTTGGAGTTAAACCAGGCTGCTGTCAGCAGGCATTTTTAAGTTGATATCTGAGTGCTTCATGGAACATAGCATTTTCTGTGGTTTAACTTCATCGGCATGTGAGGCCAAAGGAGGTTTAGACTTTTACTAGATGCAAGTTGATTAAAAAAAAAAAAAAAGTTGACTAACATGCAGTGCCTGTTTACATCAGCAATTCTCATCACTAGGTGGGGCTTCTGAGATTTGCAGTTCTTTTTCTTTTTCTTCTTTATTTTCTGTGTCTGGCCTACAGTATTCTGACTGATAGAAAGGACTGACTCGATGTTCATGCTCTGTTATTCTGTGTGTATTTTGATGATGTTCCATGCCAAGCAGACAGCTGCAGCAATAACGAAAAGCAGAACTGCAGTGGAAAAGAAGCTGTTGTTTTCCGTGGCATTATTAACTCTTTTATTTTAAATAAAATGAAAAGAACGTGCCCTGTCATACTATACAGTTAGAAGGTGGAGTAACTCAGAAGGGATTTTGTGTTTCAGGGCTCTTCGTACAGCCTTCCCAGGTTGCTTCAACGTCTGCTGCGCTATTACTGCCTTACTCAGGCTGGCCCTGACTAGAACTCTAGAGACAAATGCCTGGATGTTGGTTGGTCTTCCATGGTAATAGGATACTTTATCTGTTACTAAGCGCTGCCTATGTGGTCTGTACTCCCTTCCCCCCAACTGAGGCTGGTGGTGTTGAGCGTGAGGAGCCGTTCCGTGAAGCTGGTGGCCCCCTAGGGCTCTGTGAGGGGGTCTGTTAAGACAGGCTTAGGAAGCAGTTCACACACATTCTAGTGTATGGCGTTCTCACCTCATATCCAAGGGTTATCAATGGCGAAGGAATAAAAGAGGAAAATATACTATTCTCAGAAGAGAAAAGTCCTCAGGAGGTGGCAAGTTCCTTCACTGGGAGGCAGTATTAAGACCATAGACTTTGGTTCAGGATTCATTTCCTAGTTCTAACCTCCTCAGTTTCCTTATTCATGAGAAAGAGATAATAGCACCTACTCTTCAGGGTTGTTTTGAGATGTGTGTGTGTGTGTGTGTGTGTATCATACCAACACTAATACATATAAATTTTTTTTTTAATTAAAAGCCTAAAGAAGTATGGATGTATGTATATGTATATATATAAAATGGCCTGTAAGAAGAACTTTGAACAGTGACTGGAATTAAGTTTTCATTAAAGAGCAGTATCATTATTATCCTTATGTCCTTCATTTGTAATCCTGTGTATAATGAGAAACTGAAGGTCATACAGCCCTTCCCAGTAAGAGCAGAACTGAAATAGTACTTGTCCTCTTATTATCTTGGATTAGATCCCTGTAATAGAACCCATATGAATAATGGTTTGAAAAGATATGTTTGTTTCTCTGTCACAGAAAAGGCTGGAGTTAAGCAGCCCAGGCTGGTGTGACAGGAGCACAGTCAACAGGAATCCACAGCCCTTTCATTCTTTGACTCCCATTCTGTCCTCAAGTTTGCCTCATAATTCCAGATGGCAGCCAGAGCTCCTTTCATCACATCTGTGGTCCAAACATCAGGAATAAGGAACAAAAAGTTAAACCTCCCTGCCGAATAAGTTGGCTTTAAGCAACCCACCCAGAAGTCTGTTGCCTCTCATGGGCCAGAACTGGTAATTTGATGACCTCACTGCTGCAGAGGAGGAAGAGAATGTAGTCTTTAGATTGCTTGTATTTCTTCCCCAAGTGAAAATGTGTTCTTGGAAGGAGAGGATGGATAATGGTTGGCATCTCACAGTCTCTGGTCCCTCTTCATTCTCGGGGGGAAGGGAGAACCACTCAAGAGCTGATCCTAGGCCCAGATGTGGACCAAGGCTTGCTTTACATGCCAGTGCTTTTACTGACTTAATTGAGCCAGAGATGAAAGGGCTATAGAGGAACGACCATAACATAAAGCAGAGAACCAGAAGATTGTACACTGTCCAGATCAATGACCCCCTTGTACTCTTCAGCCATTTCTCGATGACTTTTTTCTGTATATTGCGCAGAGCATTTGGCCTTGTTGACCCTTAGCAAGTTATAAATTAGCCCCTTCATCCTACAGAGAAAAAGTGCTATCCACTCAAATGTAGTACATTCTATATATTTTTTATTTGAAATGCAATAATTAAAAACATAATGTGTTCACTCACACAATTATGTCATCAGCTTATTGAAAGTATCCAGAGACTTAAAAATCTTTATTTAACTGATGTAGTGACAAAATAACATCCATAAAAATTCATAAGTACTGAAAATTTAGCTTAATTTTTCTTAGCTAAATTAACATAACCAAACGGTTGCTTCATTTAGATTCAAACATATAATCTGGAAACAGACTTCAATTCTAGCTTTTTCCTAAAGAATGTTTGGGACCAGGAAGAAGTGGTAAATTTTTAAATATAATTATCAGGAAGGACTTTTAACATTTTATTATTTTTTATTTGGCATATATATATATATATCTACAAACTATCTTTTGAGAGTGATTTCATTTTATAAATCCATTACTTCTGGTGGTCTCAAATTAACAATTATTCAAGAATTATGAATTAATAAATGAGATGTCTTGTGAAAGTGATTCATGAGATGAAAAACAATATGCATATTCTTGTCTAATTCTGGTTATAATAATGTTGGAAAACATTGCATTCGTTTCATAGCAGCACAATTGTAACTCAAACTGTGAATCTGAATGAAATGAAAAAAAATAAAATGCCCACTTCCACAAAGAACTTGGAGGAATTATTTAGACTATTTGTGTCTAAATATCCAAAAGATGGAGAAGGGGAAAAAAATCATCACCCTACAGTGGAAATCAGGTTAAAAGGCAAACATGAACAAAAGAGCAATTGACATGGAAGAAAAGCCCGTGAAGAATGAAGAGATCGTGAGTTCAGAAGTCAAAGGCCTTCACTGAAGACTGGGGCTCTTTGCTTCCCGCAGCTCCACCACCTTGCACTCCCTCAACAAAGGGCTGTTCTTTGCCTAGATCACCACTCTTACTTCTGTGACCCTACTTCCTTTCCCTGAAACTTAAACTGACCTCCCTTTCGAAAGAGAAAACACTTAGCTCCCCAGAATCTCTCTCAATCGAGGTCTATAGGTTAGAAATTCTCCAGGAAATTTCTTTTGACTTAGAGTTTACATATGCTGGACAATCCCACTATATGCTAAGAGAACCATTTAAAGTCTGAAAATTCAAAGAAGAGTGATATTGTCAGATACTTAGAGATGGATGGAGTATTTTCTGGGTCCTGGGACACCTAAATCCCTATGTTTTGTAAACTGTATGTAATCAGTACCAATCCAATGGAAACTGAAAAAGTAGAGCTTGATGTTTTGAATAATAGTAACTCAGGGCCTTTCTGATGTTGAGTGGGTCAAAATGAAACTTTTTCTAATGAGGAAAGCCATCTCCTTCATGTGATAAAGGCTATTTTCAAAAGTCAGAGGACCAGCACTGTTTAACAGATCATCTTGGACAGCTGTACAAGTTCAACAGTGAAATAATTAGATATTCCAGAGTGCTGTCATTTGATATGAGGTGCCAAGACAAGGGCTCTGAGGCTGTGAGGCAAGAGTTGGTAACACAATGAGGGGGAAAAAAAACGTGAATGGAACGAGTAATGTGGAGTGGAATTAAGATTCTGCACTTGCTTCACCAAAGATTTATACTCCAGAAAATCCCAAACCTAAATAAAGTAGGGCCTGGAATGTTGGAAAGCTTTCAGAGATGGGAACATGTGTGAAGCTGCCAAATGGGTCATTGTTTCTAAAAATGATGTGTCCCACGATGACAGCAAACTTGTTCTTCAGGCAGCTGGCATTCGTTTCTGTGAGTGCTCCAATACTTCTTTCTTGATTTGTCCAGAATATGTTCTGTTCTGACAAGGCTAGAGAGGAATCCACATGTGTTGCCAAATTGGAGACTTTGACTATTGGGGGGGTTTTGCATTTTATGAATATCGTTTTCATTTGGTAAATGTTACTGTAATATCTAGGAAAAGGAGAAGGAATAGTCAGGCTGAGCATTTCATTGTCGTCAGTTCAGAAACCTCAGAACTCAGAGGCTGAAAATAGCGTTCTGTTAATGAGCTCCTTTTCTTTAAGTTCAAAGGACTGATTTATTGTTTATTTTAGTTATTTTTCATCCTGATTATGCCTTAAGAGGAAGTCTTTCCAATTGTGTTTGCCTTTGATAAGCATCTGTTAGATTTGGTTTTGTTCTTGTTTGGTTTGTTGACTTTATTGGTGATAGTTGGAAATGGTTTAGTGTTATTATTATTATTATTTTCCAAATACTTATTATTTTCCAAAGACTGGTCTCTGGAAAATTGACATGTGTCTTCCACTGTGTTCTTGCAGTCCCCTCACACTTACACCTACCCTAGTCAGCTGTTTTTCGGTGTCCTTGTCTTAACTGAAGGCTTTACCATTTACGCAAAGCTGGGAGTCATCCTCTGTTACATCTGTTTTACCCCACATGCAATCAATCACTCAGTCTTGACAGTTCTGCCTCAGAGATGTCTTCAAAATCTGTTGCTTCTCCTTTCTCGTTGTCTCTCTCTGAGGCTACTGAAGTGACTTCCGACCAGGATTCCACTCTCTCTCCTTCCCCTCCCACGCCCCTCCCTAACTACTACTGGTAATCATAGGCAATACCTACAGACTTGTTTCTCTGATTAAAGGCTTCCATTTGTCCCCAGTTGCCTGCAGGATGAACTCCACTGTCACGAGTAAGGCGCCTAGGCTACTTCTTATCCTAGCTCAGTTCATCTTCCCAGCCTCATCCCCTGCCACGTCCTCCCATGCCCTCTGCTTCTAGCCACCGGCCATCTCACTGTTCTCTAAGTCTATGCTTTTGCTCTTCTGTATCCCTACACATGCAGACCTTGAGCCTTGAAAGCCTTTCCTCACTCTCTTTGCCAGGCTGTTTGTTACCACAGCCCAGCCTAAGTGCCTCTTGACCACGACACCTTTTCCTGCAAGCCAGGAAGAGTGTGCTGCTCCTTGAAGCCTGCTGAAACCTGTGTTCTAGCATGTGCCATGTTTTGTTGGAATCCTTTTCTGCTTGGGTGCCTCTAAATATTCTGAGAGTTCAATGATGGCAAAAACTGTGCTTCATTCACCTTCTGATCCCCCCTCCCAAGCATAGGACCTGGACGAAGCAGGAAGCTTGGGAAGAGCTTGGTGACCAACTAATTCTGTAAGGCAGACATTTCAGATTGCTATACGCTGTAAGAGCAAGTCATCTGTCAGCATTCTCTGAGAAAACCCTACACACGGGCAGGGATTTTTAGCAGCAAGGAAGTTCTGCATAAAATCCATAAATGGAGCTGCAATAGCAAGGTCTTAAATGGGAATATACCCTGCTGACAGTTGTCCATTCGTCCACCCACTAGTTCATTCAACAGATGTTTTCGAATATCCACTCAGTGCCAGGCACTTTGCTAGATTGCATCAGCTTTAACAGCTGTGGGGAAAGATTGGGTAGCCTTTACAGGCATACTGGGAGACTCAGCTAATTCTCCCAGCAATATTCCCTAGGAAAATGAACAACAGATTATGTATGAGTGTACACTATACATATACATATATACAAAGAAATATTAAAAAATATTTTGACCACCAGCAGGGCACAGACACTAACCAATAAGGTTGATACGTTTACTTTCCCCTGAAGCCCTTATTCACAGAAAAAGTGTACTGACATGGTATGGAAAAGGGTAGGAGAAGGCACAAAAATGATCTCCCAGCAAGCCTAGGACCTAAGGTGCAGCTCTGAAGAGAGATTCTAAAGTTTCTCCATCTGTATTTCTTTTCTGTCTCACAGGCTGAAAAATCAGTAATGAATTGGAGATCGAAGCATCTTTGTATTTTTTGCATAGCCACAAACCATTGGTATCCATCTTCTAAATACAGTCAATCTCTGTGCTGAGAAACATGGCATTACTTTATCTTTTTTAAGGTAGCTTTTTGTAAATAACAGGACAGTGGTCAACCAAGAGATGATAAACCCAATCCTTACTGCAACCCAATCCTTACGGGCAGAGCTGATAATGATCAGTCAGTTGCATGCTATTTCGCAGCTGATACCTCTTCCAACAACAAAAAAAAAAAAAAAAAAAAAAAAGGAAAAAATGATATTAATTGCAAAAGTTTCACAGATGTCTGCAGCAGTTGACCAGAGCTCCTGGGTTATTGCTTGTCAGACTATTAATGGGTTTGGCTAACCATGACAGTCATTACTTTTCCCCCTCCTGTGAGCTACTTCCTGTGTAATTTATGCATAGGTTTTGCCAAGATTTGACAACTTTCAGGATATTAACATAAAATTAGACTGCAGAGCTGAACAATGGGTGGCTTTAAAATTAGCTGTGGTGAAAACCAATCAAACAGAATTGGCTTTTCCTTTGCCTTACTGCTACGTTTATTATTGATGTCTTTCTTTCTGCATGTAAGAGTTCACGTTGGCAATTCTGCAGATTAGAGGGAAAAGGAAGGGCTAAGAGGGGATGTGATAGCCTGTGACTCTGGAGAAATGGTTCTTTGTAACCCAGGCAAGCTCCCCACATATCGAAAGCCTGATTATCGCTTAAAACGAACTTGTGCAGCACCCATTCCTGAATTCACCAAAACACACCCACATTTTGCAGCTCACGCGAGAGGAGAACTTCGCTGTTTCCATCTCTTGGTTCCACACAGCTTGCTCTGTGAATGCCATTACAGAATGCGATGTGCGTGTTAATAAGCCAGGACATCTGGTAACCAGCTTTTTTCTGATTCATTAACTGACTCTGCTTCTGTGGCCAGAGGGGACGAGAGGAGAAACTGGAAGGTTTTGCTTTTAGCAAATGGGCACTTGATGTATGCCTTGCTTTCTTGGTCTTGCCTCAACTTTCAAATTTTACCCTTAGGTTAGCATTTAAATGCAAGCAGCCTTTGGTAGGCAGGATCTTGTCCCATATAAAAAACAGGCAGTACTTAAATCAGCCTGTGCAGTCTGAGAATGCAGGAAAGAAGAAAGGAATCTTAGAAATCTGATCCCCTAAATCCTATTTTAAAGAGGAGGGGAGTGAAGAATTTACTTGAGATCACACAGGTATAGTTGTGGCATAGCAGACCAGACTCCAGGGCTCTTGACCCTCAGTCCAGCCTTTCTACCTCAACACATTGCTTTCACTAACTTTGGCTTTTTGTTTGCCTTACTGATATTTTTTTGGGTCACCAAGCATTGCTTGATTTTTCTTTTTCGCCCTTTCATGCATATGCCTTTAGAACATTTAAGGAGACTACAAGTGCTGAATCAGTCCTCCTGCCTCCTTTAATAAGTGATTAGGGACCCAGTCAAGCATTTATAAAAGGTACTTAGGGGTAGTTAATTTAAACTTTTGACGAATGGACAACTTCAATCCAGATTGTTAACCACCCTGGGGAATAGAATTAACTAACTGGAATACAGTGGACTCTAAAATGGAAAATAGAGCAAGATTATGAAGACCTCTCAATAATCAAGGTGTTTAAAAATTTAAAACATACTATCATCCTATCAGAAAGATTTTTTTTAACCTCCTTATTGAAGTAAATCAGGTCCAAATGCTCAAGAGAGTGATAGAGTAAAAGAAGTCTGCCTTGACAGTACATGTTGGGAGATGAAATGGACAATGAAGTTTCCATATGTTGTTTTTATGCAGTAATTAGAAACTGTCACACGCCGTTTCATTTTTTCATTTCCTTGGGCTTATTTGCATGTTGGAACTTCCTTTGGAGCAGAATGGAGAGCAGCATCAAGCTGGCACCCAGTTGAAATGAGGAGCAGCGGCTTGTGGGCGTCCTCCCCACCTCAGAGGCAGGAAGCAAGCCAGAGGCAGGTAGCGTCAAGGCGCGGAGGACGGCTGAGCTGTGATCGGTGCAGCTGCCCTGGATGCCTTTCACGTGGCACCTCGTCCTGCCTGGGTGGAAGTGCTGACCGAGCCCTCCAGTTGGTCATTATGGACCACTTTGGCTCCCCTAAACTGATCTCCCTTTTAAAGCACTTTCATTTCATCCCAATTATCTTCCATTCTCTATTTGCCTGAGCAGACTCGAAGGCAGGGTACCCAATTTTTCCTATTGCCAGGCACAATATGGTTCCTGTGGGTCCTTAGGAAATCTAAATAAATAACCTTTTCATGTCCAGATCCTTATATTTCCTGTCTTTTTAGAAGTCCTCAGCACTGTAAAAAAACAACCCCCAAAACAAACAAACAAAAAAAAAAAACAAACCCAAAACCGGAATAGACTAAGCAGTATTTATTTTATGAAGACTGTGGCTAGGAGATGTGTACTCCAGAACTCTTTTGAATGTCGGTGGTGTTCTAAAAATCTACTGCTCTCTGCTACTAAGCTGTTACTAGTGAACCGGGAAATCCCAGGAAGCTGGTGGTAGAAACTTCATTTGTCTAAAATGGGTTATCTATCTGGGCAGCTATTCAACTGAATTCTTAAATGACCAGGAACCATAAGAAGAATTGAAATACATGGGCATGATTTGACTCATGACACAGTAAAAGAATTTCCATAAATCACATTATTGTCAGAAAGAAATTCCCTGAGAAGTTTAAAATGCCATCTTAATTAAATCCTTTAAATAAATCGTTTGTTTAAAAATAAAGATAACCATTGAGAAAAAAATGAAAAAGAAACTCTAATTGATCCTACCTGCAGAGGCAAGCATGATTACTATTTTGATATTTATCTTTGGCTGCTTTGAGTGTGAGCATGGATATATTTTATATAAATTTTTCACACTAAAAAAGATGATTAGTAATGAAGCTAGTGTTTTATAAAACTTTTCTGGCATAAAAGCCATCAAGAACATTTTTCCATGACAAATATTTCTACTACAACATCTTAATGACTGTGTAGTCTTCTACCGTATAGGCATTCTGTATTTTATTTAGGCAATCTCCTTTTTTTTAGACTTCTGGAATGTTGTAAATTTTTTTCCTGTTACAATCAATGTGATGATCATTGTTGAATATTCATCTTAGGTACATCTTTATTTCCTTGGGATATATTTTCAGAAGTAGAAGTGCTTAGCAAAATGCTATGCCCATTTTTAAGGCTTTTGGTACATACTGCTGTTAGCCTTCCAGAAAAGTTGTATTAATTGAGAATCCCACCGGCAGCGCATGAGGCATTTGTTTCCTTGCTCTCCTGCCAGCACTCGGCGTTATGGTTCTTTTTAATCTTTGCTAATCTGAGTGGTGAAAAATGATGTCTCTTTGTTGTTTTAATTAATTCATTCTTGAAACCAGCATTTCTGGAGATAGCGTGGCACCCACTTGCTCTTATACATGATTGACTATATCGGTAGTTATACTTAGAATTCATGATTACTTGTATTTTATAGTACTGTCATGGTTTTACAGCATGTAAAACTAATTTGTTTAGACCGCAAGGCTATTTGATCTCCTGGAAAATACAGATTTATGTAAATAAAATGCGAGGGCTATCTTCTTCCTTGTGTCTGGGAAGATACAAAAGACGATAAAATTTAAAAGCCGGACTTTGCTGGGTGCTGAGGGAGAAAGGAGGGAGATGGCTGCAAGATAACAATGTTATTGGTCAGCCCAGTGGATGGCATCCGTTGGCTACAGCTTGGCTGCTAGAGGTGACTGTGTTGGTATCTGTAACATGTTGATGTGTGAAGTGAAAAAATGAATCCCATTCCTCAGGAGAGTCCTGCATATGTCAAGTATATTGTCTCATTAAGCCAATCCATTTATCAACCCACTGAATGCCAATTAAATTGCACAGGATGGTGCAGGTATATGGTGGGCTGTTGGTGCCAAACTTTATTACAGCTGAGCTTTCCTGGCGCAGTATGTTCCACCCAGCAAAATGGCAGACACATCAAAGCCAAATTAAATGTTCTTGAAATAATGCCTTTAAAGAGGATGAAATGCCACAACCTGGCAGAAGAGAACGTGAAATGTAATGTCAGTTCTTAGTGTACTTTTAGTTCCAATGAAGATGTCAAGGCTCAGATCCAGCCAGTGCCAAATGTCTTCACAGCGTGCAAATTAGATCAGTGTAATTTCATCAGGAGAATGATCAGACTCTGCTGTAGTTATGGCTGAATTCACTGCTTCTGCCGAGGGCTGGGCTGAGGACCGTGGGGCCCAGCTGAGCTCACGCTGCTGCCATCCTCAGAAAGAGAGAGAGCCTGATCTAATGCATTGTTCTCTTGATGGCATGTTGAAAGTCATTCCCACCTCTCAGACTCATCGCTAAATGAGCATCTAACATCGATTACATCTAACATAGAATGATTTTGTTTGGAATTTTTTAAAAAAAACCTGTTTAGTGAAAATTAAACCCCGAGTAAGTGAAATACTAAGCCAGATGCCAGGATGGTATTAGAAGAGCCTTATGTTTGTGATTAAACATGAAATTTGTATGAAAACGTATAAATATTGCTATTAAATACTTAAAATATTCAAATTCCAGGTATTTTGGAAATACATATATAAATAACCTAATACATTGATATAATGATAAGCATTCGTAAGAGACACTGGAAGTAGATAAAATGGTAATACAAAATAAGGACGACTGAAAATCTCTCACAGAAAAACAGAAGCCCGATAAGAATGCTGTGACTAATTTTCAATGTTAAGTATAGGAGAAATGAGCAGGGTATCTGTCTTGGGAAGGAAACTCTAAGTGGTTTAAAATTTGGAATAAATTGAAATAAACTGATTTTATCACAAGGTCACTTATCATTATGAAATTGTTTCCCATTTTAAAATCATTTCTTAATGCAGCACTGTTAACTATACTCCAAAGTGTTATTTTAGTTTAAAAGTCTATTTTTCTTTTCCTTTTCACACGTAGTTTTCCACCACAGCAGTAGTATTAAGATTCCTCCTTTAATTTGTTGTCATATCCTCAGGAAAGAAAACGAAATCCCAACCCTTGGGAGACATTCCCAAGAGCAGCTGGCGAATTTGCAGTTTCATGTTTAAAAAAGTTGTGGTTGATTTTCAGCCTTTTCAAGTCATATACATTCTGCTAATACAATAATAATACACGTTGTTTTAATTCCTATTTGTGTGTTTTAAGATTTTGTTATATGATCTTTAAAATACAGATTAATGGTGCTAATTAATGAAGAAGAAAATTGAAAATACCCATAATTCACTATCCAGACATAACAATGCCAATGCTTTTATATTTTTTTTTCTAGTCTTGAGTCAGTATACACCTGATTTTTTTTTCAAATTGGGGCTCTGTTGTTTATATAGTTTTATCTTCTGTCTTTAATATATCATGAGCATTTTTCTATGCCGAATTGAAGTCTTAAAAGTGATTTTAATGCTACAGAATACCCTATTGTGTATAACATCCCCTGTTATTAGATATTTGTATCAGTATTTAGTTATTTACCTTCATGATGAACATCCTTATAAATAAACCTTTGTCCATATCTAATTAATTTCTTTGGACAGATTTCTAAGTACTGGAATTACTGAGTTGAAGTCATAAATTTTCAAAGTTCTTATTATTACTGTGCTATTTATACCTCCAAGAAAAACAATATCTTTGCAAAATCAGATCCATAAAACAATTCATCTGTATATCCTGACAGACATATTATGACTTCTACATTTCAAACCTTAAATTTTACAGAAATGGGATGAAGAATAGTTTAGAACACTCAAAAACTATGTGAAATCCGAGAGTAAGACTATGGCTGCCTTCCTTCTGTTGTTACTTACACTGAAAGATGTGTGTGCACTCTCAGGTTACTGGAAAAATGATTTAATTGATTGGTACAATTAACTTAGAACACGTTTAGAGTCAATGAAAAATTATTGTTCCAAGCCTTGAAACTATTTTGGCATTCTCCGAGTGTATTTAATTGGTATAGACAAACCAGTAATTTACAAAAAGCTACTGTTTCTCTGAATTACTTTTCATTCCTGTACATCCCTTCAGAATCATTTAGACTGTACTGTGGAACTTTCTCTCTTGTCCGATTTTAGCAATAGGCACAAGACCCAAGGCTATCTCTGGGGCTTGCCAAGACCCAGATGCCAGGCCTTGGAACATCCTAGTAGCAACATCTGGCCTTTTGGTGAGCTCCACAGGCCGTTGTGCCCTCGGCTTGGAACTGCCCCTGGGGATACTATATGGTCAGACAATCTACTGGTACTTGAGCTGGTGCTCTCTGAGGGAACATTTGCCTTTCTGCAAACTTTGAATATGTAGTAGATAATACTAGCGCAACTAGTTATGTAGAAAAATGTTTTCTATGCAAAATAATTTTTTTAAAAGTCTTACATTTTTACTTTAATTGCTAGTGTTGCATTCCAGCCTAGTTTCCAGCTGTCTGAATTTTTTCAGGAGTCAAGAGAGAGACAGTGACTATTTCAGTTCTGGAAATATGTTGAACAACTGTACCAAATTCATGAAAAGTGGACAGATTTGCATTCAGGGGTGGCTTATATTATTTATGATAGTTGAAAAAATTATTAATACCTCTAAGACACTGCCTCAAAAATAACTTTCCTAGTTTATTGTGTTGAAGAATACTTTCTAAATGCATACAGTATTATGACCCACTATGATAATTGGCTTTCTGTCATTGGATGACTAAAGAACTGTTTTAATGTCTTTTCAATCAAGGGATTAAAATCTATGTTCAAATACCAATACCAATGATTTATTTAAAGTATTATCAATTTAGCACAAAGAGTGATCCCAACTGTTTCCCTTTTTGAGTATGCAAGATTAGTCAGAAACAAGAAAAAACACAATTAAATTAACAAAATGCCTCTAACAATTTTTTATTTTTCAAGTGAAAAGACAAAAATGCATTTATGAATATTTTGCCTTGTATGTGGTAAATAAGATCTAATACCACATCAAAACACAAGGGCTTCTTCAGATAAATCCTTATTCTATTATTTTTAGAAGTTGCTAGAATTTAGCTCCTTAATAAACAGTTTATCATGAGTTTATGAAAAATGTAATTTATTTTCATTGATATTGCAGTGTTCAAATTTTCACACTTCCTTGAAAGTATATTTTCCATAAAAGTTCAAAATCAGAAATTTGTTTCCATTCATTTTGTGTGTTTAATATTTTTAAAGCATTTTTAAAGAAAACATTATATAATCTTTGAGTTAAAGTACTAAATGAGTGATTAGCGTTTGCTACCATAAATGCAAGTTGTGTACATATAAATGTCTTTTTTCTGCAATGAAAGCAGAGGAACTTCCTATTAGATATCAAATGAATATTTACCTACCTTTCAAAAGAAGTAGGAAAAATCCTGCTACTTCCCTAATATCTAAATTATTTTAAGGTTGAAGATCAGTTTGATAGGATGTGGAAAGACAGTTAAGCTCAGTGTGATGAGAACTGTTGATTGGGTAGCAAAATTGTAGCAGATGGTCAGTTGAAGACATTCAGGTTTTGATATCTCTGCTTTATTATAAAGGGGATAATTTCTTTTTTATCTAAGGACTCTGGAAGCAACCAAATTGGCCCAAATGACATGGATTAATATGACTTGTTTTGTAAAACCATCAGCTAGGACTATAACTAATTACTGCATGAGTCAGACAAGTAAGAGAGAGGTCACTTGGCATCAGGCTCAGATTCAGCAATGATGTAGAAACTACTGAACCACATTTAACTCTGTTCCTTTTTTCTTCAAACCTACCCTTTCTTTCAGTTCTTAAATATGTACTTTCTCATTGGCTTCTTGTCGCTATGTGCAGGATCTAAAATATTCCAGCCGAGGCAACTTCCCTTAGATAGAGGACCCAACACACAGTGAAATCACTGGTCACAACTTTCTCTTGTCACTGGCTGCAGTGAGCAGTGTGACATCAGGGCTAGATTAGCTTTGTTCTACTTGTTCTTTCTGAATTTGATTCTAATGGCCACACTCTTCTCTCTGTTGTCTGAACAAACTGGGAAAAACTTTTATTCTATCCCTATAGGATAAAAAAATCTTTGGGCTGGCAATCAACAGCCCAAATCTGGGCAGAACAGTAACCCATCGCTGCTTTGGCCCTGTCACAGATAATCTCTTCAGCTCATATTTTCTTCCTACTGGAGGGCAGTGATGGCATCAGCATAGCCATCTCCAGCCAGAGCCTGAGACTGAAGCAGTAAGCTACAGTATGGGTGTGGGTAGGAGGTGGGAGCAGGGACGTAGTGACATGGGCAGAGGCTCGCCTAACTGGAAGGGTGGCTACCCTTTGAGAAATGGGGAACTATAGTTGCAAGCTTCACATTGGGCAAGAATATTCTGCCAGTGAGGTTGGGATTAAGAAGCAATTATAATTTTTTTTTGTACAGAGAAGTAGGATTCATGCAAATACAGCTGCTTGGAAATTTCCAGTTTTGCCTTTCTTGTATTTTTCTCTTCTTATACCCTTCTTTATCCCTTGCCTCTTTTTGCTCTTCTCTTAAAAAGCTTTTGTCAGGTGATGTCAACAAAAGAGAGAGAGTAAGAAATTCTGAAAGTTCTCTCCCTCATAAAAGCAAGGAGAAAATTGGCAAAAGTGGTCAGAATCAATTTCTTCAAAAGTTTGGGAATTAACCAAAGGATTTCAAGAATTCAGGAAGCATTTATTCAAGAAAGCCGAATCATGGTAAGAACAGTGAGTTTTGGGTCATTTTAACTTGCCCTTTTCTCATCCACGCTCCCCAGCTCAGTGACGGCCTTGAAAACTAACAGCCTATAATCACAGTGAAAACCAGCAGTCTGGCAGCCATTACAAGCAGCAGAATATAGTTGGAGTGCCTTCAAAGTTCTGTTGCCAGAGAACTGGCATTATTTGACCTTACTTAGAGCTCTGATGTGAAAGGTCTTTTCTCTGGGGCTATTTAAAAAAATAATTACAGGAAATTATTAGCATTGTGGCTGCCTGAGTCATGGATAAACAGTTGGAGCAAACAATAGGCTAATCAAAAAGCTTAAAAGGAAAAGTTGGGAAATGAGATGTCCACAGGGACTTTGGGAAGATCCAAGATATTCCTGGTAATCTAGAAAGCTGCCCAGGGCTGTGCGTATTCTCAGGAAGGACTCCAAAAGGCCTGAAGTTCTCACCCTTGGCTAACACTGAGGTTCTGCACAAGCTGGAAGTGAAGGCTAGGGCAGAGTTCTCAACTGCCTGGCTCAGTGATGAAGGTATATCCCAACATGCACACAGAGCTTTTTGTCAAAGTTTAGGAGACTCTGTGGTTCTAAGCATTGAGAGGAAATGTCTACCTAATTATCAGCTGACAACTAACCTAACTGAGCAGAGATTTCAGTGGCCAAAAAAGACAAAGAAAGCAGACTTTACAGAGTTAGGTCAGAAAAGTCACCAAATAACAACAAACAGCATTAGCAATGAACTTCGGGGAAGGGGAGATTCTGATTTCCATAGTTGCCACATTATATTATTTAATATGTCATTTTTTCAACAAAAATCTATGAAACATGCAAAGAAATAAGAAATGTGGCTTATAAGATGAAAAGAGCAATCAATAGAAAATTTTCCTTAGGAAGCTCAGATATTGGACTAAAATTAAACAAAGACTTCAAATCATCTATTTTAACTATGTTCCAAGAACAAAAAGAAACCATGTTTAAAGAACAAAAGTATGGGAATGATGTCTCATTCCGAAGGATAGTTTTACTGGATATAGGATTCTTAGCTGGCATTCTTTTTCTTTTTAGCATTTTGAATGTGTCATCCCTCAGCTTTCTGGCTTTCATGATTTCTGGTAGAAATCAGCTGTTAAGTATATCGAGGATTCCTTGTCTGAGATGAGTTGCATCTCCCTTGCTGTCTTAAAGAATCCCAATTTGCTTTTGCCTTTCAAAAAATGTGGTGGGTTGAGATGTTGTCCTTAATTTTATCCTACTTGGAGTTTGCTGAGCTCCTTAGATGTGTAGATTTATGTTTTTCATTAGATGTGTGTAGGTTTGAGTCTATTTTTAAGTATTTTTTCTGCCTCTTTCTCTCCTCTCCTGCTGTGATTTCCTTTAGGTTTATGTTAATATGCTTCATGACATTTTACAGAGCCTGGGATATTCTTCAGACTGGATAATCTCAATTGACCTGTCTTCAAGTTCACTCACTCTTCTGCCTGCTCAATTCTATTATTGAGCGCTTTTAGTGAGTTTTTCCTTTTTGTTATTGTTCTTTCTTATGCTGGAATATATATATTCTTTTTAAAAAAAATAATTTCTATCTCTATATTGGTATTCTCTACTTAGAGAAAACATGTAGAAAATGTGAATATATCTAAAACAAGTAAAGATCCTGAATTAATCAAAAAAATCTCACAAAGTAAAGCCTAAGACCAGATTACTTCACTGATGAAAGCTACTAAACCATTAAAGAGAATTAATACCAACAAATTGCAAATTCTTCCAAAAAACAAAGAGGAAAGAATACATCAAAACTCATTGTATGAGGCCAATATTGCCATGATACCAAAGCTAAACAAAGATAACACAAAAAACTATAAATGAATACTCTTTATAAGTATAGATCCCCCAAATTATTA
Organism: Camelus bactrianus; assembly: GCF_048773025.1. Taxonomy (NCBI): domain Eukaryota; kingdom Metazoa; phylum Chordata; class Mammalia; order Artiodactyla; family Camelidae; genus Camelus; species Camelus bactrianus. Next base: position 60,727,181 of record NC_133543.1, read on the forward strand.
ACAAAATAATATCAAACTGAATCAAGTAACATATAAAAAGTATGAAATGCCCTGTCAAAGGGGATTTAAGGTTAGTTTAACACATGAAATTCAGTTGGTGTAATATAATAAAAGGCAAAAACATATGACCATCTCAATAGACACAGAAAAAGCATTGACAAAATCCAATATCCTTTTTTGATAAAAATACTCAACAAACTAAACATAAAATTTCTTCAACCTGAAAAGCACATACTAGCAACCAGAGAATACATAGAATGTTTCTGCTTCACAGGACATCAAGAAATTGAAAAGACAATACAGACATTGGGTATGGCAGTTATTAATTAGAAACAACACAAAAGGTACAAAATATGAAAGAAATAATTGATAATATGAACTTCCTTAAAATTGAAAGTTTCTGTTCTGTGAAAGACAATGTTAGTAGAATAAAAAGGCAAACCACAGACTGGGAGAAAATATTTACAAAAGATAAAATATTTGATCAAGGACTATTATCCAAAATATAAAAGGAACTCTTAAGATTCCATAATAAGAAAACATGAAATCCAATTAGAAAATGAGCCAAAGACCTTAACAGATACCTCACCAAAGAAGATAAACAGATGGCAAATAAGCATATGCAAAGATGTTCCACATTATATGTTGTCAGGGAAATGCAAATTAAAACATCAATGAGATACCACTACTACACACCTATTAAAATGTCCAGAATCTGGAACACTGACAGCACCAAATGCTGGTGAGGATGTGGAGCAACAGGAACCCTTGTTCATTGCTACTAAAAATGCAAAATAATACATCCACTTTGGAAAACAGTTTGGTGACTTCTTATAAACCTAAATATACTCTTATATGATCAAGTAGTTGTGCTCATTTAGCCAAAGGAGTTGAAAAATTGTGTCCACACAAAAGCCTGAATACAGATGTTTATATCAGCTTTGTCCATGATTGTCATAACTTAGAAGCAACCGAGATGTCCTTTAGTAAGTGAATGAATAAATAGACTGTGGTACGTCAGACAATAGAATATTATTCAACACTAAAAAGAACTGTGCTGTGAAGCCATGAAAAGCCATGGGGAACCTTACATGCCTATTAGTAAGTGAAAGAAGTCAATCTGAAAAGAACTTAATCATGCAAATTATATGAAAAGGCAAAATTATGAGGACAGGAAAAACATTAGTAGTTGCCAGGTATTAGGGGAAGGGAGGAATGAGTGGGCAGAGCACAGACCATTCTTAGGGCAATGAAATGCTTCTGCTTGATATTACATGGTTGATACATGTCATTATGCATCTGTCCAAACCTACTGAATATACAACATCAAGAGTGAAACCTAAAGTGAACTGTAGACTTTGGCTGATTATGATGTATCAGTGTAGGTTCATCACTTGTAACAAATGTACCACTCTGTGGAGGATGTTGATAGTGGGGGGGAGTCTATGCATGTTTGGGGTCAAGGAGCATAAAAGAAAAATCTTTACCTTCTTCTCAATCTTGCTGTGAACCTAAAACTGCTCTTAAAAAGCAGTCATTCATATATATATATATGAAAATATTTGCAAAGCATCTATCTGATAAGAATCTAGTATTCCAAGTATGAAACTGTCACTACTCAAGTATTTTTTAAAAGCTACACAATGATAAAAGGGGAAAGGATTTTTATAGACATTTCTCCAAAGAAGATATACAAGAAGCATACGGAAATATGTCTGACATCAATAAGCATCAGGGAAATGCAAATCAAAACTAAAATAAGATGACACTTAACACCCACCAGCATGGCAGTAATCAAAAAGCTGGACAATAAAATGTGATGGCAAGGATATGGGGAAATTGGAACCCTCATGCATTGCTGGTGTGAATGTAAAATGATGCAGCCAGTTTGGAAAACAGTTTGGCAGTTATATTAAGTATAAAGTTATCATCTGATACAGCAATTCCATTCCTAGGGATATACCCAAGAGAATTGAGAATACGTATCTACAGAAAAACTTGTACACAAATGTTCGTAGCAACTTTATTTATAACAGCCAGAGAGTAGAAACAACCCAAATGATCATCACTGCTGATTTCATAAGCAAAATGTGATACATCTACACAGTGGAATATTCTTCAGCCATAAAAATGAATGAAGTACTGACTCGTGCTACAACAAGAATGAACCTTGAAAACATTGTGCCAAGAGAAAGAAACCAGACACAAAAGGCCACATGTTACATGAATTCATTTATATGAAATATTCAGAATAGGCAAATCTATAGAGGCAGAAAATCAATTAGTGGTTGCCAAGGGCTAGAGGGGGAAATGGAAGATGACTGCTGTTGGGTTTGAGGTTGCTCTGGGGCTGATGAAAATGTTTTAGGATTAGATAGTGATGATGGGTGTGCAATCTTGTAAATATATGAAAAATATAAGCTGAATGGTACACTTTAAAAATAGTATATTCTGTCATGTAAATTAGATCTTAACAAAACATATTCACTCATGACCTCCATCCACCTACCCCACCCTAATAATTATATATAGTCATAGTGGTGAAGGATGGTTCTATGTGGTCAGATTCATACTGACAAGGGAAGGAAATTTTTGACTTCCTCTTCGCCCATGTTAAGCTTTTAGTTAGCCCATGTGCAGTGATCCTATTCCATCCTCTCTGAGTCCTCCACACATCACCATTTTATACAGCAAAAACCATTATTAACACTGCAGGTAAGCTGGAGAGAAACTCAGTTTAAAAGGGCAATAAAATACGTTGTATGTGAAAAGAAGTGATCAGAATCTTCCCTAAAACTAGGCTGATAATATCACTCCTGCTTTGTGAAGCCCGCAGACTCCCTATTACCTTCAGGAAAGTGTCCGCATTCTTTATTATGACCTGCAAGGCTGCTAGAATGCTAACCCAACTTCCCAGAATCATGTATGCCCTCTCTAAACTCTAGTCACAGTGAATCATTCACTGTTTTCTTATAATAAGAGTTTTCATGAGTCACAAAGCTTAAGCATACTTTTACTTCAGACTGGGAAGTAGGATATCTTTGGTTGACTTGCCTTAGAATGATTTTATAGTTTTCTTAAAAAACACAAATTAATGGCTCAGTAGTTACTATCTATAACTCAATCAATGAATTATAGGTCTGTTTCCTTTGATAAATGTGATCTGTTACACATAAGATACTATCATCCTAAATATTAGCTGTGTTAAGAAAAATTACCTAAAATTTAGGAATAAGACAAAGTAGGACTGTATGTTCTTTCAGTGTTATACTGGAGCATTGTCTGTCTAGGGGAATGGAGCTTTGTTTATTTGACTCTTAATTACTGGTTAAGGCCCAGACTCTGTGTTGCATGTTAATTTATAGATTTTTATTTGGTAGAGATACAAATGAATTCTTCTTGATAAAAAAGTTAACCACAGATGTTACAGTTTAACTGACCACAGAATATTATGTTATTTTGTATCTAACACAGCAATCTTTAAAAAACTCTTTTTTATTGAAGTATAGTCAGTTTACAATGTTGTGTTAATTTCTGGTATATAGCGTAGTTGTTCATATATATATATTCCTTTTCATATTTTTCACTTTAAGCTATTACAGGGTATTGAATATAGCTCCCTGTGCTATACAGTAGGACCTTGTTGTCTATTTTATATATAGTAGTTAGTATCTGCAAATCCCAAACTCCCAAGTTTTCCCTCTACCCCATCTTTCCCCGCTGGTGGCCGTAAACTTGTTCTCTATGTCTGAGTGTCTGTTTCTGTCTTGTAAATAAGTTCATTTGTCTCATTTTTTAGATTCCACATATAAGTGGTACCATGTGGTATTTTTATTTCTCTTCCTGGCTTACTTCACTTAGAATGACAGTCTCCAGGTCCATCCATGTTGCAGCAAATGGCACTATTTTATTCTTTTTTATGGCTGAGTAGTATTCCAGTGTGTGTGTGTGTGTGTGTGTGTGTGTACACCACATCTTTATCCAGTCATCTGTCAGTGAACATTTAGGTTGCTGCCATGACTTGGCTATCATAAATATTGCTGCTATATGAACATAAGGGTGCATGAATCTTTTCGAATTAGGTTCCTCCAGATATATGCCCAGAAGTGGGATTGCTGCATCATAATGTAAGTTTATTTTTAGTTTTTTAGGGAATCTCCATACTGTTTTCCATAACAGCTGCACCAACAGTGTAGGAAGGTTCCCTCTCCACACCCTCTCCAGCATTTATCATTTGTGGACTTTTGAATGACAGCCATTCTGACTGGTGTGAGTTGATACCTCATTATAGTTCTGGTTTTCATTTCCCTGATAATTAGTGATATTGAGCATTTTTTCATGTGTCTATTGGCCATTTGTATGTCTTCATTGGAGAATTGCTTGTTTAGGTCTTCTGCCCATTTTGGGGTTGAGTTGTTTGTTATTAGATTGTATGAGCTGTTTGTATATTCTGGAGATTAATCCCTTGTCAGTTGCATCAATTACAAGTACTTTCTCCCATTCTGTTGGCTGTCTTCTTGTTTTGTTTATAGTTCCTTTTACTGTGCAAAAGCTTATAAGTTTAATTAGTTACCATTTGTTTATTTTTGCTTTTATTTTTATTGCCTTGGTACCTACCAATCTTTATTCTGGCTTTCTTTCCTCATTTTCTGTAAATACGCAGGTCCTCAAATACTCTTTGAATTAATGTTATCATCCTGCTGGTTTTCTTATTAGTGATTTGAATTAATATTAGACATGCTCTTATTCTATATTTATGTACGAGGCATGTTATTTCATTTTACATTTCACAGTTTTACATTAAGTGTTAACCTGAGCCGCCCAGTTTTCAGAAATCTTCCCAAGACCTGTCTCATAATTTTTAACTCCAAAATATTTTTTATAAAAAAATCCATATTTAAATTAAAAATATGAGACTTTTACATTTCAAAACAACCTACTTTCTCATAGCCCAATGCATTAAGTATGGTTGATGAGCAGAGAACCTTGCAGGCATATGCCCCTTTCTGCATCTGTTTCTTCAGAGTAATGTAAATTCTATGTCCTATTTTCACTCACAGACAGGTCCTTGAAGGGAGATTATTTATGAAGTGGAGAAATAAAGCACTCTGGTTCAAATGATGTAATAGCAATCTGATTAATAGAATCCACGTGAAATTCTTGACATTCATTTGCTTTCATTGAATGCCTAATCATAACCCCCAGATGTTAAATGTTAGACTTTTTTAAAAAGTGTGGTCATGTAGTATGTGAACATTTGGTCTGTCTGCTTTTGCAGATTTAAGTTATCATCCATTTTGAGATCCCCTTAAATTGTTCTATATCCTCAAGCCACTTTTTACCCAACAAATGTTAACAAAAATGCTTTTGGATAAAATGCATTCACTAATACTGAAAAATGCTGATACTGATAGAATAGCAGCTTGAGTTTTTGGATATTCGTTTATAAGTATTACCCACAAAAAGTTTCAAAAAACAAGTCAATATGTAGCAAAAAAAGGGCAAACATGCTTCGAAAATTGTATATGCAAAATGAAAGATGACAGACATGATGTATGTGGATTGAAAAGAAAGGAAAGAGAGGCTGTCATCAGTTTTATTAAAGCCATGAGGCTTGCAGGTTAACTGATAGCAAGGTAGACTTACATTCTGGATATTCAAGTCCTTGGCTTTTTTCCTTGGTTTATTACCTTGATGCAGTAACTGCAGACTTGTACCTTATACCAATTTATTTTTTAAATCCCTCTGTCTTATGAATTACCTGAATTTTCAACATTTTATTTTATATCTTACTTCTCTAAACACCAATAATACCATATTTTGTAAATTTTCCTGAGTTTTTTAATTTGCTTTTTTGTGTGTTGTATTTAAGCATAAAAATCTGAATTAAATATATACACTTCAAATGGAAATTTAAAATTCTTTGTGGAAAGTAATGGCTGTTTTTATGCCACAAGATAAATGAGTCAAAGAACAATTCTAAGTGGATTTGCATGGTTTCGATAACTTTTGGGGAATTGGATTATTGGTTTCTGCTTTAATTCAGACAAGAAACAAAGGATTTTGTGTATAAAAGATTTTTCAATATGCTTAATTGCTATGGTCGAAGTTTCTTTTATCTCCCTGATGAATTACTTCTGTATTATGAAGAAATGACTCTCTAAAGGACAGGCATTTATTACACCTGAGCCTTCCTGGTCCCACTTGTACCACATGCTGCTTAATAATTTGCAATGATTTAGGAAGATTGCCATAACCACTCAATTAAACAATCGCTTTGGATGCAACCTATAGCATGAGGCACATCCTTAGTACACATTTAGAACTGTCTTGTTAATTAGACAGAATCCGGCAACCACTGTGTTCTGAGTATCCCAGACAGCAGACAACCTACCCTGGAGGACTAAAGGTAGTCACTCACTCTCTGGTCCAACTAGGCAGATGCGGGGTTGCCATCGAGTAGAAACGGAGCCATGGAGAGAAAGAAGTAGGCTAAGATTTGGGAAACTGGATTTCTCTTGATTTAGTTGATCCTTAGGTAATGATACTCTGAGCATCAGTTTCCTCCTCAATATAGCATGAGAGCTATAGTTGATAATTTCTTTGACATTTCCCTAATCAATGGCACACTTCTGCGTAAGTTATGTTAAAGGTAGGAATATCTTGCAAAATATGACCAAGGTATGTATGGAAAGTCTCAGTGGCTTATTTCTGTGCTGCATCCTGCAGCAACATGATGAAAAGTCAAACACTATAAGGCAGAATAACATAATTTCAAACTGTAGCTGTCAAAATTTTTAATTACTGCTGGGCCAATGATAGAGAATTGCCGGACAATGTACTTTTTATGGCAGAACTTTCCTGCGGGGAAAATACACATATGTCCATATGTCTAGGTAATGAAATCTGAAGGATAATGGAAATATGAATGAATTCTGAAGATAAATTTTACTGATTTCACAGTTATGCCTTGGACCAGTCTTATATTATTAAGGTTTGAAATAAGCCCCATCTTGTAAATATTTTAGACTATGGAAAGTAGGTGGAATGTATTTAATGAACAGTATAGATATAGTTCTCTAAGCAAGTAGATTCTCTTGGTGCATAATTAAAACAGGTTTAAAATGAACACTTTAACTTTTAGCTTCTTTTTTTTACTATATTATTTCAATAATAATCTTTTTGCGAAATTCAACGTGTCATATTATCATTTTTTTACCTCCATCGGTCTGTTTAAATAAGGTAAATGGGTGTTAATTTACATGAACTGTAATGTGTCGGGCAATATGACTGTGTAGTCCACTTTGCATAATACCTAGTTTAGTACAGTAGAAATCTGAAGCACTTTGAAGTGCTTCCTAGTACCATGAAAAGGTCATAAATTTTGGGGTTGGCTTATCTAGTTTCTTTTCAGATAATTTCTGGCTGATAATGGACAAGCCAGTTAGAGTTTCTGAGACTTTTTCCCCATTTGTAAAAATAAGCATGATTTTCCAGGGTCTTTTCAATGTGTAATAAAATAATATTTATTTTCAGGGTACTATCTATGCACATTCATTGAAGTAAATTATTTTTCTCATCTCCCTCGACGTTAAGAGCAAGAAGGGCACTTGCCAGTTTGATCAGAAGTCAGAAGGGAGATGGAGGAGTGGAAGGACGAGGGCAGCGTTTTGCAGTTTTTCAAAATATGACATGTGGAGTTCATCTCTTTAAAAACAAAAGTGCTAACAATGCCTGTCTCTCAGCACCTGTGAGCATTATCAGAGATACTGTCACAAGTGCTTTGAGTTTTTTTCTTTATAATTTCTAAAATAGAAATAGCTTGTTTTTTGATTATAAAGGACGTCTGCCGTTATAATTTTGATGCATATTTTTCTAGACTTTTCTGTGCTAAAAGAAAGATTTCCCCAAAGAATGAGATTGTATATGGGAAATATTCTGAAATCTAATTTTTTACCTAATGTCAGTTGAACTCCTGTGTCAAATACCGATTTACTACATATTTTGAATGGTTGACTAGTATTCCATTATATGACTGTATTACAATTTATTTAAGCAATTCCAAATTTTTTGACATTATCTTGCTTATAACAGTGAAAAATTGGAAGCTGTAATCGACTTCCCTGTACTTAAATAGTCGTTCACTTGTCTGAGTGCTTCCTCAAGATAAATTAGTCAGCAGATATGCCCTGTATTCAACTTTTGACGTGTGGTGCCAAAAGCTAGAGTATTAGTTACCTGTTATTGCATCTTTAAAAAAATCACCCCAAAACTTACTGGCTTGAATAACAATGATCCTTTATTATCTCCTATGGTTTCCATTGGTGAGAAAACCTGTATGCTATGATATCTGGATGTCAGCTGGAAGACTGGAAGTCTAGGGGCTACAGTCACATAGAAGACTTGGTCATTCACTCACATTTCTAGTTGTCTGGTGGTTAATGCTAGGCACTGGCTGAGCACCTACTTTGTTCACATGTTGGTGGCTGGGTTTCAGGAGAAAGCATATAGAGAAAGAGGGAGAGAGAGCTAGGTAAAACCATAGTGCATTTTATGACCTAGTCTTGGAAACCACGCAGTGTCATATCACTTCTGCCACATTTCTCTTGGTTGAAGCAGTTACAAAGGTCACCAGGGTTATACATTGCTACTGCGCTCTTTGGAAAACACTATCTGCCCTCAATGGTATTAGGACTTCTGATGTATATATTTTGAGTGATATCTTTGCCTATCCAATGATATGAAAAATAGTATTTCACTGTCATTTTAGTATGTTTTTATGATTAAATATACCAAACATTATTATATAAGGTATTTATTATTTATATTTTTCTTAATTTTTGTGTCATTAACATAACCTTTCTGCTTCTATGGATGTATTCATTTGTTTAATAACAATTTATAAAACATCTTCATATACTATATTAAGAAAGTAACCCTTTGTCAGTTTTGTTGAACATATTTTTCCTAGTGTGTCATTTTTTTCTGTTTTATTGCATTATTCATTCTATATAAACTTTTAAATATGCTTTCTGTCTTACTTGCCATGCTTAGATATACCTTCCTTACCCTAGAATTACAAGAACATTTTATGTGTATGCTAATATTTGTTTATAAATTCCATCAAATTAAATTCCATGTAGATTAATGATAGGATCTATAACATTTTCCCCAGGTTTTTAGCTATTCATTTTTGTTTGTTGAAATAGTCAAAAAAGCAACATGTTTTTAAAAATAGTGATATCCAGAGAAAATGGAGATGAAATCCCACGCTGATTATGTTCTGTTGAATAACCTATGCCTGCTCTATAGATGGATGTTACATTCATCATGTACTATGTCCCACGTATCCTTGAGTCTCTGGGCTTTATGTCACTGATCTCTATTGTAATTCACTGTCATGTTGCTTTAATCATTACAGTTTAAAAGATACATTTTAATATCTGGAAATCTCTCTCTCTTTCACTGTAATCCATGGAGAGATGTTCAGTGCTCAGTCTCTCACTCTGCTTCCTCCCTGGTAATCTTATTCAGGCTCATGACTTGAAGCACTTTCCATAATGACAGCCCCCCTTTTCATATCTCCAGTCCAGACCTCTTCTGTGAACTCCAAATCCAGTAACTCCCTAGGAAACTGTACAGGCACTTTTGTTTCAACAGGTCAGAACCAAATCCTTGAATTTTTTTTTTTTTCTCCAGATCATCTCTTCCCCTAGTCTTCTCCATCCCTATCAATAGCATTCCACCAGCTACTCGGGTGATATATCATGAAAGGCAGATTTAATATTGTGGTAGCCAATCATCAGTCATTTTATCAGCATAGAAATGATTGAATTCTTCTAACATACCCATTAAAATAAGAAATGTGACATTTGGGGGACAAGTTAAATCTACATTGAATCTAGAGTGTCAAAATTTGTACCTGACTTATCAGGGGAACATGGGGTACTAGAAAGGTGAATCAAGGACCCTTGGTCCTGCAGAGCATTTTAGGAGTTTATTTTTGTGCTTATAGAAGGGAAGATGGGGTCTTCAGCCTCTTTCTTAAGGCTATTGTGCTTTCTTGCTGTTTTCTGAGGGCTGAATAGTGTTGATGAGTTTGCTCACAAGCAAGGAGTAGTTTTACACTTTTACATTTCTAGAGCATTTTTAAATACTTGTCTTTTCGTGTATGTTTTAAATAATTAAATTTGTAATCTGAAAAAGTGAAGGATCAAAATAGTGCTGAAGAACATACCAAGTAGAGAAGAATTATAGACTTCAATAAGAAGTAAAAGTTAACATTAAAAATCATACATTAAAACAAGAGTAAGTTCCCTTTTCACTATTGTTAGATTAATAGTTTAAAATATAGCAACTCTAAGAATCATATAAAATCAGTAGAACAATATCAGATGATGTTGAGGAAAACAAAAAAACACACATGAAACAAATGATATAATTGTATACATTATTGTTTGGTGATAGATAATAATTTTGCATCTGGTGCCCACCCTTTCATTATTTGGTAAAAATAGAGAGTCACGTACAGCAACAAGTTTCACAAACAGTAATATTCAAAGAAAACAAGAAGCACTTTAGGATAATTCTTTTTCTTTTTATGGAAAAGCAGAATTCTCTGAAATGTAATTTTTCAGTGAGTCATATCATTACATGTTAGGCTTACATAAAAGGAATACAAATAATTGAGCTTTTATCAACCCTTTTAATCTTTTACATTTGTATCCTCTTGTATAATGGTCTCAAGGACTTTTTAATTAACAAATAAGCAGTGCAGTTTCAAAACACCAGTCAAATACACAGACATAATTTAATTACTGAAATTGAAGGGTTCATTCTTTCTTTTAAACCAAATTACAAAGTAGAACAAGTCCTTAAGTCATGAAATTTCATTTATATTCCTTCTCTTTCATTTAATATTTCTTCTTAGAGACAGCTCCTCCTCAGAAAACAAAGATTTAGATTCATAAGGCCTATATTTATAGAATTCAAATTAATGAGGAATTTCTATAACCTAAGATGGCACAGTCATTAAGAATAGCACTCCAAAGATTTTTACCTTGTGTCTGACCACAGAAAGAGACACTAAGCACAATTATAGCCAGGATTCTCCAACCCAAATGTGCTTGTTAAGTTTGTTTTCCCAGGCATACCACATGCCACACAGCTGCGAACTATTTAAAGAAGGTTTACTAGACACTCTTCTGTCTAGGAACTTTTTCTTTCTTTTCAATTTCTGCATCATATCACACTGGGGACTATTTAATGTGACAACATTGTTGTCTGAACCGCGCTGCTATTTCTAAATAGTTCTGATGTCTTTGGGGCATACTTCCCTCAAAAGCCAGATTTCCTTGAAAGAGATTCTGGTTCAACTCATTAATTTAGCATATATGTTGATACAGACAACCACAATTATTGTTTTGTCTGCCAGTGGCCTCAGTGCTGGGGCTGAAGCAGGGGATGTGGCACCCAGATGGAGAGTACATCCTGGTGGGGGAGACTTGAAATCAACAAACATCCACATAATTTTAAAAAAGAACATTCCGGAGAGAACTGGTATGCACATAAAGAATAACTGGGGGACAGCTTTCCTGAAAGGCCTTTTTCCAGTCTGTTTTCTAAGGAATTCAGAAGAGCATAATTCCTATCAAGAGGTAGCAAATCTCTCTCATGCTATCTTTCACTTGGTGAGGCTTTAAAGGGAGAAATAAAGGATGAGGAATCCAAAGCAAAATAGAACCAAAAAAAATAATAATAATAATAGTGGAGGACAGAGCAAAGAAAAGGAATAGGCATGACTAATGGCAGTCGTGGACCATCAGCGAGCAGGGACCTGGAGACAGTGGCTGGAAGAACATGTGCCCACAGCAAGTGTGGGCGTCTTGAGCTGCCATCACTGACACCGAGGCGCTAGACCTGTGGAGCTGGGAGTAATCTTTGGTCATTTGTTCAACCCTTCTGTCTTCCAGACGGAGTGAGGGACTGGCGCCTGAAGGGTGATGAGACTCGCCCATGTCACGGTTGGAAGTAGAGAACCAGAAATAGAAGCCTTCCTGGTAAATTTAGTTTTTACATCTCTAGCAAGATTTGCTTTCGTCTGGGTTACTTGTGATGTGGGTACTTTTTAGTGATTCCTGAGCTAGAATCAAGAAGTGAGAGTGTGGGATTTAGGTATTCATAAAATTAGGTATTCAGTACATTTATTGTATGGTAAATCATGTGTCTGTGGGTCAGAATATCCTGCAAATTATTAGTGAGACTGGCTCATGTATATCATCTTCTGATGGGGTTATGGAGAAACACAAGCCCTGTTCCTTTTCCCCAAAACCATGAACTAAAAATGGCTTGAAAATTGTAAAGATAAAGGAACTTCTGTTTTGTTCAAGAGAGGTATTTGAAAAGGCCCAAACTAGAAACTGAAAAAAAAAAAGAAAAGAAAAGAAAAGAAAAAAGAGCTAGGATGATTAGTTCTTCAGTTATTTGGAAGGAATTCTAGTGAAGATTAAAAAACACCATGGTCTGGTCTGTAGTTAAATCCCATGACATATAATTTTAGCAGTCATCTGGGAGACAGCCAATGGTGGGATATAATTATGGAAATGCTGACCTAGCAGAACACAGTAGAAATCAAATTAATTTTCAACATGCATACTCAGGACCTAATAAGAAACTTCCATTGATGATCAGAAAAAATTGAGAAATTTAAAAAAAAATAGGAAAAGACACTCATGAACTCATCTACAAAAGAGAAACAGACTCACAGACACAGTAAATAATATTATGGTTACCGGGGGGAAAGGAGGTGGGAAGGGATAAATTTGGAAGTTTGAGATTTGCAAATATTAACTACTATATATAAAAAATAGATTAAAAACAAATTTCTGTGTAGCACAGGGAACTATATTCAGTATCTTATAGTAACCTTTGATGAAAAAGAATATGAAAATTATATGTATATGTATGACTGGGATGTTGTGCTATACATCAGAGATTGTTACATTGTAACTGACTATGCTTCAATAAAAAAAGAGTATGTGAGGAAATACAGAAAATGAACTGAATTCTTCTTCCTGCCTCTTCTCTTTCCACTAGCTCTTTGCTCTCTAATCTGCGGGAATAACAACATCATGGGAATCTTCCCAGCAAGTCCTCTGAGTGAAGGTAAGAAACTGGATTAATGTGTTAAGGAACTTTTTTAAAGCAACCTGCTTCTGCTGACATGAGGAGAAAGTTAATTAATAAGAAAAAATGCCTACATTTTATTTTTGAATTTAGGAAAAAAGCAATAAATAACAACTATAACAATAACTCTAAATTTACCATGGACCCAGTTAGGAACCCAGGAAAACTATAAAATCTCACGTGAAGGCAGAGCTTAGAGATGGCAGCTGCTTTGAGACCCCTTTAGAAACGGGGGGAAGAAGAGAAACAGCAGGTCATTTAACATATGGAATTCAGAACTTCAGATCACATCTTCTCAAACCAGCCAGCTATTGGAAGGCACTAAATTCTTCTTGGATCCACTGTCTGCTTTTGTTAAAGGCCTGTAACCCTCTCATTGTCAGGAGTGAGTGGGATAGTAAGCACTTTGTGAGATAGGAGGTACCATGTGTGGGCTTAGCAAAAAGCATAAGGAAGACGTACACTTTTTGTTAGATCTTAGTTCAGCTCTGTGACACAGAAGTTTCAGACAAGAGGAGAGAAAGCAAAACAGTATCTGAGCAATGGTAAATGGGATTCCTTACCAAGGATACCTTGGTCATGGTATTCTTTATCCATTATTAGTTATCAATTGCTGTGTAACAAAGTGCCCCCATATTTAGCATCTTGAAACAACAATAAGCGTATATTATCTCACATAGTTTCTGTGGTTCAGAAATTGCAAAGTGGCTTGGATGCAGTGGTTCTGGCTCTGAGGTGGTACCTTATGAGGTGACTGTCAAGATGTCAGTGCACTCACATGGCTGTAGACAAGAAGACTTATTTCCTTGCTGGCTGTTAGCAGGAGGCCTCAGTGGTTCAGCACAGGGAACTCTCCACAGGGCTGCTTTTCATAACATGGCAGTTGACTCCCCTCAGAATAAATAATCAAAGGTCAAAATGAAACCTTGTTGACTTTTGCCTTAGCCTTGGAAGTCACACTCCTTCATTTCCACAGTAGCCTATTGGTTACACATCAGCCCTATTCAGTGTGTGTGGGGGTGGATTATACAAGGGCCTGAATGCCAGGAGTTGAGGCCCATGGAGCCATCTTGGAAACTCCCTATCACAGTCATTTACACACCAAACCTGAAAAGTTTTTGCCTTTTCCACCACATACCACATATACTATTATCTATTTAACATTTTTATGTGAACTTTTTTTAACAAACCCATCATAAGCAACAGTAGCCATGAAATCATGGATTTCATGTGGTCTTTAGATTTATTTTAATGTACTAATCTCCAAATAAAAATACAACTATTAAAACAAAATCTAATTTTTCATGTGTATCCTGATAGCAACTCAGACATCACCAGTGTTATGTGTACCACCCTTTGGAAAACACCGCTAGCCACCAAATTGAGCTGGTCTTGCTTGAAGGAGATTCTTGTAAGCCTGGTGTTAAGTCAGGAGGCATTTGTTTCATGTGACATCTTCACTTACACTAAATTCCCTAGAAGCCTAAGATAATCGTGCTCAGGGGTGGACTACAACACGACAACATAGTCCATTTGCTCCAGTGGTTATAACTGTCACTTGGCAGCTATCTTTTGTAATTACTTAAAACAGAAACAGTTTAAAGAATTGAACCATAAGGGTAAAGCAGATTGTTCTCAGGACATAAAACTAAACTCACCTTATTATGTATTGTTACACTGCTGTCCACTCTCATTACCAGAGGCCATAAAGCAATTTTAACTGTTCCCTGGAATGTCACCAGCAATAAGCGTTTTTGCTTTACTGTCCTGTTGAGCTGAATGTAATAGTTACATTTTAGAACTCTTACAGCTGGGGAATCTAGCAGTGCCTTCTGGTCTTTGTGAAATCGTTAAAATATTTGGTTTGGGTAACCTTGGTATTACCTTAAGTATGGTTGGGGAAATCATGTCATAATCACTGCGTTTTATTAGCTACTAGCCCTTTCTCATCATAAAATGCAATGTTCTGAAACCTAGAGCCTGTTCTGTCCCATTCTGGTGACTTTATCTCTTCTCTTGACGGGATGTCCATGAACCTTGATTATGCTTTCCTGAGGGTGCTGAATTGGACGATTGCCAAAGGTGACGATACTGGCAATGTAACAGTGTGGCTGATAGAAAGAATCTCTAGGCTGAGTACACAGAGCATCTCCTGCAAAGCCTGTGACCATTTGCAGGGTCAGGATTCTGTGATTTTATCATATACTTGTCAGGTTTACATTTTCAGTTCATTTGAGAAGAAAATAATGCCTTTTACTTTAATTCTGTATTTTTATGTGAATAACCATTACATTGTTAATTAGATTTTCTTCACCATTCTGTTTCATAAAATGGGGGAATTACACAAAGCTACGAGTGGTATGTACCTCCACCATGCTGATACCATTACTTATCGAGAGTAAAATAAAATATCAACAAAAGTTGGTATAAAAGACCAATAGAGTGAGTGATAGTGAGAAAAAAAAGCATCTGAAATGTGACAGCTCTGACTCATAGTATTCGTTTTGCTCAAAGTCTTTCTGAAATATTTTGTGCGTCCTTAACAATCTTCTATGCAATCTCCTCTCTCTAGTAAGTAAGCTTACATTCTGGAATTCTATAGAAAATAACATTCTCTCCTATTGTTAAATTAATTTGAGTGTTGCGTTTGTTGAAGAAAATATCTATGCACCCATTTAATTAACATTAACAGTAATTCTTCAGTCATCTGTAAGTCTTCTCTATGAAAATTCCTTCAGGAGGTCACTAAGTCAGTGTCTTTAAAGTACAGCTGAGCTTTGGTACTCCTTTGCTTTTTTTTTTTTTTTTTGTGCCAGTTTGACACTGACTTTATGGAAAGTCTTCTTAACCTGGGTTAGGATGATATTTTGAGTAAACAGTATGTGGTTTTTATTGTCAGAGCATCTGGATTTTCTAGACTACCAAGATAATACATTTCATAGGGATTTGAAAAAAATGTTCTGCAGATTTCTGAGACTATAGAAGTAATACTTGCCAGTGTCTTAAAATTTAATTTGCATGAATCATGTTGCAGATTTTGATATGAGGAATCTGGGGTGCATTATTTAGATCACAAGATCAGAGGGTAGGGATTGGATTAGATGTCAGGTTTTGTGTTGTGCCTAATCGGGTAGGATTGCCCAGAAACAGTTCTCAGTGCTGAGGAGGCAGAGTTCTTGACATTGCATCAAGCCAAGCAAAACAGGAGGATTTTTGGACTCATTTATAATGTGATTTCAACTTTCTTATATTTCATTGCACTTTGCTTGCCTCTCCCTGGTAGGCAGATCTGGCCCCAAGGTGCTCAGGTCCTATGTGAACTGAAATTGGAAACGTGGACAAGCCCTGGGTTACTGTCCTCTGGGATGCATGCTCCATGTCAATCTCTTTCCTCCTACTTTTCAAACTCAGATTATCTTGACTCATCTTGCAAAGTAGCCTGTATTTTCTCCAGGGCTTTTTTTTTTTTTAAGAAATTAGAGCATTTTATAAAGCTGAAGATGCTCTGATAAAGAGAAAATCAGTTTCCTGCTAACCAAATTGCTTCTTGTAATACATTGATATCCAAATCTCTCCTAAATGTGTATTTAAAATTACACCTTATATAATTATTTGTGGGGAGGTAGAGAAAATTTAGATTATACCCACTAGAAGTTCTGAAGGCTTTGATAACTTTTAAAATTCTTTGTGCTTCTGTAAGTATGCATTTAAATCCAGGGATATAATTTTGAAAAGAATGAGATGGCTTCTTGATTTTTCGCCTTATCTTTGCCTCTTGATCTTGCTATCTTAGGAATCCTTGATGGCTCTTTCCTGAATGTCTTTCCAGCCTGACTTTGCTCAAGACACATTCCAAACCATGATAGACCCTTAGCAAACTTTCTCCAGCCGAGGGTTTAGCTATAGCTGTTCCAGAATGCTCTCTCCACCTACCCCAGCCCTGAAGACATTTCTAGTCTCCCTAATCCACCAGGCCACCCCTCGCCAGCCCTCCCAGTCTCCTGCCTCTGCTCTTCTCCCAGTGACAGATCCATCACTTCTGATCCTAGGCTTTTCCCTCCACCTGCTGCTTAGATATCATGCTTGGATCTTCCCTTATCTCTCTTCCTGTCCTCATTGAATGTTCAGCCTCCCTAAACACACAGTAGCTAGTTCCAGCTCCACTACCACCCAGTTCCCCCTCTTCTTTTAAGTTCATCTCCACTCCTAAACCCAGTTCTGGCTACAAGTTCCCAGGAAGGAAATCCACATATCTTGAAATGATCAGCCATTTTGATGGTAAAACCGAGAGCCTCACAGTGAATAATTTCAGCGGTGGCCAGCATTTCTCTGGCTCCTTCTGTCATTCTCTCTTGTCCTTGGTTAAGTTGCGAGTCTTTTTTTGCTAATGTAGTTGTATTAATGACGTGACTTTGCTTACATCTGACCACATGCTAGAACTTAAAGAATCCTGAAAACTCATGTCCCAAAGGAAGCAAGCAGAGAGTTAGGCAAGCCTGATGTGTCTTGTTACTTGTTGACAGAGCGCTTGACAGAATACTTCCATCATCTCTGCTTCTCTGCTCTTAACTTCTCTTTCCCCACTTTTTAGGAATCTGGAATTTTACTTTTAATTTATGTATTTAAAAAAATTTTTTTGATGTGTAGTTGATTTACAATGTTAGTTTCAGGTGTACAGAAAAGCGATTCAGTTATATATATTAGTCTTGACCGTTAAAAAGAGTACTCATTCCAACCTTGAAGGTATTATGCTAAGTGAAGTAAACCAGACAGAGAAAGATAAATACTATATGATCTCTCTTCTATATGGAACCTTAAAAAACAAGCTCTTATAGATAGAGAGAACAGATAGATGGTTGCCAGAGGTGGGGGTGGGGGGTAAAGGGTGGTCAAAGTGGGTGAAGGGAGTCAAAAGGCACAAATTTTCAGTTACAAAATAAGTCATGATGGTGTAATGTACAGTGTGGCAACTATAGTTAATAATACTGTATTGCATATTTGAAAGTTGCTGAAAGAGTAAATCTTAAAAAGTTCTCAGCACAAGAAGAAAAAATCCTGTACGTATATCTAGTGACAGTGTTAACTTGACTTCTTGCAATATATACAAATATTGAATCATGTTGCACACTGACACTGACGTACGTCAGTTGTACCTTAATTTGAAAAATACATAATACAATTAAATTAAATTAGAAAGATACCAATTCAGAAACCTGACATACCATCTCCTGCTATGCATACCACTGCCTGCCCTCTGCATCTGAAGTCTGTACCCTGCCCTGAGTTACACCCCGCCTGTTGGCATCCTGTGTGAGTGTTTCACTTGGCACCAGCAGCAGCTGCTCCCCATGGCAAAGCCAGCAGCTGTGAAAGCTGAGCAGCCAGGATTTTTCACTTGACTCAGTTTAAACTGAGCACATAAAGATGCGGCAGACACAACTTAGCCATTTCTTTCAAATTTACCATCTTAGCCTTATGCTTGGAGCAGCATGTTTGGTCTGTGCCTTGGTTATTAGGAAGAATACCAGAGCCTCCTGTCACCGATAACACCCTTTTCTACATTAACCCTTCAAATCTCCATGAATTTTTTGAGAACAGATAGCACTTACTTCCCCAGGGTGTGGCTGCTCTCTCAGTGGGTGATACTATAACACATTTCATCTTTTTGAAACAATCAGTCTGTCAGTTTCAACACACCAATTCTTTTTTCCTCCCATATTTACATCTGTAATCAAAGCTGATTCATTTCACTTACCAGCAGCACTCAAAAGAATTAGATCTTTTCTGTCTACCCACCCACTTATCTATTTATTTATTTAATATAGTCACTGTCTTAGCATCTGCATCTTGAATAATTTCATACCCTTTGTCCTCTACTAACCCTGAACCTGTCCATTCGACTCTTCCTTTCAGCCTTGTGGCTCCTCTCCTGCTTGCTTTCATCCAAGACTTTTTTTTGCAGTCCCCTCTCTTCTGTTTGTCCCTGTTAACATAATCCTATTTGAGCCTTTCATTTTATCATCCACTACCACGTGTGAGCCTCGTTTCTGATTGAATTCCATCTCAGAAATGCTGGTTCTATACAGATCATCTAAACAGATCACCTGTATAGATCACCTATATAGATAACAACTGTCAAAGGACCCTGTCCACTAGTCTCACTTTTGCACGTGTACTTGGGGAAGCCACCTCAGTATGATCCCAAGGGCCCCTAATACCTAGGTTTAATCCTGCTTACGCAGTGCACACCCTGTTCTAGATGCTCCCTACATATGCACTCATTTTCCTGGCTTCCAACACTAGGAAATCTGCAGCATTATCATTCCCATTCACAGGATAAGAAATTGAGGCACAGAGGGATAAATGACTCGGTGGTTGCACAGCTTGTCAGAGAGAAACCAGGCTTAACCCAGGCAGTTTAGCTCCAGAGCCTGTGCCCTTAACCACTGTGCCCCAGTGCAGTGTTTCAACATCTAATATTTCTTTCCATCCTTTCTCCAGGTCCCATGAACTTCCTGGGTTCCTCATTTGGCCACATTCTGACAAACTAGGAGAAAATAAAGATGCTCTCTTGAACTCATGAAATCTTAGGACTTCCTCTTTACTCATCACACTTTGTGCACATTGAACTCAATTTCTTTATCTCTATGGCTTTCCTCCCTAGCCTTGCCTCTGACTCACCTGACTGAATACAGATAGACATGTGTATTCTTAGTGACGTTCCCTGCAGGAGGCGCAGCTTCAGAGAGAGCACAGGCTCCTCCGGGATTGCTCACAGCCCCATCTGAGCTCCCCACTCTTGAGAGTCTAAAATGAAATTCTTCACTTTCCTCTTTGAGTCATTTGTTGACCATTACACAATTTTAGGCCATTTTAAAGCACAGAGGACTCTGTGTAATCCCTTACCTTATCGATCAAGGCTGAAATTCAAGCACATAATAAAGTCAGACTCTTAACCAAAACAGCTGTTCCGGTGGCAAAGGAAGAAGCACAGGAAATGGCCTGAATTTAAACACTTTAAATGACTGAATAAAATGTTTAAGTTTCAAGAAGTGAGCATTTGAACCTGATAATCCAGTAGCCATATGTTGTGCCAGAATTTGCTGGAATGAGCTGAAAAGTCTTGGCCTGATGTCAAGCTACGGGACTCCTCGTAAAGAGACAGGACCCCACTTTTCTGCTTTTCCTTTGTCTTTATAGTGACTAGCCTGGACTCAGTTGGTGATATTGAGGACTGAGCTTTGATTCCTCTTTTTATTTACTTCTGTTTCGTGACCACTCTTAAGTCATTTTTTCCTGCCTTAGGACTTCCTCACTTGTTCTTTTCTCTGTGTTCAAAATGTGACCTTTCCCCTGAGCCCACCACGGCCCATCCTTTCCTGTCAGTAGAAGCCTTCCTGAACCATCCACTCTGAAGGAGCTGGCCACTGATTCTGGTGCATTGCTTTATTTTAATTTTCTGCACTGCACTAATTATAGTTACAAGACCTTAAACGGGGACTCTTGACCTAAGTTTTAGCGGAGTTCAAAAATGAGAGGTGAAGAACCCCCCAATATTCTGAAGGGAGGCACTAGGCCACCTACACCAGACTTTCCAAGGAGGTGGACAACTTGCTTTTGCAACTCTTGGTTAACCACCAACCTACAGTCTATAAAATTGTTTGGAGGAGTCAAAAGAGATAGTGGAGATTAGAAATTATTTTTTCAGAGAGAATTGCTGGTGTGCTATGAGTTGCTCTCCCAAAATATATATAGTAAAGAGGGAAGGAGGGCGGCATATCCCCCTCTCTTTTGACTGCTGCAGAGACTTGGATAAAACTATGCAGGAATCCTGACCTTTGTCCCCTCAAATAGTAGGACACAGACTCATACCTAGAGATGTCTAAAGGCAAAAGACCAGCTGCTCTAACAGACAAGCAGGAAGAAGAGGCTGAGTCGAGAACAATCTGGACCCCCAGAATTTATTATGACAAAGAATACACAAGTGCTTCCTCTGGACCACGTGGATAATGGGCACAGGAGAAAGTTCTAGCCTAGAGCCCTTTTACATCCTACCAGAGAGGGCTGTGTATAAGGGAAAGCAATCCTAAGAGGAGTTGGACTTGCAGATTCTTAGTAACTGAGGCAGAACATTTAAGTGGCCACATGGAGGAATACCAATCACCTACATCATGAGTAAAGCAACAGAATTCATTCATTCAGTCAGTCAGTCTCGTGGTTCCATCACTATTGGATTTTCAGTTAGTCTGTTCATTTCCTAACTTCTCTACTGCCCGTCTCCTACGACTGAATATTAACTCAAGAGTAGGGACCTTTTCTGTCTTTTCATGCTTGGCTAGAACAGTACTTGCCATATAGCTGATGTATTTGTGAATGAATAATTAATAATGTGGATTGATTGGCTGAAATAGGTGAAGACTGGGAACATGTAACTTCCGGCCCCTTCCCCCAGTGATATGTAGTTTCTAGCACTGTGAATGTCCACCAAGCTAACACAGTTGCAAAGGCCCTGAGCACAGTATAAGGTTGCTGGCTTTCAGAAGCAGAGCAAGCCAGGAAAATCACAGCTTTACCAAGCAGGGAAAGCTTGGCCAAAAGAGGTTACAGAGGAGGGCAGGAGCTATGCCAAGGAGTATGGAAGGCTTTAAATTCAACAGGTGCCTGTTGGGTGGTTTTAAGTAGAAGAATGATGATCTGATAAACCTTTCAAAAGATCTGTTCAAAAAGACTATCCATCAAAATGAGACTTGAGAATGTACTTCAAAATCCCCTGGGGTGATTTCTTTAAAATGCAGTTTCCTCGTCCGTATGCTGTATCTTCTGAACTAAGGCCCAGACACCTGCACTTCTGACAAGCACCTGGGGCTCAGTAACAGCCTCAGACCAGAAGCCCCATGAGCCCCTGGAATCTCTTTTAATTTTCACTATCTACCCAGTGACTGGTATTGAAGTACTAGGGATGTTACTTAATTTCTGAGGACCCTTGTACAGTGTTTTAAATAAGTATGTAAATGAATAACCAAATCTTTAGTATTTAAAATCAATGCGATTAGCTTTTTAAAAAAAATCAGGTATTTAACTAATTAGCGTAATACATAACATTATTGGCAGTCCTTATATATTTCAAATATTCACTAAATGAACTAATTTAAGCTAGTGTTTTTTAAAAATAATTTTCATTAATATATGAATATCATATTCTGGCTCCTATAATGTACTTAGGACTGATCAGAAAAACCTGTCATTACATAAGCTTATTGTTGAGTAGATGATTGTTACAGGCTGTGAAAGGTAGCAATGCAATAGTCATGCTCAGATAGTTTTAGTTGGAGGCAACCCTCCGTGTTTGGTCACATCTACAGCATCTGTGACCTGTAATGTTTGAGAGGAAAAAATATATGAATCAAGGCAAAAACCTCATAGTTGGAATAACAGCATTTTTCTTCTAATTCTTCTAAAATTCAGCTCATATACATGGACATGGAGAGTTTTTACATTTATTTTTTAGTATTTGTTGGTGATTGCAAATATTCCTTTTTTCTTAGAATCAAAAGAGATGCTATAAAGTACAATAATCTATAAAACTTTGAAGCAAATACAAATAAATACATATTAGTATATACTCTGGGTCATATAAAGGACAACTAGGAAGATACACTTTTCAGAAGGTAAAAAAGAGTGATGTATGATAATCATTACAGTTTATAACTAAAAACTAAAACTTTAAAAAATTCTCGGCATACATTGGTTTATAAAAAAAAGTATGAATATATATCATTTCCACAGGTAATATACAAAACATTAAATGTGACTAGATCAGTTACAAACCCAATCTATACTGGACAAATCCTATATCTTACTTTATCTTCAGGGATTAACACAGAGTGGACCTTCAGTAAATGTTTCATGAGTGACTGAATGGTTGTCGCAGTTGATTTATATCATTGAAGTTAATGAGACCAAGTTCATGTTCATTCAGTTGAACATATCTGTTTTCTTGACACCAAGATACACTGTATCTTTATTTCCAGCCAGAAACCCACTGTGTCCTTACTCCATCACCCAAGTTACTCATTGGTCACAGAAGAAACTGTGGGGGTCAGAGGATGCTTCCAGTTTAATATGATCCATCACAACTTTTTGACAAATGTAGTAGTGTCACCTTCTTATACCAAGATCAGGATAAGTATATATGGATAGATGGATAGATCTAGAGCTAAACTGAAAGAGAGACACACATATGTATATAGACATACATATATACAGTGCATATATATGAATATGTGTAGCTCTGTAAATTTAAAATATGTGATATAATGATAATATATATCATTATGATGTAATAACTTGTTATAATTTCAAAGGGAAAAAAGTGAAAGCCCATTATCATAGGCCTGATACGCATTATTGGATTTTGTGTGTGTGTTCCAAAGACATCCCACTGAGGAGCTCAATATATTTAAAGCTCATAAAAATAAGAGGTTTTTTGAAAAAAGTTATGTTGAAGCTCTTTATACAACCACTTTATTCCATTTTCTGTCAGAGCTTATGTGCTTCCAAGGGAGTACAGTAATTTGTGCATTTTCTATTTTTAAACCATTCATTGTTCTAGTTAAATATTATGAGTGTATGCCAATTCCTGAAAGAGTCGTGCAGAGATAGTAGGTGCAATTGTGTTGTACTCAAAATAATTTCATGGTTAAAGCAAATATTTAACAACTGTCAAATACTGGATTGCATGTAGAAAAACTAATCCTGTATGGCTCGGGTAAATTAAAACTTCAAACCAAACCTTCCTTCTGTGCTTTATAATTAGAAAACCAAATGAGGAACTTTTCTGGGCAGCCTGGTTTGAGAAACCCACCTGTTTTCTCTTCTTAAAAAGATATTTTTGAAGTTAATATATTTAAGTTAAGGATTTAAGTGACTCAAAACTGGAATTGAATTGTTGAATAAAGAATAACCCTCTCGGATTTAGATATTACCATGTGTATTTGTGATATACAGTGATTTGATAAATGGCATTTGATAAATGGTATATTATTTTTAATCAATTAAAAATAATATACACTGAAAAAGAATCAAGCTCAGGTTATTCAAAGAAGTCAGGAATGGCAGCTATCCATCCCATGAACACCCATCAAGACTCACGTCCAGAGTCCTTTGTTTTTTCTCCACGTCATCCTTCACCCAGGCTTCACCTAGGCCTTTGTCAGTATTCAAGAGAGCTCTACTGAAATATTCAGTTCAAGCCTTCAGCTCTCTGACCACTGATTCCATTCTGTTAGCCCCACCACGTCTGTCTTCAGTCTTTCAGGGGCATTTAGTCTCTTGACTCTTCCATTCTCTTTCACTCTCTTCCTGATCCAAATGAAATTCTATGCTCCATTATTTCAAATACTTGCTTCCTAATTCCTCAGCCCTCTTCTGTTTCCCTTCAGTCTGGGTATGCGGAAAAGCCCAGCCTTGGCCCAATCTAATTTTTCACCTTTTCTGAACAAGTACCCACACTGCTCAGAGTCTCAGGAGAAATTTCAAACAAACTTGCAGATTGGTACAGTCGAGATGCACGATTTTCAGACTCGACTAGGTTCTCAAAGAGTTCTGACGGTCCCATTTTTTCAAAATATTTAGAACTTCTCTTTTCAAACCTGCAGCCCCTCGTGCGCTCTCACTTTCATCAGGTGCCTTGCCTTTAGCTTCACAAGGGAAGGGGAAGCCATCAAAGCACCATAACTTGTCTCCCATTCAGAGTACAGACTGCCCCGCATGCCAGCCGCGCGTTCCTCCTTCCCTGCTGCGACTGTGCAGCAGGGTGTCTTCTGTGTAAGACTCACTCTTCTGTCAGAGGGACCCTATTTCTTCCAACCTCCTTAGGGGACCATGCTCCCATTATTAGCTTGTTTTTTTCTTTTTTCACTATATCCTCAAAATCGCTTCCTATACTGACTTAATCTCACAGATAATGAAATGATCAAGTCACGTATTTTTTTCAATACATAAGACCTCTCTGGATGTTTCTCTGTGGCCCCAGCCCTTCTCTCTGCACCTCTTAATAACTAACCATTTTGAAAGAATACCTTCCTTGCCGTTTCCTTTTCCTCACCTCCCTTTTACTCTCTGACCCACCTGTAATCTGGTTTCTGCCCCCGCCACAGCACTGAAAGGACTCTCCCCAAAGTCTCAAATGGCCATCATGCTGATCAAGATTCCAGCAGACAAGAGGTGAGGCATTCGAGTTGGGATAATTTGAAGAGAATATAATAAAGAGCCAATTAAAGGCCATTGATGAAGTACAGGGAACCCTCAGGGAAGAGCGTCTTACTCCAGAGCTAAGAAGTGTAGGGAGCTCTTTGCAATACTAGCCCAAGACAGGTGAGCAGAGACAACCGCACGACAGGAACTGTGACCTTAAGTCAAGGAAGCAAATCCACAAAGAAGCCGAGGGGAAAATATCCTCTCCTCCCTACTCCCTCCTTCTTATCTTCTGCCAGTGCTCACCATTGCTCTAACTCAAACAGGAGATGCAATGCAGTAGAGTTCATTGAGGCCATCCACCCTGGTCTTACCCCTGGGCATGGAGCAAGGTGAAGAGGGATGGGGACAAACAGTTACCTTCTGTTCACCCAACCTTAGTGCTAAATCTATTCGTGTCTTTGTCTTCCTTAGACTCTCAGTAGCACTTAACAGTGTTGGCTTCTTCTGGAAACTCTCCTTTTTGTGACCTTCCCATACCACTACAATCTGTTTGCCTTCTTCCTCACCTTCCTTTGCAATGTCTCTCTCCTGTTTCTTCTTTTAAATGCTGGTGCTCTTCAGGGCAGTGGCTCTCAAACATAGCCTTTCCTCTCACTGACTCAGTAGCCTCTTCTGTTCCGGTTGCCTCTGTCACCGTCTTCCTGGTTCTCAGGGCTATATTTTGGGCACAAATCTTTCTCCTGAGCTTCCCGCCCCCTTCCTCGTCCATCTATAAAGTACTGCTTCACTTAGAAGTCTCGTAGACACCTCAAGATCAACATGTCAGAAATCAAACCAACATCTCTAACCTCAAACCCATTCCATTGATGTTTCCTATTTTAGTAATTGAGACCATCATTCTTGCAATTGCCCAAAAAAGAAACTTGGGATTCAATCTTGACTTACCACATTTACAACCAATTAGAATCCCTGTCATTTTTATCGCAAGCACTCCCCAGTTTCACTGATTTACATTCATCCTCACTGCCACCATAAACTCACATCTGGGTTCCAGAAGCAGCCTCTTTCCTGGCCCCCTGCATCTCTTCTTGGCTTATTCCACATCTTCAGCCAGAGTGTAATTTCTATGAGAAATCTGCTCGTATTTTCCTTCTTTAAGAACTTCCAATAGCTCCGTGTTTTTCTTAGAATAGAGACCAAATGTTTCATCTTGGCTTTCAGGATTTATCCTCGCCTTGCTCAGGCACTGTTATAGTTAATTCCAACAGAGCAGAATTTCTTTCAGTTACTGAAACAGACCATGCTCAATCTCACCTCTGGCCCTTCACACATCCCTTGCCTATTTCTTGGTGCACCACCTGCCCACTCTCTACCTGCATAATTCCTGCTCTGCCTTCAGGCCACGGTGTAAACGTCATTTCCTTTGAGAAGCGTTCTCTGATAATCCAAGCCTGGATATTATGCACTTCTCCTGTCCTATAGTATATTGTACTTCTCAACATGAAGCTTGTTTTACTTGTGTGCGTGTCCCTCTAGGTTCCCAGGGATGTGTGCTCAGGGACTAGGTCTTTTTTTTTTTTTTTCTTCCATGGTTGCATCCCCAGAACCTAGCAAAGTTGCAAGCATTTTTTAAATGACTGAATTAAATTGACTTTAAGGACCTGAAGACATTTTACAAGAGTAAAGTGTGTAATTGATAAGATGAAGAGAGGCTACCTCATAGATGGTGTTCTAGTTCTGCCCCAAATTTTATGTGTATTTTGAGGTCAGTTGTAAGTCACAGAATATTCTTAAACAACAAAGTGATGGGCAGAAGTTTTGTCTTGGAGTAATTTTCCTGCTGTGTGTGAAATAAACCAGAAGATGGGAGAACCTGGAAGGTGAAAAACAATTTGAAGACTGAACCAATTCAAGCAATAGGTGATGCTTTATAAGACTGCAAAGAAAGATACAGCTGTGGGAGCTTTTTGGAAAATGTAAAGAGCAATGCTTGGACATTAAGGGTTAAGAAGAAGAAGAAGTAAAACATGACTTGATTTTGATCCTGGTAACTAAAGGAAATAGTGCTGACATTTACCAGAGTAGGGAAGTTGGAAAGGGGAATTTATTTGAGGGAGACATACAAAAAGAATTAGAGGCTGTAATGAGGTCATAACATCTAAGTAGAAATGTTCTAAGAAGTGGGTTTATAGGATGGGACTAAAATGGCTTTGTGGTTTCTCAAGGGGGAACACCCTTTTCTGACCCCAGAAAATGTCTGCTGGCACTAAGAGAAGCACTCTTACTCTAGGGGTGTCTGAGGTTTTTTGTTTGGTTGTTTTGGGGGGTTTTGTTGTTGTTTATTCGTGTGAGCTGTTGCCTAAATTCTGAGTCCTAGAAAAGACTATTAATAATGGTGGACAGGGGACAGAGGTATAAACTGCATTATGTGTGTGTGTCCCCTTTCTGATCAGAGGCATCGTTGAAGAGCAGTTGAGAAATTTCCAAATCCTTGCTGTTTTGGTTGTAAATCACCACCTGGCTGAAACACAGATTTCCAATTACTGCAGTAGTTTTCTGCACATTGCCTTTAACAGATGCTTAGGATTTAATAGAGAGGAGGCTTAAAATTCACAGAGACGTGTTATTGAGTGTTCACGTGTTGGGAGTCTGTGGATGGGGGTCTGACACACATGACACAGGGTTTTGCCTGTGACCTTCTTCCACAGGCTTTCTCCACATGAGAAGAATGCAGTAAGCACCTGATGGAGAAATGCCCCACCGCTTGTCAGGATATTTGAGTCGCTTTTGTAAACAAAGTAGAACTTATATTTACAAATCATAGAACAACTTTATTCTTTTCTCCCTCAGCCATTCAAAGCTGCTTTGTGGACCTCACTTTTTCCCTCCTCCTTGAAATGTCCATGACTTTCCAGTTCTCTGCATTTGGCAGGTGTCTAAGGTGACTCTTTTGTCTTACGGGTATCTTCTTGGGCTTTTCTGAGATCCCTCAGCAGCACTAGGGGTGCTTTGTTTACATGCCTCAGCTTCTCCAGCTGCTCCCCTGCCATTTCTCCTTCAGGTCCTGGCTAGGTACCAAGTCACTTCCAGACTCTATCTGATGAGGCCTCCTTGACCTCCCACAGCCTTGTTGGGAAGAACCTGAAAACACCTAGACAGCCCTTGTATGTAGCCCCCATCTTAGCTTCTGTCTGTGGGCCACGTGGTTACTTCCAAGGGCAGTGCTCTCCTCCATCACCATGGGTCACTTCAGGGGGACACCTGTTCTCATGAGGCTTTCAGACATGACCACAGTCCACCGTGCTCCCACAGTTCCAGGGGACATGTGTGAAAGTCTTTGTGTGGCCTCCATGAATCCCATGAAACTACAACCAGCAGGATGACAGACAGAGCTCAGGAGCATGGGACGTGTTCCCTCATCCAGCTGCTTAGACGAGTGCATGTTTTCAAAGAAACCACTGTTCAGACCCATAGCGCACTTCAGAGGGGAAAATAAACTATTCTCCATGTCCATGGAGCATAATTACAAGAGAAAGAAACAAGTCATTTGATTTCATTTCCAAATATTTGCATACGTGTTTTGTAGGAAAAACTAGAGAACAGATGAGGGAGGATGTTTATTCCAATAAACATGAAATATGTTCCACAAAATTATTCAGGTATTGAAAGAATAGAGAAAGACTACAAATTTCTCTTTTAGTTTTTTTTTTTTTTAAGTTTTTGTATGGGCAGGAGGATCCACATGATCTGAGAAAAGACCTGACCTCTAAAAACCTCATTTCAACCTTGACCTATGACCTTAGAGGGATTCATGTGCCCTTTGGAAAGTTCTTAATCTTTATAACAGACATGTGCACGGAGGAGATTGGCCAGTGCAGGGGAAAGAAAATTTCTGTTTGCCAGATTCCTTCTTGGGCTGGTCATCGGAGTTTCTTGGGTCTTTGAATACTTGGGCATCAGTCCAGTGTCAGATTGTTAAAGACAGTATTTCCTGGAGGGTAAATTGACTTTATGTGGACCTATTTAGGAGGCCACCAAATATTTCCCACAAAGTTATTATGTACAGCTAAGCTTACAGCTCATGAATACAGCACTGCTGGTGTTCACGTCATACAAATAACAAGAAAACACTAATCCGAAAGTTATCTTTCAGAGTGCAAGAGCAGCTGAAGGGATTTTTTTCTTTTTTTAGAAACAGAAAAAAAAAAAAATCTACAGTTTTGGTCCCTCCATGTATCCGCCCATCTAACCCACACCTATTTGGGAATGTTTCACTGGGTTGGGAGGCCAACACACTGAACCTCCTTGGTGCATTGCAAAGGAGGCCCGAGACAAAGGGCCAAAACATCTGTGGTCCAAATTCACTAGGAAGAAAAGTGTCCCCTGAACAAGTGGAGGTACGTTAACTCCGTAAGCCAGCAGTGCTCAGGTGCTGCTGTGGAGAGACGCTGCTTCATTAGAAGAAGGGATGTGTAGTTTCCATATCAAAGGTCAGGCTGAGCTGAGCTGGTGGCCTTCGCTTGGCAGTTACAGTGTCTGCCTATTTCTCAAGTGCTTCAGACCAGCGCCAAGATAGCGTTCTGCATTTGCTTAACAAGCTGCTCTCTTTCCTCCCTCTCTGCCTCTCCTCAAAAGATGTTGCAGAAATAAACTGCACCTCCAACCAAAGCTGAATAATCACACATTTCATATTAGAGAAGCCTAAGAAATACTCTTCATTTTTTTGCCCTTTTTATTTACTGCCGATTTTCATATATTTCTCTGCTCACAGAAACTGCATGTCTGAGCCCCAGCTGATTTATTTTATGGTGACATTTTAGTGAAGACGTAAAGCCTATAGATTATTTGAATACCTTTTTTCAATAGTCTTATACAGGGAAAAGGGGGAGCAGTGGGTGTCATAAAGCTTTCAAATATACGACAGTGAGCTCTTGATTGAAGTATTAAGAGCATGATCTTAAAACTTATTATAACCTATTCTCCTTAAGACAAGAGTTTTGATATTTTATCTTTTTTTTTCATTTCTCAAGTTGGTACTTTTGAGCAGGTTAATGAGCTTCCAATTTATTCTCAGCAGACTGATTTCTGAAAAGCAGAATACTTTAGAGTTAAAAAGTTACACCATTTTTTTCGAAACAGTATAAACATTTTCATCTGCTCATTGTTCAGTCAAATTTGGGCTGAAATTTTCTTTTCTCTGAAGACTAGACAGTGGTGCAGGTTATTAGTTAAGCTACTGGATATGATCATTCATAAGGTAAACTAGTGTGTCAGTATTTCTAACTAAGGCAATCAGTCAGGAATTTCTCCTTTCCCTTGATTTATGTTTTTGAGTGTGTTGGCAAATATTTTATACATTATAATATGTACAGTAAGGAAGCAAATGCATCTAACTACCAGTAATTTCATCTGGAATACAAACAGTTCTATAAAAATCAAAAATCTAAGTGTAGTCACAATTTGTACTAAGATACTTGGGTTCTACCAAGTTATACATATTTTTTTTTGCAATTAGAATAAAAAATTTTCCCTAAAATTATTCCCTCAAAAAGATAATCTGTAGCAGAATCTATCAGAATTTGACCATAAAGCTGACCAGATTCCTTTTATTGCAATAAATAATCCATTATCTACATTGTTCAGTTGTACATTGGTGCTTCTTGGTAAAGAACCACATGTTTCTTTGAGAACATACAACATGAGATTGTCCATGATTAAGGAAATTGAAAATTAGAGGCCATATGTTTATTTCATGTTTTATTCAGTTAGTAACCATAGATGAATATATATTGTGGGATCTTTTTCTTTTCTGACATGATCTTAGTAAACTGGAACATTGTTGGGATCTGGAGATTGATTTTTACAGAATCAGAGAAAATTAAATAATTTTGCAAAAGGATAGCCATGGGGCTGTTCCATAAATATGTAGTTTATAATTACATGGCACTGAAGCACTTTCAAAATCATGTCAAGAGACTCCATTCACGATAAAGATGTGGTATATATACACAGTGGAATATTACTTAGCCATAAAAAAGAATGAAATAATTCCATTTGCTGTAACATGGGTGAACCTGGAGATTAGTATACTAAGTGAAGTCAGAGAAAGACAAATATCATATGATATCACTTAAATGTGGAATCTAAAAAAAGATACAAGTGAATTTATTTATAAAACAAATAGACTCAACAAACATAGAAAACAAACTTATAGTTACCAAAGAGGAAAGGGGGTGGGGGATAAATTAGGAGTTTGGGATTAGCAGATACAGACTACTATATATAAAACAGATAAACAACAAGGTCCTACTGTATAGCTCAGGGAACTACATTCAATATCTTGTAATAACCTATAATGGGAAGAATCTGAAAAAATATAAATGTGTGTGTGTGTAACTGAATCACTTTGTTGTACACCTGAAACTAACACAACATTGTAAGTCAACTATACTTCAATAACAAGCAAATATATAAGTAAATAAAAAACAGAGACTCTATTCAATGACACTGAGGCAGTAGGCAGGCACCCATGAAGAGCAGACGTCCTGTCTCCAAAATGAGCTGATGCGCTGAACTAAGCCTTTCAAAACTTTGTTTATAGGAGTAAGAAATACAGTTTTGCATCGCAACACAGTACATACTAATACACACCTGCACACATTCCCTCACATTTATATACAGTTGAAACTAAATTTCACAAAACAATACTTACTGGAATTATAGCCAAAGCACTATTTCACTGTTCTATTCTATTCACCCTATTTGTTGGTATGTTGATCATGACCCAACAAGTTATATCATGTCCCACTGAAGAGTAGCACCCAGCCTTTGAAAAGCACTGTGAAGTGTGTTATAAAGAGTGACATGTGAGGTGAGCACATGTGATTGTCCCATTTCCAGGTAAAGGTGCCCAAGGGAACATGAATTTCCTTCGATCAGTGTTAACTACAAATTCTTTCACTTTCAGCCTCACAAAGACTGATTAAGTTGGAAAATCAAGGTGGTACTCAGAAACTTAGAACGTCTAATTCACTGAGACACATAGATGGAAACCTAAGTTGAGTCACACAATCTCATCAGTTAAACCTGCTTCCAGATAGCAGGTGGTAATTGACGTTGCTGCAGTTCATGACCATTTGACATTATTAATCAAGCCTGTTTGTTTCTCAGATTAAAACCTGGGACCATCACTTAGTTCTAGTCACCTAGAGAAACAGTGGCAAAGGGTTGACATTAGGAGTCTAGCCTCCCATTTGGCTCTTCCCGTCTTGAGACGGAGGCTGAGCCCGGCTACAGCCTGAGAATGTGAGAGGCAAAGTTTCTTTCCTTTTCATACGTGAGTCTAGCATTATAGGATTTAACTGGACAGACCCTGGAATGGTCTGTAGCTTCTGCTTGAACTTCTGCCAAGGAAGAATCCATTAATTTGGATCAAGTCACAACTCTCAGGAAAGATAAGTACCTCTGGGATAAGTAATGGCCTATAAGCTTCTAAATATTGACTGAATTTATTGGAGTTTTTTGAAAGTGTCAGACGGATAAAAATAAATGCAACAAGACTCGGGTCTTAGACACCACACAAACCAGAGAGCATGAATGAAAGAGCCCAGAACAGAGCTACTTGTGTGCTCCTTGGTGGTCCTTGGTGAATGACAGGGCACCATGAAGACAGAGCAGAACGTGAGAGGGGAAAGGGCACCAAAGATGGTGTTAAGCCCTGTGCTATTTAGTGTAAATGGCTAAGCTGCTCTGATGCCATCCAGGTGAGTTAAGACAATAGAAACCTTTCAAAAATGACTTTTGTTCTTCCCTATGTATTCATCTGTGGCAAGCAAGCAGACTGCTGGGCTCTGCACAGTCAGGAACCCAGACTTCTTCCATCTTCTTTCTCTCTCATCCCATAAGGAATGCTTTGTAAGGAAGGTTCCTTTAAATAGAATTGGTTCCAGCTTTTTGAGGGAGAAAATGTTGGAAGGGTCACGTGCGCCCTGTTTTGAGTCCCGGGACTGGAAGAGGCACGCAGCACTTCCATCACTTGCATCAACTTTCTGCTGTTGAGGATGAAGTCACTGATCCACATTTAGCTGCAAGGATTGGGGAAGGAGTGGCACTGCCAGAAAATACAGTCTCTGGCCTGGTGGTCAGATCTCTAGCTGAACTGTATTACTTAAGGGGAGAATGAACTTGGATGAACAGCCAGCAGTCCTGGCTAGCTACCTCTTAGCCCCGACTTACCATACATTTCTGTGTCTACTGTCCTAAAGCAGACTGGTGTGCCCAGAATGCTATTACTACATATGAAGCATTCTTAATGGTACAAATTTTACTTGATGTTTATCATCAGATCATTGACATAACTACAAAGCCTTTTGAAAAATAATCTCATATTAATTTTAATCCAGTTTTTCTATTAGCTTGGAATGCTTTACATTGCTAATATAAAATTTCTGGGACTACGGCCATAAGTTAAAAGTGAATGTCTTTAATCAGATCCAGATTTCCAAGCTAACTTCTAATATAAATCTTGCTCCTTGAATTTAATGTATACTGTAAGAAGCAGGATATGATAGAATAGGCCATAAGCTTTAAAAATACTGGTTTGAACAGAAAGCAGACTAAATGTTCAGGTCTGACAGAATCATCTGTCCATACTCAAAATATTCTTGCATATAAGGAAAATTAATTTGTGTTCTTGGTATGTAAAACAATGCATAGTCCAGATAAAATTGTTAAATTTATGAATAATGCAGACCTGAATTTTAATGGCTTAGAAGATATTTTTTAAGGAAGGGTCTTTCAAATAGAATTTGAATGTAAGGGAAGGATTTGTTTTGGCAAGTGTAAAACTGGAATTCAAAACCCAGCATGTAGAAGACAACTTAGGCTTTGTCTAATTCAGAGGTGATCCTTTTGTCCATGTCAGTATGTGATATCCTCTAAGAATCAATGACCAATTCTAAATCCTTATAGGCAGCTCTCCCTTATACTGACAAGAAAAAAATCTCTGGTTCCAGCATCAACACGATTGTCTTGTAGGTGCAAGAGGGGTCAGCAGAAAGCTAGATGGGGTTCAAATGGAATCAAAAACAAAGAACTTCAAAATCCAGCTTTGCAAATGCAATTTTTTTTTAGCCTTGCTAACATTCAGTGAATTTAGCCTCATCCCTGGGTTTAAAGAGATCAAAATGGCAACAAGGACTTCGCTATTTATAGTTTTCATTTTAAAGTCCATTTCTATTACTCTGTAATGTTCTTTACAAACAACCCTTCATCTTCTCTTTTTTCTGGCCATGATGGTTTTCTCTTTTAATTTTATGGATTTTATTCATGTATTCCACAAGTATTTTCAAGCCACTCTTTGATGCACTCTTCTAAGTGCTGAGCATGCAGAGATAGACAGTATCAACTCATCCTCCTTGTGGAGGTAGCAGAAAATAGATAAATATAAAAGTAGATGACAAAAATATATATATCAGAGAAATAAAACAGGTGTCTTGGAGAGCCTGACCAAGGAGGTTCTCCCTGAGGAGGTGACACATGTGCAGGGAATAAGGGAGAATGCCATGTGAAAATCCAAAGAAACAAATTTATCGGAAGAAGATAGAAAGTACCAAGGGCACAAGTTTAAAAAAAAAATAGTCTAGCATTTCAGAGGAACAGCAAAAAGGCCAGGACTAGAATGAGCTGAACAAAGTGTGAGGTTGCTGAAGTTCTCGAGGCCTATTAGCCGTGGCCACGGGGCTGCATTTCATTATGCTAAATGAAATGGAAACCCATTGGAAGGGCTCGAGCAGGGAAGTGACTTGATTTATGTTTTTAAATGATTACTCCGGCAACTGTGTGGAGAATTGATGGTA
Source organism: Camelus bactrianus (assembly GCF_048773025.1). NCBI lineage: Eukaryota > Metazoa > Chordata > Mammalia > Artiodactyla > Camelidae > Camelus > Camelus bactrianus. The sequence continues at coordinate 60,762,421 of NC_133543.1, forward strand.
GGGGGACAAGAATGGAAGTAAAAAGGCTTTTACGGAAATGAGAAAAGATGGTGACTTGAACCAGGTTGAAAAGGGTGGAGGTGGTAAACACATTTCCCTGAAAATCTTCTCTGGGCCGTGTTTGTTGTCTTCCCAGAAGCTGTCCTCACTTTCATCCCTTGCTAACAGCACTCTGACATTAATCTGCTGTGCCAGACAGGTGATGAATCGTGACTGGTCCGTTCCATCCTCCCTCGTGAGACATTCCCTTGCCCAACAGAGCTCAGAATGTCCTGGATATCCAAAAAGACATCAGACTTTCTGTGAAGACTTTCTTTTTATTGATGAAGGAAGGAAAGGCATTCTGTCCAGCTCTCCCTCAAACCAAAAATTTAATCAATATGGAAAAAGATTGAAAATGGAAAAGGGAAACATTTCCCAAAGTGCCCTCTATGGGCAAATAAATTTGAGAATCACTGTGATAGATAACAATAGGTTTATTTTCAGACATTTTCAAATATGTATGTGCTTTGTGGGTGTCTAAGACAGAGCTGAAGAACCCAGATTTTGCCAAATTTATGGAACCACAGAATTCTCCTTTGGTTGACAGAATTCATCTTTTTCAGAACATCCTTATGGTAATATCGGACAAAGGAGTGAATTTTTAGAATCAAATCTTCAGAATCATGGAATGTTATTGATGTGCTCAGAGAACCAACAGCAGGCTGCAAACATGTAAAGATTTGAGTGTTCATGTCTTTTGAAACAAAAATAGATCAGCTACTTGGGGGAATCTACCAAAGTAGATGTTGGATATTAAGATTTGGATTCTCAGAAATCTGATTATTCATTCTCAAGAATTAGAAGACTCATTCAAATTACAGTTTCAGTAAATATATAGTTAGAAAATTGTTTCCTGGATTTTTCGCCTTTATTAAGTAGACTCATTATGAACTTAAGTTATTATGGAAGCTCCTTTTAGGGATCCAGGGAGGGAGAAAGAAGAAGGAAGAAAGGAAGGAAAGAGCTAACATTCTTCTTTACAAATCATTCATTCTGTTAGTATGGAAGAAGCATTTAATTTAAATAAAGAATCTGACTACACTAGAAATTTTAGCATGACAATTTACAGACAGACATGGGATTTCTAACTATAATTCAATGAATTGGTTAGTAAAAGACAGCAGGCTTCAAAATTTTATCTCATCATAAAAAAGGATTAATATGGCTTATCACTAAATGTCAGAATAGATTTTCATTACATAGTCTAATTTAATTTTTCAGCCGCAAGATGTTGACAGGAAAGAGCGATTTACACTTAGCAGCTCATTCAGATTTTCTTTGCTGGCATTTCTGACAGTAAATTTTCTGCTTTACTGGTCTAACTGTGTAGTGAAACCCAACCAACAATCTACTCTTAAAACCCTACCACTTAAAGTGTGATTCAGAGCCTAGCAGCTTTGGCATCACCGGGGAACCTGTTGGAAGCCTCACCCCAGACCTGCTAAATCAGAATTTGCATTATAACAAGACTTTCAGGTGATTCAGAGGCACGTTTAAGTTTGAGAAGCTCTGTCTGAGAAGACGTTCTCCAGGTGTTTTACTATCATTAAAGATTATTGGGCCGCCACCTGGGGTGATCAGCAGGTTTTCCTATGAACCTGGCACCGGGGTTACAGCTCAGCCCCTTCCCTATGCACCCACCTCAAATGTGTGAGTGACAGTAGACTGAGAATGTTTGGGGTGCAAGGTACATGCCACACTTTGTGCAGGTCTGACATGTTGTATAGACAATTCACATCGTATTCATCCTGTCTTACTTTATTAGGGCACACGTTTACTAAGCTTTGTGTGTCTGTGTGAGAGACAGAGAGACTGAAAGAGAGACAGACAGACAGACAGAAGTGGGGTGGGTGGGTGCCTGGGCCTCAAATTCACTGATTAGCAAAAATGCAAACAGCCAAGTCTTTAGCCCCTCAATTCACCAGAACAAAACCCCCACTTTATTGGAAGTAAATGGCCTTGTTGAAATCTTTCCACCCTAGATTCTGAACCAAATTTCTGAACCAGGTTTCTCTAAAATCCCCAAGTTTATTCAAAACTCAGCCCACTCTCGGACACATCACCAAACTACCTGGGTGGCTTCAGCTCACTTCAAATTTCAAGAACTTATGATTATTTTTTACTTTATTGAAGTATAGTCAGTTTACAGTATGTCAGTTTCTGGTGTACAGCGTACTGTTTCATACATATACATACATTCGTTTTCATATTGTTTTTCATTATAGGTTACTACGAGGTATTGAATATAGTTGCCTGTGTTGCATGGTTGAAACTTGTTGTTTATCTATTTCACATATAGTAGTTAGTATCTGCAGATCTCGAACTCCCGGTGTATCCCTTATGATCTTCTCAGAACCCTACCTGCTCTATGCAACAACACAGTTGCATGCTGCCTGCTCGGCCCGCACCATGCTGTAAAGGCAGTGTTGCCGGGAAGTTTTGGCATCTGTCAGCAGGGTCGGCGTGTCACCGTACACTGAAGTACAACCCTGTCCTTAGCCGCCTGCATTCTTCCCCTGCTGAGCCCAAGACTCGGCCTTCCCGTGTAGACCCTCTTGCTTCCCCTCCTGTTCCAGTACTCCTCATTCCACCTGTGCTCCCCACATGAGGTTTGCAAGCGCTGAGATTTATTATATACCTGTTATCCCCTTCAAAGAACCAACTCACCCTGAAGTTGAAGAGGCTGAGGTAGCTGGAGTTTGGGGCCGTGAAGTTGTTCGTAGGCAGTGGTCATCTTTGGCTGCCAGAACTGACCACTCCTTTCTTTGTTCCCGCATGGAATATTGCACCTTCAAAAGCATAGTACTTTATTTGTTTCATGTTAATTTCATGTGGATATACTGTAATTTCCTCGAGTGTGTGGGGTCCTGTCTTGTTTATGTGTGTGTTTGTAGCTCCAAGCACAGTGCCTGGAATAGGGTAGGTGTCAGTAAATACTCACTGAGAGAATGAGGCATGGAATGAGTTCAAGGAAAAACAGGGAGCTTCTCTGAAGTTGACTTGCTGATGCCTAAAGTATATCACGACCAAGCCAGGTTTACAGTGAGATGCCTCTGGTAGACTGGACAGCCCTCAGAACATGGACTAAAGGAATGATAGCAGAGTCATCGTTGTGGAAGGGAACCTGAGAGGAGGCAGATCTCCTAAGATACGGGCACTGACAAGTGGTCAGGGCGGTTTCCGAAAGAAGAGGGCAGATTTTATCTGTGAACAGACGTCTGAGTTACAAATACAGAGGGGCATAACAGAACAAGAGGGCTTACTCTCGCAAATGTTTCTCTCTTCACTTCAGTTCCCGTCCAGGAGACCTTTTGATGTTGTTTACAAGTCAAACTATCATCTTACTTCAAACAATATCCCCAGTCTGTGTGTATCTCCTGTCTCTCGTGAAAAACAAGAAATTCCCCTAAATTGGAGTGAAAAGACATTTGAAAAACCTATCTGTGAAAGATTATCTAATGAAGTTATGAAATCTGGAATTTTTTAAAAGATAGTTCTGGCTTAAAAAAAAATAGTCTGATGCTACTGACAGTGTGGTTTAGAATGAGAGTCTGTGATGAGAGCAGTGGAAAAGGTTTGCCCTGCCCCGCCCTCATTCTACTCTATGGTTTTTATTTTATAAACAGCTTAAGGGACTCAAAGTTGCTAAAATGTCCATTGGCGGTAACTGCTGTCAATATGGACATGGATCCCAAAACAAGGATTCATTTCAGTCAAGCCTCTAAAATTTCATTTGACTCAATGAAAATTTTTTCAGTGGAGCTCTGAAAGTGTTCTTGCCCATTCCCTAAACTGTTACTAGTTGGAAATGGAATTGGATTTCATAAAGATTTATGAACACTTCCAAAATCACTTAACAGCTGAAAGCCATAGAGTAACTTTTTCCATGTCTGAATAGAACGCGAGGCCTGTGAAAGTGGCAATTGTAAAAGAGCAGGGGGATGAGATTTGGATCTTTTCCACCCAGACCTTGCTCTGTCTGCTGCATGGCCCGGGGCTCTGCTGCTAGTCTGTGTCTGCTGACCTACAGGAATTATGGAAGCTTCAGTGTGCAGTCTTTGTGCTATTAACTTACAGGAGTTCAATTAGATGTTAGCATAACCCACCTCTAATTATTGGCAGTGATTATTGCAAGGGGTCATTATGTCTCAAGTGCCAGTAACCTGAAAATTATTCTGAATAAGAGTAAATTTTATTTTTACATTTGTACCTGAATATAGGTAGGTCAGGTGCTCCAGGAATTATTTTTAATAAAGTCTCAATATTAAGATCTGACTTACATGGATCCAGAAAGTCATTCTGTTTAATTTCATTCCTTCAGCCTCATTTCCAACACCTGACTCTTATTACACATGAAAACCACCAGGCTAGGCAGAATGGCTTCTGGAAACTGCCTTGATTGAGTGGTACAGAGTCTGCTTTCCTAAGGCTTCCTTAATTTTCAAAGAACACAAGGGGAAAGTTGTGAATCTGAAATCAACTAAGCAAGGAATTAAACAAATAGGTGCTGCCAGCATTTCAAGGCAACATTTTTTGGCAGAATCAGGGATGCTTACTCAGAGTAGACTCATTTTCTGATGTCTTCAGATACTAAGCTTCTTTCCTGTAATTACAGATAGCATAGGCACTGGGGTGTGCTGGAGATAAATACTTTAAAAAAAAATAGTACATTTGAGTAGCAGCTCAGCCCTTGAACTCTGTCTCAGTCACTTAATACCGTAACATCCTCCCCAGGCAATCTCTGCATCTTTAAGACATTAAAGCCAGTCTAGACAAGCCCTAGATGCTGGCTCTGTTCATAGCAATTGCCCAGGACCATTTGGACCCACTCCTGTTTTGTCAGTTTCTGCCTGTTTCCTGAACCTTAGCTTTGCTTTCCTTTTCCCCCACTTCTGTTCTTTGGTTGAATGGATTAATTTTGATTTCTCGAACTCAAACTTTAAGAAGGTCTTTCTATTTTTGCTCAATTCTGTTCCCAGAGACTCAAGCCCTGACACCCATTCTGGTGGCTGTCTTTCTAGATAAGCCAATCCAGTCTCCTTGTAAGGGAATGTGAAAGGGTCAGTAATGTAGTCGTTCACCTTGAGGAGGCAACTTAACACTTTGGAAGCCATTGCCTCATCTCTAAAGTCAAGTAAGTCACTCTACCTAACAGTATTTTTTCCTAAAGATCAATAAAGTTAGAGTATGTAAACCTGTAACATAAAGTGTACTTAAGTAGCGAAGAATAAGCCTTGGTAAGACAGCATTACCGCCTACCTAATCTGTAAGCATTCTAGGTAGCAGAGTATTGACTACAATTTTTAATTGAGATGCTTTAGAAATAATCTCAGACTATTGGAGATAAAATAAACTACAAGCATATAGCTTATACACAGGAAATATAGTCAGTATTTTATAATAATTATAAATGAAGTATAACCTTTAAAAATTGTGAATCACTATATTTATACAGCTATAACATATTGTACATCAACTATAATTCAATAAAAAAATACATTAAAAAAACTGGTATCTCAGTACTTTGCCCTAGTAATAAAACATCAACTAGGGTTGACTAAACTCACAGAGGAATGTGAGCTACATGTAGTTTACAATACTACTAACTTTAAAAAATCAGCTAGTTTAGACTTTGGATATTAATTCTCAATCTCCCCTCCCTCAAGTATCAGTAATAATCTTTACCTAGTTGTGGCCAAGAAAATTGTTGCTAGCATGGTCAATGCTGTTTCTTATCTATTCTCTTGACCTGGTTCCTGTACATCCTTTTCCTCCATGCCCCAGTTTGTACTTGTATCACATTAGTGGGACCTGGGGTGGCACTTCCTTTTATTAAGACAGTTAATCCTAAATGCAGAGGCTTGTTAGTTCTCACTCAAAGCTCAGTCTTTATTAATAGAGGGTCCAGTGTTCTCCAGTCACACTGCAGAATCATTTTAATCAGGTCTGTGCTGCTCCAGGAATGTTCTGTCTCTGCGCTTCTCCCTGGCCCTGAGATCTGTCTAGATGTCTTTTGACATTTTCTCTGAATTTTGCAGTCCTGATCTTGTTCATTTATGGATGAGAAGAATAAATTTCAGATTAAATCTCTGATGAAAAATCATGTCCCCATGGGGTTTGTTTTTTGGGTTTTTTTTTTTTTAATTAAAAAAATGTAGTCATGGCTACTATGTTGCATTTTGTATTATTTCCTTTTGCATCATACAGGGCACCCTGGGGTCTCAAGCTTTATTGGTAATTACTTCACATCTACTTTAGTGCATTTTGGAAAATGTACTTTTTAATTTATAAAGATCCATAGAAGTGTGATTTACTTTATGGTCATTTATCAGAAGGCCACATATAGAACAAAGGGAAATGAATCCTGAGGACTGCAGAACTGAAACAATAGTAGAGGAAAAACCTGTTTCTTTTCTCTATGATAATCTCTTCTGACACCAGATGTGTGGGTTTCTTACCAAGTAGTTCTCCTGTTCTCCGTAGACACCAGCTGGGTGTCCTGTGACTTAATTCAATTCTGACACTACCCAGAATAAACAGACCCCACAGGTTAAGGGCTCAGTCCCACAAAAAAAAGATGCCGGTCATAGTTGAGGCCCCCAGTACTTCTGAGCAACTAAAAAAATTGGGGGTTCCCATGACCCCTCCTCAGGTTCAGCAGTTTGTTCAAATGGCCACCATTACTTATGTTTACTGGTTTATTATAAAGGATACAGCTCAGGAGTAGCCAGATGGAAGAGATGCATAGGGCAAGGGATGGGGGCAGGGAGATTGCAGAGCTTCCACACCCTCTCTGGGCTCACCACCCTCCCAGCACCTTGAAGCTTCACCAAGCCAGAAGCTCTCCACTCCCATCATTTAGAATTTGGTGGAGGTTTCATTATTTAGGCATAGTTGATTAAATCACTGGCCATTGGTGTTTGAACTCAGTTTCTAGCTCCCCTCCTCTCTCCTTAGAGGTTGGGGGATGGGACTGAATGTTCCAACCCTCTAATCACATGGTTGGTTCCCTTGGCAACCAGCCCGCCCATTCTCAGGGCCTTTCCAAAAGTCAGCTCTGTCCCTCCAGACCTATTTTAGAAACTGGGACAAAAGCCAAATATTATAACAAAAATGCTCTTTTCAACCTTTATCACTTAGGAGATTACAAGGGCTTAGGAGCTCTGGCTGGGAGTTGGAGATGAAGACCAAAAAATCTGTCTTATATCATAGTATCACAACTAGAAAAGAGTGTTATCCCACATCTCTGGAAAGAAAAGTTAAAAGTTTCTGTTCTGCATATACTTAACTAAGGCAGCATATGATACAATAAATGACAGATAGCCAATTATAGATACTGGCATATAAACAAGTGGATGTTGACATTTATTCAAGATTCCTGTTTTTCTCCTTGTATTTGCATCATCTCGCCTCCTTGAATAGAGTTATCAACTGAATTGAATGACCTTCACCTGCCTATCTGTCTATGTGTGGTTTTCTGATTCCTATTGCAGGCTCTGAAAGAATGAGATTCTCTGGTTGTGTATGGTAACTTAAAACAATAGCATTTGGGGAATGAAATAACTTCAGTGACAATCAAATCAAACGCTTCCATTACAAAAAAGCTGTAAAAAAAATACATATATATATAAGGGCAAGTGCATTATTACATTTCATGTCTCCTAAAACCCTGTATGGTTTCTAAAACTGGTTTTTAAAAAGCCTACTGATTTTTATGTGAAGCAATGAAAAGAGTAATAAGTGGCTCTATAATCCACCTAAAAAGGTGTATATAATTATTGTATTGAATTAGTATAACCATCCTTTTGGACAGTAATACAAAAGATGGGTCTGAGGTTGATTTTTTTTCACTTTTATCCACAATTCTAATGAGTTCCTTATGAACAGCATGTGGTTTTAAAACCAAAATAGTTTTTCAAGTTTCTGTAAACAGAGGAAATTTACTTTACTGGGTCAATATACTGTGCAACTGTTATAAACAAAGCTTTTCAGTGTGCACCGAAAATAGAATAGCCAAGCTGTCTGCTGGCCTTCCAATGCATAGATGTGAGACAGAGCTGAAATTATTTTTGTATTTGTAGTATTATTTATTATATTTTACTAATCTAAATTAGAATTATTTTCCTAAAGTTTCTTTGAGATGTTAAACAATTTAGGAAACTTTCATGCATTAAATTATTTCTCTTATTTCACACTACTGTCCTTGCAAGGTGGTGTAGCCTCTTTCCATTGTTTACATTCCTCCTGTTTACAGATGATATTTTGGTTTCTGAAGTTCTCATACCTCTTTTATCTAGTCTACAAAGCCTGATCTCTGTGTTCCCCAGTTTGCTCTGATTTAAAAAAAGAAAGAAAGAAAACAAAAGAAAATAAAGTTAGATAAATGTAAGATTAAATTGAGTTTATTTCCTTTAGTCTCCCAAACAGAACATTTTGCTACTCTGAAAGCATTGCTATTACATTATATAATTTGTGCTATGATCACAACATATTTTGTAAGTTGCTTTTAAATTGTTTTCTGGTTTGCAGTTTGTATGTTTTGTCTGTCTCATTGGATTGCCAGATATTCAAGAATCAGAGCACATCTTTCTTTTGTGTCTGCAAAGTGCTTGGGGACATGTGTACATAAATATTTGTTGTGTGATAAAACTTTACCCGTGATTAACCAGTTTTACACTGTTTATCTACCATGTCCCTTTCCAAAATGCCTAGGAACTTACCTTTTCAAGATGAGCTCATGCGTATGAGAGGCTTCAGATATGACACTGTTTTGTAGTACTTTTATGTGGACTCTAACCTCTGATAATACAAGAGAGTGATGCTGTAAACTATCTGTGTCTTGTGAACCTTTAAGATCTTGGATGGACCAGTTGTAAAATCATTCCAGTGCACAAATCCAATCTTCCAGATCAGATTACTTATGAGATAGAATGTTGTCACATAATAACTATGTGTTCTAAGGGGAGAATGGTTTTATGCCAGGTCCTTTTTACATTGTAACAAGAGAAGCAATTGTTTCTTCTTCTTAATTGAAGCATGAAATAGACTTAGTTTAAGAAGTTGTAAAGCATCAGTAGTTTCAGGAGTTGTAAAAAGACTGGTAAAAAGTGAAATTTCTAAAAATTGTACTTCTACTCCAGAAAAATTGTCTCAATCACCCCACCCAGAAGAAACTTATCTGTTGAATTTCTCATTAGGTCCCATTTTGTATGGTATTTGGTGAGTACTGGCTTAAGGACTTATTTCTTGATCTGTTAATTTCCCAAACTAAAGGGAACATTTCCAGAGGGAAGAAAAATAGGCTCTGTTTGGGATGGGCTAAAAGAAAGTTAGAGGCCAAGCATGGAGGGTATTAAGCCTCAGGCAAGAAATTATAATTTAGTTGGGTTGAGCTGAGGGAGGAGCTAGTAGGAGTCTTTGAGAGGGAAACGAAATATTCACAGCTATAGAAAAAAAAAAATCATCTGGTTGGGGGAGGATATAGCTCAGTGGTAAAGTGCATGCTTAGCATTCACAAGGTCCTGGGTTCAATCTCCAGTACCTTCTCTAAAAATAAATATATAAATAAATGCAATTACCACCCGCCCCAATCATCTGCTTATGTCAATTTACTGAAAAGTGACAGGGAATAAAAGTATCAAGAGGATAAGGATCCCAAATCTGTTTGCCATGTTATGCATAGCATCTCTCAGTTACACATAATAGGTGTTCAATAAATATTTGTTGAATGACTGAAAAAATAAATAGAAGCAAATAGAGACAGAAAGTGCCTCTTATTAACTTAGACAACCTTCCACATGAGTCATTGGCACTGAGCTCAGATTTCTATCCATAGTTTATTTCTGTAGGTAGTTTATTCCTATACAAATTACATTGTTGATGATGATGATAATGATAGACAAAAAGGATGAAGGAGAAAGGGCTACTATTTATTTAGTATTATGTGCTAAATGCTGCATTAAAGTGCTTTATCTACATTCACTCCTTTTCCCCAGCCAACCAGAGGAAACTTAACTAAGAGATTAAAAACCAAATTTGAGTAACACTGACAAACTGTGTAAGGTTTTGATTAGCAGTTGTGGCCAACCCTGTTGATGCCTGGCCCCTTGGGCTAGCTGAGCTCTCAGCCTCTGTAGACGATTTCTGCAGGTTGGCAACATCCCTGCTCCAGTGCCAGTGTCCCTCATCTCCCCTTAAGGACTCCTCTGGCACCTGGGAACATGCTTGCCTGGAAACAGGTGCAATTTGTAAGCCTCTACTGGTGGAGGATGAGTCCTTGGATAAATGTCTCCTGGTTTTCCGGGGGTGGGAATTCTGAGGCATGTTTCACACAGTTTCTCAACACTTTTCAGAACTCTTATAATGAGGACAAGCATTACTTCATGTGGTTTTTTTTTTTTTTAAGCAACCTAGTCATTGATATTTATATTCAAGCATCAGGAAATTTGACCTAATATTACATATCAGGACGAAAGAGGATTTTGTTCGTGTTGGGAACTTTTATTACTGTGAAAAAAAACAATCTCCTGTTGTTTTAGTTTGGATCCCCCAAGAGCAGACCTCGAGACAAGCACTTGGGAACAGTCAGTTTATTGAGGGGAAGGGAGTGCCTCAGAAAGTTGGCTTAGAAGGAGGCAGGAAGAGATCACAGACATTTTCTTTATGCATCACTAATTGTTTTGCATGTTATATGCTTTACTTTAGTTATTTAAAAATATCTATTAAAGAAAAGGATTTAAAAAAATTTTTTTAACTACTTGTGAGACAATCTTATGAATGTTCCACCAACATCTCAGTCACCTCTAGAACCCAGCCAGCATTATCCAAACACATTCTCCTTTCCCTCCCTATTCCCCCTCTTTTTTCTGGTTGCTTTTGGTTCTCTTTTTTTATGATACTACAGTTTTCCAGCCGAAAATGCCAGCTATATTTCACTTCTGATTACCTGTACCTGACAATTCATGTCAGTTTTTTCTCGGTGTGTCATATCAGTTCTTTCATTTTTCCTGCCCTATACTCTACCCAAACTTAGGTCCCAAACTGTCCTATCTGCCTCACCATATGTCAGCAACCACTGTCCCTCCTCTCCCCAAGGTATATGACATTCACATTTGACTATATTCCCTGTTTCTCTAAAGTATATCACATCTCTCCTTGTAAATTATAAACTGTTTGAGAGTAGGACTTACGTTTTATAGCACATCTTTGAATCTGCCAAAGGACCTAAAACACATTGTTTTGAAGATAATAAAACATAAACTTATAAATATCCAGATTTCTCTCAGTTTATGACATTAATGATGTAAAAAGTCAAATTATGTGAGGGCCATTTAAAAAATATTTATTTGAAATGCTGGAGAGGGTGTGGAGAAAAGGGAATCCTCCTACACCGTTTGGTGGGAATGTAATTTGGTGCAGCCATTATGGAAAACAGTATGGAGATTCCTTAAAAAACTAAAAATAGACTTACCATATGATCCAGCCATCCACTCCCGGGGCATATATCTGGAGGAAACTCTAATTCAGAAAGATACATGCACCCAGTGTTGATAGAAGCACTATTTATAACAGTCAAGATATGGAAGCAACCTAAGTGTCTATCAACAGATGACTGGATAAAGAGATTGTAGTGCGTGTGTGTGTGTGTGTGTGTGTGTGTGTGTAAAATGGAATACTACACAGTCATAAAAAAGAATAAAATAATGCCATTTGTAGCAACATGTATGGACCTGGAGAATCTCATTCTAAGTGAAGTAAGCCAGAAAGAGAAAGAAAGAAAAATACCATGTGATACCATGTATATGTGGAACCAAAAAAAAAAAAAAAAAACCACAAATGAACTTATTTACAAAATAGAAACAGACTCACAGACATAGAAAACAAACTCATGGTTACCAGTGGGGGAAGAGAGGGACAAATTGGGAGTTGGGGATTTGCAGATACTAACCACTATATATAAAATAGATAAACAGAGTCCTACTGTATAGCACAGGAAACTATATTCTATAGCTTGTAATAGCCTATAATGAAAAAGAATATGAAAAGGAACATACATATATGTGTAACTGAATCACTGTGCTGTACGCTAGAAACTAACACAACGTTGTAAACTGACTACACTTCAATTAAAAAAAAACTTACTGTGCACCTGCTGTGCGTTACGCAGCATATCAGGTTCTGGATAGAGGGTGCTAAGCAACAGTAACAGCACAACATTTGTGTTCTCTTGTATCTCGAGAAGAAGACAAAATGAAGAGGTAAATATGTATGTGATTATAAATTAAAGAACTCTTAAGAGAATGAACAGGATGGTCTGCAATATGGTGACCTGTTTTAAGTGAACAGGCAGGAAAGTCGTCTGTGAGGAGGAGTCCTTTCAGCTGAGACTGAAGAAAGAGAGGAATCGTGGGAAGTCAGAGGTTGTGTGTCCAGGCAGAGGGAACAAGATGGGCAAAGGCCCCGAAGGTGAAAAAACCTTGATGCACTTAAGGACATTAAGGACGGCCAATGTGGTAAAGCAAAGTGATCCTGGGGGAAGTGGCCAATGGTGAGCTGGCAAAATAGTCAGAGGCCAGATCACAGGGTCCTTGTTGGCCATGTTAAGTGTGGTTTGAACCAGAAGAGCATGGGGGACCATTTAAAGGGTTGCAGCAAGGGAGTCGCATGTACAGTTGGAGAATTTTTTAAATTCCCTTTAGCTTCTATGTAGAAAATTGATAGTGTGGGGCAGGGACAAATAGGGAGACCAGTTCTCAGATTACTGAACAGCCCAGGTGAGATTACCATGCTTGGAAGAAGTTAGTAGCAGGGTAGAGGAAGCTCATGAACAGATGAGTTTGATATATCCTGAAGGTCAAATTAATAGAACTTAAAGGTGGATTAGATGTGGGGAATAGAATAATGGAAAAGAATCTGGAAAAAAATGTGTATATGTGCATGAGTATATACATATATATATGTAAGTGTGCATGTTTGTGTATGTATATATATACACACACACATATATATATGAATTACTTTGCTGTACACCCGAAACTAACACAGCATTGTAAATTAACTATACTTCAATTAAAAAATAAATGCAAAAATAAACAAAATTTTAAATAGAGGGAAAAAGGATCTGGGGACTAGAGCGAGAGAGAGAGGACTCAAGAATTCTTTTCCAAATTTCTAGTCTGAACAGCTGGACAGAAGGAATGCTGTTTTGGGGAAAGAAAGAGACTGAATGTAGGAATAGTTTAGATATGGGCCTGGGAGCAAGAACTCAGTGTTATATGTGTTATGTACACGAGACCCAGGACACATCCAAGTAGAGAGAGAAGGTAGGCAGTAAAACATATGAACCAGGAGCTGAGAAGAGCAGTCCAGGCTGGAGACTCATAGTGGTATTTAGTGGTATTATTTAGCTGGTATTTAAAGATCCAGGAAATGGGTTAGAGCTCTTGAAGTAGCAGAAAGAAAAAAGAAGGAAAGAGGGCTCAGAATGGAGCCCCAGGGCTTTCCAACACTCTTAATGGAGGGAAAGAAGCCAGCAAAGGAAACTCAGAATGGCCAGATGGAGAGGAGGGAAGAGCTCAGACAAGTTAGTATCATGAGAAGAGAGGCTTTCAAGAAGGAGAAATGCTCACTCTTGATAACAGCTGAGAAATTGGGTGAGCCCACATTAGAATCCTCTCAACTGGGGAGGACTTTTTACAAACGAGAGAAATCACCTGTGTTTTGTCTTTTACTCATATTTGCAGGTCCTAGCATACAGTGGGCACTTGAAACAGATTAATCAAATGACATATTAACTGAATGATTGAAAATTTCAGTTCAGTTGAGGGAGCGCAATAGGCACAAGTCATTTAAAACCATCCGTCTCTTCTCCCCACCCCCCACCTGATGCTCACACTTGCCTGCAAAAGCATTGATTAGAGAGAGAGCAGTATCTTCAGGCTCTCTCATAGCAAGTGAAACACCCTTTATTCCTCCTGACTTAGGGAAAGTGAACTGTTCTCTAAACCTGGGAGGAAGGAAACTCAGGGCTAACATAGCGCATGAGATCATAAAGGGTGGCTGTTGCTGAAAACGTAGTGAAATCATGACCATAACCATAACCACCATCAGAGAAGTTGGGTCCTGCCCCATCAAGCGCTCTGCTGCTCGCTACTCATCTTAATTATGCTGTGAAAGAATTATGTTGAGTGGATTTCATTGTATAATGTTTTGTGAAAGCAGGGAAAGAAAGAGGTAGTTGTTCAGATCAGGGACCTTTAATATGCCTGCTTCCCAGGACTCCACTGGAAATTTTGTGGCTGCAAACTAGGAGGATTGCTTACATCAGAATAATGACAGTGTGAGCCAGTTGTAGGATGTAGACCTACCCAGGAAGAAATACGCCCTGAGTGGAAAACTAGAGCAGGACCATTCACCAGGGCTCTGACAGCTACTTTTCTGGAAGCCGTTTCATTCCATGTTTACAAGATTTATCACTCACCATTATTTGCCTTTTACTTTGTTGAAAATAGTAAGAGAGGATGACTATTCCTCTTGTTTTGTCTCTTGACCAAAGAGTAAAAATAATTTAATTGGGCTTGGCTATGGTATCCTAACATTCCACAAACACCTCAGACTCCAGCTGTCTAAATCTGAGTTCATCGGTGCCCTCCGTCTACACATATGTACACAGGCATAACCTCATTCCTCCTATGGGTTTCTCTGTGAATCTACAACGTATTCCCAGATCCCAGACTTGAAACTCGGACATCACCCTGACTCCTTCATCTCAGCTGCACATTTATATTTACCAGTACTCTCACCAAGGTCCGTTGGGTTCTGTCTCTCAGATAGCTCTTGAATCTGTTTTTCCCTCTATCCCTCCTGCTTCTTCCAGGTTCAGGCCACCATCATCTCACTACTGATTTCTGCAGGTTCCCTGCAAACTTAGGTCTTCTGTCTTCAGTTTTTTCTTAACACTTCTGAAGCCCACAGCTGACCATGACAAGCCTCCGATAGCCTCCTCTTAGCCCCAGCGTAGAGTTAAAAATTCCTAGCCTGGCTTAGGAGGTTCACACTGGGTCCCTGCTTCCCTAGTCAGCCTCATATCCTACTCTTCTGTGTGTGGGCAGCTAACTGCTCCAGCCAAGGCCATCTCTTCCCCTTCCGGTTTCTGCCTCGCCCTGCTGACCCTGGCCCGCATCCCTCCTCTCAAACTGCTTAGCCTAACTCCACCCTCCTTGTCAACTCTTTAAGTGTCCCTAAAGCATTCAGAACATTCTCTAGTTTGTAAAAGTTTGTCTGTCTACCACTTAGCTGAAATTTTTCCTGAAGGCTTATCCTGCCTTACTCACCATGGCATCTCTAGCCAGGTGCCTGCTCAGTGAATATGCTGAAGAAATTAACATGTATTTTAATTATGTGTCTGCTTTTACAACTTTAGATGTATCCTTTGGGTATGGTTTTAATGCACACATGTACACACTATTTGATGAATACTTTTTCTTTCTTTTGTTTTTTCATATAGTAATAACTACTAGCTGGACCCGCACCTCCTGCAGATACCCGCCTAATCACCCATGGCTGTCTCTGGGTTGTTCTAGAAAGAAACCTGAGGCACACCTGGATTAATTAGGATGAGACTTCAACCCAGTTCAGGTGTGCTGGGCTGTGGGTTCCCGGAGCATTTTCAGAGGTTCATTATGGTGTCTGTCTCTTGACCTCAACTGGGTCTACAGCCATGATGGCAGGTGTATCCGGTAGCAACTGAGTGGATGCGTGGAGAGCGCGGGCACCTCGAGACCCGGAAGGAGGAATCCGTTGAAGTGAGGCAAGTCACAGAGCTTCCTCAGCCCGGCTTCGCTCTGGGGGCTCAGCAGCCGCCTGAACCGCCCGCTCCTGCCTGCTGTTCAGACTGAGCCACTGCTCCTCAAGCAAGCAGCCCGGACTAGAGAGGAAGTGTGCGGAGGAAGGAAGTGGGCATAGAAGGGTACAGGGCTCTGAGTCTTAAAGTCAATGTCCTAATATCTTTGTCACCAAAACGTTTCTCAGGCGCCTTCAGGGAGTGCTTTCTGTTTCTGTAATTTGTGACTCCCTGGTTAACTTCTGTAGTGGTTGCTTATGCCCCCAGAATCAGATACAGCGCTTTTAATCAACGAAGGATCAGGACGGTTCCTCCCGCGGTCCCTCCCGGTGTCCGGGTTTGGCCAGCCTTTAGGTCATGCCGGGCAGGCCGGGAGCCTCTGCGCTCATAGTGGGGCGCGCGCGGATTGGGTTGAGGACACGCCGCCACGCTTCTAGGACCCAGGCACGGTTGAAAGGCGAAACCCGGACCCCTTCCTGCTCCACTCTTGTAAAGCCCCGGCAGCCTGGAGACGTCCCAAGCTCCTCCGGGGCTAGGAGACCCCAGCCCGGACGCGCGCCCTGCTCAGCCAAGGTCCCCTAGCGCCCCCTACAGCCACGTGCCCGGGGAGACGGAGCCGGGCCCTGCGCCTCCGCACCACGCCCGGAACCCCACCCAGCGGCCCTCAGCCCAGGACCTCAGGAGCACCGCACCTCGCGGCTGCAAACTGGGCGTGCGTCCGGCGGGCGCGCAGCATCCCCTACTACTTCTGATCGCTCCGCCCGCCGCGGCCCCACTTCCCCTCCCTTCCTCTGTTGCTCCCTCCCTCCTTCCCTCCCGCCTGCCCGCCAGCCAGCGCCGGACAAGCTAAGCCTCTTCTCTTGGGGCGCTCTTCCCTTTGACCGACCGTCGCATCCCGAGCAACTCTGGGACGGACGGTGGCCGTTTGGTCTTGAATGTTCCCCTCCGAGAGCGCATGGCTGAGCAGTCGAGGCGCGGGCCGGGTACCCGAGGAGCTGCCGTCCTGGAGGCGGTGATGCTACTGTTGTGCTTGGGAGTCCGGACTGGGCGCCCCTACAACGTGGACACAGAGAACGCGCTACTCTACAAGGGTCCCCCCAACACTCTATTTGGCTACTCGGTGGTGCTGCACAGCCACGGGGCAAACCGATGGTGAGTGGGGTCTGGCTCGGGCGCCCTCGGCATTTCAGACAGGCGAGCAAAAGGTGCCTCAGGGATTCCCTGCCGGGTTCAAACTTTCCTTCCTCTGGAGGAGGCAGGAGGGGAACGCTGCGACAGCCAGCTCGCTAAGGGTGTGCTCGGGAAACTTATCTTGAGGGTGGCAGCACTGGGGTGCGTTCTGGCACCGGGCCGTGGAGTTCGGGGTGGCGTGTTGGGTGCGCGGGGTGGTGGGCGGAGGAGGCGGGGTGGGGAGCAGCTGCGCTGGCAGCTGCACGTCTGCGGGGACCCGGAGTTCAGTGGGTAGCACAGCTCACGTCTGCGCGCACGTGCACATTTCTCGCTTCAGGCTTGTAGTCGGGGCGCCCACGGCCAACTGGCTCGCCAACGCTTCGGTGGTCAATCCTGGCGCGATTTACAGATGCAAGATCGGAGGGAATCCAGAGCAGACGTGCGAACAGCTCCAGCTGGGTGAGTTGGGTCTGGGACCAGGAGCTAGTGACTCCACACACGCTTGTGGATCCTACAGTAGCACACGTCCTGGAAAAATTCATGTTGCCTTTTACTTCTAGTTTAAAGCAAATGGTTTTCACTCGTAACTCCACATCATCGTCCCTTAACATAAAAGCGGTCTCCTTCTTTCTATCAGTATTTTTCTCCCTTTTGCTTACGGTCGACCATGATTGCAGTACTCTGTCAAAACTATATGGAGCAAAGTTTCTTAGAAAACCTTCTCTTCACCTCTCCTCCCACTCACCTCCCCTCCAAGTGTAAAACACATTTTAAAGTCTCTCAGCACATTCAGGACAGGATCCAGCTAAGGCAAGACTGGAGAATTTTATTTCCATCTTTGACCTATCAGCCTTGTTAAGGAACAGGCTAAGGGGCAGATCAGGAATAGCAATTGGAATTGATCCCGTACCCTGTCATATAGCCTAAGGGCTTTCTAAGAAAGAAAAGGATATCGTTTTACTTAGAATATGAAATGTGAAAGAAGAGCACAAGGAAAAATTGGCATCTTCATTGTTAATATAATTAAAATGGGGCTTAATGTAGAGATATTAAGTTTTCTCTCCAAAAACTCTGATGTTAAGTGGATACCTTTATTTGAAGTCATTTCTTAATGTCTCATCTTAATTTTGTGATACTTGAAAAAATGTGTTCTTGTGTGGGAGGGGAGAAAGTTCATGTTTCAAAGCCAAAAGCAAATTTGCTTTGCACAGACACATGGGGGAAGAAAGGGGAACTAATATTAATTCAGACCCTATCTTGTTCCAGACACTGTTAGGAACTGCTATATATGTTGTTTATTTCCCGCAAAGCAGCACTGGGTCATGGTGGGCACTGTTCTGGCTTCATATGTGAGAACTCTGTGACTCAGAGAGTTGCAAGGACTTTTTCTGAAGTTACTCAGCTAGTGAGTGGAAGATGGGGGTCCAAAGTCCAAGCCCTTTCCTTCCATGTATGCATCTTCAAGGCAAATAAAATAGCCTCAATGAAGAGTCCAATATGTTGTCTGCTGAGCTGGTGAGTTATTTGTGAATTTTTCCCATTTATCTTTCCTATCAATAGACTTTTGGGATAAGCTAGTTACTGCATCTTTAACATCCTCTAATTTGTTTTTGGGGGTTTTTTTTTTGTAGTAGTCTTTGGTTTTTCTCAAACTGGGAAGGTGCTTCCCTTCACTGAGAATGAATTCAAATTAGTATATACACATAACAGAATTTTATTTTTAACTCAGAGAGCCTCCATAAGAGCCTAGGAGTTGTCTGCAGTGTGTAGAATAAGCCCCAGCCTCTCATTAAACATCTTCCATCCAAAAAGACAGACTTGGAAAGCATAACACATTCACAGACCTATCCATTTGGAATAATTCTGCACAGCATATTTTTCATTGCATGAGAGAGATGTGGGATGAAGAATTAGGGAGTGGAACAGACAACCTTGATCTGCCAGAGGATCTTGACAAGGTCTCAGGAGGGAAATTTTTTATTTTTGTTGTCCTGTCATAGTTTCCTGATTTGTGACATAATAACTACTGGTATTTAGCACTTACTTCCTGTCTAGAAGGGCACTGAGTCTATTTCCAGATGTCTGTATTTAACTGGAAAGATCCTGTCATAATAGTATATAAAACTGAAGATAATAATGCCTGTCAAAATGGAAGGAAGACCTGAATTCTTTGGGCATGTGGAGCATAGGGATTGATTACAGAAATATCCGCAGAGAAATATCCAGGTGGTAGATGGGCAGCAAACATGAATTAAATGAAATTATGTTGTATAGATAAATAAATTAATAGCAAAGTGAAAGTGTAATTGCCATCAACCATTGGTGGCTAAAAAAATTAATTAGAAATGACAAGCCAAAGAGCTGTTTTTAACTTTCAAATTCTTGATCAATAAAAAAAGACATTTACCAAGTGAGATGAAAGGCAAAAAGGAAGACAAGATTTCTAGTCAGTCAACTGATTGCAGCACTAATGGCTGTAGTAATGGCTTTGAGCTTTTGCAAAAGAGTTGACTGGAGTTACTTCTTATATAGCATTTTAAGCAGTATACCATCTCTTTCTCATGTAAAGAAATTGTATGTTTCTAGAACAAACTCAGCAGTAACTTGAAGCTTTAAAATAGGGGATTGAGGATAATGTCTAGAAAGGAAACACTGAAAGCAGTAAATCAGTAACTAAAGACAGTGAAGGATTCTCAGATTGGTGGACTATGTAATATTCTTCATGAAGAATTTTCAGGGAAAGATATATATATACACACACATAATCATCTATGTAACATAGCTTCAGTTGTCCTGTCTCAAATGTGGGTGACTATAATGTATGTAGCTCAGTACCTGGCATATAACTGACATTCAAAAATATTAGTTTACTTTTTAATATATATTTTCTACTTAAGTCTATGTCTGCATGTTATCTGTTATAGGCAGGTTGAAGTTATATATGTGGACAATTAATAGATGAAACAGAAAGTTAAAGGTACAAGTGAAAAGGTAACAGTGGAAACACAGTGAAAATGTTTTTTTTGGCCCAACCAAAAAGTCTTATAATAACTAAAGATTGATCTATGATTGCCATGTTTTCTTCCATTCAGGGCTTCACTTGCTAGCAAGGAGATGAAGTTGAAAGATCTTAAAACGGTGCCCATCTCCTACACAATTCAAAGTGCTCTCCACATGGGCTAGTCTTTAGGTCTCAGTTAGAATTTCAGATCAAAGTTTGATTCAGATAGACTCCTTCCCGCAAAAGAGGAGATGAATGCCCCTCCTCCCTCCCTCCAGCCCCTCTATTCCCCCTCCCCCACCATGGATAATGTTCCCCATACTGTGGAATATTCACTGTAGTGATAACTGAAAGTGAACAGCAAATGCCCATTTATCTAGAATGTTCAGCAGAGTATAAAGTGTTGAGAGTAAGGTACCCCTTTTAGTGAAGTGAATTGACTGTGGGAGAGGTGCTTTTCTTCCTGCATGCAAACAGGCTTCTTCCACTCCTCTGCCTGCCTAAGAAGTGTCCCTCCCCTCACTTCCCTGGTGCTTCCCTCTGAACCAAAGGAAGATGGTCCTCCCCGTGAGGAGGGTCTGAATCCAAACTTGTTCATGAAGGCTCCATGTCTGGGGAGGCCATAATGTTTAGTTGCTGTTCCACTCAGGCACTTTGCATCCTTGCTGAGGTTTTTTTTTTGTTTGTTTGTTTTGTTTTTTTTAAAGGAAACTTTGATCACAGATGGTTGCTAAATTAAGGCATCACAAATAATGACTTCATTAATACATTTAATCATGGTCCATCCATGGATTACCAATAGTCAAAGAATTAGAACATAATAAAATACATAATAAATGACTATGAACTTACACTAAAAATATTGTCTTTATTTGGTTATTCAAAAGACTTACCAAATCTTTCATTACTTTGGAGTTGCCACTAATAGCATTACACATGTGTACATGCACGTGCAGACATGCACACTTATACTTATTTGGGTAATAGAAGCTAAAGTTACTCAGTTACACAGCCCAGTATGGTAGCCAGCAGCCACATGTGGTCATTGAGCACTTGAAATGTGGCTAGTTTGTAGTGAGAGGTACTGTAATGCAAATTACATCCTGGATTTCAAAGACTTAGTACTAAAAAAAAAATATATATATATATATATATAAATATATACAAAATCTCTTTGGAGATACTGATCACATGTTCAAATCAGTATTTTAAAATTAATATTGATTTCATATTGTAATGAGAATATTTTGGGTGTATTAGGTTAAAGAAAATATATTACTAATATATTATTAGATTAATTTTACTTATTTTTACTTTTTAATGTGACTGCTATAAAATATTTCATACATAGCTTGTATTCTGTTTCTATTGGACATGACTGCTCTAGAGAAAGATAACTTCCCTGGGTAAAATAACTTCTGTAGCAGGGGCTTTCTTAGCGTCTATGCACGAAATGAATAGGATTTTCACTTTTCTTTCCTAGACCAGTGCTGTGGAGTTACTAGAACTTGAAGCTCCCTGCTTGTACCTCTTTTTCTTACTGGAAGGAATGATGGTTTATCACAAGTTAGTCATCATTATTCCCCTTCAGATTTCTTTC
The DNA here is from genome assembly GCF_048773025.1 of Camelus bactrianus. Classification (NCBI taxonomy): domain Eukaryota; kingdom Metazoa; phylum Chordata; class Mammalia; order Artiodactyla; family Camelidae; genus Camelus; species Camelus bactrianus. Next base: position 60,784,075 of record NC_133543.1, read on the forward strand.
TGGAAATTATATTACCTCAGCCAGCCTCCTAGTTCATAGTACATAACCTATTTGGAAGAGGTTGAGTTAATTAGCATTGTATCATTAAACTATTGATTACCTCACTCTCACTTCTGCCTCGTTTGTAGGAATTATTAGCTTAACATTAAAAGGCAAACCTCTCATTGTTGAAACTCAGATATGTTCTTGATAATTTTCCTTTTCTTTTTCATTTGTGATACTTCAATTTTAGCTTATGAAGCTGATGTGGATACAGACTGGTCATTTTGAAAAATCATCTGTGAGCATAGGTTGTTATGCTAACTATGCACAAAATTAAGACAGATTAATACACTAACATATTAAAAGAATTGAGTCTCCTGATTTCTAGCAATTACCCAAACTCCATCTCTAAAAGAATAGTTTCCACCTAATTTGGGAAATGAGGTTTTCTAAAATGCATTTTCTTTTTTGCCTGAAGTGTACTTACCACTGAGTCATATTTCTAATGACTGTAAAAGATCTCCCTTTGGCAACAGTTCTTGGACCAGGTACGGTAATCCATGGTACATATGGGTCATTTATTCATTCAGTCATTTATCAAGGGATGTGAAAGTTCCAGAACCTGGATGTAGAAAAGAACCATGGCCCTTGCCCCTAGGGGTTTACAGTCTATAGGTCAGGTTATTATAGGAAACTGTGGTGAGAAGATCTAGTTAGACTAAGGTGATGTCTTGCTAAGGAATTGATGTTCTAGTGGAAACCTGAAAAAAATCAGGACTTAGAGAGGAGGTTATGGGAAAGAGGTGCCAGAGCAAGCAGTGTGCACGAAGACCCTGAGGTCTATGAAAGGGTGGCATCTTTGGATGGAAAGAAAAATGCATTCAGTTGAACTGTGGCGTGTCAATGGCTGGCAGGTTAGAGAGGTAGGTGGGGATTATCTTTGTTACATCTTTGTAGGCTCTCCAGCAGCTGCAGAAGCCCTAGCCATCAGCACGCTCTTGTGTGGTTGACCCTCTTCCTGGGGGTGTGCACAATGCTGGGGAGGCTGGTGGCAGATGTTGGGCTGGGGGGAGCAGAGGCACAGTTGGGAGCTGTGAGCTACAGGTGGGTGTGGTGGTGCTGAGCAGTGACAGCAGGCGGGGTCTGATCCAGGTGCATAAGAACCCGCAGGGCCCTGACTGTCTGTGTTCTCCCCCAGGGCTGCACACTGCCCCCTGGGTGTGTGCACTGCGGTGAAAACTGATGACAGCCATCAGGCCAGTGGCACATAGATGCACAGCTGGAGGGGCGAACCCTGAGCCTGGGCACGGTGGTGCTGTCAGCCACCAGGGTCTAGGCTGGTGTCTTGCCCTTGCATAGCCACAGAGGCCTGAGCACTGGGCTCTGGCGGGTACAGGGTGGGACTAAAGTGGCTGACTTCACACTAGGGAAGCCACAGAGACCTGGGATGGCTGCTGGTGTGGTTCCTGGGCTCCTGAGGGGCAGGGGGGAAAGGAGTCCCAGGCATCAATGAACACAAGTACCTATGGGGCGAAAGCTGGCAAAATCTGCACAGGGTCCACAGTGGCTGCACTGACCTTTGGCTTCATCAGTGGTGAAATCTGCTGTTTCTCTGCAGAGCAGGTCTCTGTGACCTGGACTTTGTAATTATTAAATGAGAAAGAGAGAAAAGATTAGAAGGTTTCAAAGATGTTACCCGAGGTTCTGACCTGGGCTCTTGGATGGATGCTGGTGCTATGTCCTGTGAGATATATAAGTAAATGTCTAGTGATCAGATGGGTGTACAGGTCTGGTGGGCACTTAAGAATTGAAGGTAATTGGTGTAGAGCTGGTAATCAAAGCCGTGGAGGTTAATGAGTTTAACCTGGGAACTCTCGAGGCTGAATAGGTCATAGGGCCCAGGAGAAATCCCACCGGACTCCTACAGTTTGAGAAGCAGCTAGAGCAGTTCTGCTTGACTCTGGCTGCAACCTAGATTCTCCTGCAGAGCTTTAAGAGTACCAGTGCTGGTGGCCTCCTCCCAAACTAAGAAAATCCCTGGAAGTGGGTCTATCTAATTGTGATACTGTGATTTATAATAAGAATGTGTATTTGGTCCTCATCCCCATTTCTGGCATAGAGCTCCTAAAACCCTTGGAGTTTTCTAAATTACTAGAGTGATAAATATGTCTTTTGTTATGTTAATGAGATGACTTTAGGACCTGAGGATGAGGCTGGTTTCCAGGTGGAGCCAACCTTATGATTAGAGGGTTGGAACTTTCATTCCCATCCCCCTGACCTCCAGGGAGAGAAGAGGGGCTGGAGGTTGAACCAATTACCAGTGGCCAGTGATTCAATCAGTCATGCCTGTGTGACGAGGCCTCTATAAAAACCCAAAAGGTTAGGGTTGGTGAACACCTGGAGGTTAGGACGAATGGTGCTCTTAGAGAGGGCGTGGAAGCTCCCCGCACATTCCCCATGCCTCACACTGTGCGTCTCTTCCATCTGGCTGTTCCTGAGTTATACCCTTTTATAAAAAAAAGTGATTTAGTAAGTAAACTTCTCTGAGTTCTGTGACCCACTCTAGCAAATTAATCAAACAAAGGGAGAAAATCGTTGGAAACTTCAATAGCCAGTGGTAATCTGGACTTGAGATTGGTATCTAAAGTGTGTGAGGGTGTGTGTGTTTGGGGCAGTGGAGGTTGTACTGGGAGGTGGGGAGCAGTCTTTTTTTTTTATTTTTCATCTATTACAATCAGCTGAACAGATACTCCCTGGGCATTTTTACCTTTCAGGTTTCTTCTGCAAGTTCTGTTACCCATTTAGGAAGTTTTGTGTTAATTTATTAAAGTTGCCTAAGTTTCCTAACACCATAGGAGATAGTCACACATTACTAGATAATAGTAAGCTGTTTTTTGGTGTAGTTCAGTAATGTACTGAATTTGTTTTTCTCTCTTTATCTTTGGACTCCCTTCACCCATTTCTCTCTCCCCACCCCCAACGCCTAGCGACCATAACCATACATCCTGTTCTCTGTATCTATAAGCTTGTTTTCTTCAATTCCACATATAAGAGACCATACAATATTTGTCTTTCCCTGTCTGACTTATTTCACTTAGCATAGTGTCATTGAGGTTCATTTATGTTGTTGCAAATGGCAAGATTATATTCTTTTTTATAGCTGAATAATATTCCGTTGCCTATGTATACCACAGTTTCTTCATCCACTCATCCATCAATGGACACTTAGGTTGTTTCCATGTGTTGGCTATTGTAAATAATGCTGCATTGAACGTGAACATAATATTTTTTTGAGTTAGCATTTTCATTTTCTTCAGATAAATACCCAGAAGTGGGACTGCTGGATCATATGGTAGTTCTAGTTTCAATTTTTTGAGGAACCTCCATATTGTTTCCATAGTGATTGTACCAATCTACATTCCCACCAACAGTGCACATCCTTTTTCCCACATCCTTGCCAGCCTTTGTTATTTCTTTTCTTTTTGATAATAGCCATTCTAATAAATGTGAGGTGATAGCTCATTGTGTTTTTGATTTGCATTTTCCTGATGATTAATGATGTTGAGCATCTTTTTGTATACCTCTTGTCCATCTGTATGTCTTCTTTGGAAACATGTCTGTTCAGGTCTACTACTCAGATCGTTTACTTGTTTTGCTATTTATATCAGTTCTTTATATATTTTGGATATTAGCCCCTTATCAGATATAATTTGGAAATATTTTCTCCAATTCATAGGTTGCCTTTTTAATTTTGTTGATGGTTTCCTTTTCTGTGCAGAAGCTTTTTAGTTTGCTACAGTCTCACTTATTTATTTTTGCTTTTGTTGCTTTTGCTTTTGGTGTCAGATTTGAAAAATCATCACTAAGACCTATGTCAAGGAGCTTGTAGGACTGAACCCTTAACCCATGGGATCTGACAGTATCTCCAGGGAGATAGTGTTAACAATTGAGTTGAATTGTAGGACACCCACCTGGTATCAGAGAATTTCTTGCTGCTGATGTGGAAAAACTTCGCACACATATATACACATTGAAATTGGGTGCAGAACTCTCAGTAGGGCATCAGGGGTTTCCAAAGGCACCCAGGTGATTCCAGTATTCATCCATGGTTGAGAACTATTGGAGAAGACTTCTAAGAAGAGCCTGAAAAATAGATGGAGAAGGAAAAGCCGAAGAGGTAGCTAGGAAATCAGGTAATCGGGCATTATGGAAGTGAAAGGATGAGAGATTTTGAGAAGTGAGTGGTTGGCAGTATCAAAATTTGCCAAGATGTCAAGCTAGGTGAGAACTTAGGAGGTTTCTTTGGATTTAGAGAGAATCGGTTCATTACTAACCTTGGTAAGACCAGTTTTAGTGGTGAAGCCACATTGCCAGGGGGTGAAAAGTGAGAATATATTGGTAGCGGATGGCAACTCTTTTAACTGGGTTCTTTATTTATTAAATAAATTTTATCAATTACTTATGCTAGTACTAAGCATAGAATGTTGACTGAGATGGCAAAAGCCCTCAAAGAACTCAGTGACAGGGGAGACAAGTAAACAGGTGATTACTTATGAGAAAAGTTTACTAAGTGTAACAATAGGGACATATACAGTGGGGAGGAGAAATTGTTTGGATGATGAGAGAACGTTTCCTGGAAAGAGTGGGCACTTGAGTAATGGAGCCAGTTCTGACCAGTTTTGATGAGCATGTAGTGACCTCTCAATGCATGTGAAGTGGATGGATACATTTCTCAGATTTGGGTGGGCCCCTCTGGGATTTTCTGTATATTTCAGCCTCATTCCAAAGAGGTCTGTGCCAGCACTGGGTTCCAGGCTCTGCCTGGTCACACCAGGCAAGCTAAACAATACACACTCCTGAAATAGGGAGCTTAGAACTGGCCATCTTTAAAAACAAGGGCTTTCAATTTTAGGAATAGCTGGAAACACCAAGTTAGACTATGGAAGCAGACTTACAAGTGACAGGACTGAGCTCTGATGCTCTCAGTTTATCCTCAAGAATTTTTTTTTTTAAATGGCAGGAAAACTTTTTCATGTAATTTATATGAAATATTGTAATTCATAATGAATATGTTAAGAAATAGTAAGAGTATGGACTTAGTTGTGAAATCTCTTTTACAAGAGATATTTTGTGAAGTAGATTAGTTGTGTCCTTTTTCAGTTATACCCAGTGTAGAAGACTTGTCAATATCTACCCTGAGCAAAATCTTTCTAGGTCTACCTCACCCCAATGCTATTCTGTTTTCTTATGACCATTTTCTAGTATTCATTAGAATATCATCATTTTGTCTGCAAATCATTGTCTCTGCAACATCCTATCTCACCCTTTCAACTTCGAACTGAGAGATGACCTCTGTTATCCATGACCCCTCATCTCAGACTGATCCTGCATTGACTGGTACAGGACAATGCCTTGGACCCCCTGACAGATTTTTACTTCTCTTACATATTTTAAAAACTATCATCCTAATCTTCTCCTCCATCCTATCCTGTGATTTCCAAAACCAAGCTCAGGACTCCAGTTTTGACCACCGAGCATTAAGTGAGAGCAGGTTTCCCTGGAGTTTTTTTTTTCTGTTTACATTTTTATTGCTCGTTTCAGAGACAGTTCAAATGGTATCTATGTATTAGTGATCCTTTTTCAAGAGGCTCCTTAATTCATAGTAATTAGTTGAAAACCATGAAAGTAGAGGATTTTCTTTCCTTATTTTCTAATGTTAGAAGTTAATGTTATAGTAAGTTGTTACAGAAATAGAATTAGTCTAGGATTATTAATAATGTTGATACTTGGATTCATTCCCTGATTAATAGGGAAAAGTACTAATAGCAAATCATTGTAACATAGTGTAGGTGGTGGATGACAGTATGGGTTTAAATTCTTCATTCCCCCACTTGTAAGGGAGTATGACTTACGGCAAGGTGCTTAACCTTTGTTTCAGCTTCTCCATCTGTAAAATTGGGATAATGATGATAGTAAGACCTACATCATAGGGATATAATGAAAATTAAATGAGTTAATATATATATATTTGTATGTATTAAGAGTGTGCTTGGTACACAGAAAGCATAAAACAAATATAATCATTTATTGTATAAATATATAAATTTTTGTGAGACAGCATTCTTTCCTTAAATTATGCTCAGCAGACATATCAGTTGCTGTATATTTTTCTGCTGTATTTAGTAAAAAACAAAACAAAACTTATGTAGGTTTTCTGCAGGAATTTGAAGAACTTTGGGCCTAAGGTCTAAGGTCCCTGGAAAAAAAAACCCTAATCTTAGTTTCAAGCTGGCAAACAGGCTGGTTTTCTAGAGTTCTGAAGTCTAGTGATGACTCAAAATCAGCCCAGAGTTATAAAATTGCAACCCTCAAGCTTGGCTCTACTCCCTGAAGACGCTCACCTCTGTGTTGAACTCTCTTCCTAAATACAACAAAATAAAATAAATTATAAAATAAAAAATTAAAATAGAGGACTGAAATAGCTGGCTTTTTCAGGCCTGTGATTATAGGAGCTGTTTCTCACATAAATTGAGCATTATTATTTGCCATTATCAGATTTTGATTAGGAAGTCTGAGAACATGACATTTAAAAACATGTTTTTCAGGAAAAAACAAAAACAACTTTGAGAATGACTTCTAATTTTGATGTTGAGTGTGCTCTTTTGCCTCTTGTTTGCTGCTAGAGGAGCTGGAGGAAGTGGGCTTAGAAGTTTAGCGCTTTCATGTTCCATATCTCCTCTAAAACCTGGGTGTTTTCCTTTTCATTGCTCGGCGTTATTGTCATTACTGTTAAATTCATGAACACCACTGTTATCTTTTAGAAACATCACCATCACATTTTATTAGATGTATGGGAGAAGTACACAGTTTAATATAATAAACACAGTATAATGGATTTAATGGTAATTTGGGTTTGATAAGAAACGAAAACAAGGGGCTGTTGGCTTAAACAGCTGAATCCAACCTCACAGCACTGTGAGCTCCCTCTGCTGGTGAGATGCATCAGCGCAATGTGGGTACACTGGGGAGCAGACGCATTTACCATTTAATGAACACCTACTATGTGCCAGGCAGTCTTGTTTGCACAGGCATAAGTTTTCTGTAATCATGATACCCCTGCAGTAGCAGGTCTTATAATCTTGTCTTATTTGAGTTGGTTTGTTTGCTTTTAATCCCATATTTTTTTCTATATTCTGAATTTAGTTAAATGAAGGAATTGTATAATTGTTTTCATTCAGTAATTATTGCTTCTACAAATAAAGATATCTTGAATGAGTGACTATAGAACATAGACTAGAACAAGATTCATTTATTTTTCAGGATTATTTCAGAAAAATTTAGAGTGCAAGTGTTTGAAGTATATGGGACTCATGTTTCAGTGGAATGGAACTGCACGTTTAAAAAAAAAATAATTGGTGGAAGTAAGGTCTTCTACTATTTTTCCGAATCTTGAAAATTATGTCACATGTTTTGAAAGATCAGATAAATGTGTGTGTGTGTGGGTGTGTGTGTATGTGGTGTCGTAGTAGCCAGAATGCCAGACTGAGAGCCCCAGTCAAATATCTGAACCAACGGGGAAGCCACAGCACAGTGACACAGGCAGACAAGCCAAACTTGTCAATGCACCCAGAAGTCCCAGGTTCCCCTACCCACAAAGTGCTCTGCTCAAGCCTGTCAAAAAGTTACAGAAAGACCTTTCAGTTTGGTCTTTCCCCTTGGTCCTTCCTCAATGGAAATGCCAAAATATTGAGATTTAATTGAGTAAAAGGTCACGGGAAGATAGGGACTAAGGAAGTGACCTTTGTCTTGAACACTAGAAGGTTGACTGTGTTTTCTGTGGGCAGATTTGTGATACTTTACACATTTGCAGCTGAAAAAAAATTAGATAGTAAAATTGATTCAGTTATTTTGTACATCTGAAATATTTGTAGAGTAATGTTGTAGAGATTCCAGACTAGTAGGAAGTAACTACTTTTCGATCTTTGATTTCTAAGAGATTTTTATTTTTCATTCTAAGCTTTTCCATTTGCCAGTCCCATGGGTTTGGGCAAATTATTTTACTTCTTTAAGATTCTGTTTTCTCACCTGTAAAATGGAATTGATAACACAGTTCCCTGCTGCTCCTGTGAGAATTAAATGAGTCACTGTGTGGTAGGGCATTTTGTGGAGGAGGGTACATGCCATGACATGTGAGCAGCTTAATCATATCTTTAACTTAATCCCTAAGATAATAATGTTAACATCAACTAATGTTTGCCTGTTTCTCTGCCAGGCTCTGGCCCAAGCACTTCACACGTACCTCCTTTACGCCCCACAGTCCTTGCAGAGCCCCTCTGAGACAGGCACCTCCTGTAGGCCCAGCTAGTTCTCAGTGTTAAATCCTCCTCCTCACGTATCACACTTTGTAAAGATCTGAAACCTGCAAACACTGTCTTCCTGCAGACCATCTGTTACTATCTTAAAACGTAAGGAACTAATGTTCTGGAAGAGAAGTAGGGGAGAATGGTAGTGATGGAAGACTGACCTCCTCCAAGCTTAGATCTGAGAGTTTGGTGAAAATTTGGCCATAGTACCTGCTAGGGAAGGGTTTTGTGGTGGTCTAGTGGGTTTCAGAATTCCCTCCTTCAGCAGAGATTTTGTTCCTGCTTGCTGCATTTAAGGCCCTGTCCTGTGCTGTGGGAATGCCACAGTCAACAGAATAGTCAGTCTGTCCTCATGGAGGTGACAGTTCAGAGTGAATATCTAGTCTTCCATAGTCTCTGGCAAAACAAAAAAACAGAGGTGGTAAAGAATGTACCTCATTGGCTTTGTACTAGCGTCCTTTGTATCCACTTATTAAAATGACTGCTTATTCACATTTACATACACACACACATGTATATACTGACACAAAATCAGTAAGTAGAAATAAAAAACTGAATAGTAAGCATACAACTTTATATTTTCTTTCACAAATGAAAACCGAAAGAGAAAAAAAAAGGAAAGAGAAAGATGGGCTTAATTTTTAGAATAAGGGGTATGTTTTTATGTGGCTTTGTATTTTTAATGTCTACTAGGAAAGTGCATTCAACTGTGCTACAAATTAGTCATTCTAGTTGTATGAAACATGGAAAATTACCACAGTAATTTCCACTGACCTCTTCTATGTTAAACCATGTAAATACTTTTTTTCAACTGTGAAGTTGATTTGATTTACTAAGAGTTTAGGTTAGTAATGTATGAGCTGAATTGAAAACCAGATTACAGACCATTTCAGCATGACATTTGGATAAAATATAAAGATAATCTGAGTTTATTTATGATGTTCTTTCAGGGAAGTTCATGAGAATTAGCTTGCTCATGACAGTTGTAATAATCATCATTTTTGACCAAATTAGACATACTGTATTTCCACATGAGGAAAATCAGCTTGATATTTGATACCCTATTTCAATCTTTAGCTGAAACCAAGAAGGGCAAAAAAAGTATTACTATTATTTTCTAAACAGAGTAGTTTCTGTTCAAATATGGTATAATCTAGGAAATGCCATAACCATGGACGTTGTAGAGCAGCTGCTCACAAGCCCAGCTGCATGCTACCAATACCTGGGGAGCTTTTTAAAAAATTCTGATATGAGTCTCAACCCAGACACATCAAATCTGAGCCGCTGGGAATGGAGGTCAGGTGTCAGTATTTGCTCAAAACTCCCCCCAGGTGATCCTAATGTCCAGTCAAGGCTGAGAATCACGTGATAAGGGGTGGGCTCAAGAGCAAGGAAGTTAAGGGGTAGCTCTGGAGAGGCCCCGTGGGTGAGTGATGTGGAGGTCTGACCTTTCAGTCAAGGTTCAGTAAGCACTACAGAAGGAAGGGGGAAAGTTGCAAGCAATTAAGAAAAGACCCACATCAGTAGTGGGGATTTATAGTCTGTTCTGCGAACTGATGCTCTCCTGTAATCGGTGCTGGAAAGTACCTTTTTGGTGCTGTTGGGTACTGCTCGGTGGCAGAAGCAGAGTTAAGAGAAGTGGAAAGAAGAAACCTGTACAAGTGGGAGTCTGTGTGTCTGTTCACTTATTAGATTTATCGATGTGTGTGACCCTAAGTGTGAGACTGAGCAGTGATGGCATTAGGGTGTCACGTGGTGGAGCTAAAACTGAAACAAAGGATGCAATGGGGCATAATCTGTGGACCCAGAGACCAGTTTAATAACATAAGAGTTTCTCTAGTGTTCATTTTAAAATTTACAAATAAGAGAGCTCAGCTAAGAAACAGACAACAGTTCACTATTTTTTGTGTGTGCATAAGAACTTTTGGGCCATTTTCATCAGTTTACGTGGTATTTGGTGGTTCTGAACTATTGTATATTTTTAAACATCAAGGTGGCATCTCTAGAACAGTACATTTGTTTCTGAATATTGGCTGTAATCTTAATGAGTGTCCATTAACTATACCACATTTTAGCAGAGATAACGTGTAACTTGTGACCTCTGTTCTCTCCTGTCCTTAATTTTCTTCCTGCACAATTGCTTGAGGGTTGACTGTAATTTTAGAAAGTATTTCCAGAGAAGATTCTTTATTGAAGTGTCTTTTGGGATAAATAATAATAACTTCCAGTGCAGGTAGACAAATCCACTTATCATCTGTTTTTGACGTTAGTTTAAAAAAAAAAAGCAACTGGCAATTTTAGTAAAAACTCAAACTGAAATTTGCATCACAATGGAAATTTTAAATTTCTGTCTCATTCTTTCACCTTCTTTAAATTATGTTGGCATCATGTATCCGCAATAACAACTTTCTGTGTTAGATCTAAACCACTCCATCCTACAATACAAGTGTCTTTTTCTCTCTCCTTACCTCTCCCTTATTATCCCTTCCTTTTTTTTTTAAATTAACTTTAATACAGAGACCTTACACTTCCACCTGGACCATCTTTGATTAAAATTTGGGCTGCAGCAAGATTCCTTTCCCATTCCACGTAAGCATTGCTTTTCAACCCCAACATGCTTTTTCCAGACCCATCCTTAGTCACCTTCCTCTCAGTCTCAAGCCCTAAGCAGGCACTACCAATAGATGGGAGTTGACATTATTATTCTGCAAAAAAAGCTGGCCAAGAAAAGATTATCCACATGCCATGGTAACAGTGTTGCAGATTGTGAGAGTCACTTGGGGTAGTCAGGGCCTCACTTGGACCTGCTAAATCAACACTCAGAGAAGGGGTGAGGAAACTTTCTTCAGTTCTGCTGTGTTGAAGTGTTTGTCCTGAACAACATTTTAGAGAACAACTAAATGTATAAAATGTATACACAAACATCTTTCCACATTCCTTAAACAAAAGCTCTCTTACCTGGGAGACTTACTGCAAATAATTCACTTTCATACTAACCTCATGGATGTAGGTATTCTGAGTTTGCCGAGGGAGCTTTGTGTAGGGGTCACAGTTACAGGAGGTGACCAAGCTCTTAATGATTTTGAGGGATAGTCCCTATAAATGTATGAAAACTTGGTACCAAAATTAAGTAAACATACCCAAGTTCTATGTTCTTATCCAATCAAATTGGTGCAAATATATTTACCTGCCTTTGGAATTATGCTCAGGTAGATTGGAACTGTCACAGGGCAATTGAAGAGGGTGGAAATAGATAGCAAAAGGAATAGTAATATACCGCATCTCATTCTCCCCCAAAATCACTTAATTGAAATCACGCTTAATATAGGATCCCAGCTACAAAGCAAAGAAGTCACTTTAACACAATAAAAAAAAAAGTCACTGGGAAGATCATGTTTTCTTGTACAGTTTAGAAGTACTGTATTGCCCGTGTGTAATAGTTTTGGCTTTCTGGCTATGCATGCCTTTGTCAAAGTGCCTATTGAGGTTTTTCGTTTACTGAAATAATCCAGTTTTTCAAGTCTTTTTTTTTTTCTTTTCTTTGTTGAAAACATCACAGTCCACTAAGTGGTTTACATTTACACAGGGCGGTTTGTTTTAAACGCTAGGCATTATTAGTATGTCAATTACACAGGCCACTTTCCACCTGCTTAGTCATCACCTTCCAGCTTCAATAAACTGTGACTTAAGTGCTGAGGACCATAGTCCTTTTATTCTTGAAGTCTCAATACAGGAAACATTTGTAAAAAACGTGCTCTGGTAAAGTTGCTTACATAAAGTTGCTAGATAAATGATCCAAACAGAGGTGCACATTGTTTGGCCAGCATTTCACAATGTGGTGGTACTCGCATGGCCGATGCTGGATTGAAGTGATCCTCCCCTCTCCTAGTTCTGTTGGCTAGCTACCTCCTGTATGGGGTCATCCCCTCCTGGTGTTACCAATCAGAGGGCATTTCCACAGACGAGAATCACCTGCGAGAGAACAAGTATCGCGTAATCGCAGGGCAGCTCACAGTTTCCCCCACTTATGCTGATTGGGAAGCAGGGAAAGAGGGCATTCCACAGATGGCTGAGGGAAGAAACGTTGGGGCTAAGCCCTCGTGTTTGTTTTTCTCTGCTCTTGTAGGATAACATTGTTTTCGAGATGACTGATGATCAAATGGTTTTCAAATGCTGTAGGTAGCCCTCTTGGAGACCCCTGTGGAAAGACTTGTTTGGAAGAAAGAGACAATCAGTGGTTGGGGGTCACGCTTTCCAGACAGCCGGGAGAGAATGGATCCATCGTGGTAGGTTGTTGGATTCAGTCCACTGATAACATCATGAAATCACATATTCTGGGGGTGACCTCCACATAATTTGGTCTCCTTTTATGTTTTATTCAGACTTGTGGGCATAGATGGAAAAATATATTTTACATGAAGAATGAAAATAAGCTCCCCACAGGTGTTTGCTATGGCATGCCCTCCAATTTACGGACAGAATTGAGTAGAAGAATAGCTCCGTGCTATCAAGGTAAGGCATACTGAGTGGATCAGGAGAAACAAGTGAATGGCTTTAAAAATGTTTTTCCAATTTTCAGTTTTGGATGGTCTGTCAGGGGTGGGGGATCTTTAAAATTTCTGTGTTCTTTTTAACTGCTTAAAGTATTATTTCCTTTCCTTTGTTAACCCAGTTGTAGTATTAATTTTCAAAAATGTCCTGTGGGTTTTTTGGACTAGGAATTCTACAGTTTTAATTTGAATAACTCTAGCATCTAGTTGATAATTTCCCACTTTAGCATTAAGTATATTTTTAATTCAGTATAAGTGAGCCTGATGCCCAGCAAATGTAGGACACTTAAAATCACAAAATTAGATTGAAAAATCTGATCAGAAGGAAGAAAGCTGTTTAAGTTTCTTCCTTTACCTTTAGTTTCCAACAATAGTCAGACTCAAAGTATAAATATAAGCATATCTTTCTCAGTCTTTTTTTTTTTTTCAAATTCACATGTTTTCCTTGAAACAGTAAGGGGTTGGTATCTTAAGTTTGAAAGGTCTTTCCATAAATATTTTAGATCATAGGTAGCATTAGTGCATATAGAGCTAGGACATAAACTGAAATGAACAAAGTTAGAGGTGAATGTCAGCAGAGAAATAAAAAAAAAAACACCTGCAACAGAACTAAAATTCTAAGAATGTGCCTTTCGAAAGAATAAAATATATGTGAATGCCAATTTCTAGTTTTCCTAACCAAAATGAATACCCCAATGTCCAATGAAAATTCCTATTACTGGACAAAACTTGGACCAAGTATGCACATTGAGTTATTGATTCAATTAGTAATTAATTGGGGTCTTTCCTCCTTGGAATGTGATATAATAGAAAAGATTATGTCACCTATATTCCTAATTTGCCTTTGAATGCCAAGAAGTTAAAAGGTGAATTTTAACTTCTCGATTGTGGTTGAAACTTAGTCCAGCTACTCTTCTCTTTTTTGCAGTAGTTTATAGTTTACACTTTAAAATATTTCACAGTAGAGGGATCTCTCCCTGGCTGGTGGTAGATGCCCGCATGATCATTTGAGGTCTTGCAGTCTCTCCCTAATGCAGACCTGACCACCCTGAGTCATAATCTCTGGTCCAGATGAGGACTTTCCCCTCATGAACCTGGTTTCCTTTAAAATCAAGTGTGCAGTGATAGGAATTAGCTGTATAGGCTGGAGGGAAGCTGTCAAAGCACAATCTAGTAGAGATGCAAGTTAAAGATACCTCAACTGCATGCCCCTCCCCACCTAGCTGGCCCTGGCCCGGGGCTTTTAATTGACCCACCAGGCGACTTCTGAAGTTCTAATGGTGTGAGATGATGCGCTTGACCACTTAATGCTCAGCAGCTTTTGTCTTGCCACTGGCCAGTTCCTTCACTAAATACTGGTGCCTACCTGGATGTAGATTTCAGTCCTCTACATTTTCTCATGTGTTCTCTGGGTGACTCTATCCAAGGGCTGATAATGTCCATGGATAACAATGTGCACTCATCCTCGAACTCCAAAAATTTTATATATATATATATATAAAATATATGTGTGTGTGTGTGTATGTATATAAACCTAACCACATTCTAGAAAAAAAAATCATGATGGCAGAAACCTAAGATACCTAAAATTATGGTAAATTTTTTTAAACAAAGTATGTATGTATGTGTGTGTGTGTGTGTGTATATATATATATCCAGAGAAGATATAAAAAGGAGTGAAAATCATGACAGGGAGTGGTAATTATAAATGATGTAGCAATTTATTTAACTTTTCTGGTTACCAAAGCCAAAACAAAGATATGGTCCTGATTGTTCTTTTCTTAGAGGTTTACTTATGTCAGTTCCTCAGGAAAAGCAAGCTTTGTGCCCATAGTAAGTTTCACAGAGCATCTGTGCATGGGGACTTTGTGATAAGACACCCTCCATCTCCCTGCCCATCTTGACTCAGTCTGTTATTTTCAGCTGGGCAAAATCTAGGAAGCCTATTTTAAATGGAAACCTGGACCAGAAGCCACAAATCTTACCTCTGTCTTGATACTCACCTGACAGTTTTTTGAGTGTAAGCTGCTTCCTATGAAAAAGAGGCAGAGTAGATATTTTTATTGCTATTTCATAGACATGGTTTGAGGGTTAATATAGAAGAGATTTGTGATCTTAAATTTTATCAATTACTATTTTTTAAAATGTTACTCCAAAATGTAGACCTTTAAAGGTAAATTTATAAGGATTTATAAGAAACAAAATGATACAGATTTTGTCTTTATTTTTAAATAAAATCTTGAATTATTTTTTCTACTTTTTTTTAGATTATGTAAAAAAATTTGGAGAAAATTATGGATCATGTCAAGCTGGGATATCTAGTTTTTACACAGAGGTAATAGTCCAAAAAATAGCTGCTATGAATGTTTACAGATAGTTTTAATTCTACTGAAAACTCAGAAGATTGATATTAAGCTTGAAGTAAAAATTATGTAATACCTGAATAATACATCTCTTAAATTTGACTGTATTACAACTTAATTTTCATCACTCAGTATTCCACACATATATTGGGGAAATATTAATATTTAGATGACTGTGACTCCCAGAACCAACTGTCTAAATGAAAGAATGTTCCTTTCATTAAGAATTTAGTAGAAATGAAAAGTAGCTGTAGGTTAATTTAGGCATTGAAAATATTATATTATTTTAAATGACTAGTTGAGGGGCAAAGAAAGCATGTGAGTCCACATTTTTCATTAGAAAGTATGACAATTGGGAGATTTAAGAACTTAATATTACCCTGTTAAATCAGATAATTCCCAAACTCTTATTCTCCAACACAACTGCATGTACAGTTGTCCTCAACTCCCACATCTCCCAGTTTCTCTTAGAAACCCATTATGAATGTATGAATGTTTTCTAAATCTATGTAGACAGTCTGTATCAAGCCTTGACTTAACAATTTCCATAAATAGTACCTACTGTGTTAAAAAAATAATAATAATGCCTCTTTCTTACTTTATATTTGAAAGGACCTTTTTTTTTTTTAAGTTTGGATTGTTTGGGAAATACAGAAATGTTGAATAGGTCTAATCGCTGAAAGGTTTCATATTTCACCAGAGAAGTAAGCGTTTGCTCATTCCAACTTTCCCTCTTTCTTTTTTCTAAATTCCTACATTTGTCATCAAATATGTCCCAATCCATTTGACTTAGTTTTTTCTAAGTTAACATTATTAAGGAAACTAGTCATTGCCTTTTTGCAAATTGAAGTAAATTAAGTCCATTTTTAACTCTCAGTCAACACATGATCATCTCTGGAATGAGCACTAATGAATTACTCAGATATGATTTACTTTAATGGAAACCACATTGCCTTTTTTTTTCCCAAAGCTTGCTCTAGTGTTCAGTGATTCTACCTTTGATTTTAAAGTCCACTGATAGTGTGAAGTGAGAGTTTCAGAGTTTCTCCTCTGAAATTCTACTTTTAGGTGAAAATCCATTAGCTGGCTTTTCTGGCCTTTTTTTTTTTTTTTTTTTTTTTTTGACAGGTTTTTTAAACGCATAAAAGGCTCATATTTCAGAAATCTATAAAAATGTATTTTTGTCACTATTTACTTAAAGTGTATATTTGGAGGAAGTTTTGGGTAGTGAGATTCAACTTTGAAATGATGATTTTCTTTTTTTCTTACAGGATTTAATTGTAATGGGGGCCCCAGGGTCATCTTACTGGACTGGCTCTCTTTTTGTCTACAATATGACTACAAATAAGTACAAGGCTTTTTTAGACAGAGAAGACCAAGTAAAAATCGGAAGTTATTTAGGTACGATGAAAATTGACAAAGTTGAATTATCTTTGCCTGACATATACTAATAATTATAAATAAGGGAAATTGTACCTTCAAAAGAGCAAAATGGCCATTTCAGAAACTGCCTCTTTAAGGATCTAGTCTATGAAACTTTAGTTAACTCAATATTTAACATATGTAACTATTATCGACACATAATTCTTTGATTAGAACTCCTGGTTTAGTTTACTCTTTGTAGTAAGTCACATATAAGCTTGTATCTTTATGCAGTCAACGTATGATTATAAAGGTAGCATCTATTTGAGTGCCTGTCACCTCCTTGGAACTTTTGTAAGCAGTCTACAAGAATTAACTCATTTAATCATGAATGAGTGAGTAAGTAGAGTTTTTTCAAGGACTAACTAAGTCAGTGGGACTGCGGACAACATTCTAGACAATGGGTTACATTATGAAGCATATGGGTCTAAAAACAGCTCATTGACCTTTGCCTCATAAATTCTTAGAATATTTCCCAGAGCTTCACTATTTTTATCTTTCTCCTTCTTTAATAACTCAGCAGTAGGATACTTTATATTTGTTCAGAAACACAGGATATTTTTCTGGCATTAATGCCCTTGTAGTAAAAAGGAATGCTTTTCCTATAGTTTCTTAGAAAATACAGATTTGTTTAAATCATGTGTGCTTCAAATATAAACAGCCTGTACTTAGAAATAATTGTGAAAAAAGCAGTATTTTTCTCCCATTCAAACTGAAGGAATTCATTTGCAAACACAGGGACCTCATTAACAATTCAACATTTACTTATGTATGGTTGAAGGCTACCCTGAAGCATTGCAAGAAATGTAATTTAGTGTTATGCCTTTTATCACAGAATAAAATAAGATTATTTTACTTTTCATGTCATCATACAGCTTTATCACAATAGGAAGATTTCAGGGCAAGAAAAGTTGAAGTTTAGGACTTTTTCTTTTAATTAAAGTTCAAAATGTTACGTTTTATATATGGTAAAATATTTCTGTTGTAATCCTAGAAGCTAGCATGTCCTGATACTGTAGAGACTAACAAATCAAATGTGAAGGTGCTATCTTTAATTTTTAAGGCTTAAAAATATAAGCCACATGACCAGTTTTATAACACACATATTAATAATTGCTTAAAGCATGTAAGAAATGACCAATGTTGAGTATTGCTGCTAAAAATTCTTAAAACTGTTTAGCATAGTCATTTTAAATTCCTTCTCATTCAGTTCTGAGTGGATTGATGATGAATTCTGTGAATGGATTTAAGATCATCTGTTTTACCCATTGCAAATGACAATTCTCATACTTTTCTCCATTTTTTTTTTTTTTTTTTTTTTTTGAAGGCTACTCAGTCACAGCCGGTCATTTTCGCAGTCTGCATACTACTGAAGTAGTTGGAGGAGCCCCTCAGCATGAACAGATTGGTAAAGTAAGAATGACATTGTTTTTACGTTTATTTCTTCCAAAAGGTTCAAGTAGATTGTATGGGACAATAAGATAGTAAAGGAAGAATGGCAAAAATTCTGAGCAGTGAGGCTAGAAATGGTGAGCGGTGTGCTGTGTTTAATGGTAAAATTGGTGAAAATGGTACGGCTTTTAGGTAAAATTGAGCAGAAGAGTTTTAAGGAAAATTATGTAAGTCAAATGAGGCTCTTCTTTCTTGTGAGTAATTGTTTCTGAGATAGAATTATCTCAAGATGTCAGAGATTACATTCACTGGTAACAAGCTTGTGGCCGAAGGGACTGCTAGACAGCTCTGTTTGCGGTAAGACTAGAGAGAATAAAATGTTATTTCTCGCTCTAGTTTTTATTGCATTGTTGTGTAAACGTTACTAAATTTGTCTGAGCCTTTCTTTGAAAATTAAGGCAAACAAATATTTTCTGTGCTCTCTTTAAGGGACCAGAAAGATTGTTCATGAGAAGGTAGTTTTACAAAGAACACGTTAATGTGAACATGATTCCTTAAATCTTTTGTATCAGTCTGAAAGGGATTTTTAAAAAATATATATTTGAGCAATTACAAGTTATGAGAATTGATGTTTTGATCAAATGCAAAAACTTTACCATGATAGGAGTCCAAACGTTCCCTAATTTCTTCTCCTCATTGCAGGCGTACATATTCAGCATCGATGCAAAAGAGCTAAATATCTTACATGAAATGAAAGGTAAACAGGTAATATGTCTCTCCCTTTGGTATCACAGAGGGCTTTGGTGAGTAACTCTGTTTTTTCTCAATGACTGGATGTGGTTTGCCTTGGAGCAGCTTGGGTCTTATTTTGGAGCTTCTGTCTGTGCCGTGGACCTCAACGCAGATGGCTTCTCAGACCTCCTCGTGGGAGCGCCCATGCAGAGCACCATCCGGGAGGAAGGGAGAGTATTCGTGTACATCAACTCCGGCTCGGTAAGTCCCCCTGTCTGCAGACTGGAAGCCACGTCTGGAATTGGGATGGAAAGTGATGCTCTTCTTATTCCAGAGTTCTGAGACTTACAGATTTTTAGGCTTATTTTACTGATGAAAGTAAAAATACTGGTGTTATACTGATGTTCTAAAAATGAAATGGAGCCTGATGATGAATGGGTCTCTGTCTCTTTGTGGTATCTCAGAAGTAGAAGGTCATTTGTGTGGAGTTTCTCTATTCATATTTTGTATATGTTCACGGCAGTAGTTGACATTTCTTCCACTTTTATTATGATCAAATCTAATTGGAAAGATTGATTTATATACAACCCTAAAAATGCGGATTTCCTTTGGTTCAGCAGTGACTGTCGTTATATAATTTGATAATTATGAAGCATTACTAGAAGTAGAAGCTAAAGTAAGAAATGTTGTTAATTGCTTGATTTGAAAACAATTGGAAACAAAGCTGTGTTTTAATAAAATGTTAATCTGTACAATTCATATAGATTATATTCTTGATAAGAATGTAAAACTGACATTTATGCCAAGTAGATATAGTAGTTGTTGAAATAGGTGTTTACTTGCTTCTGGTTAAGTTTTAAGTGATGGGGGATATTTTAGAGCGAAACTGACCACTTGACAATTCAATTTAAAGATCTCTGCTGGCCTGATCTTTTCAGTCTATCTTCTTGGCATCAAATCAAAAGAATTGATAGGGCCTCAATGAGGTGTTCTTGGCCTGTTTCTTTGATTTAAGAGCAAGAATAGATTTTTGAGAAAGTTGGTTCCTAAGTCACAGCATTTTCAATTAGGATTTAACAAAGTAAAACCTGTTTCAAGAAAGTATCTTATTTAATCAGTGGTTTCAGAGCATTTAATAGATTCTTATAATAAGCACCAGACTAAACTCTTTACAGTTTAAGAGAGAATACCCAGTTGTACAAAGCTGAGAGATTTTCAAAGTTTCAAATATAGAGCAGGAAAGTTATTTAGGCATTGGGATTTCCTAGACTGTTTAAACCTAAATTTAATAGAAAAGGTGTATCACCTACAAAATGGTCATTGTATCTCATTAATAGTGAAATCAGGCATTGCTTTTTCTTATGTAGATTTCACATTTCCTTGTCCATCAGTGGTTGTCCTACATCCTTATTCTGCATAATTTTCTTTGTCTTTCAGATTCTTTTTTTTAAACTGAAGTATAGTCAGTTACAATGTGTCAATTTCTGATGTACAGCATAATGTCTCAGTCATGAATATATATACACATATATTTGTTTTCATACTCTTTTTCATTAAAGGTTATTACAGGATATTGAATATAGCTCCCTGTGCTATACAGAAGAAATTTGTTTTCTTTCTCTTTACAACTAAACTTTTTAAGGACAGTTTTAAAAGTAGCATATATACCTAAAATAAGGCAATATAGGACTGTTTATTCCCACTGAAATCTTAAGCAATCTCAATATGAAAAACAGATCAAGGTGGAGCTCCTTTGCTTTAAGAGCAAGGGAGGAGTTCTGCCCATTAGCCTACCTCCTTGTCCATCCTCACTTTGACTCTGAGATACCACTATTGAATACTGAGGTTAAATTTATCATTGATTTCAGCTTTTAAGACCTCTGGCATAAGTTATTCTTCCTTTGTTTCCTTTTCAGCTTCCAGTTTCTTAACTCTAAAAAGACACTAACTGCTACCTAACGTTACAGTATATATTTATTGTTTTGGTTTAATGTTACATTATATATCATTTTGATTTAATGTTACATTATATATCGGTTTGACTTGCTATTGTCTGTTCTCCTGTTGGAGTGCAGACACCATGTGGAGAAGAGTTGTCTGTCTCATTTACTGCTGTTACCCCAGGGCTTGAAAGAGCCCTGGACAAGGAGGGGCTCAATAATTGTGTTTGAATGAACTCAAGAAAGACTGATACTTGAGTGAATTTGGCTTCCACTCCTGCTACTAGAATAGCTCTCAGGGGTCCCCAGCAAACCCTCGGTTGCCGTTCTGTGACTAGAGAATACTTGAAGAGGAATGATCACTTCTTGACTCTCTCCCCCCGAACTTCAGTGCCATTGCATTGTTTTTGGTCTGCACCTTCTCATCCTTGTGGGGTCCCTTCTGTCTTCTGCTCTTTAAATTAGGCATTTCTCTAGGAGCAAAACAAGTAGAGGAATTTTTTGGTTGGAAAATAAAAGATGAAGGGTGCATCACGTCAGGAAGGGGAAGACCACGTGTGTACTATGGGAATGATGAACAGACTTGTTTGAGGAGAGGAAAGGATCTGTGATGAGTCGGGCATAGAATTGTATGGGATTTCTTTAATACAGGGGAGTGACATGATCAGAGTTGAGAAAGAGGTCTGGCTGCTGTTACTGCAACAGCTCCTATTGAAACATTATTGAATCAAATTGTAATAACTCATCTTCCAACTTCAGAGACAGCAGTTGACCAATCCATGCTCCATTGCTGCTGGAGAAAGATTCCAAAGGCCAGATTCAGTCTTGTGACTCTTCAACTCAGAAGAGGCTCTGTATTGGGTTTTTTTGTTTTGTTTTTTTAACTGAAGTATAGTTGATTTACAATGTTGTGTTGGTTTCTGGTGGACAGCATGGTGATTCAGTGGCACATATATGTACTCTGTTTCATTATAGCTTATTACAAGCTATTGAATGTAGTTCCCTGTGCTATACAGTAGGACCTTGTTGTTTATGTGTTTTATATATAGTAGTTTGTATCTGCTAATCTTGTTTTCTAAATTAAGAGTACATTTCTCCCAATATTTAGAGTCCTACACCATAAGACTCCAGTATGACTTTTTTGTTTCATTCATTATATAAACTGTTCATTATAGCCAGATACTTTGGGATTTGTGTTTTACTGATTATTTTCTCCATATATCAAAACTGTGCCCATCCTTCAATAGCCACCTTGATTACCACCTCCTTTATGAAATCCCTGCTGACTCTCACAGTTAGATACGCTCTCCTTGCTTCTTGATCCTGCACAGCAGTCTGCACCTTGAAGTCATTTACATACTTGTGCTAAGCCTTCCCTGTAACTGGGGGCTTCTTCAGGAAATGGGGTGTCTTACACACACTGCCATGGCCCCTTTCACCTGTTCACTCTGCACCGTGCATTGCCTTTTCTAGGAACTCATTAAGTATTTGCTAAATTGAATTATCAAAATAATTTATTGGATTTTTAAAGCTAGAGATCGTGAGTTTGACAATTTATGTCCTCTGAGCTCTAACTGTACTATTATATGTGTTGACATACTTGATAAATATTTATTGAATTGAACTGAGATGTGTGTACTAAAACTCTATCTGTAGTTTGTCCAACTTATTTGAAGCATTAGAAAAAAACCCATATCCAGTTACAACAGTAAATCATGTGTAAAGTTATCATGGAATGTTATAGTGACACCTTTCTCCCTCTTTCTTTCTAGGGAGCAGTAATGAATGAAATGGAAACAGAGCTCATTGGAAGTGACAAATATGCTGCAAGATTTGGGGAATCTATAGTCAGTCTTGGTGACATTGATAATGATGGCTTTGAAGGTAATTAAAAGTATCTAATTTGGTACTTGATTTCCACTTCTAAAATGGCACATGGAAGAGAATATAATTGGAGTTTTATGTTGTTTGCCTTTCTGTAGAAAATGGAGCTAGATGGGTATGGTAAGTGCTTTTTGCTTTGTTATTATATCTGATTTCTTCTCACTTGTCAGTGGTTGATTCTTACCACTGTTAATAAAGAATAATATTCAAAGTGCCTTATTTCATTGATTCTAAGGCACCATTTGATTATAAGTTGCATCATTGTTTTATGTGCCCCTAAAAAAAATGGTGCCTCTTAAACTGTGGCTTGCTATTTTTCTATTTTAAGAAGGACTTAAAGAATGTGGCAGTGTGGGTGGAAATGTGTATTCTAGACTCACTGGTTCGTAGTATTTAACTATCAGTGCATTAAAGACACTGCCCAAACCCAGCAGCGGCGGGGCAGAGCTGGAGCAGGGGTCTGAAAACCCCCTGCCGTGCCCGGCTTTTCGTGCTCAGCTGCTGCATTGTCGGGGAACTTGGGGTTCTGAGCAGTGGTAAGGGGGCACCTGGCAGATCTAGAGTCAGCGGTTATTTACCAACCCATATGTATGCATTTCAGTAATGGACTAGATGGGACCATCGTAACCATGACTGTTGCCCAGGTATCAGTCCTGCTGCGGAAGTACCTGTCTCTGTCAGCTTCCCTCTAAAAACGCTTTTTCCAATCTGATTCTGAGCAGTAACTAGCTCTATTAAAACTGTGCCTAAAATGATGAACGATATCAAAGGAGAGAGTATAATTCCTAGGGTTCAGCAAATGAATATTTGATATTTCCAGGGCTCAGAGTCATCTACTTGATGTGATCATTGGCAATTGATATATGGTAGAATTAGGTAAAAACTGACTTGGATGCTAGAAATAAGAGAGTCCTGTAACTTCGCACTTTCTTCATTTCCTCTTACGCCTCAATGCTTCATTCTACTATATATATGTCTCTGTATATATACATATATATCTCTTTATATAGCAATGCCTTTATTTTCTAGGATAGATTTTGTTGAGAAATTTGCTTATTTTTTTTTCTCATGACTTTGATACATATTTTATTTTCCTTGGGTAAGCAAAGTTTATTCTAGGAGGAACAACTCATCGAGAGATAAAACCATTTTAAAATATACATATATGTACCGTTCATTGTTTCTAAGAACTGTTTAGAGCTTTAGCTTTTTAAACTTACATAGTTATCAAAGGAATCAAGCCAACCACAAAATAAAAATCAACAGAATGCAGTAATCCATTCATAAAAGACAGTCAAATGCTTCACTCTACTTTAAATCTATGAAATATGTTACTCTCCAAGGAGAAAGCTAGTTGGTTATAAATATATGCTTCCAGGGAGCCCTATTAAATGTAAGGTAATATAATTTCGTATACAAATAGTACCATTTCAGGGTTTGTTTTATCGTTTTTAAAACAAAAGGAGATTTTAAAAAATAGATGTAGAATTTTTATGGTTATGATTACACATAAAATTTTACGTTAAAATATATATAAAATGTTATGGTGGATGTTACATTTCACAAGTAATTGGCAATTCTGTGATCTTTACTGAGTTCTTATTTTTGTCAGTTGTAGCATGCCAGGTGTAGAGTATGTGCGTGAATGAATGTATATAAAGGAAATAGTGGCACTCTTTTTTTAGAGTTTTACAAGTAAATGGACTATAGGATTAGAGCATGAAAAAATAAACATTATTTAAGTGGAGAATATAAAGACCCTAATAAATATCTACCAAAAACCTCCTTGTTTCTTGCACCTTGATATTTCCTATATACAAAATAATGAAAATTTTTCTTTTAAAAACAAAGCCGTCTTTAGTAAAATACTCATTTTGTTTATTTACAATTCCTTCTATATCCTGTTTTAATTGACACATCCAAAGAAGAATATTTGGTGTTTTGAATGTACTAAAATATTTGAATGTACTAAAATACGTGCACACAAGAAATCATTTTTGTGGCATCTAAATGTCAGTGACACACCTGAGTTATTCTTATAATCAGATTGAGTTATGAAAATGTCATGGACAGAGGCAGGCTCCCTTAGAGTCACTCCAGTGCTTGGGAAGATCTGGGACAATTTTCCAGTGAAGTGAAGGACACACAGAAGGTGTTCTGTCCATGAGACTTAGAAAGGAGAAATTTAGAGAAACCTTCAGAGCACAATGGGGTATTTCAGAGTGTGTATGAGGACCTGGCTTTCATATATAGCACTTTGTGTCTTGGCGTCCTCAGCACTCATCTCCTGAAAATACTGTCTTTATTTGAAGACTGTTACTCAAATGAATGTTTTCAATATTTCAGTGTACTTTTGTGCTATGCATAATTTCATTTATAATTCACAACATATTTATATCCAGTGGTTACATTAATTCTGATTCACTTCAATGAAACGTTTATCATACCATATGTCTTTTTCTAATTTGTTCCATTTTTCCTTTCAGTTTTATTGAGATATAATTGACATGTAACATTGACTAAGTTGAAGGTATACAACATAATGATATGTATATATTGCAAAATGATTACCACAATAAGTTTAGTACCATCCATCACCTCACATAGTTGCAAATTTTTTTCTCTTGTGATGAGAGCTTTTAAGATCTACTCTTAGCAACTTGCAAATATGCAATATAGTGTTGTTAACTGTAGTCACCATGCTGTACATTGCATCCCCAGGACTTACTGATCGTGTAACTGGAAGTTTGTGGTTTTTGACCCCTTTCACACAGTTCCCCTACTCTCCACCCTGCCCCCACCACCATCTCTGACAACCAACAGTCTGATCTCTATTTTTATGAGTTAGGTTTTTTAATCCCATATATAAGTGAGATTACACAGTATTTGTCCTTGGCTTTCTGGCTTATCACTTAGCATAATACTCTCAAGGTCCATTCATGTTGTTGCAAGTGACAGGATTTCCTTCTTTGTTACGGCTCAGCAGCATTTCTGCTTTGCCCACAGGTGTGTGTTGTCTACATTTTAGATGTTAGCCAAGACTGTGCTGACGTGGGAGTAGGCTCAGTGTGTTCTAACTCTTCACTGAGGTCTTTAACTCATTGTACCATATCTGCCTGGATGAGACAGCAGGGCACCAGTGTTTTATTTTTCCTTATGTGAGTCCCTGTTCTTTTCCCCCATCTTTCCAATTTTCTGAGATGTGGATGAGGTTAGTTCATATTCATGGCAGAGTGTGTGGGGTTGTATAGAAAAGAGATGAAAACCCCACCTGTTCTTTGTCCCTCCATCTTTAATCTTAGATGCAAATCAGACTTAGTGTCCTATTACCATGCGCGGTTTTGTGGTGTTTTGCATAATAGACCTCAGTTATTTTGGCATTCGTGAATCAATTTTTCATTGTTCTTCAAAAGAAAAAAATTAGAATATATTTCCTATGTCCTAAAACAAGCCATTTGCTAAGATAACCAATTAATTTGGCAAAAGTCCAGCATAACAATTTCATCAAAAGTATGAGAAAGTTACACACTGGGTAATAGAGAGATCTGCTCAACCAGTGTGACCAGATAAACAGATGATAGCATTTCATATTTCATCCATAAAATAGATTTGGTTTGTTTAGGTTTTTTACATTAAGCCTTATCATCTGACTTTTAGACTATGTGTTTGAATTCTTTTTTTGAGCAGAACCATAATAGAGTTCTATAGTTGTAATAAGCTATATGCTGTATTATTATTTTATGTGCTCTTGAAGTACTTATATATTATCAAATCATTTATTGAACACTTCTTTCACACAAAAGAGAAACAGGTACTCGGAGGGGAGAGCACTGTCCATTACTCTATTGATAATGATTTTATAGAGCGTGGTGATGGAGGGCACAGGCTTTGGAGCTGGACTGCAGGGTTTAAATCCCCACTGTTTATTTGTTTGATAGAGCTTTTGTAAGAGTTACTTGGGTTACCCGTGGGTTATGTAAGAATTACATGAATTACATATGCAAAGTACCTGCATGGTCAGCATGATAGAAGTGCTAGCTGATGTTAAGATTACTATCATTGTACTAATGATTATTGTTATGATTTATACCAGCAGAGTGAAACAAACATTCAAATGAAAAGTAAAAACAGTTGTCAAGTCTGTTGGGGTTTATTCTCTGTGTTTTGTCCTAATTGAATTGCATAGGCACAGGAAAACATTTTATTATTAATAATGTGTATTCTCTTTATTTCTATAATGATAGCTAGGACTTTGGTACATTCTGTAATAGATCCACGGGTCATTCTAGGAAGGAAGAGTTTAGATCTATGTATGAAACAGTCAAAGCCTGAATACACTTAAATGTTTTCTGCTTGGAATTAAATTGATCTGAGCCTTCTTAATGTTTTAGCTGAAAAGGCTCATCTGTATTTTTTTAAGATATTTGCTTAATGTAAATCATGAGTGCTAGTAACTGATAAACAGGCATTCTTGCAGTATCAACAACTTCATAGCCTGACTTCTTAAAAAAAATTATTTTTTGTTCGTTTGTTTTGATGGAGGGGAGGTAAGTAGGTTTATTTATTCACTTTAATGGAGGTTCTGGGGAATGAACCCAGGACCTCATGCATGCTAGGCATGTGCTCTGCCACTGAGTTGTACCCTCCCCGTCATAACCCGACTTGTGATCTTTTCATATGTTACCATCAAGAGTCAAGGCGCAGAATTCTAGTTACTCAAGAGCAGCCATGGTGATTGAAGTATAAACCACCCCTGAGTCATGAAGCTGCCGCTGGTCTTGTCTTCAGTGGCTACAGGACACCTCTTCCCTCACTCCTTCCCTTTCCCTCCCTGTGTCTCCCCTTCATGCTCTTCCTCCCCACTCCCCCCCCCCCATGTTGCTGGATGTATTCAATCTACACATAAACGGCTCCAGCTATTCCAAACTGTCAGTCTTCTCATGCGCCCTGCTGCCTCCTGCTTCCCTGCTGTTGCACAGGCTGCGTCCTCTGTCTGAACTGCCTCTTTCCTTTTCTTCACCTGCCTCTGACCTATCAATACTTCCATCTCAGTTTGGTCATCACCTATGAGAAGCCTTCCTGATTTTCACCACCTTCTCCTCACATGCTGCATTGTTACTTTTCCTTGCTGTCTTCCCCACTAGACCATCAGTTTCTCTTTGTGGTACTGCCCTGTAGTGCTAGCTCCTGGAAAATGTCTGGTATGCAGTAAGTGCTCAGTAGTTTCCCACTGAATGAGTAAATGATTGGGTGTATTTGTTTATGAAAATTTAAAATAGTTTGCACAAGTCCAAAGAGGCTAACCTTGGTATGTCTAAGCAAAATAGGTATAAGATGGGTCTACGATTTAATTTTATATGAAAACAGAAAAGCTTTCCCATTTTTAAAATTGTACAGCATTTGGCATAGAGTTATGTATCAAAGATATTTTTATTCCCATTGAAATAGCAGTAAAAAATGACCACTGTAGTTGTTAAAAAGCTTTTAGATCTGATGATCAGTGATAAGTAATGAATATCATGAAAGCAAACTTTCTGTATTTTAGGTTTCTATTAAAGAAATAAGAAAACATTGCATATAAATAAACATAAGAATATACCCAAATAAACAGACATAATATTTGGTAAAAATAATGAAATGCTCTTGCAAATGTAGAACATTATTTTTCCCCCATGTGCCATGTATTTATAGCACTTAAGTGACCAAGTCATAGTTTCTATATTCTCTTGGTTTTCCTGTGTGAAAACATATCCTTAACGAATACCTTAATCACTTTCATTGGATTAATCTAGAAGTCATTTTGCAAATGAAGTAAAACCTAGAGCTCAAAATAAAGATTCTCATGGTTATAAGATTTATAGATGATAATAGCTTATGAATTGCTGCTCTAAGCCCTTTACATGAGTTATGTCCTTCTCTTACCATGAGGGTGAGCTCTCTTTGACCCTGGGCTGTAGGGGAGGGAACCGAGATGCTGAGAGGTTAGGAAGTGGGCCCAGTGCAGCTCAGCTTGCCACATGGGCAGCGCTGCAGTCAGGCCCTGGCGCTCCGGCAGTGGAACCTGTGTCCTTAGCCATTCTCAGCTTGCCTCTCAGACCCTGGCACTCCAGGCTTCTTCCGTACACAGACTTGTACAATTCTTGATGTGCATCCTGTTATGACAGTGACATTATTTTATCATTTTTTCCTGTCCAGCCAGAAGTGTCTTTAGATAAGACGTTTTCTTCTTTTATTGTGGGAGTATTAACAATTTTTGTTGTTTTTTTATGTTTTAAACATTTTTTAATTGAAATAACAGTTGGTTTACGATGTTGTGTTAGTTTCTGGTATACAACATGGTGATTTAGATGCAGGCCACTACCAACTACTGAATGTAGTTCCCTGTGCTATACAGTAGTGCCTTGTTGTTTATCTATTCTGTATGTAGTGGTTTGTGTCAGCTAATCCCAAACTCCCAGTTTATCCCTCCCCACTGCTTTTCCTCCCTGGTAACCATAAGTTTGTTTTCTATGTCTGTGAGTTGATAAGGAGTTTTCTTATGTGATACAAATTAAGGAGCATGAATGTTAGTTTTGAGGGCTGCATTCTTTGTGTTAAGAATGTCTTTTCTGCCATTTACATTCTTGCGTAGATGTTGCTGTAGGAGCCCCCCAGGAAGACGACTTGCGAGGCGCTATTTATATTTACAATGGACGAGCAGAAGGGATTGCACCAGCTTTCTCACAGGTAGGGTCCTGTTCTAATTTCAAAAGAAGCATTGGTAATAAAATCTTTCTTAAAACTTCCAGGATTAATGTGGACTTATTTTTCTTAATTTTCTCTTTCAAATACTTAATACTGTTTCACCATTTCTTTATAATAACAATAGATGGTCTCATTTTTAAGGTCATTAAATAACTCTTTGAAACCTTTTTTTTTTTCATAAATAAGAATTCTGGTTCACTTCCATTCGAGTTTGTCTTTAACCTATTGAGGATTTCTCTCTGCATTTCATCAGTTTTATGTTCTGAGGTTTTATGTATCCAGACTATCCCAAATAAGCCCGCTTGGATTTGATTAACTGTCTTGCCTATGGCTGAAGCCCCGTGGTTTACGGAGATTTCCCAGGGAGAGCTTGAGCTCCTGTGATTGCTCTGTGTTCCTTTCAGCACCAGACAGTAAGAGAGGAGCACTTTAATAAAGTTCTCCCATCTAACTCTGACTTGACTTTCATATTTTGAAAAAAATCAGGGCATTTCAGTGTGTAGGAAAAAACCCATATACACATGCAGAGAAGTTTTTCCAAAGATAGTCTTATGGAAACATTAGCTAATACTGTTATTTATGATGAGGCAAAAATAGGCAAATGGTTCTCTGCATAACATGAAAGATACACACTTACCTAGTAAAGAATACTGATTCTCTTAGAGTGGGTAACACCCGAGACTTGTAAATCGGGATCTGGACATGAAGCTAGGCACGTGGAACAGGAAGCAAGTATCTGCCTTCAGTTGCCCTTGTCAGATGCCAGGAAGCAGCCTGGCTAAAAAAGGTGGTTTTCATCATAAACCTGAGCCGTAGGCACTGCTGAGTGGTTGTTTGGTCATTCATGTTACTCAGGGAAGTAAACTCAGTGCCTGAAAAAAGACTGGGGAGAGAGTGTCAGCACTATTCTGGGAGATCTGTACTACGTCATTTTCCCTTTGCTTACAAAGTAAAGAAAGCACATTTTTTCTTGTCACAGAATAGATGTCAGCCTCCCACTTCAAGCTGGAAATGGCTCCTTCTCTTAGACGTGTGGGTTTGACTTAACGACAGTGCAGTGGTTGGTCATGTGCCAGGGCTCATTATTTAACTGACTTACTGCTTCTCTGGGATATTAGCTGTTCAAACCCTGCTTCCCACTCAACTTGGCTATTTTTCAGAGAATTGAAGGACTTCAGATCAGCAAATCACTAAGTATGTTTGGACAGTCTATATCTGGACAAATTGATGCAGATAATAATGGATATGTTGGTGAGTATAAGATTTACTGTATTTTATAAATTGAAGTAAGCTCTACTGTGGATGCTGCTTTATTGTGAGGTACCTGATTCTGGTATAGAGAAGTTCCAATTTACTACTGAGCTTTTTTTTTCCCTTCACTCTTAAAGCTCTTTTGAATTCAAGGATGGATCAGTCATAATCAAGTAATTCCTGAGCTTTACACTTTTTGTTACTGAACATTTTATTCCTTGTTCTTGAAAAAAATTAAAAACATTCATAAAAATAAATCAAACATACAGTGATGAAAAGAAAGATTTTTTTTTTTTGTACTTTGAAAGGAGATTTCTGGGTGAATGTTTATAGTCCAAAAATTGAATTTTGTTTTAGTAAGGCTATCTTTATAAGTTTATATCATAATGTTTATGTTCTTATTATATTATAAAGGGGTGAATGTCATTGTAAATGAGCAGATTCAGACAAATGTGAAATGAATCTTAAGATGTAAACGTATCTTTTCTAATTAATTTTCTGTAAATAGTGTTTTGATATAGTCAAAAGGTGATACGTAGTTAAGTATTTATGGCTGAAAGTAATTCTCTTTGACTAATGATAATCATTAATCTGTGTTGTTTTTTTATCCTCCAGATATAGCAGTTGGTGCTTTTCGGTCAGATTCTGCTGTGTTGCTAAGGTAAAGTTGATACATTTCACTGCTTAATGACAATTGGGCCTAATTGTAAATGATGGGAGGCTGTTTTTAAAGTCAGCAGTGGTGGTGACCTCATAACACTCTTTTTGGTACCCTGAAATTTAATTATTGAACTTTAGGATACTTGCCTCACCTTACATAGATATATACTTAAATCATCAAAGTCAATATTTTCAGAAATTTAAGTGAAAATTTCTTTTGATTCATACTGGACATATAATTGAATATATATACACATACTGTTAATAAAGCAGTTTCATGAAATTACTTGATCAGTGGAAACTGACAAAACAGATATAATTGTCTTAGGGAAAAATAATTCTGCTTTAATAGGGATAATTTTATTTCCTTTTTAGGACGAGACCTGTTGTGATTGTTGAAGCTTCTTTAAACCATCCTGAGTCAGTAAATAGAACAAATTTTGACTGTATTGAAAACGGAATGCCTTCTGTGTGCATGGATCTAACACTCTGTTTCTCATATAAGGGCAAAGAGCTTCCTGATTATATCGGTAAGGGTGCCCTTGGAGAATTAATGCCTGACAGAATGTGCATCTCACTCATAAATCTCATGGTCATGTTTCAAGCCCTCGCTCTATGTCACCATGGAGGTTTTTAAGTCAGGAGAGAGCAGCCACCTGAAAACCTTGCTTCTTCATCTTCTAGATTCCCGGCTTATTCTAACCAAGGAGGGGGTCACATCAGGGCTGTCATTTAGACGTTATGGCAAGAAGCAAAGCAAGAGTATCACTTGCTGTATTATTTATGGTGAAGTAACTGAACTTATTAATCTGTAAGATCTCTTTAGAAGAGAAAAAACATCACAGCTCCTCCTCTGTTCTGTTGGGCTCCGTTCAGCCTTGACCTGGCTTAAGTTGGAAGTCCTGAAAGGAGGAAAGTCCTTTTCTTCATATTCCATGCTGTTTGAGTCACTAAAGAAGCTTATCTAGAGTCTAGACCCTGGCTGTAATTCCCATAAAGAACACACGTATCTTACGGATTTACTGTGACTCTCAGCTCCTAAGGGTCATGCCCATTTCCCTCTACATAAGCAGCTCGGTTATCTGCTCTGGAGAAGGTAGCATTGATACAGGTCTTCAACATTGCAGTTAATCTCCAGTCACATGTATGTGACTTTAAAAGCATTAAATTTTTTTCTAGCAGGTTAATGTCCCCAATTATGTTATATTTAAGCTAATATTAGAATAACTGCTAATGAAACTAGCCCCTAGTAGGAGAGAAGCATACCTGAGTTTACCATTTGAACTTTAATAATTCATAAATTTTACAAGCCCCACAAGACCTATCAAGAGTGTTTGTACCCATGACCCTCCAGGCTGTCATCCAGTCATCATGAAGGGTACCAAATACCTACTGATCCAAACTGTGGATATGTGACAGAGGCCTCAGTCTGAATTAGCCTGTAATAAGTACAGAATAAGCCTGGTGTCTCTGCTTTAGATCAGACCCATTTTTAGTGGCGTTCTGCAAAAGTCCTGATGAAAGATGCAGCGATAGGACAGTGGGCAAAACCTGCATCCAGTTATCAATTGGAGAAGTGGCAGCTTGAGAGAGTGACCCTAGTAACACAGTAACACAGATGAATGAATGGATTAGCCTGAAAGATACACGTTAAAGAGATAGGACTATGTCCCTTTATGGAAAATCAGTGCTTGTACCACCAATTCCAGAGTGACCAAATATTTCTTTAAATGCTTGAAAACAAATATACGAGAATCAAGTAATCATAGAATTGTTACAGAAACATGCTTTATAGTTGTCATAAAAGGACTCCTTGGGAGAAATAACAATTCACATGGTAAGCATATTTAATAAAACCAGGGCATTTTACCTCTTACTGCAAGCAGATTTTTATTTACCCTTCTTTGGTTTATTCTTTGTCTGAACTAAGGGTGATGAATTTGTAGATGACTGTTTCCACCTCAACTCTGTCTCTGAGGCACTGAATCTCAGTTATTGTAATTTTGAAGCCAATTGATTTGGGGCTTTATTTTCTAAATAAAAGGAAAGTTGAAAGATTTATTTGCAGTTTGTAGGAGTGATGTAGGTTTTATTCTTATGTTTCCTTGAAATAAGTAGATAAAATCCTTCCAAGGAAGAGTAAGTTACTCCTAAGATGTAAATGACAACTTGAGGAATTATATGAATTATTTTAAATATCACCTATGAATTACTGCTCCTATGTAATGAATGACACCTCAGCAGATTTTTAGATGTATCTTGTTTTGCAAAGAATCCTTTTATTTTTCAATTTTTTTGAGAGATGATTGACATACGGCATATTAGTTTCAGGTGTACAACATGATTTGATTATTTGTGTATATTGTGAAATAATCACCAAAGTAAATCTAGTTAACATCTGTCACCATGCATAGTTGTAAAAGGTTTTTCTTGTGGTAAGAACTTTTTCTCATGGTACAAGTTCTTCTGGTAGCTTGAAAATACTCAGTACAGTATAATTAACTATAGACACCATGCTGTACATCCGATGACTTATTTATTTTATTACTGGCACTTTGTATGTTTTGGTCTCCTTCGCCCACTCCTACCTCTGGCTCTGACAGTCACCACTCTGATAATCAAAGAACCCTTTTGGATTCAAGAAGTAGCTCTTTCTTTCTTGGTAAGATCTGGCTTGGAATTTTTTGGTTGTTGTAAATTTTCCTTAATTTTTTGCTTATTGAAGATCTTCTTTAGCAGGTGATTATTTACTCTGTCAGATTTGAAGTAAGTTCTTGCCAAACTGCCAGAATATTTATTAAGGGAGTGTCTACCTATATTTGTTTGTTTTTGCCTAAAACAACATTGGAAGATCAAACCAGAAACCAATAAACACAAGAAGAAACCATTAGGGTCTAGGGCTGGAAAGGAGATGACTGTCAGTCAACTCTTTATATAGGTTTGCCTTTTAAGCCATGTGTTTGCTCTACATTAAAAAAAAATCAAAAGAAAAATAGCATCCCCTCAAATTAGAAACAAATGGAAATAAATGAAACTAACAGTATATGAAATTAATTCTGTGACCATACAAGATAGAATTATTCAGGTGACATTTGAGTGCGTACTCTGCCTGTAATTCCTCAGTCAGATGTTCTAAGGACAAAAAGGCTCAAGGAAATCTGAAACTTGACTCAGGACTTTCATTAGTAGTAACAATTTTGTATTTTAATTTTGAAATAATTCTGTATAGGAGGATTACATAAATAATTAAGGCTGTTAATTTAAAAAATAGAAACCTGAAGAAAATTTATAATTTTTTTAATTTATAAAAATAATTTTTGAAATTTATATTTATAACAGATTTAATATAAGTTGAGTGTATTTTATATAATTATAAATATATTTTAATATAATTACATATATAAAATTCAATTTATATTTATAAATTCAACTTAAAGTTTCCCTCTTTCATATTTCAGGTTAGTTTTTAGAGAGCTAATTCCTGAAGAGCATTTAATCTATTTCCAGCATTTTATATGACTTTGACTACTAGCACTGCAAAAATAATAAAATAAATGCCTTTAGATGATTATATTAATTGCAATTCTCTCTACATTTTTGCAGTTCTGTTTTATAACATGAGTCTGGATGTGAACCGAAAGGCAGAGACTCCATCAAGATTTTACTTTTCTTCCAATGGAACTTCTGATGTCATTACAAGCAGCATAAAAATAACAAGCAGAGTGGCAAACTGTAGAACACATCAAGCATTCATGCGGGTAATGTAAATTCATTTCTATTAACAAATATGTGAACTTTGATATTGTCAGTACACTTAAAAACATATTACATTGATATCTTTCTATAAAACATAGTTAAAAGCAAGTGTTATCCTGTCCTGAACTAGCTGACCTATTCTGGAGACACAATGTGAGACAGTCCTGTGACCTGGATAATTGAAACTCTGCTTTTTGCTCCTTCTTTATTTCACATTTACCGCGTTTTACTGCACCCCTCTTTTTAGAGGTTTGCCTTTTCCTTTCCACAACTGCTATCCCATCCCTGTTTATATGCTGGCCTAGAAATGTACCTATCCAGTAGCTCTGCTGAGCCCCAGATCTGTTCCTGGTAGACTCTGGTGGAGGGCCGGGGGAGGCGAGGCAGGGAAGTTGCTTTGTTTTTCATGTGACTTTAAGAAGCAGAATCCAACATGACTGCTTTTGGATTGTGTCTTTGTCTCCGTGCCAGCATTGTCAGTGATGTCAGTGGGAACTTGCCCAGTTGTAACACAGGGGTTCATCTGTGGGCCAGGACGATGGCTCTCGTGATGGTTTGGGGTATATCCTGCCAAAGCACAGTCAATTTCACGTTTCTTTTATTAAAACACTCACTCCCAAACTGATCATCACGTTCCTTGCATTGGTCACATTTTATCATCTGAAGCAGTGCCAGGTCTTTCTCATTAGGGAATGGTGTACTTCATCGGAAAATCTATTGTCACAGAAAAGCCAAACTCTTCCCGGGAGCCCTTTCTGGGATTTCAAATAGCAGCCTCAGCTTAGACCTTAATTTTCCCTTAGATACTTATTGCAAGCAAATGCAAACAAGCATCAGGGCTATTAAATGCTAAGAGCAATAATCCCTATGCTGTTTCCTCATTTCCCTTAGCAGTTTTTATTGTTGTGCTAGAGTAAAGCTATTAGATGGTTGAGAGCCAAAGTATAGAATGATATTAGTGTAACCATCTTTGATATGGCAGGGATTAAAGAGCTTTTTTTTTTAAGTCTGCATACTTGATTTTACTTAGATTAATCAATTTTAGAGACTAACATTAAAGCCATTTTAAAGGCAATAAAAGGACCAATATTAGACATTCACAAAGAAACACGTTTTGTTGAATTTGTTTAAATGGCAGCAAATTGATCTGATTTATTTAGTCCTGTTTCTTGGCATTGTTCCTATGATTAAGGGTTCATCAAAATTGTACACTTGCATCAGAATGAATTTGTACTAGGAGTGACATTTTAGCAGAGGTTTCTGCATTAGTTGCATGTGTACGTGTTGCGTTACCATGGTAGCGACGACAGCAGGTTACAGCCATGACTTGGGGCCATATAGTCACTGTCGTACAAAAGCACTTAGCTCTGGGATTGGTACATAGCAGGGACTTTGGGAAAAAGTGATTGTTTCTTCCAATATATATTTTTTCCTTCCTAAATTACCTTGCTTTGGTTTGGAACATTTTTAAATCACAAATAGTAAGTCAAAAGGCAACATCTGCCCCTGCAGCAAACCCAAGGTGAGTGTAAGAACCATGGAAGCAGCTACCCAGCCTTGAGTTCTGTCAGCGAACTCTGTTACTTAGGAGGATATGAAAATGTAATGAGTGCATTTTCCACCCCCACCAGCATGGTACCCGAGGCATTCAGAAACAAAATTGAGCTGGATTGTTCCTTTGTTTTGTAAAATGTGTCCAATGTCAGGAGTGTTAATATGCGTGTGTATTCTGTCTCAGCACCCCTTACACTGAAATAAGGTGACCCTTGTTAGTTAAGTGCTCAGGCCCACAGGCTCCACTTCTCCATCCACTCAAGTAGTGTCATAGATACTGAATATCTTCATTGTGTCAGGTTCCATTTAAGACATTAGTATAGATCAGCGACTGAGGCATAAAAAGATTACCATCCTCCTAGAGCTTATAGTCTAGTGTGGTGAGAGTAAAAATAATGTAACAAAATGTACATTTTATGTTATCTTAGAAGAAGATATGGGTGATAGAAAAAGGAAAGGAAGGCAGAGTACAGGAAATTATGGAGCACTGGGGAAGGAATGAAGAGCACAATTTTAAGTAGGGTGGTCAGAGTAGGCCTCATTCAGAAGGTGACATCTGAGCAAAGTCTTGAAGGAAGTGAAGAAGTTAACTGTGTGGATATCGGGGGCAGCGGTTCTCAACTTCAGCAAGCAGCAGCATCACCTCTAGGGCGTGTTTAAAGCACAGATGGCTTGGCCCCGCCTGGAGTTCTTCATTCAGTAGGTCTCCAGTGTGGCTAGAGAATTTGCATTTTTGTAAAGTTCCCAGGTGATGCTGATGTCATGGGCTTGAGAGCTGTACTTTGAGAACCCCTGGTGCGGGAGAGGAACATAACAGAAAGAAGAACTAGGTAAAGAAGCCTCGAGACAAGAATGTGCCTGGTTGTTTTAGGGAACAGTGTGGGTGGAGGGCAAGGATGGCTGGAAAAGTGAGCAAGGGGGAATGTAGTAGCAAAAGAGTCAGATCACATAAGACCTGTGACTTTTTCTCCAAGTGAAATGAGGGTCTGCTGTAGACTTTTGAGCAAATAATTGGCATGATGTGACTGAGTAATAAAAAGGAATACTCTGCCTACAATGTTGAGACTAGATGGTAGATGACCACATGTTGACAAGGGGAGAAGATACTGCAGTGAGCCAGGTGAGAGATGATGGCTCCAATGAATCTGGTGGCAGTGGATATGGTAAGAAATGGTTGAAGACAGATCCTGCACAATTTGCTGACAGATTGGATGTCTAGCATTGGAGAAAGCTTCCAAGATGACTCCAGGGTCGCTAGCCCAAGCAACTAGAAGAATATAGTTTCCATCAATAGTACAAGGGAAGCAACTTTTGGATGGAGAATGTTGGATGTCAGTTGTGCGCCTACTGAGCTGGAGACACCTGTTTTACTTTCAAATGTAAATAGCAAGCAAGCATTTGTATACACCCATCTGGAGTCGGGGAGAGACATAGGACTGGAAATATAACTTGATGCCTCTTTGGCACATTGATGTTTCAAAAGCCTTATGAGATGGCTGAGCTCACCACAAGAGGAGAAAAGAGCCGAGGTCTGTACTCTTGGCACCACACCATGAAGAGACTGGAGAGAAGAGAAGAGAAGGCTTACAGAGGAGGTGAGAAGGACTAATCAGCAAGGAGGAGGACTGAGAGCTTCTGGCATTCTGGAAGTGAAGTGAGTAAAGCAGGGCAAGGAGAAGGGCATGGCAGTGTTTCAGTGCTGCTGCTTGGTCAAACACAGTGAGGGCTGAGAACTGACCAGTGGGTTTAGCAATATGGAAGCTGCTGGTGATTGTGACAACAGCATTTTGGAGTAATAGCAGTGGGAAGAGGAATTGGAGACAGAGTGTAGGTCATTCTTTCACAAATTTTTACTCTGAAGAGGGCCAAAGTAAAGGGGTTGGCTGTCAGTAGTTGATAATAGAAGTGGAGTGATCATTTTTTTTAAGGTAGGAGGAATAGCATGTTTTTGTGCTGATGGCTGTGCTCCAATAGAGTGAAACATTTATGAAATAGATGAGAGGAAAGAATAGTTAGAACAGAGTTTTTGAGGAGGCAAGAGGGGTGGGGTTAATCAGACAAATGGAAGGGTTGATTCTAGATAGGCACATGGGTGGCTCATTTGTTTGTGTGTTTGCAAATACTGGGCAGACGTGGTCAGGAGGACTGGAAGTTCTCTTCGGATCGCTTTAATATTCTCAGTGAAGTAAGACACAGCGTGGTTAGCTTCAGTGGGAGTGGGAGACGTGATGTTTGGAGTTTAGGAAGGAGATGTGAAATAGTCTTCTGGGAGAGCGGGAGAGTAAGGAAGTGCAGTCTGGCTGTGAGAAGCATTAGGCTCTAACTTGCTTTGTGAAGTGAGAGGAGTCCGAATGGTTGTGGTGTTTTCCGGTCACACTCAACCTTACAGGTGGGAGTGGTTGAAGTTACCGCCCACCAGGGCTGTGGTTTGCCAAGGGAATGAAGCAAAGGAGGAACAAGAGAGCTGAGGAGTGTGCAAGGGAAAGGTTATATTGCTCGCCATTAAGACTGAGCGGGGTAAGGAGAGGAGAGAGGACATCAAGATGGAGGCTGAGGGACAGGTGACGGTTGAATTGGAGGTTCCAGAGGGATCAACAAATTGTTGGAATTGAGTATTAAAGAGAATGATCCAGAAAGATCTCATCAATATTACATCAAGTAAAAGCCGTTGAGGACCCGAAGGTCAAGAAAAAACTGAATTTTGTTTTTATTTTCGCTCGTAATCCCTTAACGACCTCACATAAATGCAAGTCTTTCAACCTACTTATATTTTAAAAACCTATCACATTCTTTGATGGTAGAGAATTTGGCTATTGAAAAAAAAATCCAAGTCTTATCTTAGAACTGGAGCGTCTATTAAGTCTTTCTCTTTTAATCACACATTCTCTAGTTTCATGTATTGGATCTTCTTGGAATAGAGGAGACATTTTTAACAATCTAATAAGTATCATGTCACTAGGATATACATTTGCTGGTATGTTATTTTTTCTGAGACTATATGGTCATTTATCTGGTTGGTAAGCACATCAGTTTTTGCAAGTTTACTTAATTTACTCATGGTTAAAATAGGTCTCACACAAGATTGTTTTATGTGAATGGTCAAAATTTGTTCCTTAGAAAGTAGGAAGGGAGAAATTATTTTTTCCTTATAAAACTCCATTTTTCAGTTGTTTATAATTATGCCAAGCTTCAATTTTTGCTATTAGAGCCGTAAAATTATTAGATGTTACGAAAGAAGAATCTAGAATTTAGAGGTGGGAGTTCATAAAAGGTTTTGATGATATAAGGGAGAGGGTTAATTTTTTCGTGCTTTGTAGTGTTTTATCTGCTGAAATTCCGTTCTATTAGACATCACTTTTCCTTTTATGAAAATGTCTCCGCATCCATGTAAGCATATTAAAATAAATATTTGTCTTTATTATCTTCAGGTGTATGGTTTGATTAGATCTTAGAGATTTCTTAGGACAAGATTTTAGGACAGGGGATAATATTGAGGCTCTTTTGATTTAGAGAAACCCAATCAATAATTGGCAGCAGTTTTTAGAACTGTTGGAGCAGCCACGGTAGTGAGACTTCCCTTAAGGATTTGAGAGAAGGTATTTCTTGATTGATCTGGATGGAGGCTCTGCATCAAAATACTCACTCATGTTTGAGAAGAGAACAGGGATGCTACATTGGGATAATAAATGAAGTAACAGGATTCCCTTCCTGTCCATAGCATTTCCAGTAAAAGCTAGACATACTTAGCTTAGTTATCAGACCAGGAATGCCTGTCCCTGTTGGTATCTTGAGATCCAGTGAGTTCAGTGGCCTTAGCATGTTGTATAAAATCATGAAATCAGCCTGCCTGTATTTAGTAGATTGGTTTATTCTTTCTTTCCCTCGATTTCTCTGATTTATGGATTTTGGATTTCTGAAAAAAAGAAATTTTATTTTGTCACTTCTAAAACCCATCTTTTTAGTAATAACTGCAAAAATGATTGTGCATTTGATTAGTAAATACATCTATTTATATTCAGTTTGCTTATATTTTAAGCTGTTTAAGCATGTAGTTTAATGAAGTGCCATTTACTCCAAAGTAGTTACATTTCAACCACAGCACACTATGGGCTGATCCATGAATGCATACATTTCTGCTGAAAATCTAAGTACAAACAAACTGTATAACTGTACTGCTATTATGGTATCCTAGAAATAGATGGATTATTCCAACATATGTTAATTCTTTGTTGGAATGGCAAGGTCCTTGAAGACAGGAGGATATTATCTTTTCAATGTTTGTATTCTTCTTAGAGCTAACACAACTCATTATATAGGGCCCCCAGTCAATCAGTATTTAATAAATTTATAGATGATGTCATCTCAGTGCCACTTAAAGAATTCTGTGAGGGAAAATCAGAGAATATTCTATTGGCATAATGGTTAGGGCACCTGTTTTTGAGGTGTTGTCTTTTCTCAGAAGTTATAGTGCCAGATGTTGGACAGCTCACCTCTGAACCAAGCTTACTAGATAAAAGCGTTACAATTTCACGTGGCCTTGCTGGCTTGGATTCCAGTCTGTGCCTCAGTTTTTCCCTTCTCCCGCCCTAACCCATTCTCCACAGCGACACCAGAGGGGCATTTCCAAAACCCAAATCTCATCATATTCCTTGCTTAAAATTCTTCTACGTAAGAACCTTCCCATCCCCTTTCAAGTGTAGATGAGGTGTCCCCCTCTTCTGTACTTGTATATGTGTGTATCAGAATCCTCACCCCCCAACCAGATGTGTGGATTTATGGGTTATAGACTCTGACGGAGGAACTGACTTTCAGCTTTGTATCCCCACATCCTGCCTTCTACAGAGAGACCCATGAATAGATATCTTCAAATGTTTCTTTATACCTCAACATCATTTTTCACTCAGTAGTATATTATAAATATTTCTGGCTCCATCGTTGAAATAAATCCCTTCACTACATAGATACAGGAGGAGGGCTGGGCCTGCCGCTCAGTTCTCAAGCTGGCCACAATACAGATTTCTCTGAAAGTCAAACAAGAAGGCAGGCTTTGTTATTTCAGGCTTGTGCTAATTTGCATGCTTGTGGGTGCCCTGTTTCATGTAATCGTCCATTAAAATGTGGCATGGAATCTTCATTATTTTTCATATAGAGAGCCCATGCCAATCCAAATCAAAAATCTTAAGCAAATCTACCTTTTCCCTCCTAAATATTAGTCACTTCGAGACAGTTTTGACATCACAGCTTTTGTCCTCAGGTGGAGCTGTTAAAGTTAAATAAGTGCAAATGTCTGTCAAATTCAGTTTTTGCAAGAGTGCACGTACATTTTATACATTGTGAGAAAAGCGTAATTAATAGCTAATTAGGATAATGAAAGTAATATACACCAGATGTAGAGAAGACCTTGTGGAAAATTAGTATGAATTAGATAACATGTGATTTGGTCAAAGCAAGCTTGTTGAGAAGAATTAAAACAGTGGACATGTGGAGGGACAATCGGTAGCTGTCTAGCTCCTACACCTAGGGAATAATTTAATCAAATTTGCTATTGTAATACTCAGGGCTTCAAGCTGTTCCGTTTTCACAAGTTGATAACTTGGGATTTGGGTCCTGATTTGCAGCATTCCTATATGGTCAAGGTTTCGGGTTGAGATGATCACTTATCAAGTAATCTAATAAAAACATCTCCATGTGTGAGGATGGAAAAGCCATGAGAGATCTTGAATACTCTGACTCATACTCCCCATCTTCCAGGTACCACTTAATTAATACAAGTCTAACACTTGTATTAGTAGAAAATGGAGCTCACTTTCTGTTTAGTCTCCATTGGTTGGCAATAATCTAATTTTCCTTTTTTTTTTTACTCCTTCCAGATAGTCACCAGAACTTACAAGAAACTGAAATTCTGTAATTCCTTGGTTGGCTTATATAGCTACATTTTGAAATACTATACACATAGCAATTATAATATTTAACATCTACAAAGACCGTAACACTTACCAGGCATTGTGCTAACCGTTTTACATACATTATGCCATTAATTCCTCATAATAATAAGATGTAGATGTCATCATCATCATCTTTACTATTATTACCATTTTCAGATGAGGTAATTGGTCCATAGACAGAGTAAGTAATTTCCCAAAGGTTACCCAGATAACAGGTGATGGACCTGACATTTGAACTCCAGTACTTTGCCTTCAGACCACTTGCTTTTAACCATTATACATGTACATTAATAATATTGTAAATGATGGGAAGAAAAAATTACATCCTTTTTTAAAATAATTACATAAAGACAAAGAATAGGTGTAGTCTTTTATGTGGTATGTCATCTTTATTAACTTACTTTAATTTTTATCAAAAGTTACTATGGATGTAAGTAGCATAGCAGTAATCTGTGTGATCGGCATTTTTTTCTTCTATTCATTAGTGATTATTAATTTATGAGCTTGGGAAATCTGCTTTTAGGCAGAAATGTTTAGGCCATATTCCAATTCTGAAATGTCTAAGATAAATAGAAACCCAATGACAGACACTAAGAAGTCTGTCAATTACAATGTCATGGATCTGCTCAGGAATTTGCCAAGCATAAATATAAACCTCATAAATATAAAACTCAATTATGGTTAAAATTAATATGTCTAGTCCCAATGAAAACCCTTGAGTTTCTTTCTTTAGTGGTCAAGAGGCACTTTGCTAAATCTGTTTTTTAAGACGAGAAGAACCGTAGATTGAAACGGGCATGTGAAGTCGAGTCAAACCAAGCTTTACATTTAAATTGTTAGTATGGAAGACAAAGTGCGTGACCGATTCTTCAAATATCTTCTCAGTATAGTAACAATTCTAATACCGAGAAAAAGAAAAACTGCATAGTTCCTGTGTAGGTGGACTGTATCTGCTGACTGAGAAATGCCCTCTCAAATCCTGAGATTATTTCTACTTTTAAGTGCTTTTGTGCTTAAGATACTTGTTTTATAGATTTGCCATCAACATGTCACGCAATTTAAATTGTCAACTGAATTCTGTTATAAATCCTCATGGATTACTTTATAGTAAAATCTTATTTGCCTGCCCTCTTAGATAAGGAGAAAAATGAGTCTGTTTTGTTCAGTATACTTTGAAAGTCTCCTTCCTGTCTAGTCAGGGTTACGAGAAGTGCTTTCTAAGAGATGCTATGTTTTTTATCTTACCTGACTTCCATACTTTTTTACAGAGACTTGGGATTCTGGAAACCTTTATTTAGTGTCATGCTTCTTCAACTGAATGGCAAACTCTCTCAAAGTTACTTTTTTGTCAGTTGTTTTACTGTTTGAACATATGTGTCTTAGAAAATAATTATAATAGGAATATAGTATATTCCCTTTTAATGAGACGCTGTTGAATAATCAAATGAAATGGTGAAATAAATTTTAAATTCATGGGAAAATGTTTTTAAAAGAGAAAAGTTATGCCTGCATGTAGAAATAAAGATGAAAATATATGAATTGACAATCAGTGTAATAAACTCAAAGATTGTTTCTTTTGGGGCAGAGGACAATAAATTTTAGAAATCTCATCACTCAAAGACTTTTTGATTACATATAAATAAGATTAAGATTGATAAATGCTGGGTAAAAATTAGTAAGATATTAAACTTAAAAGAATGTCACACAGAGCAGAATGGAATCCAGATAGGTTATAATTCTGTGTAATTGATAAATAAATCCAAGAACTCTTTGTTTGTAAAGTGTAAAAGCACAATAAACGTAGAAAAACTGTAAGAACTAATAAGAAATTTCAGTAAAAATTCAGTAGGATAAAAGATTAAGCATACAAAACAAATAATTTTCTTATATGCGATTCATAACCTGTTAGAAAATATAACTGTGAAAGGTCCATAATGAAAAGCAAAAAAAAAG
Source organism: Camelus bactrianus (assembly GCF_048773025.1). NCBI lineage: Eukaryota > Metazoa > Chordata > Mammalia > Artiodactyla > Camelidae > Camelus > Camelus bactrianus. Next base: position 60,828,566 of record NC_133543.1, read on the forward strand.
ATATGTTTCATAATAAACATGAAATGAATCAAATCAAATCAAATCGTTACTGAGAAATATAAAAAGAGAACTTGAATAAGTTGAGAGAGCTGTCGGATTTCTTCAAGTCTACTACAGGGAAATGTTAAATAGGATAAAATGATTAGCACTTTGAAATGACTTACAAAGAGTTATAACGGAAAACACTTATGTTAGAATGTCAAGTTATGAAGAGTATGCATAGAAAATAACAACAGAAAATATGCCCAAATGTAGACTTTTATAACTATTATTGGATGGTTATAGTTTTTCATTTTTAATACATTTTTTGTTTTTTTCTAATAAACATGAATACTTTTGTATTGTGCAAAAATATACAGTTCAATTTTTTAACAATTTGGATTAAAAGGTAAGGGTTTTCTTTGACTTCCATATGTTGTGTTTGGCCTTATGTAGGAAAGGAGTGGATTTATATATATGTATTTTATTTACATGCTTTTTTTTGTTATTAATTCATACGATTTTAAATTTCCTTAGAAAGACGTGCGGGACATCCTCACCCCAATTCAGATTGAAGCTGCTTACCACCTGGGGCATCATGTTCTCAGTAAACAAAGTACAGAGGAATTCCCACCACTTCAGCCAATTCTTCAGCAGAAGAAAGAAAAGGACATGATTGAAAAAACAGTAGGAATATTTTACTTTATTTGAAAAATTATGTGACATATAACTAAAGAATTTAAAAAAAAATATTGCATAGTTCTGGGGAAATGAACTCTCTCTCTGAATCCTTTTAAATTTTTTATGAATTTGTTTTAAAAGAAGATTTATATGTCTTGTTTTCCATTTTTCTTTGTTTTTTATATTCTCTGTGGGATATTGAGCTGAATACTTTTAAATATGCATTTAGTCATAGCAGTGTTTTCCCATATACATAAAATGTTTATTTTCTCTCCTCCATGCCTCGCCAGTGAAGAAAATACATTTCTAGAGAGCTCTCATAATGGAAGTGAGTTGCATTCATGAGTTAGTTATTCACTGTCGCCATGTGTGTGCAGCTTATTTTTCTTTCTCATTTTGTCTCTTTCTCATTTTGTCTCCCTCTCACTCACCCTACCCACAGATACACTCATGTCCTGTTAGTCAGATTTTACTCATTTATAAACATGTGTATTTATGTTACACAACAATTTCTCTTTTTAAACTTAGCTGTATGCTATTCAGCCACATCCCAGGATCCAGTTGGATTTTGAGACAGATCCTGCATTCTAACCAGTGAACTGCTTTTTAAAATTTATCCCAAAATGTATCAGTTTCACTGATGGTGTTTTTATTCCTGGGAGTCCAGTTGTTCAGACTTTCACTGTCCAACAACACAAAGACAGCCAACAGGATGTTTGGGGGCATGGTAAAAGCATTCATTAAACCATTCACTAATGGCACACAGACTGCAAAAGATGAAAGGGACATTTCAAGGTCTACTTCATATCCTGTCCAGACAAAATTGCCCGAGTCACTTTAAGATATTTGAGCTTACAATCACCACTGTCTGGTCTATGGTACTAGATCAAATGAAGATAATAACTTAAGATCAAATACCCTCTATACCCTTGTGTGAAAGTACTAATGGAAGTCGGGTTTTTTTACTCTTCTGTTGAACTTCAGTTTTCAGCGTCAACTACTTTTAAGTGTCTTTACTAATGAACGTCTCAGTATTTTAAGTACACAAGTCAAAACCTCAGCAATTTGAGTTATATGAGAATAATCTACATTTTGACTCATAGAACAACCTACTTTACAAATAAGAATAGTAGAAAAAATTGTGTCCTTAATCAGCTAGAGAATGACTTGCACGTTCCCTGTGCTCCCCCCGGGTGTAGACAGTCTCTGGTCTGATGTGCCGTTTGACAGCACTCTCCTCACTCCCAGTTTTAGGAGCCTGGCTCCTTTTCTGACTTTCTAGGTTTCTTTTCCACATCTCTCCCTCTTTCACCTGTTCCTCTCAGCTTCCTCTCTTTGAATCTCTCCCTGTTTTTCTCTTTGTCCAGCTTATTACACCTCAGGGCTTCCTAGCTACCTTGTAGTATCTCTGGGTCCTATTAAAATGGTCAGAATTCAGTAAATTCTGGAACCTCTTGATAGACTGTCATGTAATTTTGTCCACCGTCTCCTTAAAGTAAAATTTCTAGATTTTTATATTTTATTATTTTCAGCAAATATAAAATCACTGTTCTACCATCTGAAAATTCAGTGTCATGCTTACGCATATTAAGTGGGCTCAAACTGCAGCAAATTGAGAGGAACTCAATGAAGAAACTCTTAGCAGCACAGGGTTTAAACACTACATTGGTTACTACCATAGTTGGATTAAACTTTTGTTACACAACTATTATGAAAGAAAAAAATTTTTTTCACTTAACAAACTTAGGCTTTAAATATACTCATTTGGGAAACTTGGTTTTTTTTAGCCCTGGAATTGTTTGTCATTTGAATCTACTGATGAATTCTCTTCAAAAGGGATAAAATAATTATCAATTTGACATATTAATTTTATTTTTTCTCATGTATTGTAGCTGTTTTATTCTTTAAAAAACATAGAAATACACCCACTGATTGAACTGAAATAAACAATACTGTCATATTTAATTTCCAGATAAACTTTGCAAGATTTTGTGCCCACGAAAATTGTTCTGCTGATTTACAGGTTTCTGCAAAAATTGGATTTTTGAAGTAAGTGTAGTTTATTCTCTGTTCTTAATCAAGATGGGTAACTGGTGTGTGCATGTGGGTTCTAAAGAGAAAGGGACTAATAACTAGTCCTTTGGGGTTAGCATTTACAGACCTGGCAAAGAACAGCATTCTGCTGACAGAGATTAAGTGATCTATACATCATTCACATAATTACACACCCAAAGACAATCATTTTTTGAAAGAATGAGAGTATGTGAGCACCATAGTTTTTTCAAGCATGTTTTGATCTTTTATTGATAACTCAGAAGATATTTCAGGATTTAACTATGCTTTGGGTTATTGTTATTGTATTTGTAGTTATAGTTTAGACATTTGTTAAGTGCCTGTTTAATAGAGTTTTGGTGGCAAAATGAGCTAACCTTTACCATATAATTCTTAGTATTTTATTGTCCAAAAACTGGTTACATAATTCAGACTGATGGACAAAACAAAGAAATCCCTAAATAAAAATATGACACATTTGAAAAGGAATAAACCATCTTGTTCTTATAAATCCATAGACAGGAAACAGGAAAAAGAAAATACATGTAATGTGCTTAGAACAGTTCACACAGTGAAAACCAGATAAATGTTGGTGGCTGTTGTTACTTTATGATGAGAAATAAACCATTGTAGTTTTGTATCATGTCTAGATCCCCTGTATAGAAATTGTTCGGCATGTCAGAGGGAAGATGTGCAAATGAGGACTGGAGAGAGAGAACCCACACTTCAGGCTAAGAGCTGGTTGTATGTGGAAGGTGAAGGAGGCAGAGGAGGAGGCACCAGTGGCAGGGCAGGAAAATGGGAGACTGTTCTGGGGAGGTCAGGATATAAAGGAGCAGGTTTGAATTGTAGTGTGTTGAATTTGGTGAGATTTCTGTATGTAGCTCTCCACTGGAAAATCTAGTTCAGGATTCTTTCTATTTGGGGGTCCTCTTGACATCAGTGACTTAGAAGAATGCCTGGGGGTGGAAATGTGAATTTGACAGAGAAAAGAACTAAGGATCAAATCTGGTAGGAAGGGGTTAAATTTTATTTAAAGAGCTTAAAAAGAGTAGGGTGTCACCCTTGGAGACTGAAAATGTATCTTCATAGAACTCAGAGGAGAACCAAGTCCACGGTGAAGTAGCCAATGGAGACTACAAAAAGCGGGACTTCGTATTGTAATTTTATAGAGATCAGACAGCATAGTGACTAAGGAAAGGTCATGGAAGTTGGCGTTTAAAATGTGACTGGTGGGGGGAAATAGAATGTCACTGGCAAATTTTAACAGAAATTTCAGTGCGGTCATAGCTAAATGACACAGTTCGTGATTACGGGAAGGGGGATATACCAGGAACAAGTAGGTTCAAGTGAATTTGTATGTATTTATCAAGTATTATTTATTTAATCATGGGAAAATATAAACAAGTGTGAGGATCAAAGGCCTGGGAAAGAATAAATTGAAGAGAGAAATCTGCTTAAATGTAGAGGACACTCTTCAGACCTTACTCAGACTCTTGTCTTAAGCATTTGACGGCTGTTCACTTCCTTTTTTGAGCATCCTTTACTTTAACTTCCATGGTGCCACCTACTCCCATTCTCCCTTTATTTCTGTGGTCCCTCCTTCGCAGTTGTGTTGGGAAGGTCACTGATTTGGGCTCAGAAGATATTACTGAAAATGCTTCTTTCCTGAAGAACGAAAGTACACCTTACTGAATTAAGATACAAAATCATTAGCTTAATTGACTTACTAGTTTTTCTTCATGACGTATTTCTCACAATAAGAAATTGTATGATCTACTTTGCATTTTTAATTTGAAGATAATGTTTCTGATAGTCTGAATCTCAAGTTCTTTATGATTTTAAGTGGCAGCCAGTGGAAGGGCAGGCAGTATTTGTCCAAGTGTGGTCCTTGAGTCCCCTTCACAGGAATCACCTGGAATGCTTGATAGAAATGCAGGTTCCTAGGCCTCTGTCCATCCAAGTCAGAATCTATAAGGACCAGGCCCAAAACATGTGTTATTAATAGAGCTATAAGTGGCAGTTCTCAAACTAAAATCTGGCAACCAATGTTGTGATTTTGATTTGAAGTCAAACAAACTGGTTCAAGTTTATCTACCATTTACTACCTGAATGACCTTTTTAGAGAAGCCTTTCAACCTCTGTAAACTTCCTTCTTCATTGATAAGAAGGTAAAATAGTACCTCTTGTGTAAGTTTGTCTTAAAAATCAGGTGCAGTGGTGCAGGCCAGGTGCACGGCACCAAGTCGGGGATGCATGAAGATTCGATAACAGTTGTTCCCTTTGGTAACGTGGTTGGCGTATTTATAGGCCGTGATAAAAAATGTTTTATCTTGGTCATAAGATGAAATATTGCCAATGAGTTCTAAACATTTTCTGCACATGTCTTGGTTATTTATCCAGAGCTTACTGTTTCCTTGTATCCCGAGACAGTCGGTAGTCTTCGGTTGTGTGAGGTCTGAAGCGGCCTGAATGCCAGGGTAAAGTGTAAGCCCCTCATCTTTTGCATCAGTTAGGAAAGCGACAGGCTGCTTCTGCTAGGTAAATAACTTACCTGAAGAATTTTCAAATGAAAACTCTTCTAATTAATTTTTAGGCTTGCGGTGAAGGATTCTGACAAACTACTTGCCCTTTTAATCAATTATACTCAATATCAGACAAAAATGCACCTTTCCCACCTAGGCGTCCTCTCCCCCTAATCAGTCAGGGTAGGCGCATTGTGACCGTGTGTCCCATGCCTTCTCCCAGCTCGAACTCCATTGGCACTAACAGTATTTCTGTGCCTCAGAGCTGCGGACCTGCTTTAGGGAAGTATATATACTCAGTACAGAGTATGAGTTTCTGATGACGGCAAACAGGACTGCCGGCAGCAAGCTAAACCGTGCTGATGCGCTCGGCCTCGTGTCCTCACTAAGTTGAGGCTGCCTCCTGAATCTGTAAATCCTCAGGGCAGTAAACCACGTTCAGATGGGCTTACACTGCAAGACAAAGATTAACGAATAGGACTTTTATCAAAATCATAGAGTAGCAGGCATTAGCCATCACATGGGCACCTTAAAATCAACTCTCTCATACAGATGACCGATCTCAGTGACACTCCTCCCCTCCGTGCCTCCGTCGTGCTTCCAGGGTGTAAGTGATGGAGGCTTTTCCTGAACAAAAGTGCTCTCATATCAGCTAGGAATGCTTTTAACTGCAAGTATCAGAGTACCTGACTGATGGTAACTTAAAAAATAAAGGCATTTAGTTACTTTGCATAGTAAGCAGTCTGGAGGAGATAGTTGCAGGTTTACTGAGAAGCTACCAAAATCTGGACATTGATGGTTCATGGTTATCTTTCCCGTTCTCTTGGCTTTTCCCTCATGACCATCACATGGCTGTTGTGGCACCAAGGATCCCAATAAACAGAAAGGGGCAAGGGCAAAATTCCGTGTCCTCTTGAGGCTGTCTTTCCAGGAAAGGAAGTGCCTGAGCAGGCTTCTTATTCTGATTAACTAGACCGGTGTTGCGTGCTCCCCTCTGGAATCGATCCTGGCTGAAGGAGGGTGGAGTCATCCTGATTATAGCAGGTCAATCATAATTCATTCCCTAAAGCTGAACTAGGGGCTTTGCTTCAGCAGTATCAAGGGAGTACCACCTATATAGCCTGAACAGTGCAGGGTTCTGCGCGCAGCTAAGAAGGGAAATCATTGTTGAGTAGGCGGCGAGCAGTGTGTAACATCTACCAGTGTACTGTTACCCCCAAAAGAGTGAGTCTAAAAAAACTATTTTTAAAGTGCAAATAGTAAGAATATATGCCCCACTGATGTCAACAGACTTTTGGGAAGATGAATTAGATGCTTTATACACTAAACAGTCTAATGACTAGTTTAATCTTCTAATCCATGTTCTTTTGCTGTCCTCCTTGGGGGTCTCAATGAGTTTGTCATTATTCAGTAAAATCTCCTTAAATGTCAGGTGGCTGATATATTCCTGTTGATGAGAATTTTCCAATATTTTTTTTCCTGAGGTCAGTAGTAAAGAAAAAGGACAGAATTTTGCTCGGGCCTGTAGGCCACCTGCTGCAGGCTAGCTTTTGGTCAGGTAAATGACTCGTGTATCTTGACATGGGTACGTATCAGTTTCTGTTATATTTTATTCTAGCATCTTGATTAAAAACATGTTCTGTATGAAGCAGTCATTCATCTTGTCGAGGCAAAGTGCATTCATTATCCTAAGGCTTGGGGAGCACTTCTCACGAAAACAAAACAATGTCATACAGTCAGGAAAAACATAGAGCCTGGTGCTGAAATGCATCAATTTTTCTATTTTTCCTCTTTCACTTATTAAGTTATGATTCTGTATGTACACAGTACCTTGATTTGTCTAAATTACGTGGATTCTAGGCTGCTTTGTAAATTTCAAGCCTGCATTATGCATGTTTTAATGAAGAATGAGCTGCGATTCCTGGGGAAAGCTCTGGTTCAGCCTTGTCGCACTTCCAGATGTGCACCTGGTCCTTTATTATGTCTCACATGCAAAGCTGGTGGGTATCTGTCTGATGGCACCTCATTAATGAATCCACATACAGTAAGGTGTGTGTGTGTGTGTGTGTGTGTGTGTGTGTGTGTGTATATATATATTCAAAGAGAAGAATAGAATTGTAATTATGGTAATATGGCAAAATAGCTTAAAAATGGAAAATAGACCAGGAGCCTCACTGCTGAAACGTGAACATTGTGCTTCTCTTTAATTTGCTGTTGTCTTGGAACCTAGCTGTTTATGCAGTGCTTTCACCTTCTGTTGCTTGTCTAAGTGCCAACTTCTTTCCCAAAGGTGTTCAGTGACTAATGCTTTGGTTACAAGCCAGAATATTTTATAAATGTCTATTTCTAGGCAGCTCTTCTACAAGTCTTAATTAAACTTTAATGTCAAACTGAAGTTTACTCTCGGAACCACTCTGGTTCCTTTAGTTGTAACGTGGTTATAGAAAAGTAGGGGGAGTGTAGGGCCGCTGTATTCCAGCGCGCTTCCCCTCTGCCGTTTAACACAGTGCCACCAAGCAGGTGCGCCCTTATGTAACACAAAGGTTTACAACGCAAGAATGAGTAAATCACAGCCATTCCCTGAAATGTTGGGAGAAATAGCACACCATCACTGAGTCAGTCTTCCACCCTGAAATGACAGCCATGGTTTAGAACAGTTACTGCCTTGTTAATGATCCTGCATCTTCCAGAAATATCCACCTTCTCAAACGCAGGGATCAGAAGCTAGAAATGCTACACAGGGATATGGTCTTCATTCCTTTCTCCTCGATGTCTTGAGTACTCCTCTCATCCTATGCCGTCTGAATAATGAAGCTTCTGTTACTGTCAGAATAATACAGATTTTACACACAGTAATATTATGTTGCGTGCTTATTTTGAAACTAATTAGATTCCTCAGTCAGATTGCTCAGAGGCAGAGCCAGCAAACTTTTTACATGAAGGGACAGATAGTAAATATTTTAGGCTTTCTGGGACAGAAATCTGTCTCAACTGCTCAACTCTGCTGTCACAGTGCAGAAGTGGCCACAGACGAATGAGCATGGCTGTGTTCCAATAAACCTTTATTTACAGGAGCAGGCAGTGGTCCAAATTTGGCCTTCAGGCAGAAGTTTTTGAACCCCTACTCTATGGTACGCTTACTTTTTAAATGACAATCCTGTAGGACTTTTTTTAGTTTTCATTATTTAAATAGAGTTCCTTACAGTACATTTTATTTTTTAAATATAATTTGTTAGTAAGATTTTTAGCTGGTTGCCAGATTTAGAGATTTTTCAGGAATTAATCCTGGGATAACAAATCATAAGTTCTGTTCATAGAAGGATAGACAGACTAACACAACAGAATTACATATATATATATATATATATATATATATATATATATATATATATATATATATATTTTTTTTTTTTTTTTTTACTGAAATACTATAAAAGCTCCAACTGGAATTGCTAAAATTCCCAATGGTAGTTGAAAGGATAAGTAAAATGTGGTATATTGGCAAAACTGAATATATACACCAGTGAGAATGAATAATTTACAACTCCATGCAGCAATATAGATTAATCTTACAAAATTTTGAGTAAAGAATGTCAGATACTCAAAGACTGCATATTCAGTGATTCCATTTGTATGAAATATAAAACTGGGCAAAGCCAGTCTATACTAGTAAATGTAAGATATCAGGTGGGGGCAGTAACTGGAAGGGGGCACAGGGTATTTCTTTGGTGCTGGCAGTAGATTTTACGTTTTTCTTGATCTCGGTGATGGTTTAATGCATGTATTCAGTTTATAAGAATTCGCTGAGCACTTAGGACGTATGCACTTTTCTGTATGGACATTCTAGTTTGATAAGTAAGTTTCAAGTGGAAAAAAATTAGGATAAGAATGAAAGAACTTTTAGGCATTAAGTGAAATGTCCAGTTTCTTAGATCTATGTTATTAGAGGTATAAAAGTGGGGTGAAGTGTCCAAAATTATCATTTTGTGTGCTCATAGTAATTTTTATAATTATTTTAAATTATAATTTAAGTTATAATTAAAATTATAATTAATAACTTGAGGTTCATAATTGTTACTCTTTTCATTAACAATGTTGCTGTTAATTTATTGGTTAACTCAATAGTTGGATGGCCACCAAAACATCAGGTTGTGGGTGGAGTGCAGGTCACAGGACGGGTAGTAGTGGATGTTTAATTTATCTTAATGAAACATTTGGAACTGGTATACCATCACAGAACAGATAAGCATGGCTGTAATTTCATAGCATCATAATGAGTTCATAAACCTTTAAAAGTCACTTATCCAGTAATTTCCTCAGTTTTTCAGACTTTTTTTAGTGTCATCCAACCCTTTTCAATGTTTGATATACTCACATACCACACATATATTTTGAACACTAATTGTGTTGCTAGCTTCTGAGAAAACAATGATAATCGTGACCACCAGACATCTTCTCTCCAGAACTTATTCTAGTGGTGAAAAAAACCAGACAGTGTGAACATATTGCGTTGCAGGGGTGCCCAGCGTGCAGGGCAGTGGGAGAGAGAGAAGCCACTTTTGTTAGGGGTGCACAATGCTGGGTGAAGGGGGTTAGCAGTGAGAGTCAGCTGGGAGAACTTCTAAGAAGTCTTGACACTGGCACATAAGCTGGGTTAACCAGATGGATGAATAGGAAAGATGTGGAAGGCAGAGGGATAGCTTAAAGTAAGGCACAAAACACAGTGTTTGGACCCCTGGCTTTAGTTAAGCATGGCTAAGGCAAAGGAATGAGTTGGAATGACTGCAGTGGAAAGTGAGGCAGGAACTGTCTCTCGGGCTGCATCTGCCATGCTAATCAGAACTCTATCTTGAAGTTACTAGAGGACATTAAGCAGGCATATGACATTATCAAGTTTGCTTTTGGGAAAGTGACACCTCCCACCCTCTTCCCCCCATGGCTGGCAGCGTGAAAATTGGAGGAGGACTGAGAAATCAATTAAGAGTATAATCCAAGTTAACTCAGGTTCAATCATGAAATTTTCAGATCTTCTTTATTTAAAAAATTGTTGTAAATCTTCATTCATTTCAACCTAAATAACCGGAATAGTAGAAAAGCAAGAAAATGCCTTTGCTAACCCCGGGTGAAAGTTCCCTGCCCTGGTCTCCCAGAGCCTTTCGTTCATAACTCTTTGCATGTATTTCTAATATTTGCAGTTGTTCATCAGTCTGTCCTTTATATGCTCAACAAAGATGGGAATTTTTTAAGCTATTTTTGTATCAGGGAGTAGTAGACATAATGATTTCTTACACAGAAGCTTTCAGTTAAAATCAGCCATTCTTCATCTTTAACCAGTAATGCTTAAAAGCATAAATTTTGAAACTTGTTCTTTAACTCTATCCTTGAACACTGTCTTAAATCAATTCACAAATAACTATTAAACGCCTACTATGTGCTTTACATTTACACACACAGTTTCTTAAACACAGTTCTTTGATACAGATGTTGATTAGAATGATACAATATAAACATTGAAGAAACTTTCTAAACTCTAAATTGCCAGGTGAATGTTTACCTTTCTTATTATTATGATTATCCTCATCAGATATTTTGCTTCGGGTCACATTCTTCTCTGGTTGAACCAATTTTTCTAAATGTTACATTCTTTAACATCTAAGTCTGTCTTTGAGAACTCATAGAATCATAATATTCGGTAACTGAAGTTTTCTTTGAGCTCTCTTAACCCTCTAAGTGGCCAAGAGAATTGTTTGTGCAGGCGTTTGCCCTGAGACTCTAGAAATTGTACCTTGAATACATCCCTTAAATCCCAGGGTGCTCAGGATTTCATAGAATGTGCATGAGCCAAATATTCACTGAATAGTAGGTATTATTACAGATGGGTTGACTGTCTTTAAAATGCTAAACGACCTCTCATCCAGAAGAACTGGGGCCAGAGCTGGAACTTGAAGTCACTTACGTGTTTGCATCTGCAGCAGTTCTCTTCCCAGTTCACAGGATGGTGAAGCCTTTCTGCAGTTTGGTTTTTAAAGTGGTCTAGTTATCAGTAGAGGCGACCAACCTGCCTTAAGAAACTAATTCTAGTCCAGCATATTTTAGTGGCACCCACTTGCTGGCCACAGCAGTCCTTTTCCATGCCGTGCTCACTTCCACCCCAGCATTCTGTTTTGGTGGAAATTGTCTCTCTATTCTCCTTTCCTCCCCGTTTCCCCCAGATCCCTCTTTGGCTTGGGCAGCAGCTAGTTCAATATCTATGCAAGGATAAAGAAAAAAAAGAGAAAAAGGCTTCTTTTAGAAAAATACTTTGATATAATCAGGCAAATATGTTAAAATGATAGAAGCAAGAAGTTAAACAGAAAAGTCAAACAGAAAGCAGACTAGTTTAATTGTAAGAGTTAGGCAGTTAGGTAAGTGGGGGCACCAGGCAGACAGGTGGAGGAGAGGGAGGATGGTCTGGAAGATGGTGTTATGCCCGCCTCCAGCATAAAGGAACTTTACTTCTTCTAAGTGAGTGCCAGGAAGAAATCAGTTAAAACTCAACAGCCATGACGGCACAGTAGTGGAAAGGACTTAACCAGACACGACCCAATGTTCATTGCGTTATAATTAGCATTGTGGTTTAGGCACACCCCCCCCAAGGGTTTTTTGGTGTACACTACGGGTCAGAACATGTGCAGAAGGGGCCAAACATACTAAGCATTCCAGGGGCAAGAGCCATCAACCAATCAAGAGACCACCTCTAAGCCAGAGTATAGGAGAAAGGGGAGACCGAAACCTCCGCCTTTCCTCCCTTGGGTCAGCCCGCCTCCCGCTCTGGAGGGTGTACCTATCTTTTCCTAAATAAATCCTTTGAAATCTTTTGCTACAACAGTGCACTCCATCTCCCGTCTGTAATCTTGTCTTTCAGGTAAAACAAGGACTGGGGTCTTTTCTTTATCTTTAGGTAACATAACTAACTAAAAAAAAAAAAACCCACAAACTTCTCTTGGCTAAGTGAATTTATCTGAAAAAATGGGAAATTGAGTTCTTTTTAACATGGATTTACATCTACTTTCATGGGGTCATCTCCCATGGTTGTGTTTCCAAATTAATTTTTTGTTTGGGATAAGTAAATGAAGAAATGGGATTTTTAGTTTCTAAACAAAAACTAAATAATATTACTTAATTTTTAGGCCGCATGAAAACAAAACTTATCTCGCTGTTGGAAGCATGAAGACGTTAATGCTGAACGTGTCCTTGTTTAATGCCGGAGATGACGCATATGAGACAACTCTGCATATCCGACTGCCCACCGGTCTCTACTTCATTAAGATTTTAGATCTGGTAAGCATAGAAAACTCTGCAATTTATTTATATGCCTATTTGTTTATCCCAGAAGTGAACACAAAAGAGTCTTCCAAGAAAATAAATTCTTTGGGGATGATTTTCTTTTCACAAACCATCCTTTAAACATGTGACCAGTTTCTTGTTCCTTCCAACTAGACCAGTTGTTCCATTTTTCCTTTAGGAAGAGAAACAAATAAACTGTGAAGTAACAGACAGCTCTGGCATAGTAAAACTTGACTGCAGGGTGGGTTATATATATGTAGATCATCTATCAAAGGTAAGCATTTCACATTTTTGTTACTAACATGAATATAAAATACTTCATGTTTTTCCTCTGTGCTGCATACAAATAATTTGTTATTACATTATTATTGTTGTTGTTGTTGTTGTTGTTGTTGTTATTATTATTATTTACTTAGGGTAAGTAGCTAAGTGATGAAATAAAACCAAAACTACCTGGGCTTGAGATCTTTGGGATTGTGTTTACATTCTTGGCAGTGTTCACTATTTAAAAAAAAAAAAATGGGCACATGTTTATGTCAAGCAGGCACATGAATGTGTCAGAATTCTGCTCCCCGGTGTCACCCTTCCCCCTCCCCCGGCCCCGAACCTCACCCCAGGTGGTCCTGTCTGCTGGGCATGTTACCTCTGCTGTACAAAAAGGTGTTTCTGGCAAGAGGCCTCACTCAAGTTGTTAAAGCATCTCCATTTTGTCAGTCCAGATTTGCCTGTCTTTACATTCAGAGGAGGCTTTGTCTCTGAATATCACTTGTGGAAATGCTGGTGCTTTAAAATTGCTACAAACCCACCAGCTTCCCCATAGCTAGCTACCTGAGTGAGGGGTAGCCTACTCGTTTAGAACATCATTTCAAATTTGCACTTCACAGAACATAAACAATAAGAAAAATTAAAATTATAAAAAAAATCTTGTACTTTATATATGTGTCTCTGCGTGCTTTAGATTATTTTTAAAATGGGTGCTTCTGTCTGTGTTTTTCAGATAGATTTCAGCTTTCTCCTGGATGCCAGCTCACTCAGCAGAGCAGAAGAGGATCTCAACATCACAGTGCACGCCGCCTGGTATATTGCATTATGAAAAAATAACTGTGCCAAAGGAAATGAACCCCTGACTTTTTTGGTGGCCCGGGGGGGTGACCTTAGGGAAACCATGGAGCAGTGTTCCACTGTCTGCAGGAGAAAAATTCTCTTATGTGATCTGTTAAAACAAACCAAAACACCCTCTAACCAACATAGAAGCAATTATCTGTGTAAAATAATGAGAGTAAATTTCTGCCAACTCTGACATAAAAATTTCTTGCTATAGCTTCTACTTTTATCCCCACTCCTTAAAAAGGGTTCTGTACACCAACCTCCAAGTATATAAGGTATATACATGGGGTGTAATTAGTTCTTTGAAGATGATTTTTTGCTGGCTGGATTCTAAGGCAGTGTTTCTTGTTTGCTTCTGTAGCGAAAATGAAGGGGAGGTAGGCAACCTGAGGCGTAACAAAGCGACTCTGACAATCCCTCTCAAGTATGAAGTCCTGCTGACTGTTCACGGGTAAGTAGATATGGAGGCCTCCTGTAAAACTGAGCTGATTCTAAATTCCGTCAATTCTTAAATTATTGGTCAAAACCATATTTAAATATTTTTAGGGAGACTTTATTTTCTGTCTCTTGATAATTACCCCAGTGTTGTAGTCCAGTGCTTAGCTGCTCATTATTTTAACCCACTCGTTAGTCATCACTGAGATCACCTCAAACGAATGCCCCGAAGGTGATTCCTTTCTGGAATAACCTCTAGCGGGTGACCCAGCCTGTCAGTGGTAGCTGTGTAGACCGGGGCCCCAGAGTGACGGGGAGCAGTTTGGTAGTCATGCTCAGTGGCCATGGCAAGCGTGAAGTTCAGAGAGGTGTCAGCTTGGCCAAATCACCATTCTCCAGAACCTGCGCCTACTTAGGCGATAAATGAATTGAGACACTAGAAAGCAGGCTACAAGGTGTCCCTTGTCCACTCTTTATACCCAGGAATTAGAGTTCCTTACCCTCGGCCCCAGAGCCAGCATTCACTGATTCCTGCCAATTTTAGCAACTGTTTGAGGGGACTCTCCTCTGATCCAGGAAGGAGATGTGACAGAAAAAAATTAGAGTATTAAGAGCACCTTTTGTGATTCTACTGGAAATTATTGAGCCCATTCATCTTTGTTGAAAAGCACATTTTCAAAGCAACAGAAGGTAGGAGATGGAGAACCAGTAGACAGATGAGCTTTTCTTGTTGCTCTAAATATAAAGCATCCCCAATCATTTTTAACCACCCATAAACATGGCATATAGTTATATAAAAATAAGTGTCTGAAACTAGTGGAACTGAGTCTCACAAGTTTGTGAGATAAAACAAGCAGGAGAAAAGGGAGCCATTCCAGAGAGAGTATTGGAGAGCAAAGAAAAGCCAGTTGGGGGGTTTTGTTCACCAGCTTGGCCCTTGCAGTAAAGCTTTCTCTGCTCCAAACTTGGGCAGGGGTGCGGAGCCGACTGCATGTTTCCCGGTTTGGAATACTTACCTCGTCTTGCCTCCTTGATTTGGTTGTGATGAGTGTGTCATCCTATTTTTCCATTGTCTACATCTTGTTATTGTGGGCAAGGAATGCTCTACTACTATTAAGCTGCCTAAACCTACAACATTTGAATATTTCTGATTTCTTTCCTGTAATACCTCATCAAATAAGACAGTTAAATTAAATCTGAATTTGTTTCTGTCAGGTTTGTAAACCCACCTTCGTTTGTGTATGGACCAAAGGAGGAAGACGAGCCTGAAATGTGTGTGGCAGAAAAGATGAACTTCACTTTCCACGTAAGAAAAGTTGATCGTGTTGACTTTTGTAACAAACTGAAAGAATGTTACTGATGCTTTGCTCCAGAGGACATCATGTAGGTGTGATGTCCCCTGGCTTCGCAGGACCACAGCTGGCCAATGGTAGGGAGGGAGCTGTGGCAGGGTACTCACACCCTTGCCTCTCGGGCCCCTGCTCCTCCTTTCCTATCTGTCTTGTCCCTGTAACTGCAGCCCGTTCTCCTTGTGCAGATGGGAGCGAGCAAGCGGGAGCAGCGGTAGTGCCTGAAACAGGCACAATTAGGGGAGGAAGTGAATCCGCAAGAGATGCATACAGAAGTCAGGACAGGTGAAGCAAAGGCATCTTGGGGTGCAAACCGGCGAAATCTCTTCTGGGTTTGAGCTTTACACAAGCCCTAACCTCACCAAGTAATGGAAGCTTCCATCTGCCTTTCCAATTAAGGTCCGCTTACAGCCTTTCAGGCCACAGGTGTATGCCCTGTGACATGTGATGCATCATTTATTAAATAATCTGCTTAAAAGGAGTGCTATCATCATCCAGAAGCATTCATATACTAATATAAAGATTAACTATTATTAAATAAATTTTTTACTTTCAAACTGAGATTTTGGGTGCATCGTGGATGCTGATGTTGAGTAAGTAACTGGAAGTAATGTTCACAAAAATACCTTTTGAACCAAAAGCACTACTCACACCTTCTTAGAGCTACAGAACAGTCTATAGAATGTGAGTGAGTCTAGATTAGGTACATTATGATATTTTGTAAAGCAGTGCTTTCCCAAATATATGTCAGAATCCCTTGAGATGTTTCATCCAAAGTGCAAATTCTTGGGTACTGCCCCAGATTCGGGGAATAAATGATCTTGAAATTCTATCGAGTGTATACTCAAGTGGTGGTTATCCTAGTATAAACTGGTGTTGGAAAAATGTAGCTGTCTGCTTTGAAGACCAAGAAATGCTCCTGTCTCAGTTCATGGGGGGTTTATGTTCTGTAAAACAGAGATTATGTTGGATGCTCAAAGGCCTATTTATTAATTTACAATTAATAGTTGACAAATATTTTCTGGTTAAATTACAATGGAATGACTGGGCCTGGAGATACTTTTCAGTCTGTAGGCTTGGTGAGTTGTCCGTGTATAAAGATGGAGGTTGAATGTTACCAGGCAAACGTGGAAGAAGAAAATTGTAGGTGAGATTGGTTATTTGCTGGCATCGGGAAGGCCTTGTCCAAAGGTCTGGGCAGTCCCCGGTGCTGACACTGCCTTTTGCAACTGCCCTGTGTTTCCAAGGTCTGGCAATTACCATGTGTCCCAAAGCCAGAGACACATTCTCCTCACCTACATCGTATGCATTTGAAAGATGCTTGTAATCTATCAGTCACACTATTTCAGTTAGATTATTTATAGCATATTTCTTCTCCAACTTACTGTATTGTTTCTATAGTTAAGCTCTCAGGAGGCAATTATTTTGGCCCAACTTCCTCTTTCAGGGTTCTGCAATCCCCTAGTTTATCACCAACAATGAAATGTCATCTTCTTATACATTATTATTAAAAACCTGTTTTATTTTTTCTAAAACCCAGTAATCTCCCCTCTTCTGATTTTCTGAGTGCATCAGCATTATAATTATCCTGAATTAAAAAATATTTTTATTCACTTACTGCTGCTGCTGATTCTCTCAGCACAGAGCAATTCTGTGAAACCAATATAGAATTTAGAATTAGAATACCCAGGTCTTGGTCCTATTTCTTATCACTTTTGAACTTTCAGTTTGGGTACCACATTAACACCTCTTAGCATTTTTCTTGAGCTGGCGAATAAATAAAGTCAGCCTACCTCATGGGATAGTTATGAAGACAATTAATCATGGTTTTTGAGATACATAATGTGCTGTAGCAATGGTCAAGTGGCCCTTGAACAACACAGGTTTGAACTGGGAGAGTCCACTTGTATGTGGATTATTTTAATAGTAAATACTACAGTGCTCCACAAATCATGGTTGGTTGAATCTGTAAATACAGAGCAATCGTGTATACAGAGGGCTGACTAAGTTATGCTCAGATTTTCAACTGTACAGAGGGTCAGTGACCCCTAACCCTTCTGTTGTTCAGGGGACCACTGTTTATGGTTGGTATCTTTTTCTTTGAACTATTTCTGCAATAAACCATCAGTGTAGACATTTTGATCTAATCCACCCCCAAAGGAGAGGGCTAGGAATAATGACTGAGTTATATTATTAACAAACTTGTTAAAGTTCTGACTGTAGATATTCTGTTCCCCTCTGCTGTGCAGCCACCAGCTGCAAACCTCCACCCCTATAAATGTTGCTCATTGGTATCTGTACTTTCATAAAAGTATTTTTAACGGTTTAATTTTTTTTTCTTATCAGGTCATCAACACTGGCCAAAGCATGGCTCCAAATGTCAGTGTGGAAATTATGATACCAAATTCTTTTATTCCCCGAACGGATAAGCTGTTCAACATTTTGGATGTCCAGGTAAAAACGTGTCCTTTCCTTTATTCTAAGTAATATTTCTAAAATGAAGATTTCTGTTATTTCAGTCAAGCTTACTCTAAGCTATGAATTCACCATGCATGTGTTATGTACACTTTGAATATTACATTAGAACTGTAGGATTACAGTAGAACGTCTGGTGTGACTTATACAAAACAGAACTATGCTGTACCATCTTCGGTATATTTTCTTTGTGAAATGGATCTGTGGAAGTAAGTTAATTGGTAGAATTCTCCATAAAGCTTGAGGTTACTGCTGAAAAATCAGTATTTCAAGCCTTTTATTAATAAAGAATATTGAAATCACTACTTAAGAATCAATATTCTTATGTTAATGATTCTATCAGAATTGTTTTTTTACCTTCCCAGTTTCAAGACAAGCAATCAACAAATAAACCTACTAAGTAGATTTGAGATGTAATCCTTAAAAATCTTGCTTGAATTCCAGATGTCATAACATGTTGTGTCTCTAAAGCCTAAGGAATGTTTAATTTCACACTCATGGTCCTAATTTCTGTAAGGTTAAGGCCATTTATTTGATCAATTTAGGACCAAATTTTGCTGGGTTTTTTGTTTGCGTTTTTGCTACGGAGACTTACTCTCTTCCAAATAAGTCTGTCAAAAAATATTTTCACAATTTTTGAAGTACTTGAGCTATGTTAGAAAAGGTAAGTTTTAAAGCCATGCAGCTTTTGTTGCTCTTTCCAATACTGAATAAGATTTTTCTTGCAGACCACTGCTGGAGAGTGCCATTTTAAGAATTATCAAAGAACCTGTGCATTAGAGCAGCGAAAAAGTACACTGGAGACCCTGAAAGACATACTCAGATTTTTGTCAAAGACTGATAAGAGGCTACTGGTAAGTTTCAGTTTTCAGGTTGTAGTTTTTGCTTTCCAACATACAGAACTAAAACACTTAAAACCAAGAACCAAGGGGTAAGAACTGTCAGTTGAGTGTAGGAGAGAAACAAGTTCAGGGTAATATTCTTGTAAGTGAGGAACAGGCATGATTGGAAAGTTGAGATAGACCCAGCATTAAATATCTACTATATAGTTTCACTATTTATCTAACTAATGCCCAATTCATGCCAACCAGACCTTTTATGAGGCCAAGATGTTGTCTAAGGCTGAGAAGCCTTTGT
Source organism: Camelus bactrianus (assembly GCF_048773025.1). Taxonomy (NCBI): domain Eukaryota; kingdom Metazoa; phylum Chordata; class Mammalia; order Artiodactyla; family Camelidae; genus Camelus; species Camelus bactrianus. Next base: position 60,847,632 of record NC_133543.1, read on the forward strand.
GGCATGAGATTTATTTTCACTCTTTTCATTTTAATCAGTTTATGGAAGAAAAGAAACTCAAGGAAGCAGTCTTACCCTTTAAATGATCCAAGTTTTACAAGAACACAGAACATGGAACCTAGCAAGACTCTGAATAGGTGTCTTTATTTTTTCTATCCCAGCAGATTATAAGAACACCTGATCCAGTTCAGACACTTTGCTTTTGTCATAATTTACTAAACAAGCATTTGTTTAAGGCACGATAATTTTTGCAAATGTCGTTAAGGGGAGCACATCTTGAATTCCACGTAAAATGTTTGAGCCATCTTTTTAAAAAAATGTTGAAATTTTAATGTAGTTCTTTTGTATTCTTTTCAAGTACTGCATAAAAGCTGATCCACATTGTTTAAATTTCTCATGCAATTTTGGGAAAATGGAAAGTGGAAAAGAAGCCAGTGTCCACATTCAGTTGGAAGGCCGGCCATCCGTTTTAGAAATGGTAAGTCTAAGATACAGTGACAGCTTTGTGGATGAGATTTCACATAGAAATCTAGGAACTCAACCATCTTATACAGGTTAGTGGGTTTGTAAGAAGGTATTCAACAAATTAAGAAGTTATGAATGAGAGTAAAATCTGGAGCAAAACACTAAAACTGTTTCCATTGCTCACTTCAGAATACATGATCTAAATGACATGGCTTTAGTAATTAAACATAATTATAGTTTATTTTACAATCTTAAGTTTTTGAGAAAGTATGCCCAACTATTTATGAACCTTGATTAAATCAAAAATCCTTAAAATTTTTTCTGAATTACTTTATGCTTAAAAATCTATTTTAATATATACTTAATACATTTTTACTAAAGGCTTTCATAAAATCAAACATCATCAACAATAAAACAAACATAGAATAACAAAAACACACTTTTAAGAACTTTGAAAGGTTGAATTTTAAAAGAATTAAATACACGTTGGACTTCTTCCTAGAAAGGAGTACACATATTTATGAGAAGTACTTTGAGGTAAAATTGGTTTTATCTGGAGTTCTGTTCAATTTCCTGATCTGATCAATATGGATAATCTCTCTTTTAACAGGGTTGTTGCAGATTAGATGATTTTTATAAAGCACTTAGTAATAGCGCATGGCACATACTAAGCCAAAGGCAATGACAGCTATTATGTTTTAAGAGGACTAGTTGAAATTACCACAAGGTGGTCAAGAGGAAGATGCATCAGACAGGGACATAAGAGACAGACGTTTTAGTTTCCAGTTATTTAAACTTAACGTGGTTTGTCTTCATACTCAAGGTCTAGGTTTCTTAACAGGGGGCGCTATTAACACTGTGGGCCAGACAGCTCTCTGTCGTCAGGGGCTGTCCTGTGCACCGTAGGGTACTTACCAGCATAGCTGGCCTCTACCCCGCAGGTGCTAGTAGCACTGCCTCCCAAGTCTGGACAGCCAAAAATGTCCCCAGACATTGCTGACTGTCCTCTTGGGGACAGAATCATCCCTGTTGAAAAGCACTGCTCTAGATCAAGTACGTCATTTGTTTTCAGCCCTAAAGTTCTACATACTGTCTCCAATATGTTAAATAACCTTTTTATACAGTAGTTTTTATCTTTTGTGGGTCATAAACCTCTAAGAATTTGACTAAAGAATATATTCTCATCTAACCTCATGAATGCACATATGAAAAAAAAAATCTCAATTTTGACTACAATTCAAACATCCTTTGAGTCTGTGCAGCCCATCCACAGATGCCCAAGCTCTGTGGATTCTGGGTTACAAGAACCCCTGTGTTAGTGAAGTTCTGAGTTCTTCCTCTGATTTTGTATTTGCGTGCTATAAAATGTTTGTACCAGATTTTTTCATTATGCTATTTGGAAAGCCCAAATAAAATAAATTTGAAGAAATGTGTATCAGGTGAAGAAAACCTTTGGGAATATTCCCAATCTGAGAGAAAAATGCATGGTAACTATCAAATATTTAAATGCTAAGTGTTATAAATATGTAAATCAAGTTCTCTGCAAAGTTTAACAAAAGGATTGCAACAATATGATTTCATATAAATGACTACCAAGGCCATGCCTTTGGAACTAAAGGAAGCATTTGCATTGCATCACAAATTATGAACTACAAATTGTGAAATAAATTGGAAAAGATAAATGATGAAAACCTTTAGATAATGTCTTCATGAACTAAAACTATGAATCAGGCTACAGTGACCTTTTTTTATTATTATTAAACAGGATGAGACCAGAGCACTGAAGTTTGAAATAAGAGCGACAGCTTTTTCAGAGCCAAATCCAAGAGTTATTAAACTAAACAAGGATGAGAATGTTGCACATGTAAGATTACCTTTTTAACTGAAACACTAAAATTGTGTGTGTGGGGCGGGGGGAGTCAGGAAAATCATGGAGAGCCTGAAATACTTCCCTGGGAATTGGCATTTTCCACAAGTGGAAGGAGGGAGGGACACAGCTTTTTCAGGAGGTGAATTTGGTAGGACGGGTTGAGGAAGAACCATGGGTACAGCCCATTACACTCCCTGTTTCTGCTAAACAATTACCAATGTTACCTAGTGTTGTGTTAGACCAGCAAGAGAATGGGATGGATTTTCTTCGTACTATCGGGGATCACGGAGGGGCCTCAACAGAAATAGGAGCAAAGTTTTTAAAGTGCTGGCCCTTTATGTATGTGTGTATGTAGGTTCTGCTGGAAGGACTGCATCATCAAAGACCCAAACGCCATTTCACTATAGCGATTATTGTAAGCAGCTTGATACTTGGACTTATTCTACTTTTATTGATTTCGTATGTTATGTGGAAGGTAAGCCTTTAATAATTACCACTGTTTAACCACTCAGAAGGCCATTCTTGATTTTCTCAGAGCCAATTTGTGACTCCTACATTATTAGACTTAAGCATTTCAGTATTATTAATGTTAATTTTTAAAATTCTTCTGTGGATATATAGTAATGATCTCTTATTTCTCCCAACTTCAGTACCAAAGTCTCTCTAGAAAAATATGCCTACTTAAATACTACTTATTTTCAACCAATGGTCAAACTATAACACTAGTTTTAAAAGATGTTCTGTCTTAAAAATTTGGAAAACAGCATTTTTGTTGAATGTCAGTTTTGAAGTATGTGTATATCACTGGGAAGTCCTGCAGTAACAAAAAAATGTTCTGTAACCCAGTATTTTCTATATTTTTGCTGACTACACTTTGATGTATAATATGTTCCTAACTATACACTAGTGACTATGCAATGCTATTTTCAGGCTGGCTTCTTTAAAAGACAGTACAAATCCATCCTACAAGAAAACAGAAGAGACAGTTGGAGTTACATTAACAGTAAAAATGATAAAGATGACTGAAGACGTCTTTCAAACTGAGAGAATTAATAAGCCTCAGGTTAGAGTAAAGAAATTAGTAGACATTGTTTACAAGAAACCATGAATTTTGCTCAGACTTCTACATACATTTTTTACTCATGACCTTGTGACATATTATGTCTAAATGCAAATGGAAAACCAAGCAATTATTCTTGGAGAGAAAATAACTGCAAAGGTAAGATTTTAATACATCTAATCGTTCAGCTCTTAAATGGAAAGACACTAACACATACAGTTTATTAAAGATAAGTAATCCCTTGAAGAGATCCTGAAATGAAAGTGGACCTGCATTAAAATCATGTTGAGGAAGTAAACGACTCCACTGGAGAAATCTTGAAATAGGTGTCATTTACCATATATATATATGCTTGTTGCTTTGCTAAAGTAAATTCCGCTGAATAGGTAATGCTTCATTTGTAATACATTTTTGAGACTTGTTGGATTAGGGTCTCTAGAAATATTTAGCAGAATTTTTCAAAGAACTGTTCCCAAAGTTTCTGATGAATAGAAGAGGACTGTTATCATTTTAAAGCAGAGTTTAGCCTTACAGACATTGATTTGTAATTTCCTGTGGGCTTTGCTCAACAACCATATTTATCCAGCTGTTTATGAACATTATGGGCAGTCTTCAGACTGAACTTATACACTGGTTTGAGCTTAATGGGGTGATGTCTGGATAATTATTGTTTATACAGCTATGGCTTTTTTTCTTTCTGTAAATATATACATAAATTTTTAAAAGAATGTTTATATAGGTATAAATCCACTAGTCCTTCTGTATTATCAGGGGAAGGGTACCAAGGATTAAACTTTAAAAACCCATCTTTAGTCAAATTTATATTCTAAAACAGCTTAAATGTTGCACTATCTGAAATATAAATACACTGATATATGTAAAATATGAAAACTGTACCTCACTAATGATGTTTAAAAATCAAAGCTCTGCAAAGATGATATTGAAGGGCCAATATGTCATACAAATTAGATCCTGTTTAAAATACTGTCAAATTAAGCAAATGTACAAATTCTTATCAGGGTGTAACCCTTTTCTTCTCAAATGTGTGATACATCTTTTTACTAGGTTTATAAGAGCATTCTCTTCTGTATGGCAATAGAAGCAAAATTCACAAATTTAAATTGGAAAATACAGATTTATCTGGTATCTGATAAATGTGACAGAATTTCCATGTTTTAGTGATAAGTGAAACATTTAAGTTTTTTGTTGATCTTAGATTTTTTTTTATGATGTAGCTGTTTCTTTCTGGATGTAAAATAATTTGTCGTTAAATGTCTTTTCATTTGCAAATAGTCATTTTTGTAATATTTATTCATACATATGAACTAAATGCTGATAACTGCAGGATATAATTTCATCTGTTTTGTCCCTGTTTGTCTTTGGAAGATGGTTGTGGTCAAATTTTCAAAACCTGTTATAGGAAGTGATTAAATAGGTAACTTAGAGGGCAGTCTTTACTACTTTATTTTGTTAGACGAGTTCTCTGCCAACAGCTGTCTTCCCCAGACCACCTAATCCCGCTAAGTTGTCTAGTCACAAACTGGTGGCTAGAGAAATGCACAGAAACTTGTGAAGACGTTTGAGCAGCAAACCTCCTGAACTAGGTGTCTACCAAGAGAAATTAATTGCAATTTAAGGGATGCTTTTTTTTGTTATGAAAAACAAGTAGTTCTTTCAAGAAAATGTCGGGGATCATTGGTGGAAAATCAAATCGAAATTTAGAATTGCTTTCAAGATGATCCCCGAGGATATTTAAATTTGCTTCTTTCCTATGAGAAATGACAGTATTTCAGGTGGTACTGAGTCCACTGAAAACAGTGTGCTATAATGGTCAGATGACATGACCTCTAGAACCAAGAGGAACACAGCTCCCTATTGGGCCGGGTTCTAACCAGTCAGATGTTTTGCATAGTTTATGTGTATTATGAATTTCAAAACCCTGTTTTCAACATCCACAGACTATTCACACAACTGGTACCAATAACTTAAAAATAATCTACCTTTTTTCTTTTGTTTATGGCAAGTAGTCTAATAGATTTTGAAAAAATAGTACTCTCTATTTCTGGTTATGTCATTTCTTAGCTGTGTCATTGTGAAATTTAGTCTCACATGATTAGGCACCTCATCAGGAAATCCAGGACATTCTTATGTGAACTCTGGGCTGTACAGCAGGCTACAGGAAATGTAACACAGAATTATTGGACTCAAATTCAGAAAAACAACCCAAATTATTTCACTTTGGAATTAATATACTTAAAATTTACTTTCCATTCCAGTAATACCTTCCAAAAACCAGAATAAAATTCTTTTTTGTATATTTCATGTCTTGTTTTCTTAAAAGCCATAGAAGCTAATTTTTAAGTAACATCAAAAATAGCAATTTTAATTTCTTTTAAAAATAGGAAAAATTATCTTATTAAAATATGTTTAGTATGGAGATTCTTCAAAAGAGTAAAAATAGACTTACCGTATGATCCAGCAATCCCACTCCTGGGCATATATCCAGAGGAAACCTTAATTCAAAATGACACCTACACCCCAATGTTCATAGCAGCACTATTTACAATAGCCAAGACATGGAAACAACCTAAATGTCCATCAACAGATGACTGACTGGATAAAGAAGCTGTCTACCCAAGCAATAGAAATAAAAGCAAGAACAAACAAATGGGACCTAATGAAACTTACAAAGGCCTGATCTCCAGAATATATAAGCAGCTCATATGACTTAGGAACATGAAGTAAATGCTCAACATCACTAATTATCAGAAAAATGCAAGTCAAAACTACGATGATGTATCACCTCACACCAGCCAGAATGGCCATCATTCAGAAGTCCACAAATGACAAATACTGGAGAAAAGGGAACCCTCTTACACTGCTACTGGGAATGCAGTTTGGTGCAGCCACTGTGGAAAACAGCATGGAGATTCCTCAAAAGACTAGGAATAGACTTACCATATGACCCAGGAATCCCACTCCTGGGCATATATCCAGAAGGAACCCTACTTCAGAAAGACACCTGCACCCCAATGTTCATAGCAGCACTATTTACAATAGCCAAGACATGGAAACAGCCTAAATGTCCATCAACAGGTGACTGGATAAAGAAGAACGGGTATATTTATACAATGGAATACTATTCAGCCATAAAAACTGACAACATAACGCCATTTGCAGCAACAAGGATTTTCCTGGATAATGTCATTCTAAGTGAAGTAAGCCAGAAAGAGAAAAGAAAAATACCATATGAGATCGCTCATATGCAGAATCTTTAAAAAAAGACAAAACAAAACAGAAACAGACTCATAGACATAGAATACAAACTTGTGGTTGCCAAGGGGTTGGGGGTAGGAAGGGACAGACTGGGATTTCAAAATGTAGAATAGATAAACAAGATTATACTGCATAGCACAGGGAAATATATACAAGATCTTGTGGTAGCTCACAGTGAAAAAAAATGTGACAAGGAATATATGTATGTTCATGTATAACTGAAAAATTGTGCTCTACACTGGAATTTGACACAACGTTGTAAACTTGACTATACTTCAATACAAATATATATACATAAATGTTTAAACATGACTATCCCTTCATATTAAAATTCTAGTTTGCACATTACCTTTATAAACAATTACATGTTACTTTGGAATCATTCATCTCTTCCATGCTTCCTCCATAAAGATTGATAAGTCTTGGGTGTACTCTATAAAGAATATAAATAATATGCATGATTATTTCATCAACCTATATTTTTTTTCACACATACACCTATCAAGTGTGGTGCACAATACCAAATGCAAATCTAATAATAGCCAACAAACATATATTCATGGCAGGGCCGCCATCTAGAAAAGTGTGAGGTCTGCTAAATCAGCAGCAGTAATTACTGTAAAGTCCTGTCATTTGTGCCTGTAGAAAGCTCACATCTAGTGGGCTACCCAGAGAGCCCCCTACACTCTGCCTCTACCCACTGAGTCCTAATGCTTAACCAACAATGAGCTTGCTTGTTCCCAAGCCTGTTTATTACCAGTTGCTCTTGTTAATAAATATGTAAAATTATTCTTATGTGAAGTAAGTTGAATGCTTTGGAAAGTCTTGATAAAAGCAACCTGCTGAACACAAAGTGTTATAATATTTGCTAGGGTTAAAAGGAAAATTTAAAAGACAGGGGGATTAAATTGTAACCATCTGCTATGCAGACAGCTTCAGAGGGTTTAAGATTTTAATCCAGTTTTAAATTTCAAAATGGAAACTGTAGACATACATTATCTGCATCGTTTATGAAAAAGTAAGTCACAACGCCAATGCAGAGAGTCACATCCAAAGAAAATGCTTTGGTTCTGTGTAACAGTGGGTGAATAAATACAAAGTTATACTTCACTAAAATTGTACATGTGTCTTTTTATGCTTCCCTGAATTACAAATTTTAAAAAATTAGCCAACTCCCTGCCTGATAAATTTACAAGGTGGCTTCCATTATATTCTTAGTTTTGTGTTTACTGATAGGCATATAAGGTGGTGAAATAATTAAGACTTACCTAACATGGACCTCTGATGCAACTTCCATTAAGTCACCATCTATATTCCAAGGAAAACTGTTTCCTGAGGCACGTCCACGTGGTCCGTCCTCTTCCTCTGGATTGTGCCGACTGCTATTACTCTTGGGGTAAACTTTTACTTCTTCAACAGTGTAAGTCTCAACAAATGGAAAATTGAACTAAAAAAATAAATGCAAATAATCCTGGTATTTGCTTTATCCCTAACTGCAGTGCAAACTAAGAAAGTTCACTGTGTTCTCTCTTGCAAGTAAATCTCAACATGCATGCTGACGTTTGTTAAGCTTTGGAACTCTAATTAGTTCCAGTTTCTTTGGAAGAAGGAGCCCATTTTCTGAAGCTTTCCCAGCTCATTTAGATCTAGCAGCTGGCAAACTTGTTTTATGGCAAATAGTGTATTTCTATGAGATTGCATACAATCATTTCCAATTAAAGACTAAAATCTTTAATACTGGTCTGTTGATATAGAACATTTATATAGTCCACTGACTTTATTACTGTCAACCAGTTAAGCTGATGTAAAGCAAACTCTGGAGTAAGAGTCATGTTTGGAATTTAATTAGAAAGAACTAAACTTATAAAGGTGAAAAGAGAAAGTCCATCCAATGTGGTTTTTACAGGTGCTTGGCCTGCCTCGTCCTCACTTGGAAGGTGAACAAGTTACAAGATAACTGGATTTGTTTACTGACCACTCTAAAATGGTGCCAAGTCCTCTTCAGTGTTTCTTATTTGCCTAAGGAGAAACTATAGTGAAAAAATACATGTTCCCTGAAATGATTAAGAAAAGGCAGTCAAATAACTTGTTAGTAGAAGTTCACAAACACTCATCTATTTCAGTTTTCAGATAAATGTCACGAGGTTTATTCCAAATGTGTTATCTACATGCTTTTCCCCTTCTTTCACATATAAACCTCAATGAAGTGCAGAATTTTACTTGACAGTTGACAGAAAACTAGTATTTCCCCCAATCCCCTTATTTTACATAGAAACCAAGGTCCAGCAGATTTTACCATTTATAATGCACCGGGGCACATGGAGGATTATACTGAGTTACGCCATCGTATAAGCGGTTCTGAATGAAATACCGAGTTGCGAGGCTCCAAGCAACTCTCTGTGGAAGCAGCAAAGCTCTCTCTAAAGCTGCATAACAGTTGCTGCATTAGACGTCCCATCTCAGGTGTGAGGCTTTGGGGCCGCCCGTCACACTGTGCACTTATAAAAAATTTTTACATCATCATTCATTGTAAAAATAATCTATTTTAAATGAATCAATGATCATTGGCTATTATGGGTTAAATTGTGACCCCCATAAAGATTTCTAGAAGTCCTTACTCTTAGTGCATGTGAATGTCACCTTATTTGGAAACAGGGCCTTTGCAGATATAATCAAGTGAAGATGAGATCATTAGGGTGGGCTATAATCCACCAGGACTGGTGTCCTTGGAAGGGAGAAGAATGCTACGGGAAGACAGACACTCGGGGAGAACGTCTTGTAATGGCAGCATCAGAGACTAGAGTGATGCACCTGAAGTCAAGGAATGTCAGGGAGTGATGGCCTTCCCCAGGAAATCTACTGTCTTACCTCACCAGTTTTCACGTGCACACTTCACAAAATGTAGCTCCATCCATCCATCTATGCAAATATATTCCTATGAAGCCACAGACATTGTGAGATGGGACTTCAGGGAAGCCAAGAGCTTGGTATCACATGTGAGGGTGTGTTTGAGGCACGAGGAAGAGCAGTAAACAGTTAAAACTGGGATAGAGGTAAGGACCATGGTGGTGTAAGTGCAGAGTTAAATGAGAGAAATGAGAAAAGGCCAACAGGCTCAGGATGCTGGGTGAACTGCCCCCTTGAGCTGAGTCTTAAAGGACACAGAAGAATTAGGAGGAGAAGGGAGGAAGCTCTGGAGAGAGGAAACCAAGAGTACAGAGACATGATCAACAAACTATAGAACATTCAACATAGGGTGGTATTGATGGCAGGACTGGTATTCTGGCATTTGCTTTGCAGAATATATAAATGCCTATACATGATTTTAAAAAACAGACAATATATGGTATTATGGGCTGAACTGTGTCCTCCCTCCCCAGTTTATATGTTGAAGTCCTAACCCCCGTACCTCAGAATGTAACTGTATTTGGAGATAAGGTCTTTAGAAGAATAAGTTAAATGAGGTTTTTAGCGTGGGCCCAATCCAGTATGACCGCTGTCCTCATAAGAGGAGACTGGGACACAGAGAGACCCCAGGGACGTTCATGGACAGAGAAAAGACCAAGTGAGGACATAGCCATAAGGCGGAGAGGCCTTAGGAGAAACCAAAACTACCGACACTGTCTCAGATTTCTGGCCGTCAGAACTGTGAGAAAATAAATTTCTGCTGCTTAAGCCATCCAGTCTGTGATATTTGTTATGGCAGATATGTGTTTCAGAAAAACCCCTCTAGAAGGAAATGTGGAAAACAAGATCAGAGAACAGCAGGACCAAAAGGAGGCTGTTGTAAGCAAGAAAGGATTAAGGTTGAATTAACTGCTGGACTGGTTGTGAAGAATGAGGGAGTGAGAGGGACCCTGAGTAACTCCAGGATGGGTGGAGAGCAGTGCCACTGCCCAGTGTGGAGAGATACGGAAGGAGCACCATCAGGGGGAAAGGCAGTCAGGGAAACAACGGACATGCTGGACTCAAGATGCCTGTGAGTTTAACCTTCTCAGCACACAGGAAGGCACAGCAGTCCCGCAGATCAGACGAGAATGCAGAACCCCTGGTAGTGTGCAAAGTTCAGATAGTACTTCAAGCAGTGGGAGGCAATGAAATCACCCACAAAAAGGTATCATGAGAAGACAAGAAGACTGCAAACAAATCTCTGGGAAGCAAGAACACTTCAGGGTTTTAAACTCCCTACCAAAAATGACGGTCAAAGTGAACGTAGAAATGTATAAACAGAAAACAAAAGCCTGCTGCAGGATGGAGTTGAAAGGACTTGAAGAATAATTTTAACCTTCTATATGTTTTGCAGAGATGGGGAAGGCAAGATGAGTCACCTACAAATGATGGTTTTTAAGATGTTCTACGTTTGTTAACATACATGAACATTCAATTCAGTTCAGCCTGGTAAAGATGGTTCAGAGACCTAGGTTGTTGCTCTCCTTAGGTTGAAGTGTTGCATTTCCCTTCCTGGATACCAGAACTGCTACTAATAGACACTAGATTATATGATCTTACATTTATCCCGTCTTTATAGTATTGTATCATTTATATCAATTTACATTTTTGAAAAATGTCACCATGAAGGAGAGACTACATGTATATGTATATGTGTATGTCTATAATTTTTAAACAAATGTATCAAATTAACATTGCTTGAAAGCAGTCACCTTGAGAATCAATCCAATTATTCTTTTTTTTAATTTTTTTGTTTTGTTTTTATTTTATGTTTTTTAGGGGGGAGGTAATTAGCTTTGTTTATTTATTTTAATGGAGGTACTGGGGATTGACCCCAGGACCTCATGCATGCTAAGTACACGCTCTACCACTAAGCTATACCCTCTCCCCAAAATCCAGTTATTATTAATATATACCATTATGGAAAACATTTTAGAATTTCTTTGCAAAAAAATTATAGAGCAATAGCATGGATTTTAATTTTTGGAAAGAGCTAAGTCAATCAGTTAAGTTTAACGACCTACACATACACACACATACACTCAAACACACAGAGGCAATAGTTTTTGTATCAAAAGGTATGACTGGTTGAGTAAATAAGAATGTTATATCATGCGTAACATGGTCTCCTTTTGAAAAAAGTTATTTTCCTATAGATAAAGAATTATGTGCACTACTATGTCTTTGTCTTTATTTTCATTGTAAGCATCTGTTACTTTTTAAATCAGAAGATAGCTACTTTCATATTGAAAAAAGAATGTCTAAAAAAATTACCTAAGACATTTGCCACTTAGGCAATTCCAAAAGAGTACTTCTGTAAGTAATCTGTGCAACTGGTTCCTCCCTAAAATAAATATACAGCTTCTCAGGGTAAGTTGCTTAAGGTTCTTACTCCCTTAAGTTCTCATATTTATTTAATTGAAAAAGATTGGGAAACATTTATACCAAGGTAATGACACTCATTATCTCTTGGAGTATAGAATTTTGAGTGCTTTTTACATTATTTTGTTTCTATTTTCTGACTTAGAAATAAACAATAAACATGTATTGCTTTTGGATTAAGAAAAATAATAAAGTTGCAAACAAAATTATCAACATCTGAAAAAGCATATATTCTTTAAAAAAAATCAATAAATCACTAAAGAAATAGAAAGATATCCCATGCTCTTGGATGGAAGAATTAATATTGTTAAAATGGCCATACTACCCAAAGCAATCTACAGATTTAACACAATCCCTATCAAATTACCCAGAACATTTTTCAAAGAATTAGAACAAGTAATCCTAAAATTTATATGGAATCACAAAAGAGCCAGAATTGCCAAAGCAATACTGAAGAAAAAGAATAAGCTAGAGGAATAACCCTCCCAGACTTCAGACAATACTACCAAGCTACAGTAATCAAAACCACATGGTATTGGCACAAAAACAGACATATGGATCCATGGAACAGAATCGAGAGCCCAGAAATAAACCTACACACTTACAGTAAATTAATCTTCAACAAAGGAGATAAGAATATACAATGGAGAAAAGACAGTCTCTTCAACAAGTGGTCTTGGGAAAGCTGGACAGCCATGTTTAAGTCAATGAAATTAGAACACTCCCTCATATCATAAAAAAATAAACTCAAAATGGCTTAAAGACAAGACACTACAAACCTCCTGGAAAAGAACACAGGCAAAATATTCTCTGACATAAATTGTATCAACATTCTCCTAGGGCAGTCTACTGAGGCAACAGAAATAAAAGCAAAAATAAATAAGTGGGACCTAATTAAACTTATAAGCATTTGCACACCAAAGGAAACCATAAATAAATGGAAAGACAACCTACAGAATGAGAGAAAATATTTGCAAATGATGCGACTGACAAGGGTTTAATATTCAGAACATACAAACAGCTCATACAAGTCAATAACAAAAAAACAAACAACCCAATCCAAAAATGGGCAGAAGACCTAAACAAACACTTCTTCAGTGAAGACACATAAATGGCCAATAGGCACATGAAAAAATGCTCAATATTGCTAATTATCAGGGAAATGCAAAACAAAACTACAATGAAATATCACCTCACACCAGTCAGAATGGGCATCATTAAAACACCCACAAATGATAAATGCTGGAGAAGGTGTGGAGAAAAGGGAACCCTCCTACACTATTGGTGGGAATGTAGTTTGGTGCAGCCATTATGGAAAACAGTATGGAGATTCCTTTAAAAAACTGAAATAGATTTACCTTATGAGCCAGCAATCCCACTCCTGGGCATATATCCAGGCCAAACTCTAATTGGAAAAGACACATGTACCCCAATGTTCATACCAGCACTATTTACAATAGCCAAGACATGGAAACAACCTAAATGTCCATTGACAGATGACTGGATAAAGAAGTTGTTTTTTATACACACACTCTAGAATATTACTCAGCCATAAAAAAAGAATGAAATAATGCCATTGCAGTAACATGGATGGACCTTGAGATCATCATCTGAAGTGAAGTGAGCCAGAAAGAGAAAGAAGAATGTCATATGGTATCATTTATATGTGGAATCTTAAAAAAAGGGAAACAAATGAACTTATTTACAAAACAGACAGACTCACAGACACAGAGTACAAACTTATGGTTACCAGGGAGAGAAGGGGGTGAGGAGGGATAAATTGGGAGTTCGAGATTTGCAGATACTAACTACTATATATAAAATAAACAACAAGGTCCTACTGTATAGCACAGGGAACTATAGTCAATACCTTGTAATGGCCTATAATGGAAAAGAATATGTGAAAAAATGTGTGTATGCATATATGAACACATATGCAAAACTGAATCACTATGCTGTACACCAGAAATTAACCTAACATTGTAACTCAACTCTATACTTCAGTTAAAAAAATCAATAAATCACTGTATTTCTCCAGATACACATACATTAAGTTACTACTTAGGCTCACAACCTACATTATATTTACTTTTCTCTTTGTCTCCTTAGAGATTTAAATTTCAGGAAAATAGGACTAGATCTCATTTTTATGATATAATTTCCTAAACATTTCATTCAGTTGGTTGCTCAGTAGACACTGATCAAATCCTGTTGTAGGCAGAAGAGAACTGGCACTGCAGGAGGACTGCCTTAGAAAGTATAAACTGATTAAAAAAAAAAAAAAAAAAAAGCCAAAATGGAAGCCTTGCAATGGCTCCCTGTGTAAGCAAGACTCAGCTGCTGGTCACTGGCTGGATTTACACTCCTCCTCCCATCCCTTCTCTCCCAACTACATCCAGGCACAATTTTATATCTTTCAGAAGGTGTGAGATGATAAGGTTTTTCAAGCATACTACATACTTCAAGACTCATATAATTTCAGAAAGTCACATATTTCTGGATCAGTTTCCTAATAACTGGGTCAAAATATCTGCTGAAAGCATATGGCTTATAAAGGCTATAGCTTCTCTTTAAAACAAATCCCTTAAGTGGAAATACAATTTTCTCTATCTCCACAAACACCACAATTCTAGTTTAGAATAAAATAAATGATGTTTATACAAAAGTGGTATATTTTAAAATATATATCATCAGCAAAGCTGTTTCCATCAATGTAAGTAAACAGATCTCAAATGAAAGGGAAATCCAAAGGTCATAACTTTAGAGAATCTGTTGCCATAAAATCAAGGAGGCTAAAAATTTCAGATTTTATTCATCTTTTTTCTGAATAGAACCAAATACATAATTTTATCCTTAATTCCCTTCATATTTCAATATAACCCTATGTTTTCTATTTTCCCTTTGTGCAAACACATATACAAAATGTATGTTACCACCAACCCACAATTCAAAAAAGGCCAGTCTACATTAATACTTGTTGTGGATATTGTTCAAAAGTTGAAGAAAACACAAATTGGAAAAAAAATTAAAAGATTCAGAAGAGAATAAAGCTTTCTTCTGAGGCAGGACTTGTGTCAACTCAGGGAGCATCTCTCTCCCCATGACTAATAGATTTGCACATAAGTAACACAAATGATTTACTCTACCTGATTTTTGACATTTGCATATCTTTTCAAGTGTTTTATAAATTCTGGTCGAGAAGTGTTCCGGGCAATTATAAGAGCCATACTTCCATTGTTTAATCTGAAAGTAAATATTTGCATTTGATATGAAGAAGTTTATTAAGAGATTGCATCAGAAATTACTCTTATTCTTTCTAACAAACAATGTTTACTAGAAGTTTTAGGCAAGTTAGATAAAATCATCACCACATTAAATTTACCTAAAATTCTTAAATCCTATCTTGCTGTGTTATTTTTTTTAAATGGCACAGCCTTTTGAATTCATTTTATTAAACAATTGACTTCCTTTTCAGCAAGCCCTGGCATCAAGGGCTTTTTAAAAAATGAATCATCAGGCATCCTATTCACATATCAAGACATAATTTGAAACCCACTGTATTTGCTTAGGGATTCTAAATGGGAAATCATGTATGTTTTTTAAGACATATTGTAAAATAGGTAATAAATACAAATGGCATAACAACTAGTTCAACAACACTTTTTAAAATCTAAAGCATGATTTACATATTTATTTATGGGCAGGGCTAAGTGACACAGGAAAACAGACAAATCAAAGTGGTCCTCGGATGGATGAACTGGAGGGAATGCTCCCACACATGTCCAGTTAAATGGCTGAACATTTTAATCTTGCCTGTTTGGTTCAATGTAAGAGACTATAAATTTGGAGGTGTGATTTAGTGCCAAAAAGCCACTCACAGATGCATCGAGCTTTAGAAGGCAGTTTGCAGAAATATGTGCAAATGACTTCTAGGCTCAATTTCAGTGCAAAGGTAGTTATTCCAAGAATAACAACAATGACATACAAAAGAGCTCTTTAAATCTTAGGGAAGCTCAGGTTCGACCTGTAAGGGACCTTGGAGACTATCCAGTCATTCACTCAATGTCTGTAGAAGGAAAGCAGCCCCCGAGTTGAAGTGATTTGTTCAGAGAAAAAAATGATCAGACCCTGATCCAGAGCTCTGAATCCCAGGTCCAGTGGTCCTTTTACCCATTATGCCACCTCTTCCTGACTGGAAATAAACAGTATCAAAACATTAGTGTGTTGTGTGTCCTTCATTTTTTAAAAAATTATTTAATTTTCACTTGTAATGAAAAGCATTTTCATATGTCCACTTTTCAATACTTTTTAGTAGTTGAAACACACCCTACGTACTGGCACTGTTATAAATATTTTACACATATTAATGCATTTAATTTTAGAAAAATTAGAATATAAACATATTAGCTCCTATCAGCAACTTGCACTGAGGTATTCTGAAGTAAATTATACTTTATCATGAAAAAATAAATGAAGCAGAAAGTTGAAACTCCTGTGCACTTTTCCTGAACTGTTCAGATGATAAATCTCTGAGTATCTTTGGTCAGGGTTCGCTCAACAGAAAGGCCTTTGCAAAAATGGCATGTGTGATTACAGTCCACAGAAGAAATCTCTAACTAATCGTCCTTCTCTGAAAAATTCATCAAGGCTGATTGAACCTGGAGCTTCAGCAGGGGAATTCCAGGCCAGCTGAAAAATGTCTGGAGCAGCTTTGAAGGAGGCAAGAAGCAAGTGCTCCCAGAAGAGCGGGACTACCTCCCATGAAGGTCCTTGAGCCAGTGGGAGGGTCAGCGATGGGGGAGGGCTAGAGCAGCAGTGTGCCCAGACTTGTGGACCACAGCTCTCAGTGGCTTCCCAGCTCTTCACTTTCCGTGGGGGAGACTACATGGGGGAGGCACACAGCAAGCTAGGATTTCTGAGGGTGTAGGGAGGAAGCAATCATGCTCAATTTCTAAATCACACAAGCTTCAAAATACTCCCTTCGAGCTTCAGCACTAGAGATAATTAACGAGGACCCTGACATCTGGATTTTTAATGTCAAAGTCTGTAGTTTCTCCTCTTGTCTAAACGTGGATATTTTCCTCTTTCTTACCTTCCTATCAATTGCCAGGGAGAATATTTTAAATCAATCCCTTTGCCAGCTGTTAATCCTTCAGGTTAAATATTTTGCAGGGAAGTTGAAACTAATCATTAAAATGATGTTATAAATTGCCAAAGTATGTCCATAAGTCATTCTTTTATTCCACTTCTGGGGAAAATGTGACTGTATTACACAACATGCATGACCCTTTCTTCTGTGCTCCACAGGAAAGGGAGAAAGATTTTCAGACCAATAATGGACAATTGCTTGAAAAAAATGTGCAAAAGATGGAATATCTACCTCTTGTGGACAAAATGATGTAGAAAAAGCCTCATGAAAACGTGGGTAGTAGATTCATATGTATGACTATGCACAGCAAATATAACTAAAATATTTCTTTTGATTAAAGGTATCACATATACACACATACATGCCATTCATGCTAAGGTTGTTTATGTCTGTACTAAAATTGGAAGGCAGAGAAACTCATTTAAGATACTAGAATTAAAGATAATGGTCTCAATGACTGGTAAATAAACAAATAAATAAAGCAAGCAAAGAGGGAGAAAGTACCACAATTAAGTGATGTCAATAAAACCCAAGGCATATTATTTTAGCCTCAATGACATTAAAAAAAATCAACTGATCACTTTTACAGCTTAACAGTTCTTCTCAGGCTACTCTGATGACAAATCCTTCAGAATGTCTAATATTATATAGTCAAAATTGATAATATTCTAACTAGCCAAGAGTTAGCCAGGGTATTCTGAAAGATAAACGTGATTCATAGCAAAGTATCAATGATTCAATAAAAACACTTACTAACCTGGTGTTAGGTGCCAAGCCCCTAGGTGCCACTGAACACAGGCATGGAATTGCCATGATGCTGACATTCAAGAACTGACCCTGGATCATTTGCCACTGAGCATCACAGCCTAAAGGCAACGGAAGTGGTCGTCACTCTCCGTCCCCAGAGCAAAGTGTCACAAGAGCCTGGCTCAGTTCTCAAGGAGGTCATTTCAAACTCACCCGATTTGGAAAATCCCTGTGCCCTCCTAAAAGTAAGAAAACAAAACAAAGACACAAAACACATCACACAAAAAACAGCATCCACTAAATATGAGAAAATTAGAGAACCCAACATTAGATTAAACAGTAAACTATGTGAACAATTCTGTTACTTTATCACGTATTGATTCATTGAAAGGTAGCATCATCAGTAACAATGATTTTCAATTTTGTTTATAAAGACTAGAGCACTTCCTTTGTGTGGCTTTAATATTTTTATTACACGCTAGAAATTCTCATGAGGGCAAAAATTATGAGTTTTGTTTATTTGTTTGCGTTTTGGCTCTTTGGATCCAAAAAGTACCTGGCATATAGCAGGCACTCAGTAAATAGACATTGGGTGGATGGATGGAGGGAGGGAGGAAGGGAGGGAGTGAATAGTTACTTCTGAAGACGGACACCAAACTACATGGACTAATAGAATCTGTAGGTCTTTGTGATTCTATATTCTTCACTAACATGACAGAATAACAACAAAAGATCACAAGTCTAATAAATTGTTTATATCAAACTTTTATGCTTTAAAAAAAAACGATATAGACACCTGTATTACTTTGAGCTTTTAACTTACCTTTCTTCTAAATCCTGAGAGCTGTTAAATGGTAAAAATGATATTTCACAGTCCTCCGGCCTAAAATGTAATGAAATTTGTTACTAGCAGTCATTGACTCTGGGATATGAAATTTTTCGTTGGAAAAAAGAAAAAGACTTACTTAAGTTTTGCCAGTGCCTTAATTATAGCAAAATCCTTCCGTTGGTTAGGGGGCATCCATCGATGTTTTTCTGCCAGAGCCAGAGCTCTTCCACCAAACCCAAACATGGCTGAGAACCCAAAGCGAAGAAACTTGCCAGTGGTGCTGAACGTGCAGACATCGACCTGTTGTATGTGCCCTTGAATAGTATATTGAATGTGAGTCAGCCAGAAAACACAGTAGGCCAGTTGTCAAAATGGCAAACATAGAAAAGCATGTTTATTTCTTTACAGAAGAAAATGTCAAGCAACTTTATACTATAATAAGTAACCCGCTTTCTCTTCAACTCTCTTTACCGACAACTATTCCGTTTGCAATTTGGAACTTTTTCAGGTACTATGGGAAGAAACACAAAACAGTAAATTTTGCAGCTTCTTGCTATTTTATGCAAAACACAGTTAAAGAAGTGAAGTACATATGTAAAGTACACTTAGATTTAGCAGTAGTTTTTCATTGCATTTATTTGAATGTAAATTCTCTACATCAGCTGAGATAATAAAAGGTCTAGTGGAAGTACACTGCCTGAAAAATTTTTTCTTGTGCATTTTTTCTTTCTTTTAATAACTAGCCCTAGAGTTTTGGTACAAACAACAGTGTCTGATATATTTCAACAGTATAAATGGGTGTTCTTGATCTGGTTGTAAAATTGTGATCTTAATCATTATTTTTTTCTATCAAGATTACGGTAAAATTCCATTTACTACTCTTTATGGCACCTGTATTCTGAAAAGATTAGCAGTCCAGAGACGGAAGCTTTGTCTAATTGACTTTTGGTTTTTAGTCAAATATTCCTCTGCTTTGAGAGACAAAGAATCTGTCTTAGACAAGTTTGACAGAAATAAAAGAGCTGTCCTTATATAAACAGAAACTCCCTTATAAAACATGAACTCCTTTAGAAGAATTCTTACCCATTATAATGTGCAAAGTTGCAGTTACCACATGAGGGATTCCGTGAAGAGAATGTGCCAATACGTTCGTGGATCCTGTCAAATCAATTTTAAAACATGTATGATCAGTGTAACAAATGTTTTAAATTAACCATTTGCTCTTACTTTATAGCGATGTCACCATGTAATGTTCAGATGAAAAATTAAATGGAAGTTTATAAGTTTTTGTTCACATGATGGATGTTCATTGACCACTGAATTATTATTTAATCTTTAAATATGCTTAAAAATTGGGAAACAATTTATAGTATTTACTTGCTCACAGCTTCTTCCATCATGAATGTCTATTGTCTACCTGAAAAAGTGCTAGCTATATCAAAGTCTGCTCCATCCAACTTTGATGAATAGGCTTCTAACTTTTTTTTACCAAATGAGCACCAGCAGCAGAAGGATGGCTCTGGAGAGCAGAAACAAATACATAAATATGAAGAAAAAAAAAAAACCCAACCAATAACTAAGGAGAAAGTAAAAAAAATCACTATATAGTTCAAAAGATATGCTTTAAATACATTTTAAAGCTCTCAACCAGACGGAGATCTCCTCTATTACCTGAAAAAGGATATCCTAGATGAAGAAAATATTTAATTCCATGGTATTTGCCACAGTATGAGAATCTGTATTGAGACATTATAGATTTCTGATTTCCATAGTCATTGGGAGAATCTAAGATCCACGTGGATCTTCCCCACCAGATTACACAGAGAAAGAGCTCTCTCAAGTCAGGCGCCTTTAACTTGTGTGTCTGAAATCCTGGGGTAAAGGCCTGCTTTCCAAGGGGAAAGTAGCAGTTAGCCCATGCCATTCCCGGGAGGTAAAAAGGATTTAAAATTAAGAAGCTACAATCCTTCTTGATGTAAGTCCAGGGACAGCCGAGGGCTGTGAAAGCAGGGACGTACTGTGCACTGTAGCTATCAAGGCAACGGCTAGTCCCCTGGATTTGCACATTAGGAACGTTCCTGTGTGGTCGTAAGTGATCCCCTTGATTTCTGTCACTTTGAACTGATGTGTGCTTGGGTTGCTCAGCTGGAGAAGCTGAGGCAACTCAGCCATTATCAAGCAAGGCTGTCTGTCATTAAAACAATAATAATCATGAGGTACCTGTCTCAGCAGTAATGATTTCCAGACCTCTAATGTTATCGATGCAAAGAAATGTCCACCTTAATCAACTGGTAAACTGGTTTTAAGTGATTTATCAGAAGGTAGTTATGCTCTGACGCGTTACTCAGAGCATGTCGCCCAGTCTAGCAGCAATGACCACACATCGGTGTTTATCACATGGTTGATTCTCAGGCCCCACTCCAGACCTAACAAGTCACAGTCTGCATTTTATAAGATCCTCAGATTATGCATATGCACAGGAACTTGGAGAGCCCCTCCTCCAGAACATGTCGTTCAAGGATCAGCAGCGTCAACATTACCTGGGAAATTGTTAAAAAGGCAAATTTTGGGGTTCCATCTCCAACCTATAGAGAAGGAATGGCTGGGAGCAGGGCACAGGTTCCCACATCTCAGCAAGTTCTCCCAGTGATTCGTATGCACCCTAAAGTCTGAGAACAAGTGGTCCAGAAACCTGTTCCTCAGTGGGTCTTTATGAGGAGTCAATTACCTAGGCCTTTCCAATCATCCTTTGACCCTTTACAGCCTGCCCTCTGGCCATCTCACTGCTAATTAATCTGGAAAGGGTGGGGAAAACAAGAGAAAACAAATCAATCTGTTCTGCTTCCAAGTCAGATTTATGGTAGAGGTTCTGAAGGAGGCCACATAATTAGAGGGAGGTATTTCGGATTATCGATGGATTACAGCACTCCATGAAATACACTGCCTCCATTACTATGGGTAATTAGGAGAAGACCATAAAAGCAAACCTCAAGAAAGGTTATTAAAAAACATAATATCATGTTGTCATGTGCAATAGAGAATGACACATATCATGACTCAAGAAAATAAAGACTGTTTGTTCCCTGTGAGTTTGACGTATGCCAAGTATGCCCAAGCACAAATCCACTTAGAACGCTGGAGACTGCTTTTTGATTTTTACATCTTCTCAGGCTTTGCAACTTTTCTTTCATTCCATTGACCTGGGCAGTGACGACAGGCATGACCAGAAGTCAGAAAATCATTTGAGTTATCTTCTACCCTGCTTAACCTCTACCTTCATCTGAAGAACGTTTTTATACTCTGATTTAAAAAGGGAACGTTCACAAGGAAAGTAGATGCAAAATTATGAAACTAGAGATTGCTCCATATTTTCATTTGACTCATCTAAAAGAGTACAATTTCCTGCAAAAAAAAAAGATTCATCCAAAAAGATACTTACATGCCAAAAGAACGTGCTGCTCACATAAATAAAAACTGTAATTTTAGCATTCTCACCAAAGCTATAAATGTTCTACCTCGAGGTAAACATTTTAATTAGCCTGAAAAGTTATTTTTCTTAACAGTCCCAGAAACTCTGTTCACCGCCCCCTCCCCAAACCTGCTAAAATGTGCCACATCCATTGAGTGAGGACAGAAGTAGCAGTTCATGTAAAGCATTACGGATGGAAGAACTGGACAGAAACTAGAGGCAAAAAAAAAAAAAGGAAAAAAATTGTCCTTGGAAGTGCAAGCACTTCTGCAAAACAATTAACTTAATTAACCAGACACCATGAATATTCATAAGGCTGTTAATGTCTCCCACATCCAAACAGATAAATGTGATGTAATGACTTCCTACTCAAGCATATCTAAAATGCTCATGAAAACTGCACCTACACTCTGGTTCTTTGCCTGGAATATCAGAGAAATTAACAGTCCCTTGGCAATATTTTATTCTCCTCAAATTGATTGGAAAGCATGAATTTATTTATGTGAATTCTATAGGAATATATGGTTCCCAGTCATCAGTATGTGGCTTGAGCCTTGTTTTACAACAGCTGGATTGTTTTTTTATTTTTATGTCCTCTCAGCTTTTTTTCTCTATCCTCCCCCCAACCCTCTAACTGGAATGTCTCTGTACAGTTCCTTAGCACCAGTTCCCATAGCAACAAACGCTATTGCTAATGGCCAGCAGTTCAAATACAGGCTTCCCCACATCTGATCCATTTGAGTCTGACCATAATTCAGCGGCTTAGTCTGTTGGCTCAGTGGAGTAATTTACTAAACACTCTCCCTCTGGGTGTCTCTCTCCAGGAGGCAAATGGTTTTAAAGGCAGACTGTCATCTGTGCTCAGCTTAGAAACTTCCTGCCTAGCTCTTGTTCCCATTCTCCATCAAAGCCCTGACCAGGCACAGAGTCCTCACATGAAATACATCCTGCATGTGACTTCCTCCCTCTATGAGATGAAATCCATAAGCTGGAACTCCTGTACAACCACCAAAGTTTTGGCAACATGCTGTATCTTCTCAATGAAATGTATTCAAATGGCATTTCTACACAGCCTCTGCATAGAAAAAATAGTTTCAAAATCAGATATACGCTTAAAAAATACAATGATAATAAAACTCAGTGTTATTCCTTTATAAAATCTGAGCTACATATTAAAAAGTCAGCATAGCCAGCAATTATTATAGCTAACTATTCACGTTACATCAAATGCACACGTGTGAGGACACCTATCTTTCCACATCTGATGCACTGCAGTTGATGAGTGACCTCAGGGGTGTAAGTACTAAGGGAAACAAACAGTGACCCAAGCACATCCACTTTGCATGGAGGGAAATGTTGAGAAAGTTCCACCATTACAGACAGCGCTACTAAAATGACACTGAAAGGTCGAAGTGTGGCCCCAAATGCATCTTTTTGACTTGATGCATTTTGTTTTTCTAGCAGATTTTTCTCAGTAAGTTATACAATTATCAGGACATATTCGAATCTCCCTCTACTTTTAAGTTCTTGCTTTTGTGAAAGACTTTTTACTCTAAAAGGGCACTAATAGACCTTTTGTTCTTTGTCAATTAATAATACTAAACACACTGAAATCCACCCTAAATAGCTGTGGTTATCAAATGGATAGAATGTTGATTTCTTTTTAACCTTGCCCACCATTTTCTATTTTCACAGGAAAGAACACAGTTGACCCTGGAACCACACGGGTTCAAACTGAGTGGGTCCACTTATACATGGGTATTTTCCAGTTGTAAATACCACAGCACTTCATGGTCCCCAGTTGGTGGAATTCACGGATGCAGAGGAAAACGGAGGGCCAACTATAAATTGCAGGCGGATTTAACCCCCATGCTGTTAAAGGGTCAACTGTAATTGTTTCTGTTTTTCTTATAGGGATAATAATGTGTGATGTTTTAAAATGAAAAGAAATAATCACTTTCCTCCACTATTGTTTGTTTAAATAATAATTTGGGAGGAGTGACTTTGTAACATAAGAAACGTGCAAAAGATGCTGTCATCTTTCCTGGATCCCAGTGTTGCTCCAGCTCCTCTCCCTGGCTCCGACCTCCACTCTTACTTCCTTCCCCTAATCAGGAATCTTCCTTGCACAGACTCCCAGCAGGTGGCTCCCTTGCTTGAAACCGCCCGTTTCCCTTTACTATTTATCAAGTGCTATTCAGACCTCTTCCTGCGGCATCCAGGAGCCACCGCAGCTTGGGCCTATTTGACACCAATATCACCAAGCAGATGGCCTGTTTTCAATTCCTCAACATTCCTGCCTTTTGCCCTTATTATTTTTGCAGCCAAGAAAAGAACTCATTCTCATCTTTCAGGGGATCCTATTTCTAAGTCTACTTCATGTGGTATTTACTCCATAATGTCTTCCTTGCATTTATTCATTCCGCTTTACTGGGTGTTCACTGTGACAGGTCCTGTTCTAGCTGCCGGGGAGACAGCAGTCAGAATGGAGCCTTGCTGCATTCTCCAAGTCATCCGTCTGTACTTCAATTAAGGGAGCTGACTTACCACACTCTACCTCATATGAAGTCATAAGCAGCTTGACTGGAGTGGCCCTGTTTGGAAATCTCCTATCTGGGACTGTGTGATCATTAGACCTTTATATAGGAAGGTAGAATAATAGTCTCATTTATTGTTTGCTCAACTATGTGTTAAACCCTGCACATATACTACCTAATTCAACACTATAATAACCTTGTAATGAAGTGAACATATGAAGTGAATGTAATGAAAAGCGAGTGTTATCTCGCTTTTACAGATTAGAAAAATAAGGCTCAAAGAAATTCAATAACTTGTCCAAAGACTCACATGTGCTTAGCAGAGATGCCAAGAATGGGTCTTCCTGACTCAAAGTCTGTGTTTAACTCTGCGTGACACTGTCTAGGGTTGAAAGAAAAACAGGGAAAGACTGGGGAGAGCGTCCATTTAGCAAATCCGTGGCCCCTTCCTTGCCTGCTGGTATCACACCCAGTGGAGGTCGAGCTGGGACAGGAGTCAGGATGCTGTCTGTCTCCACCCCAGCGTTCTTCTGGGCTCTAAGAAGCAAGGCATGGGCTACTTCACTGGCGAACCCATCTCCACCAACACAGACAACACTGGAAAAGAAGAAATTGAGCGAAACAATGCAAAACATTAGCAAAATTGGTAATAATTTGTGAAATTTAGACTTTAAAATATTAATCTTATATATTCTATGCGCGTCATTACACACACCTTCAAACATTTTAGTATGGATGAGAAGATACCAGCACTGCACTGATAAAGTTTACTTCACAAATATAATACCTACATGCTACCCCAGAGACACAGTATTTTTAAGTGGGTTAGGAGGCATTAAAACACTTGAGCACGTTAATTCACATCTGACCTGAATTTTGCTCTGTTAATATCCCAAAGCATATTATTCTCATTTTGTTTATGTTAATAATAGTCCTTGTAATTCATTTAACTAACACAAGCCAAAGTCATAAAATCCTGCTAATTTTCAATATAGCTCTGAAAGAACAGCAATAAAAATCATGTAAAATATGAAGCTTTAATTTAAGGAACTGCTAATTATCACGAGTATATGAATGGTCGTTGCACACCTGAACTGGTTTTCATCTCCTGAACGTTACTGCAATACTGCATTTTAAGAGCAGCGTTACTACCCTTTGACCCTCGTCAGTACTGCTAATATTTTCTTAAGACCTCATGATAAGTATACTATAGGAGTGGTCGGAAGCCATGGAAGTAATACAAGATACCAGATGTTTTCTCATCATCATTCATATTTAAACGATGCAAAATAATCTTAAGTATCAAAATCTCATCAATTTACCAAAAGGAAGAGATTTTGTGGTATTGAGAGCAGGTGTCACAACCCAAGACCCCCAAGGCCCAGCAGGAAAGGAAGAATCTGCTCCATCTGAGGGAGGGAGCATCTCAGCCCCCACCCATGCCCAGTGTCCAGGCGGCAGGCTTAGGGGACCACCGCTTCTGGTTTTTCTAGAGAAGCCACAGATCCTGGTTTGGGGATAAGTCTCCTAGTTTATAAATACTAGCAACTAGCATTCAATATATTTAAAAACTCTATGTGCCAAACAAAGCAGCCTATGGGCCAGAATCAGCAGGGGTTACTGGCTCCCTAAGTTTAGGAAGCTCCAGAAGTTGGTGAATCCAGAGGCTGAGAAGACTTTTCGCATCAGTTCCCTCTCCACCTTGCTCTCAGCCTTCCAGCCCCTGCCCCTCACTGGGCTTCAGCCCAATGGCTGCACGTAGCCCGGGTGATCCAGACCCCTCCTCATTAGAAGAAACTCCAGGGTATGGGCTATGACCCAGGTCATTTTTGGCTAGGGGTATTATTTCATGTCCTAACTGATTCCAGGGGCCAACTACATGGCCACTGATGCAGAGCAAAGTGATTCTATCCACTGAGGACCAACTTCACGTCAGGTGATACATGGGCTCTTTTCCATTAAATCCCCAGAATTCTGTGAAGTAGGCCTTAGCCCCATCTTAAAAATGGAGAAGCCAAGGTTTGATTCGAACCCTATCTTTATGATTTCAAAGACCTCTATGAGCAGATCTCCAAACAGTCTATGAACTTATTTATAACTCCCAGACCCATGCCTTCTATCTGCTGAGGTGTGTGTGACCTAAAAGGAGCACATAAAGTCATCAAACATAGCATCTAACTTAGCACAAAGAACTTGCCTCTACCATACAGTATGGTGACATTTGACCCCTGGCATCCTGCACCCAGTTGTAGCACTGTGTACCTGGTAACTCATGCAAGAGTCAGGAGACATGGCCTTTTCATGAACATGTTCTGCTACAAAACCTTTGAAATTTTGTCATGACACATCCTATGTTAAATATTTTGAAACTATAAAAGATCATAACAGTAAAGTAACATGTAGAGAATGGTTCCCATGCACCAGACACTGTTCTCAGCACTCTCCAGGTATTAACATTTAATTTGAACAATAACTATGCAACACTTTTACTCCCAATTTACAGATTAGAAAACTAAGACATAAAAAGATTAAACAACTTTCCCAAGGTCATCCCATAGTAAGTTACAGAATGAGATTTCGAAACAAAAAATTTGGCCTTAGAAATTACACTACTATTTGATATATTATACTCCTTTCCTATATATAAACCTAATGAAAACAGACTTCTGAGAGTTTTCTTATTTAGGAAATCAGTTTACCAGAAGAATCACGGTGGAATTAAATGAGTTAGGAACATATTTATTTATGTTGACAACTACTATATCATTCAGATCATCTCCAGGTACAGTTACTCAACCTAGGGAATATACTTAATAAAACATATCATAAAAGCCTGGATATAACAAGGCAAAAAAAAAAAAAAACCAACTTTTTATAATGAGTCAATCTAATCACACTTAAGAGTTACCCTAAAACATAAAACTTTTGCATGTGATACACCCTGTGTTTTGAGAATAAGTAAACTCCTTGTAATGATGCCAAGTAGAACTTTTCTATCTAGAAAAGTACAACTGGGGGACAATTATCTTATTTCTCTTTATAAAAAGTGATAAAAAAACATTTTAAATGGGTGTTTGTGTAACTGCCTATCAACCAATATCATGACCGAAATGTTTAATGTGTTACTGGATTTTTGACTTAAATTTTTTCTTTTCTGAAAAGAGATACTTTTTTTTTTTAACTTTAGTAATACAGATATCACAGTGGTGATAAAACGTCAGTGTAAGCCAAATAATGTCTAGATTCTCATGGGTCTAGCTAACGATGAAATTAAAAGAAATAAACTGTAATTCAAACTAAAATAAAAAACACTGTGAAACAAAAGGGGAAAATATTAATAAATTTATAATTGCATTAGAGCTACAGATTAGCTTAATCATCTTCACACTTATAAATCCCACTGTTACTGCTTCACGTCTATGCACCCAATATTACTCTTTCTTTTGCCTTTACAAAACTTCTTCCTCAGGCCCAGTATAAAGAGGGGACAGTATGGAGATAGATGCTCCTTCAGGCTCCAGCAGCCCGTCTGAGAGTGTCTGCTAGAACACACTGGAGCTTCACACCAGCTGTTGTGAGTGCTGATGCACTGTTCCTGTTGGCGTTGGGAATATGTCCCAATGTGTCTTCACACAAACATATGCAACTCATTAAAAAGACTCCAAAATCTTAGCAAATAACACTTCTTAAACATTATTTATTAAATCATTTTGCATTACTGAATAATACCAATAGAATTTTTCTTGGATCTTAACCCCTCTTGTCTGTGTCTAGAAACCTTTAAGTGATGTTCTTACCACTCCCTATCAGCAGCTCCACTAGAGGCAGGCAGAGACGCTTCAGGCTCAAGCTCTTGAAAGAACATGAGCTCTTCCTTCATCAAAATACTACAGCGAGGAGGGTGTATAGCTTAGTGGAAGAGAACATGCTTAGCATGCACAAGGTCCTGGGTTCAATCCCCAGTACTATCATTAAAAAAAAATGCTGTAGCATCTTGGGGTTACCCTATCCCATCCGTAAGTCTTTTGTATCTATTTCTCAAAGAACGCTCCTATAGCCACTCTTTGAACAGGTTCAGAAATAGGGCAGTCGCGAATGTAGCACCTTCTATTTTCAAACAATTCTGCTTGTTAGAGAATTGCTCTTGGGAAGTGCCTACAGAAACGATATTTCCATTGTTCTACTCATACACCTCTCTATGTCATTCTAAGTAGAGTGACTTAAAATGACCATTTTATTAAGATAGTTATCCCAACCACCACTGGGCTCCTACTGGAAAGACCAGGCTCAAAACAGTAAATGCGCTATTTTAAGGATCTTAGATGACTTTCAATAGAAGTTTTAAATTATTATAAATCCTAAGTAAAACAGCATGCCATGGAGTTTAGAAACTGTTAAATCACAGGAACCCAATTCACATAAAGGTTAGGACAAACTCTTTGGTTAAAAAAAATGTCGGTGATAACTAAAGGATCTATATATCTTGTAGTGCCACAATGCAACATAACAATCCCTGCTGTGTGGCAGGAACAAGAACTGAGCATGTTCAGGTAAAGAGGAAAATATTACTCTACTGCACTTACACAATAGTCTTTCTTCATTCTGCAAAGTTCTTCTTGATCTTTGCATAGTATAATTACCAACAGAACTCACTTACAGATACCACCTTTATTGGAATACTTCATAATGCTCATGTGCAAGACCAGGTCTAACACCTATAATATCTGTTATTCTTTGTATAATTATGTTTTGAAGCAAGGACTTCTTGCAATGCCACGACTCTTGTATACTCGTAAACTGTGTTTCAGGACCATGCAGCATATTAAGGTGAGTAGCTGGTAGGCATAATCCCCCCAATTACTTTTCTTAAACTGTATGCTTACAAGATAATCTCTTAAATGTAGCCTATTAATCAAACTGTCCAGCTCTAAGTATAAAACTCTAAAGTGATTTCCTACCTCATGTTCTTCATGCTCGATATTTATATAACATTCCATCTAGATTTACTCCTCTCAATTACATTTCTTTTTCAAAAATTATGTTTTACTTATCAAACTTTATTCTTTGTCCAATAATTTTTTGTCACCCCCTCCCCCCAAAAATTAAGCATTTCTGAAAAACAACCCTGCTAATGCTCCATTTTGATCACATCACTTTCCTTGCTAAAACATTCTAATAGTTCTTTGGGAAGAGTAAAGCCTTTCACTTCAATTGAAAGACCCAGCTACCCTTCCTGATACTGAGAGTCTGTTGTCCCCCAACACCCCTGCCCATCCACATGGGACATAAACAATTCACATACCTGCCACCTTTTAAAATTCTGAAATATTCACCCTTGCAAAAAACCTTCCCTAAAAGAATATGCTTTTAGTCTTGCACATCAATCTGGCACTTTAGCAAATTGATTCACCTCATTTTTTAAAATGTCAATTAAGGTATATGTCACTTGCCTTGTTTCTAATGTTGCATACCAGTGAACAATTTCTACACACTCTAGCAATGTATTGCAAACAACAGTTTCTAAAGCCTACTGTGAATAAATACTTATTTGGTAGCCACTAAGTTATAGAAGATAAGTAAAATTAGCATCTTTCATTCATTCTGAATATATTTGTTTTTATAACGCATTTACCCTCAGTCAGTCATGTCCAAATTAACCAGTGGGTAGCTACTAACACTATCAATAAATTTGCAGAAGAGAATCATAGTATAGTTATGCCATATGACCAATATAATATCTTCCATCAATGCTTTTCTAGATACTCACATGGTTAAAGCCAAGAATTAAGGACTACAGATGCAAATGTACGCACATTAGGTTAGTATAAGATAATACATTGTGATTTCCCAGTATTTATATTTAAATTCCTCCTTTTGCTCTCCTATGCCCAATCCTGAGAGGTAGGTAGACAACCATGATGTATTATCACTATCAATAATTGTTATTACACAGATATGAATGAAACAGAGCCTAATTACATACACCACAAATATTTTAAAAGTGGGGAGGGGCTCGCTCAAGTGGTTGAGCGCAAGCTCAGCATGCATGGGGTCCTGGGTTCAATCCCCAGTATCTCCTCTAAAAATAAATAAGCCTAATTACCTCTACCCCCAACCAAAATAAAATAAATAATACAAAAAGAGAAAGAAAGAAAAGAAAGAAAGAAAGAAAAGAAAAAAGAAAGAAAGGAAAGAAAAAGGAAAGAAAAAGGAAAGAAAAGAAAGTAAAGAAAGGGAAGAAAGAAAGAAAATATTTAAAAATTATAGGTCCCAAATATGTGGCTAAAGACTAATGAAAACATTTAATAACATAAGCTATACGACAAATCTAGATTAATAACAGAACCTACCCATCAAATCCCTGTAGTTCACATTCTTTTAGCAGTGACAGAGCATGTCCTTCATATTCGGTTACTATTAAAAAAAAAAAAAAAAAAAAACAGAAAAGGGTGAAAGTTTTAAACAAATGATCTACACTTTTTAATTTAGTTTGGCTAAATAATATGATAAACATATGGTCAGGTCGTAAAACAACATTTATTCTTGGATATTTTTATTTTAATCATGGGAAAGAGGATTAAGTGTTACTTGCCTGATGTGTTTTACCGCTTTATGTAAAAGAGGGTCATATATTTGTTCCAACTACATAAGTCATTTGGGGATATCCCACATAGAGCAGTTAGAAAATTTATCTTGGTGCCTGTCTGTTTAGTGTCCCCGAAATAAGACACATTTCCTTTAAATCAGAAGCCGAGGAGCAGCAGTATTTTGAAAATAAGGCATATTAGCTGGCATCAAATAGTCAATGTTAAATCGCTTTGGCAACCTTACATGAATAAATTAGCTGAAAGGTTAGTGTAAGATTTACATACTAGAAGAATGTGTATCAGGAACTGCTAGACTAAAAAGAGGAGTTGGACACGAAAATGTGAAGCAAAGCCAACAACAATGATAACAGACCCAATGTCAAGGAGGAGGGTGGCACACTGGTCCACCAGAGCCCAGATTCTCCAAGGAAATGAATCTGTCACTCCCTATCGTCATCTCCCCAGTCATGATGCCCTACGCAGTCTTGCAAATGCCAGTGAAGACAGGATAAACTGGCACGCTGCAGATGGCACCAAGCTTCCCAACCACATTTAGCATTTTCTAGGGCAGCTCTGCCAGAAGAGACAGCCCAGCTGTATCCACCCATCAAAGATTTCTGCTGACTGACATGACACTGCAGATGGATTTTTTGTGTAAGAATGTGCATCATGATATGCAAGATTACATTAATCTTTCATGCCTGTCTGTCCTTGGTGCCAGCATGGTTCAGGCTTTTCCTACAATGTTTTTAGATATTGTTAAAAATTATTAGTCTTGGTGTCTAAAAGAATCATTCTGTATCCAGCAGTACTACATTGTAATTTTCGCACAGCTTATTCAAATATGGTTAGCGTTCACATGAATAAAATTCTCTATATTAAATTCTAATCAGAAGAAAGCTACAAGAAAAGGAAATATAAAAGATTAATATTAATAAACTTAGAAGGTTAAGTTATCATAAATGATTGTGTGTTGATCATTCATCTCTAACTTCAGCAAGTCGTTGCAACCTTAGAAAGCACAATAATAAAATGTCTGACAAACACACATTAAAAATAATTAAGGCTATTAGGGAGAAATATTTATGCTGAGAATCAGTTTATCAAGTCTTTCTTTTATACCAATGCTTACATTGGTAAAGCTTTTCAAATCTCAAACAAAATCAGCTTTAAAAGTATGTTGCAGCTGAATGCTATTTTTATTTAGGAAAAGTTTGAAATAATATTTTTCATTTCATCCTGCTGGTGGACTGTGACTATACGCTGATACAAATTATCTAAGAACAGTCTTTTTTTTTTTATGTGACATTGTAAAAGTTCAATAAAATGAGTGATGTAGAACAAGAGAAAAGATGAAAGAAACCTGACCACAATATATCAGGACAATGAATAGAAGTCCTTGGCTTGGCCTCAGGGAGGTTACACTTGGAAACAGAAAATATACACTAATTTTTAAAAAAATCAATGCTCGATATAAAGTAGTAATAAGTGATCGTAAAGAAAAATAACATAGGGGAAAAGGACAGAGAGTAATCTGAACTACTATTTAGAAGGA
Organism: Camelus bactrianus; assembly: GCF_048773025.1. Classification (NCBI taxonomy): domain Eukaryota; kingdom Metazoa; phylum Chordata; class Mammalia; order Artiodactyla; family Camelidae; genus Camelus; species Camelus bactrianus. The sequence continues at coordinate 60,880,507 of NC_133543.1, forward strand.
GTAGAAGGAATCAAAATATGTGTTTAGACAGGATGTTATTAGGAGCAGAAAGAGCCAGATTCTAGTCATCCCACTTCAAATAAACGTCAAGACTGGGCTGCTAGGCAGATGCAGTTTCAGAAGAAAGTTACTAGCCTCTTCTTTCATCTACTTTCCTTTCCCACTTTCCCAATGAGATTGACATCCCATTCAAACAGGAAATTTGGAGTTTTCATTGTTTATAACTCTGGGAACACACATTTCTCACTGCTGGGATCCCCCACCCATCTCAACCTTTAGTTTAAATATTACTTCCTTAGAAAGACAATACTGGAGGAGGGTAATATCTTGAGATTGATACTGAATATTGATAAGGAAACAGGCTGGAGTAAAATCCGATGAATTTTGATTTCGACATAAGGAAACATTTCTTGGTCTCATGATAAAATTCTGTAACAGGATAAGAGACTGAGATGTCATTTTCTTTCCTGTCCTTTGGGTACTTCAAACTTAGTAAGTTCAAAATAGAATCCATCATTTCCACCTTCCAATATATTGCTTCTCAGTTATATTGTTCTTTTTGTGTTGCATCATCCACTCCCCAGTACCCAAGGCAGGAAAATTTCTTCTTCCCAGAGTATCCCTTTCCTTTACTCTCCACAGCCATGCCATGCCCAAAGCCATTTGTTTTTGTCTTTTAATTATGCTGCAGCATCCCAACAGTCCTCAAGCCAATGCCCTAAATCTAGTCTCCACCATCCTTAATGTGAAGCTACACCAGTCTCTCCTCCAGTCTCCTTCCAAACCGTTATCCCACTCTAGACGGAATAACCTTCCTCAGGCATGTATTTAATTTTATCACCTCCCTACAGAAACACCACTGATAACTACTCTTCATCCCCAGGATAAAGTTCCAACTCCCTGACTGACATCTTAGTACTAGAAATGGCATTAGTCATAAAAATCCATAGTTACTCAAGAGACAACACAAAAAACTTTTCACCCAGAATTCTCTCTTTCCAGCTGCATATGATTCATGAACATTTACTACCTAGATTTTTGTTAAAATGTAGATTACAATAACAATATAAAAAATAGGTAAAACTGAAAGGGAGTAATGCCTCTGCCAAATAGCATCTTTCTTAATATAGTTTTATCAAGTCACCTAGCTTTCTGCTGAGTGACATCAGAGCTACAAGAGGCATCTTCATGGAAGGGAAAGCTTCAAGCAGAGACATAAAGAGCCAAAGGCGAAGAACTGAAGGAGCAGATTTGGTAAAAGCATCAAAAGTTAAACACATGATCCTAGAAGAATGAAAAAAAAAAAAAGTGGTAACAAATCCCACTTTGACAACTGCCCAGAGTCCGACAGGAGGTAAAATTATCTGGTGACCAGGCACTCTCATGGGCCTTGAGCTGGCAGAGACCAAGGCTACATTCAGAGAAGTGTCTTTGACTGTGACAATGAACATGATAACGTCTAGCAGCTTTGTTACTACAAAGACTGATGGAGGAGAATTACCTGTCTTGAACAAGAGAGATCAAGGACAGAAATGATGATCTATTTTCAAATACTTCAATGCTCTTATACACAAGATGGAATAGATTTATTTCATTTATTTTGTATCGCTATAAAAGATAACATTAATTCTGAAAATCATAAGGAGGCAAACATCAGCTTACAAGTTCTCTATGCAGTTTATGTCTTGCACAAAGGCATTTGGCCAAAGGGGCAGGTAGGTTTGCAATCCAGCCAATACTCCTATTCAACATGCTACGTGACCTTGAGCTGCAATAGCCCAGGAAAAAGGGCGCCTTTTTGTAAGTCAGCACAAGGAAGTGCCCTTTTTTAATACGGACAAGAGCCCTGTGACCCCCAACTGAAGTCAAGAATGTCTATCAGTATTGTCCAGAATCGACACTCACTGACTCAACCACAGGGTGCCCAAGCCGATGCTGGGTGTTCATCTGGGGGAGTGCCACACGCATGTTCTCCACCGCATGAGGGACACTGAACTAGATGGCCTGGCAAGTTCTTTCCAGTTTAATTTCTCTGCTGCCTTGACTTTTTCACTTTGTTTTATGAATTATTCTGGGGATCCATGGTGTTTCAAAATTCCTCCCACACCTTTGATGGTGTAATTCCTCAAGCCTGCTTTGCTCTGGGAGGAAGAGAAGCAAATGCTATCACAGGCCAGCATTGGCTTACCATTCATGCTCTTCCATTCACATACCAAGTTATTAGGAAAAAATAACTCTTCTTTCTAGGTTCTTCCAGAGTTTTTCTGATACCATTACTAGAAAAGAGATACTACATTGAGAGTAATGACCACTCACCAACATGAAAGAAGTATCTTTTTATTCATGTGCTGAGATTCTTTTTTTCAAACTAGAAGTTTGTATCTTTTGACACCCTTCAGTCATTTCACCGCCCCATCCCCCCACACATTTGGAAATCTGTTCTTTGTATCCACATGTTCTGTGGGTTTTTTTTTTTTTTTGGCTTGTTTGGGGGGATTTTTAAAAATATTTCACATATAAGTGAGATTATATGGCATTTATCTTTCTCTGACTTATTTTACTTAGTCTAATGTCCTCAAGGTCCATTTATATTCTCCCAAATGGCAGGATTTCCTTCTTTTTATGGCTGAATAGTATTCTGTAGTGTATACATACTACATCTTCTTTATCCATTCATCCACTGATGGTCACTTAGGTTGATTCCATGTCTTGGCTATTGTAAATAATGCTGCAGTGAACATAGGGGTACTGTTATCTTTTTGAGTTAGTGTTTTTGTTTCCTTTGGATAAACACCCAGAAATGGAATTGCTAGATCAAATGGTAATTCTACTTTTAATTTGGAGGGGAAACTAATACTGTTTTCCACAGTGGCTGCACCAATTTACATTCTCATCAACAAGGCAGGAGGGCTCTCTCTTCTCAGTCTTAGAAACACTTGTTATTTCTTGCCTTTCTGAAAGTAGCCATTCCAACAGGTGTGAGGTAATAGCTCACTGTGATCTGATTTGCATTTCTCTGATGGTTAGTAATGTTGAGCACCTTTCCTGTAGCTATTGGCCATGTGCACGTCTAATCTGGGAAAATGTCTACTCAGATTCTCTGTCCATTTTTTAATCAGATTAGAGTTTAATTAATTAATTAATTAACTTGGGGGGAGGAGGTAACTAGATTTATTTAATTGTTTATTTTTAGAGGAGGTACTGGGGATTGAACCCAGGACCTTGTGCATGCTAAGCCTGTGCTCTACCACTGAGCTACACACTCACCTTGCTATAGTATTTTGATGAAAGAAGAGCTCATATTCCTTCAAGAGCTTGAGCCTGAAGCATCTCTGCCTGCCTCTAGTGGAGCTACTGACAGGGAGTAGGGACATCACATAAAGGTGTATGCTAAGCATGTGCTCTACCACCAGAGCCATAACCTTCCCCCAGATTAAGAGTTGCTATTCATTTTTAAAAGAAATGTATAGAAAAATTACTTTATAATGTATACATATAGCTATAATATTTCAAATCATGCCTCATTTATACAGCACTATCTCTTAAATAATTCATCAACATACAAAATTTATTATATAATTCATATTCCATGTGGGCTCAGCAATGCACACAAGGTTTGTTAAAACAATGGCCATATAGGACATGCAGAAAATATGTACTCTTTCTGCTTTACTCTTTCATAAGAGATACTTTTCTTTCAAAGTTTGAATTGAATCTTATTATTACATAATTTATGAAACTGAAATGCACAGCATTACAACCATCTTTCTGTAGCACTTTATAAAATACACAGTAGTTTTAAATATATTATCTTATTCAAACTACAAAACTACACCGTGAGACAGGCAGAGATTCTAAAACTTTTCAGGTATCCACATGTTTATTCAGTCCTTCACATAAAATCAAATAAATATTTAGCCAATACACATACTAAAATGGTTTTAAAAGCAAAAGATGCAATTTTATAATTTTGCCTGTAGGAGGAGTGTTAGGCAGCTAATAATTAGCCATTCTGCACAAATATATAAATAAATTCTAAATTTGCTTTTATGTAATATTCTAATTTTACTTTATGTTAAACTAAATATAATATTTAACAACAACTAAAAATTTAGGGGGAGAAAAGCCCTAGAACAGAATATTTTTTCTCTCCAATACAATTGTTTTAAGGAAGAAAGCACATTCCTGTCGTTCCTCTACCTTAGTTCGGGCCTCACTAATGGGTTTCCTTTTCTCCCGTCTCTCCCTCTTCTTTTTTAATCTTTATTCTGATGACATAATCATCTTTGCTAATCTAGATTACAGCACCATGATAAAAAACATACAGCAACTCAGGATCAATGCGTGACGAGTAAACTCCTGAGTGAAGTATCAACATCCATCCTTAATCTGGACACTCAGACTTCCCCTTGTGCACGTTTTTGGGAGCCTTCTCAAATTCGGCTCAAGTATCCTCAGCCTTTGGGAGAAGGGGGTCTCACCCTCAGCCCACAGGAAGGATCTTGATGCTTAAGAGACTGAGTGCTCTAGGTGGGGCATACACGCTCTATTAGGACAGTCAAACTGAAAGGAAGAAATGTAAATGCTTGTTCAGGATCAAAACATGTTGAATCTCTCACATACACACACCTCTCCCTTTCCTACTAGATTTGAATAAAGAAAAATCAAATTCACTGGCAACCATTTTATGATGACAGGAAAGACCACTTTAAGATGAAGTCAACGTTCTGAAAGAACTACCAAAATACTGTGGACTCAGCGGACACAGACACACCCCACTTGTATGCATTGCTAGCTTGCCTCCTTGCCTCTTTTCTTTTCCTACTCATGCACAGGACACCACTGTCTGCCCTCTCTGACTCTCCAAAACTGCCCAGTTCAAATCCTTTTCTTCAGTCTCCTGATCAAAATTAATATCATATTTTTATATATAATTCATTTATGTATATCCATAATTCTTTTATGTATACCCCAATTACATCTACTTTAAATATCTACCTTAATCCCCAATAAATTAAGGGTCACTCAAGAGTAGGTAGTAGAGCTCATCTGTCTAGCATCTTGCAGAGTGTTGAACACAAAGCATTTCAACAAGAGATTCTTGAACTGAATGATATACAGTAATATCCACATAACAGTGTTCTGGATATTAAATCAATGAAACAAAATAAGGAAGCATTATTGAGTTGGCCAGTAAGTTTTCTCAACTTTTGATTGTCTCACCCTAATATCAATTTCAAACTTTTCCTTCTACCAATCCTTGAAAATCTTCAGTGGAAAGGAATAATAGTTCTGAATTGTTTCTTTTTCTTATAAATCACCTCCAAGTAAGCCAAAAGCTACCAAGATGAAAGATTACCTCCTTCACCACATTTTTTTTTTAAATTCAGAAACTCCTCATGAGTTTTTTGTGGTAGTTTCTTTAGAACCTCCATCGTGGTAGATGCCTTTTGGGGTGGGTGACTTTTCCACAAAGCTTTTTTTCTTTTTTTTTCTTTTTTTTAAAGTCTTCCTTCTATCCCATCCATTAAGGCTTGAGATGTAGGTTTACAAACCTTATTTACATTGTGAAACTCATCTCCCTTGGTTACAGCTGAGCAAAGCCAGGTCACTCTGAATCCCTTCCCCAGGAATTTGTAACTGGGACTAGGAGATTCCAAGTGCACGCTGGCATTGCATCCTGAGTACTTACTATGCAATGTTCTTCATCAATTAAAATTTACTACAAATTTTCATGGTTAGTGAAGCTACACAGAAACAAAACCAGAAAAACTGAGCGTTTGATTCACAAGAGAACCAACCCTCCTTCTCACCCTACCCCTCGTGGGGAAATTAAGTCTCAAGGAAACAAAAGAATTTGGTCACCAAATTTTAAAAGTTGAAAAGAATTTTACTAATCCTCTTTCTGTTAACTTTAGCATTAGCAAATTTCTATTTTCCTGGGCACAAACCTAAGGACCTTCCTTTATTTTAGACGAATAATTTAAGCTTCCGGCTTCTCAAAACTCATCTAAAATTAGCAGTTAAGTGCTTAGTTTTGACCGAACCAGCAGGGGTCAGAGTCAGAACAAAAACCACGTAATGAAGGAGTCCATGGAAAGACATCAAACATTCAAGTGAGCAAAAATCAATTGCTTGCTGAACTGCAGAGATAACATACAAATAGCAAACATCTCAATGATGGTATTAAAAAGTGTGCAGGCCCCTTAAAAATAGTTCCTAAAGATTTTTTAAGTCTGAGGGAAGGTCCAAAGAGAAAACACTGATATGCTGATAAAAACACAATTTAAATAAGAAAAAAATAATTATAATCCTGCGGCTGGTTGCAGTGGGTTATAGAATCACATCAACAAGCGTTAGATATTACAAGTAGCTTCCTAAATTTGGCTTAAGAACAAATTCAAGGTTATTTTGCTTCCTTAAGTATGATTCTTTTTAATGACAAAATGATGTTCTGAAAATACTTACTTGTTACATCGGTCTTTATTCCTGAAATCTTTAACAGTGGTTCAACCTTCTCATAATAGACCTGGGCAGCTTCTTTTTTGTGGCTTTGGGGGTTAAGGAGTATTTTCAATGACTTTGGTCTGTTTGAAAAGCCTAAGAGGAAAATATAAAGACAAAATATATAAAGTCTCTGTCAGCCCTTTTTCTTTCCCTCTGAAACCAGACGCTAAGTCCCAGGAGAATGGTGTACACTTATTTAATTAGTATTTGCTATTTTTATTTGAAATTCTTGTAAGAGCTCTCATGAATATGGCATTATTTTAAAACATTTCACATTTCCTAGCAGTGAAATAGAAATATCCCTCTTAGAGTAAGTCACAAGTGAAAACAAAGCATTTAATTTATGAAGGAAGGTGTGACTGGAAGCAACTCTGAATATTAGGCAACGTTTATGTCTATTTACCAAACCACTGATAATATATCAAATATTCCTGTAGCATTTGTTTCTGGAGAAAAAGCAATGGACTGTAACAAACAGAAAAGTCCATTTCCTGTCCTTGGATAAATATGCTCATTATTGGAATGGGGCACTCTAGTGACCCCGGTGCTACCCAGGGCTGCCCTGCTGATGAGCCCAGGGCGGAGGAGAGTGTGCAGGGTGGGGTCAGGGCCAGCACCCAGAGTGATGCATGCCGGGAGCTAAAAAGAGGGTTCAGGTCGGAGTTCAAGCCTGAAAAGGGGCCAAGGGAGAAAGAACTCTTCCCTCGGGAATTGGGAAAGTGACGCCTCTCAGCGGGGATTCGGGGATAGTGCTGCCTCACAGTTGGGGCTGAGATTTGATACTACAATTTTCTGGGCTTGCAAGATGCTTATCACTTAGGGCTTAGCTGGAGCAGGTGCACAGCCAATTTTCCGTTGTTAGGAAGGGGCAGGAGGGACGGAGGAGCCAGAAGGAAGCTGACGACCATTTCTTTCATGGTAAGCTGCTCTCACAGGGCCACGCTTCAAGGTTAAAAAAGCAGTTACTGACATCCATTTTTAATGAAACCGTTACTAAAGCCAAAAGACAAATGTCCATTACACCCAAGTCAGTCTTTATGCCTCGAGACAATATTTGATTTCTTACTGCATTTGATATAATAAAAAATTTTTTTCAACAGCACAGATTGTTTTGAATTCAGGGAAAGGTTTTGCTGAAGAAGAGATGGGAGGACACTGAACTCCTCACCTCTTCTGTAACTGGCCCTGGGCTCCCATTTTGGTAAGAGGCCTCGGCCAGTCTCCCAGTCACCCCGTTTTGAAACCTCAAAGCCATGATCAACTCCTTCCTTTTTTCCAATCCTTACATTCAAATGAGTGCCCAGATTCAAGAGGTAGTAGCCACTAGCTTCCTGACTATTGCCCTCCGGCTTGGGGTTCTCCAGGGCCACCCACAAGCACCCTGCAGCCCTGCTTCGAACGCATCCTCAGACATCCCAGCTCCCATCAGCCCAGCACTGGTCCACAGCCCCGGGGCTCATCACTGCCCGCGGAGCAAACCCGAACCTCTGAAAATGACCTCCAGAGCCCCCCACCCCAACCAACTCCAACCTACCCTTTCTCCTTCCTCTCTCATTCATACTCAAGAAATATTTATTGAGCATGTGTGCCGAGCACTGGGAAGAGGGAAAAAGTGATTAACATGTGGGTCAGGCTTTAAAGCAGGAAGGTGTTGCCACAAATAAAAACAGCACAAGACAAAGAACAGGTTTGTTAACACAGAGGCACAAAGTGCCACAGGAACGCACAAGAGGAGGGCGGTTAATTCTCATGAGGGATCCGGAAAGGGCTCATGGAGAAGGGAGTTTGTGAGTGCGGCTTTGGGCTCATGCTGTGTTCACTGCTTAGACTTCCCTCTTCCTCACACTTCATCCTCCCCTTAGCAAACCAGCAGAGCTAAGGCCAGGGAGGAAGTTCTAAGCAGTGAGAGCAGCCCAGCAAACGCTCGAAGCGAACTAAGTGCAGAGGGTCTTCTGCTCCATCTCACCCTCCCCGGCAGGTCCAGGTCAGCTGCATGACTGGCCAGACAGCAGGTCGGCCAGGCCTTCCTGTGGAAATCCCACCACTTCTTCAAAGCTCACTTCAAATGCTGCTCCCTCACTGAAGCCTTTCCTAATCACCAGCAAATTCCCCTCCCTGGCTTCCTGCTCCCATGTTCCTCTACGTATCTCTATTATCCATTTTTCATATCATTGACACAAAAAAACTCTGATAAAAGACCCAGTGTCTCAGGACTTCCACAGGCCAAGGTGCGACAACACGGAATGGACGAGACAGTAACGCATCACGCATGCCACACTGACTTTTTAAAAAACCCAACTCTGTGAGCCACACTGACACAAAATACACATGTAAATAAAGGGGGAGAGGGAAAAACTGTTTTACAGTAGGATAGCAACTAATAAATTGGGGGAAAAGACAGTTAGAAAATCACTATTTTCAACCATCATCATATGATGGATTCAGGCAAGTGGCAGCCATGGATGCTAAAACCATCGGTGACAGTCAGTTTGGGGAATAAAATTTTGACTTATTCTTAAACTCTGTCCCTCCCTATTACTCTATTTGCTGAAGGTAAAAAAAAAAAAACAGTATTTACAGTAGGGAAGTCTGGCAGACACCTCCACAGTGAAGCCATCAAGGTTAACACCAGCCTGGGGGATACAAATGGACACCTGTGTACACGATACACAGCCCTGAGGACACACATGACATCCTGTGCCCGGAGTGCATAGCATGGACCTAACGTGATGAAACGCTCAGACAAACCCAAGCGAGGGGCATTCTTAAAAGAACTGCCTTAAACTTTTCAAAAATGTCAAAGCTATGAAAGACAAAGAAAAGCTGAGGAACTGCTCTAGATTAGAGGCCACTAAAGAATGACAGCTAAATGCTGTTTGTGATTCTGGATCAGGTCAGAACAAAACTGCGATGAAGGACAGTATTATTGTCCTTTAACCAGGAAGGACGAAGCTGATAAATCTAGGGCTCACTTTTATTGAAACATGAGGAGGACAAGAAACTCATTCTAAACCCCAGAGTCCACGAGTCAGGCTAAATATCTGAATTAAGTTTACCTCATCTGGTAAATTTTGTGGGATATCCACCTGCATTTCTCCAGCAGGGACAGACCCAGTAAGAAAGGTGTCTAGGAACCAAATGGCAGTCCCCAAAAGTTATCAAAAAACCAACTTTTATTTCCCCCTCTTCCTATATGATGACTGTGGAGGAATAGGAGTTTATGGAAATGAGAAACAGTCATTTGGGGGTTGTGAGGATAATCACATTGTAATTCAAGGCTTGTAGATTTTACACGTATCTGCACGAAAGTGCAGCTACATGTGCCATCCAACTTTGTGACACAATTTGCTTAATAAGGCAGGAAAAGGGCTCAAATTATTTTTGAAGACTTTCTAAAATGATTTAAGCAAAATAATTTTATTTTTAAGCCTCAGTTAATAATAGCAGTGAAAGCTAAATGAACCAGAAATTCCTATTCCTTAGACATTCTGGTAAATCAAGGACTTTTTAAACATAAGTCAACAAAGCTAATTTTTCTTTTTTTACCAGAGCACATATTCATTTTCTCATTTCCCTTTTGCTTTTAAATACACTTAATATGATGATTATAAAGCTAGAGTCTAAGCAAATATACATTAGGTAGTAATTTGATACCAATTTAGAGATCAGAATGGGGATTTCTTTTGAATAAAGAAGGGTTTTTTTTTTTTTTGATGTTCTTAATTAGGTGGAATGAAGAGATATAATTAAAAAGGCTCCAACCTCCTCTCCTTCCATGCTCCCTCCTCAGCCAGTTCCTATTCTATTCAGTCTCTTGAACTTCTATGTTCCTTCTACCACAGTGCCCTTGCACCTGCTCTCCTCTTTGTCTGCCACCTACACTTTCTGCCACTTTACCCAATTAACCTCTTCTCTTTGTTTTGATCTCACCTCAGTCGTCATTCTCTTGGGAAAGCCTACCATGGCCTCTTGGCTTTGTGACTTCAGCTAGGTCATTCCCCCCTTATCATTTGCTCTTACAAGCCCATACACTTGCCAATCTTGATTTGTACCCTGTTGTAATTTTATATCTATTTATAATTTGTTCTTCCATATTAGACTGGAAACTCTCGGTTCTTCTTCTGTCCTTAGTGCAGGGCATGAAACAGATGATCAAACTTTTGATGAATGAGCACGAGGGCAGGGTTAGCTTTGGGCCATACAGATAACAATGACATCCACTCATTTATTCACAAGTAACTGCTGGCAGGTTCTAGAAGCTGAGGCTCTATCCACGAACAAGAACAGCTTCTGTCTTCATGAAGCCTCCATGCCCGTGGTAGGAGAAGAAACAGACAGGAGAATTCAGAGCATGTTAAGTGGTTAAAAAGTTCTAAAGCTAAAAATGAAGGTCAGCAGCGAGAGAGAAGGAAGGCAAAGATAGAAGGGACTTTCTGGCCAGAGAAGGTCAGATCACCGGGAGCCTAGCAAGCATCTACAAGGACTTTGGCTTTTGTTATGAGCAAGATAAGCAACATGGAGAATTTTCAGCAGTGAAGCAACATAACCTTAGGTGTTCAAAGGACCACTGCAGCTGCTGTATGGAAAGTAAAGGCAGGAGGGTAAGGGCCGGCAAAGCAAGAATGGCTGCAATATTGTAGGTGGGAAATCACTGTGCTTAGACTGGCGGGTTGCAGTGGACGTTGTGAGAAAAGTCAGATTCTAGATCTCCTTATTGAAGTATACTTGACATACACCATTGTATCAGTTTCAGGTATACAATATAATGACTGACATTGGTATCCATTGTGAAATGATCACCCCAAAAAGTCTAGGTACCATCTTTCACCATAGGGTCATAATTTTTTCCTCTTGTGATGAGAACTTTTAAGATCTACTTTCTTAGCAACTTTAAAATGTATTTTGAATATATTTAGATATAGTTTAAAGGAAGCATGGACAGGATTTGTTTACTCTTTGGATATGGTATGTGAAAGAGAACAAAGTGGAGTCATACGTGTGGCTGAATAAGGGAAAGTGAGGACTCAGAGGTAAGGACTAGTGAAAAAGTGGCAAAACCAGTGAACTGTGGGCCTAGTGGGATGGAAGGATTTTAGGAGTTGGGAGAGTTGATCTGGTGATCTGGGAAGACAGAAAGCAGTAGCCACAAGGAGGATAGGATGCTTGAAACTGGAACAGAGAGTTATCATTAACGACATGACCAAGATCTGATGAACTTCCATACTTGTCAGAATCACAGGAAGGGCTTCTTAAAACACAGATTTCTGGGTCCCAGGCCCAGAGTTCTGGACTCAGTAGTGTGGGTGGGATCTCAGAATTCATATTTATAACTAGTTCCCAGGTGATGCTGATAACGTTGCTCCAGTGACCACACTTTGAGAACCACTATGCTAAAATTATGATTATGGGGAAAGTGAAGTACAGGTCAAGATCTCTGAAGGAGGTAAAAAACAGAAATCTACAAAAAACACATAGAAGTATGACAGCAGTAGTGTTGGAGGGAGTGACAACGAGACAGGAGCTAAAGTCTTCAAGGACTGGGAGAAGGATGCAGCAAGTAGGGCTGGCTGCTGGTGTCTGGTGGATTGAGCTGAACAGTGCTGAGAATTTTTCAGAGAGTACACTGAGAAAATGGTCCCCAAATAGCAGTGAGATACAAGGAAGACATCAAGACTCTGACAACACCTCCAGGACCAGTTGCAGCAAATGCACAGCAGAAGAAACGACTACCACTTAAGAGGACTGTGAGGGAAGCTAAAGCTCCTGAAGAGCTGTGTCTTCCTACCAGAGCAAAAGGTGAGAGGAACACTTGGAAAAGTGGTTGAAAATACAGATTTTTGCTAATGATGAATCATTCACTCTATAAGACCAAATAAAATGGTGTCTGGAGTTCAGGAGGAGGGGAGATGGTGTCAGGTACAGAAAGAGCGTTAGAGGGATGGGAGTCCAGGTGATGAAGGACCTGAGGCAGTGACACGGTGTGCAAGAGACACGAACTGTGTGCAGAAGGAGGCGGGGTTTGAGGGTAGGGCGGCGGTGAGTGAAATCTATGGCGAGCACATGGAGCTCCATGGATTGTCTTCCCTCAAGCCAATGTCAAAATTAAGAAGCGAAGTTGCCCAGAGCTAGAGTTGCTATGAAGCCCCTTTCCCTCTGAGTCAACTAGCCAATGTTGGTGTCTGAAACTAGGTCTGCCTAAGGCACTAGGTCACACTCTGCACCAAGTGACCTCAGTGCAAACGTTCTACATCTGAGAACCGCATACAGAGTTGTATTCTGTACAGATTAAAATACACCATTGTGCAGAATTCAAAATCTCCTTATTCAGCTCATTCCCTGATATCCAGTTCCATTCCTGGGGGACAAACACTGGTATCACTTTGAGACTCTATTCTATGCATATATAAACATGTATGCATATGTTCTACGGATTTTCACACAGACAGCAGCAACCCTACCCACTATTCTGTACCTTGCTTTTCCTTTTGTAATGTTTTGGAGACGATTCCATATCCCTACATAGAGTACCATCTCAAGAACAGGCATCTTGATTTAAAGCTACCTAGTTTTCTTTGTATAGATGAAACTCAAATGTAATTAATTAGTTCCCTGGGGATGAGTATTTAGGTTGTTTTCAATCTTCTTTTACTACAAATAATGCTGCAATGAATGTCATTTTGCATCTATTTACATAAAACTGCAGTACAAACTTCTAGAAGCAGAATCACTGAATCAAAGGGTATGCACCTTGAGAGTGTATATGACCAAATTACTTGCCATATAAACAATTTAGAGTTGTGATTAAAAAAAAAAAAGGTAAATGCTACAGTAAAAGTAACTGGTCTTAAATCTTGGCTCCTCCATTTGCCAACTGCGTGACTTTGGGTTATTACTTAACTTCTCTGTTCCTCAATTTCCTCATCTGTGATATGGGGATAAGAGTCCTCACAAAGGTAATTGTGATGATTAAATAAGGAAACATACAGTGCTTGGAAAAGTGCATGGCACATAGTAAGCACTCAATTAGTTACCTATTATTATTGCTACCAATTTACACTCGACCAGGAACTTAGAATGTCTGTTTTCTTATACCCTTGTAAACCCAGGATATTTTCAAACTTTTTGATCTTTGACAATCTGAGGTGAAAATTGCACATTCTACTTTCAATTTACATTTCTCTTATTATGAAAGAGGCTGAGAAACTTTGCAAATGTTAAAAGAGCTACTTTTATTTTTCCAAGAACTGTCAGTTTATATCACTAGCCAATTCTTCCTTTATATTGCCTTTGTCACATTAATGGTACATTAATGGTAGCAGTGCTTCATACAGTAAGAAAACCAACATTTGTTTGAGTTACAAGTACTATGTTATGTGAGTTACAAGTACAGTGTGTCAATTAGTCTTTGATTTTATTTATGCTGTTTTCTCTATGCCAAAAGTTTTCACTTTTATGTACCTATAGTTGAATTTATCCATCATTTCTTTTACAGCTTCTGGGTTTTATGTCATATTTAAAGTTCCCTTTTGTGACTCAAAACCCTATATTTTTCTAATAATCTTATGGTCTCAAGTTCCTATTTTATTTAATCCTACCTGAAATTTATATGGATAGAAGTTATTGGGAGTTTACGTTTTTCCAGATGGCTATCTGTCCTAGCAGCATTCTCTGGATAATCCATCTTTCTCCCACAGGTTTCAAATGCCACCTTTTGATATACTAACTTTCTGGATGTGTTTGGATTTCTTCTCTCTGAGGTCTATTGATTTATTCACATCAGTACCATAGTGTTTTAAATATTACTTTTATTTTATGACTTAATAGCTGGTAGAGTTTGTCTTGCCTTCCTTATTACTTTTAAGAGTTTCCATGTCTATTTTTATACATAATCTTTAAAATCAGTTTGTCTAGTGTGAAAAAATTCTTCTGGTATTTTATTGGGATTACATTATATATAAATTATCTTAAGGGCAATAACACTTCTATGAGATTCAGTCTTTCTTTATAGAAATAGGGTATGCTTTTCCATAGTAAGTCTCCTGTGTCCCTCAGTACCATGTTAAATATTTTTAAGATAAATGCTGGGCAGTTCTAGGTTTTTCATCTTTTTTATCTGCTGTGTCAAAAGTTCCTGATTCTACCTTTTAATGAGCTATTGACTATATATATCAAAACTATTGATTTCTACACCTAGCATTTAATTCTCTTATTGTTCATCAGAGATTTTTCCTTTATCCTCTTGGATTTTCCAGGCTAATAATTATTTCATCTTCAAATAATGGTAATTTCACTTTCCCCTTTCCAACTGTCATACAAATTTTCTTCTCTAGTCTACTTGCACTGGTGGGTTCCACCAGAAGAATGTGACTGACAGTGCTAACAACTCTTGTCAGTTTCAGGAATTAATGGGACGCCCTCACATGTTTCTCCATGTAGGCTTTAAAATGACATATATAATAATCATGTTGATAACACAGCCATCTATTCTTATAATATTAAAGGTTTCTTGACATTCATAAGTAAAATCAATCTATACTTTTCCTTTTTTGGAATTCATAATCAGATGTTGGTATTAATTTCACGCCAACTCTATAAATAACATCTAGGAGTTTTCCTTCTTTTCCTAGGCTCCAGAATTGTTTAAATAGTATGGAAGTTTTCTGTTCCTTAAAGATACAGTATATATCCTTTGGAAAATGTCAGAGTTGGAGCTTATTTCAGAAATAAAAAAAAATTTGTTTCTTTGGCGGTAATTAGTCTGCTTACATATTCTGTGTCTTCTGGAGTCAGTTTGGCCATTTTTATTTTCCTAGACAACATATTCCTCCATTTTATCCTGCTCCTAAGAGGCAGCCCAGGTTGCAGGCTGGATTCTGGACATTGTCCTGCTACTGAGTAGTAGCAATAGTACTATTTCCCCCTGATAATCAGAATTAATCACCTTTGCAAGCATAGCAATTTCATTATTATTATTTTTTCATTTGTTGGTTCCTAGTCACATGAACCAATAATGTGGCCGGGTAGCTGTCAACGTCCAATTCCACTGAACCATTGCCACATTCCCATATGAAAGTATTCTTCTCCTATACTAAATACAGCTCTAAATCAACAGAGTTCAAAGGTATAGAGGCCAGAAGCAAGAAATATTATGAATGGGTCACAAGAGATGAAGGTAAGAGATGACATTTCTATCTCCACTCATCGGTCTACAGATCCATGTATTCTGTTCATGAACTACAAACTACTTTAATATCACAAGACTCAGTCTCCCAGGTGGAATTCAATGAAATTCAATAGGAAACAAGGTAGACTAGCAAATCCCATACTTGTCAGCCAATTGTCTCACTTTTTTGTATGTAAATGAGTCCCTTGATCAAAAGCAGTATTGTATAGGACGTAAATTCATTGAACAAGGCATTTAGCAGGGCCACCAATGGTAGTGGTGGCAGAAACATGGCAGACAGGAAGTGCAAATCCGTATCGGAAGTAAGCGTTCATAGCGGCCACCCACCTTCCTGGCAGGAACGCAGCACCTGACCACGGTGCTGGGAGGGGGCACAATCCACCCACCTGCCTCCCCAGAGCGCAGCATCTAACTGCAGCATTGGGAGGGGGAGTGACCCACCCACCCACCAGGTAAGAGCTCAGCTCCTGACCCAGTGTTAGGAGGGGGCACAATCTGCTAGCTGACAGCCACTGGGAGCAGCACAGACGAGGGCACCAACAGAGGGCCTCTGAAAACAGCAAGCTGAGTTCAAGAAACAGGGCGAAGACACAAAGACCTCTCGATAAAATCATTAAGAGCACGCCGTCTCCAGGAGAACTAGATAACTGATATTCCTTAAGCCACGGTGCCAGAGAGATATGAGCAATATGAAGAAGCAGAGGAACCACTCCCAATTAAAAGATCAAGAGAAATCCCCTGAAAGCACTATCATGGAAATAGACATTGATGGCCTACTAGATCAAGATTTCAAAACAGGACTGATCAAAGTACTGAAGGAACTAAAAGAAATAGTGTTTAGAGATATAAAATAGTCAAAAATGAAACAGAAGCTATAAAGAAGAACCAAATAGAATTAGCAAACTCATTTGCTGAGATGAGAGCTAACCTAAGGGCTGTACAAAGCAGGCTAGATAATGCAGAGGAATGAATAAGTGACCTAGAAGACAGGACAACAGAAAGCACCCAATCAGAACAGCTGAGAGAAAAGCAAATAAAAAACAATGAAAACAATATAAGGGACCTATGGGATAATATAAAGCATGCCAATCTAAGCATAGTAGGGATTCCAGAAGGGGAAGAAAGAACAAAGGGGACTGAAAAGGTACTGGAAGAAATCATGACTGAAAAATTCCAAAACCTAAAGAAAGAATCAGATATCCAAGTACAGGAAGCTCAGAGGGTCCCAAACAGGAAGAACCTAAAAAGACCCACACCAAGACATATTATAATCAAGATGGCCAGAGTCAAGGATAAAGAAATGATTCTAAAAGCTGCAAGAGAAAAACAAAGAGTGAGTTTCAAGGGAACCCTCATAAGGCTCTCAGCTGATGTCTCTACACAAACACCACAGGCCAGAAGGGAGTGGCAAGATATATTTAAAGTCCTGAATGAAAAAAAGATGCAGCCTAGGATACTCTATCCAGCAAGGCTATCCTTTAGAATAGAAGGAGAGATAAAGAACTTCACAGACAAGCAAAAACTAAGAGTTTAGCAACACTAAACCCATGCTAAAAGAAATATTGACAGGTCTACTCTAAATAGAAAAGAAGCAGGATGCTACAAAAATGAGAAACTCATAACTGGAAAGGAGATAACTTCCATGAATTACAAAAAGAATAAACACAAAATTGTAAAAGAAGACATCTAAATCATTAAGAGTAGGAGAGGGAAGCAAGGAAAGCCACTGTGGAAAACAGTGTGGAAATTCTTCAAAAGACTAGGAATAGACTTACCATGACCCAGGAATCCCACTCCTGGGCATATATCCAGAAGGAACCCTACTTCAAAATGACACCTGCACCCCAATGTTCATAGCAGCACTATTTACAATAGCCAAGACATGGAAGCAGCCTAGATGTCCACCCACAGATGACTGAATAAAGAAAATGTGGTATATTTACACAATGGAATACTATTCAGCCACAAAAACTGACAACATAACGCCATTTGCAGCAACATGGATGCTCCTGGAGAAAGTCACTCTAAGTGAAGTAAGCCAGAAAGAGAAAGAAAAATACCATACGAGATCGCTTATATGAGGAATCTAAAAAAAACAGTGAACAAACAAAAAAAACAAATACAAAACAGAAACAGACTCATAGACATAGAATACAAACTTGTGGTTGCCAAGGGGGCGGGGAGTGGGAAGGGACACACTGGGATTTCAAAATGTAGAATAGATAAACAAGATTATACTTTATAGCACAGGTAAAAATATACAAGATCTTGTGGTAGCCTATAGGGAAAAAAAATGTGACAATGAATATATATATGTTCGTGTATGACTGAAAAATTGTGCTGTACACTAGAATTTGACACAACATTGTAAAATAACTATTATTCAATAGAAAAAGGTAAAAAAAAAAAAAAAAAAAAAGTAAGCGCTCATAGCAATAAAGCCAAGCCACTGACCTATCACAAAGCAGCGGATCCAATGTAATCAGCCTACCACCAAGTGATTGACTAGTTGCTCTGGGATGTGGGGTTTATCCAGGGCTCAAGGGTGACCTGTTTGCATGTAGAGTACTTGGCAATGGTGGTGGTCAAATCAGCCTAGGTAAACCCCTGTATTTTTCTCATTCCTGCCTTAAGGCCACTTTGTTTATATGTTCATTGTACAAGCCCTGGGGTTGCTCTGAAAAGTTGCTAACATCTACAGAATGGGACATCTTGCCTACCTGATTTCCTCTTGCAGAATAAATTCTTTTTGGTGAACATTTACCTGAAACACAAATCTCATCTTCTTTTCTTATTCTGGGGAAGCCACCCATATACTTTTCCTTTATACATCCTTGTCACCAATTTTCATCTTTTTCCTCCAGCTATTTGGCCAAGCTCTTACTCACTGCCCATGCTTTGAGATACATCAATCCCTCCAGCTATCAATCCTTAACAACTAGTATCAGCTGTTTGTCCACCAGAAGGATCTCCCTTCCCTGCTGTTTTTTAGAAACACTCAAGTAGGGATGTGATGCTTCAGGAGCTTATTTCTACTGTATCATGCAGAGCTCTCTCTAAATAGGCCCCATTTATTTCCCTTAGTTTACTGGTCATAGAAAACGTCTCATGAGGCCATGTATGTTGGGTGAAGATAAAAAAAAAAAAAAGTAATGCAGCAACAGTGGTAGGACGTCAGCACATTCAATGTACTAGAACTTTCTCCCCTAGTCCTTTAATAGCATTATCTGTATAAAACAGCTTTCAATTTAAAATAGCTAATGTAATCTGATTTGTATCAACTGATCTCTGATCAATAAAGATGTTTAACAGACATCTCAAATATAAGTACTCAAAACTGAAATTCTGATTTTCCTCACCAAACCTGGTCTATCTACCCACCAACTTCCCCATCTTACTAAATGAAAACTTTATCCTTCCACTTGCTCCAGTCAGAAACTTCACTTTACTTTGAAAACTGGTCATTAAAAATAACTAATTAAGCATTTATCCTGCCTTCCTCATATGTACTATACTTCTGGGTAACCAAACAGTACTACTTGCAGAAGCAACATCATTTTTTTTTTTTTAAAGAGTATCACTTATTTAGGAAGAATGAGTGAATTGGAAAACCCTCATGATCTCCTTCTATTTAAATAATAAGTTCAGACAAGGATAATCAATGTGCATTAAAACCATTAGATGAAATATTTACCAAGGACTAGACATTCCCCTGGTCCCTTAGTACCACCCAACAAATGATCTACTAGTTTCACATAGAGACATTACAATGGAAGGATCAAGCTTTTACCTCCTTGACTCAGGGATTAATCTTAGCCTTGGAGAAGCCATCTAGGCCTCATTAATAGTGGCGGATCAGACATTATGTACCTCCTGAGATTATAAAAGTGCACAGTACCACTTATGAAGTATTCTTGCCCAGAATTTACAATATGAATTTAATTAAGCCTTTAGATTGAAAATCCAGTTTATGGGAAATACAGGGAATAGAAGAACAAGTTAAATGATACTCTCAAGAAGCAAACAGATAGGAGTATAGCAGTACTGCTCAAAGTGTGTGTCAGACAGCCCAGCATCGCCCAGCAGCTCATGAGAAAAGCCCACACCAGATCCACTGAATCAGAATATCTAAAGCAGAGGCCAATCAGAGCAGCGGCCAATAATCCATGTTTAAAGGGGCTTAGGGTTCCTCATGAATATTAAAATGTCTGAAGGACAAATAATCCAGTCTCTTCCATAATTCAATGTCAGGGAGAATAAAAACAGATGAAGAGAGGAATGTCATAGTGTTGTAGTTTAAATTTGTATAATTCAGTGAGTGACCCTTGATTGGACACTGGTTGATACAAATCAGCTGTAAAAGACATTTTGGAAAATGGGGGAAATTTCAGGTATCAGATAATAATAAGCAACTATGGTTCATTCATTGGCAGAATAGTGATATTCAGTTATTTGTAAAATTTCTGTCTTTAGAGATGTATATTGAACTATTTCTGGGGAAAATATCATGTTTGTTTGTTATTTACTTTAAAATACACTGACAGAATAAAATGTTTGAAGCCACTCTGGAAAATGTTAAGAACTCTAGAATCTAGGTAACAGAAATAGAGAAAATATAAAAACATTACAATGGCCACCTATATGTTTGATTTTTTTCATCATAGAGTAAAAATATATCTTGGTGTCATCCTTGACTTTTTCTTTCAATATCCCCCATATCTACTAAGTCATAAATCCAGCCAGCTTTATCTTCAAAAACAAATCCAAAGTCCGACCACTTCATAGCACTCTGCTGCTCCTACCCCGACTGAAGCCACTGTCTCTTGCCTGGATTTGACAATTTCCACTTAATTGGTCTCCTGCGGCAATCCTCTCACCCACCCACATAACCTGCTCTCTACTTGGCAGCCACAGTAGCCATTCTGAAAGTAAGTCATATCATGTCACTCTTCTGCTTAAAACTCCCAAATGCTCACCCCATTTTTCTCAGAATAAAAGTTAAAAATCATACAAAACTTGTACAACCCTTCATGCTCTACCTGCAGCCACCTCTGTGACCTCCTTTCCAATTACTTTGCTCCCTGCTGACTCTACTCTGCACATGACTTTCTTGCTCATCCTTTTGCACTTACTGTTTCCTCTGCTTAGAACACCTTACCCTTCCATATACACATGGCTCCCCGTTACTTACAGCTCTCTTCTAAAACTTCACAGCCCATGAAGTCTTCCTTGACAACCTGTGTACAACAGCAAGTACTTTCATCCCATTTGACATCATAGAAATATATTTATTTGATTTTTTCAATTCCCTCTTCTTATGAATTAAATATCTGTGTCCCCTCCCAAATTTACATGTTGACATCCTAGTCCCCAATGTGAGGTATTAGGACGTGGGGCCTTTGGGAGGTAATTAGGTGATGGAGGTGGAGTCTTTATGAACTGGATTAGTACTTGTATAAAAGAGATCCCAGAGAGCTCTCTAGCTCTTTTTAATTTTTTTTTTTTTTCAGTGGAGGTACTAGGGCTTGAACCCAGAAACTCATGCATGCTAAGCATGTGCTCTACCACTGAGCTATAGCTCTACCCTTCTCTAGCTCTCTCTCTGCCTTGTGAAGACACAAGAGGGTCTGACCATGATGGCACCCTGAGCTCTGACTTCAAGCCTCCTAGTCTGTGGGAAAGAAATTTCTCTTGTTTATAAGCCACCCTATCTATGGTACTTTGTTATATCATCCCAAACAGACTAAGATACCCTATTACCACTAGAATAAGTTACTTGAGGTCAAAGACTCTGTGGTTTTGCTTTTGCTATATTACTAGTCCCTAGAATAGTACCTGGCACACAATTGTATGCATGTATATACATATATTCATTATATATATATACACAATTAATATTTTTTTAAAATAAGCCAAAAATTAAAGAAAAAATATAAAACTATAATTTCAATTGCATTAAACAAAAGATCAACATTGCAAAAGAGCAAGCATTTAAGCAAAAACCTTTCCTTTTTAAGTTACTGTGATGTAAATTCATAAATGTAACTACTTATATTAATTCCTAAAATAAAACAAAAAGGTGAAGGCAAACACTTCTCAAAGAACCAAAGATTGATCAAAAGTAGGCTTTGCAACAGACATCTAAATCCTTTGAAAGAAACATTTAGCATGAAAAGGCTAACAACCTCTTACTGCTGCGAAGTTAAGCTTTTAAAAATCAAAAATAATTCAATCCCTAGCTCCTATTTACTTCCTATATATACAAATTTAAAACCAGTAAAAGAATTATATTTAAGAGCTGGTAAAATCTTTTCTAAATTAAATTTATAGCAACACTGAAAATAAATACCGACCCTTTTGCTCAGAATTAAAAATAAACCAGTTTGTCTTCCAGAAACAAATCATCAGTTATTGTACAGTCAGAAAGTAGGCCTTGGAAGAAACTGCCTTGAATCTGCATAGCACTAGCTGGTCTTGAAAAGCAAACCCAATTGTCTCATGCTACGCTGGACTCGGAGAGCTGTCCCTCAACCCCACCCATAAGGACATTTATGCTCCATCATCTCACAAGAGAAAGGATGATACAAGGAAGCAGGTAGCCAAGGGGATGGCACCAGTAAGCAAAGATGAAGCCAACACAAAATTCGCCAGGTGAGACTACAAAATGAGTCAGGAAACCTATCTTTCATGAAAACGACTATAACCATAAGAAAGGAATTTGAGGCTTTGAAAACTAGGTTGGGAAGGTAAGAAAGAGGAGGACATTCTCTGTAGTTTATGAAATTTAATTTATTTATTGACAAGTAGTTAAAGAAAAAGAAGACAGTGTAATTTTTGTGAGAAAATAGACATGCATCCTAGATCTCTTGTCCAAAAAATAAAATTTTCATGTAATATAGAAATATTGTTCATTGTAAAAATTTATTTAAATTACTGGCTACAAAGAACTCTGAAAAACATTTTTAGAATAAGATGATGCAAAGCAAAGGGCAGTCACGACCTTGCACTTCTCTCATCCAAACTGTTTAATATGACAGCTGGAAGCTGCATCAAGACACATAAAATCCCCTGAACTCCTTGGAAAAAATGAATCTGAAAGTGATCATTATCATTTATTCATAACTTTATGATAGTAAAAGCATCCCCCCAAAAGATAATCCAAGAATAAAATATAGATCTGATTCAACATTAATATGCAACTGACTTGGTTCTCAGTCCTTTGGTAACCTCCCCCTGCACGCTCTGGAGTATACTCTAGAGTATAGACCTTTTTAGCACGCCAGTTTGCAATGAACCAGCAATGGAAAACAGAATGGCCAACTGTTCTTCTGTTAGTAACAAATGTGCTAATATGTACTAGTTTAAACTTGATCTATCAGTGAGTCAATGAACCATGAAGGGTGGGGGTTAATCAGGGTGTTCTCCAAACAAAGGCTCATGAGAGCGGTGGGGACGCCACACCCAGATTCACATCTGTGCTGTTTTGAGTGCAGCATGATGGAAATGGCACGGTGTTCATCAAAGTTAAGAGCCCAGAACCTTGTCATAGTCTTGTGTATACTCACAACCACTTTATACAGAAAAGCAACCAAACTGTTGTAAGTCAAAAACCCAAACATAGGAAATAAAGATCTCCGTTAGCCACAATTCTCAGGAGCTATTAATATTAAACCATGCCCAGTTAATGTGTAACAGTGATGGTAAAAACCTTCCACACATAAGATTTGACAGCTACCCAGCAGTGCTCAGAGTTGGAAATATTCTATATTAGGTGATTTATATTAAAATGCATAAATTTCACTTTATCAGGAAAAGCTTACTGATACGCATCTTTACACATATCAGTGAAAACAACCTCAACATTCCAGTCTACTCAAAGTAACAAACAAGCTCAGTAACTTCTAAAGGCACGTGCCTCCCACCAAAGTGACATCTCTAACAGTTGAGATGGACTGAGCAGCAATTAGCAGAAAGAATCACCTGCTTCCAGAAATAATCACCTCAATATTTCAGTATTTAAATAATGAAGGAGTTAAGGCTATGTAGAGTCAGAGTGAGCCAACAGAAAGGAGAGCAAAAGAGAGAAAAAGAAAGAAAATTCAACAAAACATACCATTCATTTATTTTTACCAGTTTTTTTTTATAATAATCCTAGTAAAATGAATTTTTATTTGTTTTGGTCACCCTATCACTTTCCCCGGTTAAAAACCCACACTGAAAAGAAATACATGTTACTGGCTCCAGGAAAAATTACTTTCCCTACTCTGCTTAGATGTTGACCACAGAGTTCGTTAAAATCATTAGCCTTTAAATATGACTAACTTTATGAAAATCCAATTTGATGAAATAATTCTACATTTAATCCTTTACAAACTATGACATTATGAAAATGTTAGAAAACACTTTTTATTTTTCCATTGAATTGTGCATACATATAATTTATACAAATTGCTATACAATTTTATATTAGTTTTATGCATACAAAGTGATTTGACATTTGTATGTATTGCAAAATGATCACTGCAGTGTCTACTTACCATACTCAGCATACAGAGTCAATACAATATTACCGAACGTAGTCTCCATGCTGAACATTTTATCGCCATAACTTATTTATTTTATAATGGAAAGTTTGTACCTCTCAATCACCTATACCCATTTCACCTCACCTCCCATACCCTTCCTCTCTGGATTTTGGTTTGTTTTGTATGATTTTTTTAGATTCCACACATAAGTAAATCTGCAGTATTTCTTACGCCAACTAACTTAGCATAATGCCCTCAAGGTCCATCTATGTTGCTGCAAAGGGCTAGATTGCATTGTTTTTATGACTGAGTAATATTTGATTGTATACATAAGCCACATTTTTAGCCATTTATCCATCAATGGACACTTAGGTTGTTTCCAAGTCTTGGCTATGGTAAATAATGATGCAATGAACATATGGAGACATACATGTTTTCAAGTTACTATTTTTGTTTTCTTTGAATCAATGTAATAGTGGAATTGCTGGATCATATAATAGTTCTATTCTTAATTTTTTGAGGAATCTTCACACTGTTTTCCATAGTGGTTGCATCATTTACATTCCTATCAACAGTGCATGAGGGTTCCCTTTTTTCCACATACTTGCCAACACTTGTTATTTGTCTCTTTGATAATAGCCATTCCTACAGGTATGAGGTGGTATCTTGTTGACTTGATTTGCATTTCTCTGATTATTAATGATGTTGAGCATTTTTCTTTGCTTGTTGGCCATCTATATGTCTTCTTTTTAAAAAAAAAAAGTTTATTCAACCCATTTCTAAATCAGATTGTTTTTTGTTATTAAGTAGTGTGAGTTCCTTATATATTTTGGACATTAACCACTTATTGGATATATGATTTGCTCTTTCTGGGTGAGTTCCATTGCTTCGGCTTTCTGTTCTGTTCTTCTGCTTCACCCAGTCTGCTGTTGAACACCTCTAGTGTAGGTTTCAGTTCAGGTATGGTATTCTTTATCTCTGTCATTTCTGTTTGGTACTTTCTTATGTTTTCTACCTCTTTGTTAAAGTTCTCACTGTGTTTATCTATTCTTCTCCAGAGTTCGGTGAGTATCTTTATAGCCATGACCTTGAACTCTTTATCAGGTAGATTCCTGATATCTGTTTCTTTAAGATCTTTTTCTGAGGTCTTGTCCTGTCCTTTCTTTTGGAACATACTCCTCTGTCTCCTCATTCTGCCCGACTCTCTGTGTTTGTTTCTTTGCCTTAGGCAAAACAGCTACTTCTCCCAGTCTTGAAGGAGTGGCCTTGTGTAGGAGATAATCCACGGGGCCCAGAAGTTCAGTCTCCCATCCATGGGAGCCAGGTGCTCAAGAGGCATCCCCTGTGTGAGCTGTGTGCGCCCAACAGCTCTGGTGGGAAGAGTCCCAAGAGCCTTCCGCTCACCAGTAGATGCTTTAAGATTGTTCTCCACATGTGGTTTAGGCAATTTTCAAACTGATGCTTTTGCATCAGTCTCTGAGTCTGCCTGCAAGCCCCCGAAGAGCAGGTTCTCCATTCTCTACTGTTCTATGATTCTCCTGGACATCTTCCCCATCGATTTCCAAGGCCAGATGTTTTGGTGGCTCATCTCTCCAGTGCTCTGCCTGATGTAGAGCGCAAGCACTCAGTCCTCAGCGACAAGTTTCATAGTTGTGAGATCCCTGACAAATGTGGGTTGCTGCATCTGGGTTGGGGTTTTGGCAAGACTGTCTCTGCCTCTCCTGTATCGATGCAGCCCTTTTACCCTTTTTTGTGAGGTGATATTAATCTAGTTTTCAGGTCTTTTCAGAGGAAATAATTCCAAATGGAGTTTTAGATTTTTTGTCTAGAGGAAGAGGTGAGTTTAAGATCTTCCTTGCTACCATCTTGAACTGCCTTGTTGTGAGTATTTTTTAATTCAGTGGATTTTATCAGTTAGAAAGCTTTTTAAAAGTATCATCTCTGGATCATATATAATATAGGCATGACTTTTAAGAGACTTTTTAGTTATCTGCAGGGCTTCAAAAAAGAAATCACCGTCTTTAGCACAGCCTGACTTACAATGGCTCAACTTACGATTTTTGTCTTTATGATGTTATGAAAGTGACACACATTCAGTTGAAGCTATTTTGAATTTTTATCTTTTCCCAGACTACAAATATGTGGTAAAACTCTCTCTTTCCCAGTCAGCTACATGATTATAAGGGTGAACAATGATAGACTTACAGCCATTCTGTACCTGTACAACCATTCTGTTTTTTTACCTTCAATACAGTATTCAATGAATTACATGAGATAGTCAACACTTCATTTTAAAATAGGCCTTATGTTAGATAATTTTGCCCAACTCTAGGCTAATGTAAGTGTTCTGACCATGTTTAAGGAAGGCTAAGCTAAGCTATGATGTTCAGTAGGTTACAAGTATTAAATGCATTTTCGACCTAATGATATTTTCAACTTATAATGGATTTATCAGGACATAACCATAATCATAAACCCAGGAAGATCTACATTCCAATAACACATGTCCCACTGTAAAATGAAGATTCTTGAAAAATTTCATGTATTATTATATATGTTGTCAAAGAAAAACCTGACCTAAACTGTAGTGGAAGTGGTAAAACAGATTTTATTCAGAACTATTATAATAGTAGGAAAGAGACCTCAGCATTAAACCAGGTTTATTTTCGAATACAGCATGGGAAACTGGGAATTTATAGCCAAGGAGCAAGATAGTGGTCAGTGGGTGCAAAATTACTAAGAGGAAACATCAGAGGTAAAGAGTATTCTGGCCAAATCCACCTAAAAGAATTCTTTGTTGAAGGCTGGACAGGGTGATTAGATATAATCAGGAAGATGAGAAACCTGATCAGATATTGAGGGTGGGTGAATTCTAGATTAACTGATTTAGCAGAGTTCTTACTAAAAATGGATTTTATAAGAAAGTGCACATTTGGGCTTAGGAAAAGATTCAGGAACGTCATACTTATATAAAATTAGTCCTGCATTATAAATGATAATAACAACATGTTTTCAAAAGCTTAACAGTTCAGTCTAAGAAAACTGAGAAAGAATTCTGAGGGAAACTCTCCATCAAAATTGATTCGGCTTTGGGATTACCATTTTGGAACACCATGGCAGCTACCTGAAACTGAATTTTGCCATACAAGTTCTGATCCAAGATGTGCATTCTTTTTAAGTTTACTGATAAATGTAATGTGCTCTCAATAAAAATATCATTTTTTCTAGGTCTAAATAAGTTGATACTAAAATATATATCTAAAATTAACCTGCAAAAAAGGGTATGAAAAATGAAAAAAAAAAAAGATCAAAAAGAGGAACTAATCCCACCAAATACTGAAACATACTATAAAGCCTCTTTAAATAAAACATTGGCATGTGAATAGATAGACCAATGGAACAGAAAGCCCAGAAATAGATCCAAGTAAATGGTGTTGGGACAACTGAAAAACTATTTGGAAAAAAAGGATAAGGTCCATTGTATACTACACACAAAATAAACCCCAAATGGATTAGAGGTCTAAAATTAAGCTATGCAAGTATTAGAAGAAAACATCGATGATTTCCTCTGTAACCTGTGTGTAAAGAAATACTTTCTACTATGATCCAAATACCAGATGCATAAAGAAACAGTGGCAAATTTAAGTACATAAAAATTTTAAAATAAAGTGATTTTGTGATTCAAAGTTTTTAAGTCAAGAGAAAAACTGTGTATCAGGGGGAAAATATTTGCAATATATATCAAGAAAAGGGCTAATACCCCTAATATATAAAGAACTTTCAAAAATTGAGGGGAAAAAAAGACCAAAAGTATAGGAGAAAAATAGGCAAATGATATAAAGACAATTCACAAAATATAAAAAATGGCCCTTAGACATATGATAAGGTACTCAACTTTACTCATAATTTTAAAAATGCCAATTAAAACTATACTGACATAAAATAACTCACCTACCACACTGGAAAATTTCTAAAGTATGGAAGTACAGTTTGTTAGTGAAGTTGTGTGGAAACACACTTTCAAACATTGCTGGTAAACATGAAAAATGTACAAATCCTATGGAAGGGAACTTATCAATATCTAACAAATCTACACATGTACCTACCCACCAATCCAGAAGTCTTCTCGATGCTGCAATACATAATTTTGTACATAAAGTATTATTTGTGATTATAAATATTAGAAACAATCAAAATGCCTAAATATGCAAAGGTATTGAATAAAATATAGTACACTCAACAAAATATTAGTAAACAGAATCCAAGAACACATTAAAAAAGATTATACACCATGATCAAGTTGGGTTCATCCCAGGGACACAAGGATGGTTCAACATACACAAATCAATCAATGTGATACACCACATCAACAAGAGAAAAGGACAAAAATCACATGATCATTTCAATAGATGCAGGAAAAGCATTTGATAAAATTCAACACACAATTATGATAAAAACTCTAACCAAAGTGGGTATAGAGGGAACATATCTCAACATAATAACAGCTATTTATGACAAAACTACAGCCAGCATAGTACTCAATGGTGAGAAGTTGAAAGCCTTCCTGCTAAAATATGAACAAGACAGGATGCCCACTCTCACCACTTCTATTCAATACAGTATTGGAAGTCCCACTCACAGCAATCAAGCAAGAGAAAGAAATAAAAGGGATCCAAACTGGAAGAGAAGAGTAAAATTGTCATTATATGCAGATGACATGATACTATATATAGAAAACCCTAAAAGCTCCACACAAAAACTACTAGAGCTGATAAAAGAATTCAGCAAGATAGAGGGATACAAGATTAACATACAGAAATCAGTGGCATTTCTTTACACTAACAACAAAATATCAGAAAAGGAAAGTAAATAAAGAATCCCTTTTAAAACTGCATCCAAAAAATTAAAATACTTAGGAATAAATCTGACCAACGAAGTGAAAGACTTATATGTAGAGAACTACAAGACATTGACTAAGGAAATTAAAGATGACTTAAAGAAATGAAAAGATATCCCATGTTCTTGGATTGGAATAATTAATATTGTTAAAATGGCCATACTACCCAAAGCAATCTACAGATTTAATGCTATCCCTATCAAATTATCCAGGACATTTTTCACAGAACAAATAATCCTAAAATTTATATGGAATCACAAAAGACCCAGAATTGCCAAAGTGTTACTGAAGAAAAAGAATGAAGCTGGAGGAACAACACTCCCAGACTACAGACTATACTACAGAGCTACAGTAATTAAAATAGCATGGTAGTGCTTAAAAAAACAACAACAGACATATGGATCTATGGAACGGAATAGAGAGCCCAGATATGAACCCACAAACTTTTAGTCAACTAATCTTTGACAAAGGAGGCAAAAATATACAATGGAGTAAAGACAGTAAAGAGACTTCAGCAAATGGTGTTGGAAAAACTGGACAGCCACACGTAAATCAATGAAGTTAGAATACTCCTTTACACCATACATAAAAATAAACTCAAAATGGCTTGAAGACTTACACATAAGACACTATAAACCTCTTAGAAGAAAACATAGGCAAAACATTCTCTGACATAAATCTCAGCAATGTTCCTCTAGGGCAATCTACCCAGGCAACAGAAATAAAAGCAAAAATAAACAAATGGGACCTAATTAAACTTACAAGCTTTTGCACAGCAAAGGAAACCACAAGCAAAACAAAAAGACAACCTACAGAAGGGGAGAAAATATTTGCAAAAGATGAGACTGACAAGGGCTTAATTTCCAGAATATATAAACAGCTCATACAACTTAATAACAAAAAAAAAAAAAAAATCCGATCCAAAAATGGGCACAAGACCTAAACAAGCAATTCTCCAATGAAGACATACAAATGGCCAATAGGCACATGAAAAAATGCTCAACATCACTAATTATCAGAGAAATGTAAATCAAAACTACAATGAGGTATCACCTCACACCAGTCAGAATGGCTATCATTCAAAAGTCTACAAACAATAAACGCTGGAGAGGGTGTAGAGAAAAGGGAACCCTCCTATACTGTTGGTAGGAATGTAGTTTGGTGCAGTCATTATGGAAAATAGTATGGAGATTCCTCTAAAGACAAGAAATAGACTTATCATATGATCTAGCAATCCCACTCCTGGGCATATATCCAGAGGGAACATAATTCAAAAAGATACATGCACCCCAATGTTCATTGCAGCACTATTTACAATAGCCAAGACATGGGAACAACCTAAATGTTCATCAACAGATTGCTGGATAAAGAAGTTGTGGTATATTTATACAATGGAATACTACTCAGCCATAAAAAATAAAATAATGTCATTTGCAGCAACATGGACAGATCTGGAGAGTGTCATTCTAAGTGAAGTAAGCCATAAAAAGAAAGAAAAATACCATATGATATTACTTAGACGTGGAATCTAAAAAAAAAAAAAAAAAAGACAAATGAACTTATTTGCAAAACAGAAACAGACTCACAGACATAGAAAACAAACTTGTCATTACCAGGGGTAGAGGGTGGGAAGGGATAAATTGGGAGTTCAAGATTTGCAAATACTAACTAATACATATATAATAGATAAACAAGTTCATACTGTATAGTACAGGGAACTATATTCAATATCCTGTAACTTATGGTAAAAAAGAATATGAAAATGAATATATGTATGCTCATATATGACTGAAACATTATGCTATACACCAGAAATTGACACATTGTAAACTGACTATACTTCA
Source organism: Camelus bactrianus (assembly GCF_048773025.1). Classification (NCBI taxonomy): domain Eukaryota; kingdom Metazoa; phylum Chordata; class Mammalia; order Artiodactyla; family Camelidae; genus Camelus; species Camelus bactrianus. The sequence continues at coordinate 60,911,464 of NC_133543.1, forward strand.
GTGAAAATATACATACAAAAAAATATAATACAGACCACACAATAGAGTTTCATACATGTTTAAAGAAAATAAAGATCTCTATGAAGTAATATGGAGTGATTTTCAGTATATGTAGTTAAAGTGAAAAAAGCAAAGTACAGAAAAGTTTATATTGTATATTACTTTTTGTGTAAAAAAGAAAATTTTAAAAGATACATACATCTGGTAATTTTGCAAAAAGAAATGTAAGTAATATAAACCAGAAATCAATGGAATTGGTTACCCATAAGGTGAAGGAGGTCTGGGGGATGATCTAGCTCAGTGGTAGAGTGTGTGCCTGGCATGCACAAGGTCCTGGGTTCAGTCCCCAGTACCTCTGTTAAAAAAAAATAAACAAATAAATAAATAAATAAACCTAATTACCCCCCAAAAAAGATGAAGGAGGTGAAAAGGACCCTGAAGGAGCATTTTTTCCTTTTGGAAACATGTTTATATTCTACACATTTAAAATATAATCAATGAAGGTGCAGGGGAAAAAAAAAACCCAAACTGAATACAAACAGAAGCAAACAAAAGCCAACAGTATTTCCAATGAATAACATACCTATTATGAAGGGGGAAAAGCTAATCCATATTACTTTTGAACACAGTACTTGAAATATATACCTTCAATCTAGGGGCCAAAAAAGGAACTGCCAACAAATCTTGAACTCATTTTGGTAGGTTTACTTTTCATAGTGGTATAATTGCAGTTATTCTGAAACTATTTCGTGTATATTATACGACTGTGTAATGGGAAAATGTGCTGCTGTCATTGGGAGTCAGAATTCTTACTATGGAAGTGAGATACGGATATGGAAAGGAGAGAAATAAGGAATTCGCCAATGGGATTGGATTAGAATTAGAGTTATAAATATAAAGTCCTGATTTCTAATCAATATTTCGTACCTCTGTCTGCTCCAAGAGCCTAGCTGTTATGACATCCTAAAGAGCAATGTGCACACCTAGCACCCAGATTTTGGTTTCTCAGTACCATTCCCCACCAAAAGGAACCACAACTGCTCAGAGAAGTGGCTCATTCCAGGGCTGGGGTAAGGAGGGCACAGTAAAGCCTGGTATAGCCTGTTGTGCCAAAAAGTGAAGAAATACTCCAAAATTGATGGAAGCAGGTTGAAAGAAGATAGGAGCCAGCTTTAAGGGGCTCCTCAAAATGTCTTCACCGCTGTATCTCAAAGGAAACTCAATTTGCATAAAAGGAAACTGATTATCTTTCTTCCTAAACCTGCTCCTTTATTTCAGTTTCAGGCACTCACACCCACCAATGCAAGAAATCGGGGTCATATAGGGTCGTATTTTTCTCTCTCTCTCTCACATGCCCACAATTCAGCTGATACCATGACAAAAACTAAATTTTTTTTCTCATCTCCTGGGCCTGACAGATCTAAAATTGCCAGATCAATTTAAAGCATTACTTACAGATATACCAGTCAACGACAAAAATATGTTAACAATTATATAACATTAACATAAACAGAGCTTACTGTTTTAACTAAAAGCCAAATATTGGATGATATTTTAGAACCAACCATCCCTTAACCATACAGAACACAGATACCATATGTATTAACCATAAATAAATATTTTTTTGGCATCCACCACCTTTTGAGTTTTTATATATTTGATGCTCAATTACATACACAGCCAGGAAAGGCGTTATAAGGATAGCAGATCTGACCAATATACCAAAATAGCAGCTAACAGATGTCACCAGGTTAAAATCAGATTCCCTTTGAAGCAACATTACAGACTTTGGAATATGCCTTCTAACTTTTAGAGTGCCAGGATAATATGGTGGGCTGAGAACATGGGCTGGCAAAACAGCCAAACTGCCCAAGTCTGAATCCCAGTTCCACAACGTTAGGTATGTGACCTTGTGCACATTTACTACCCCATCTCCTTTACCCCATTTGAAAAACGGTAATGGTAATACTACTGTCTAAGGTATGTTGTTAAAATTAACATAAGCTGGTATATGTGAAACACTTGGTACAATCCTCGGTGCACCAAGAAATCACGGTGATGATGGTGATAATGATGAACTCTATTAGTGTATTAGTATATATTCTATTAGGGAACTGACAGTTCCCCTCTCCCCTCTGCAAAGATGATGCTTAAACATGGTGCTGAAGGGTCTGGAACTGTGAATTCTAAACAAGAGCAACAATAACTTGGAGAGCTATGTGACAGTAAGAAGAGCTACCCTTTATTGAGTGCCCATTGTTTGACACACGTTACAGATTTAAGTATAACAATACTATAGCAAGACTGGCATCACTGATTTCATTTAACAGAAAGTCAAAAGCTGAGAAGACATGAAGATAAGGTACACATCTAAGTTAGCAGCAAAACTAGGAACCAAACCCAGATTATCCAAATAAAAATCCCACGGGTCATAACTCATTTATAAATTCAGCAGTGGTCGATTTTCCACTCATTTAAGTAAAAAGAGAATAAAGAGAGAACCAGCCATGCTATCCTAGGGTGACCACCCTTTCCACGCAACTTGTTGGTTGGGACTAGGTCACTTTATTTCTGACAGATTTACTAGTCTCTGTGGTGAGCAGTTTAGGAAGTCTCAAAACAATAATTTGTGGTGTTTGAACTTGAAAATCTTTTGACTATGTATTGCAAAATGGAAATTTTAAATTTTGATAGGGTATTCAGACAAATCAGAAGTTTCTAAAGAAAGACAACTTCCTTTCCTTCTAGAAAGAAAATCACTGATAAAAGTTGGGCATGTATCCTGTCAGACTATTTGAGCCTTCCAGACTTGCTGCTCCAAAGCTGGGAAACAGAAAAGCCCTGTCCCCTAAGATTTGAAAGGGATCCTCTCCTTTGCTAATACCAAGGTTTTGGCACAACCTGGCTTTCCTGGCTAACCGACTACATCAGCTTCTCATCTTCCAGAAGTTCTTCAAGCCATAAGACTCATTGATGTTATCCTTCCCAGGGCTGCCACAGACTTAAAAAAAAAAAAAAAAAACATACACTCGACTATAACATATTTAGTCCAAATACATAACATAGTTACACGCTGCCTTTCAAGAAACTAATACTGTTCTTTAAAATATTTATTAAGTGTGTGTGTGTGTGTGTGTGTGTGTGTGTGTGTGTGTGTATATATATATATATATTTCAAATCTTTCTATTGGGAGGCAGTGTGGCTTAGTTTAAAAAAACAGAAAAGCATGAGTGTGAACCTCATTCCACCACTGTCCATTAATTGCATGACCCAGGAGTCAATCCATCTCTCTGAGTTCTATTTCCTTAGCTATTTGTGGGAATTAAAAAAAAAATCTTGACCACTTCTAAAGTGTTGCGATAAAGATTCAATGAGCTGGTTTATGTTAAAAGCAGCTAGGACAATGCCTAACACATACTAAATAAGCAATATATTCAGTTCACTTCACCAACCTTGACTGAGCTAGTAACTGTTTAGAGATAAAAACAGCAACAAACATTAACAGAGTACTGACCACATGTAAAACCCTACTCTACATACTTTAAAAAATCTCTGTGCTCAAGAGCACTCACAGTCTAACAAGCTATCATCTATAAAAGCCAACAATCAGAATGGGAGTGACAGTGAGTTCTAACAGAGGTAGGAAAAGTGCTCAAAGAGGAAGTGCCTGATTTTGCTGGGTCATTCAGCTTTGCAGAGGATTTGGTGGTTACGTCAGGCTTTGAAATTGCAAAATGGACCTTACTGTGCAAACAAGGGATGAGGCGCACTCCAAACAGATGGAAGTTCCTAGCTGTGCCACTGACTTGGCACATGGGCAGGCATGGAGGGACCAGAGAACACGGCCCAGCATTAGATGCCGCAGAGCCCAGGAACCCGACTACACAAGCAGCTTCATCTGGGCCCACCTCCTCCCTTTGCATTAAAAAAACAACTACAATGTGTAACTAGTAGAATTGCACTTTTTCAAGATACATAATGTTCCACTTAAGGTTTTTTTACAATGAATAAAAATAAAAATAGATTTTTTTCCTCTCTAATGATGATAAGTAAAGAGAGAGAATGGTTGATTTCAAAAACATTATCTCAGTGCTTCAGCATGTAGTCACTGCAAATATCCACCTACCTGCCTCCAAAAGCAACAAATATATTCATGTAAGATTATAATAAAATTCCTGGAGTTACATATAATATCTATATAAATACCACACAATTTCATTACCATTAATGGTAGTCTAATGAATACCAGGGGGCTTAATAATAATTTGTCACAATATTATGTCTTTCCTAGTTATGCATACTGTGAGAATGCTGCTTTATTACTTTTTACTTCATTTCTTCCCAGTGAAAAAGTTGTTAAATGACAATCCATTACACTCTCAGCTAATGATTGATGCAACTTTTAATCTCTCCTGTAGGCTTATAGTACTTGTGATTTATTTAGGACACTCTGGTAAACAAAGCCTGGAAATCAGTCACAAACCACTGTGTTTATATGTGTTTTAAAAAGTCCTTTAGGCTAATAAAAAGAACTGTTTGCCATCTTTTTCATAGTGCATTCCCAAACCATTCCAAGACATTCAAGAAATCTCAATTAATAATGGTGAAGGTCATGAGGAGGAAATTTTCTAAGAACTGAGAAATGCATCGTAATATTGCCACTCCAGAGTTCTGAGTCATCATGCTTAGAAAAGTCTAGAAAGGGATAATCTTCAAACAAGACAAGGTAGCTCCTTCCTAACAAGAAAAGTGTTTGCAGTCCTTTTTTCAGGATAGAGTCTAAACTGTACGGTAAATACAACATACTTAAGAACTGCAGAGCATACATAACACTGACCTGATAGGCAATACCACATCAGTTAAGCCTTCACATTTCAGATTCAGGTAGATATGGATTTGTTCTCAACTCCTCCATCACATACTAGCTGTATAACCTCGACTAGCAAACTTTTAAACTATTTAAGCCTTTGTTTTCTCATGTATGAACTAAGATAAGTATAATAATAAAAATAATTTACTTAATTCTACTCCTCGCTAAGTCATGCATTATTTCAATTCCTCAAACCTCACAACAAGTCATAAAACAAGTAATATCATTCCCCTCTTTCACATGAGGATATATTTGTAGTTCTTGGTGCTATTATTATGAGGATTTAATGAGATAATTACTAAAATTGCTTACAAGAGTGGTATATAATAAATGCTTAATAAATGTCAGCTATTATCTTAAGATTTAAACTTTTAAAATAATAACCTCTATAAATCAGTAAAGGGAGAAATATTAACTAATTTATTTAACAGCACGAAAACTTAATTCCGCATTTTACTGACGATATTTAGGGAAGGCCTTATTTAGCTTTTCAGTATAATCAACATGATAAAACGTGACAAAGCACACCTAATTTTCTTTCTCCCAAGAAGAAATTTTGTTACACGAAAGACATAGTCAAAAGGACTTTTACATAGCAAAAGAATTAGAAATAGATAGGAAATAACTTGAGAATAAGTATACCAAGTATACCTCCTAATTTCTTTTCTCAGGGTAGTCTATAATGACTGATGCAGGAATATAATATTCTTCTATATCAATTACTTGTTTTTAAACATAATTATAATCAATTATATACAAAATATGTCCCTCCCTTAGGACAAAAATGCTACAGAGGACTGTGAGAAGCCCTTGGGAAGCTGGCCTTGTGTCAATCATCCCAAGTAAAATCAGCATATTTTCTTAACTAGCCTTGCCTTCAGCTGAAGGAGTCATGGCTCTGAGGTAGAGTTGATGCTAGTCCGAAAGAAACTTGAAGGAACAAGACAAACTCTTGGCATGCCTTGGTTAGTCTTCACCAGGCTCTTGTGAACCAGGCCCAAGGTAATGCTCTTGGAAAATAAGTGATAACCTTACACGACTCAGAAAGGGTATTAGCTAACTTTTAAGAATATTTAATGTAACAAGAATCTAGAATATAGCCAGAATTAATCATTGCAGAGATACTTCGGTAAGTGTGGAGTACAGAGTTTTACATGTGTTCCAAATTAAACCTATATTGCTCAAATCTTCGACATTTGTGGTTTTTGGCCCTGGCAACACATTCAAATCACCGAAGAGACTTCTCAAGGAAGCTCATGCTCAGGTCCATCCAGACCCATTTAATCAAAACCTCTGAATTTTCACACTCAGGAATAGTAAGTTCTAAAGAGGGTTCCATTTTTTTTAATGAAATTCCCACATATAACAAAAATGCTATCTTTCTTTTTTTGTAGCACCCTATTCTTCTATGTTTTCAATTTCTCTTGTTTAATCATTTTGAATTTACACATTTCATATTCTCTGCTTGTTCTATTATGTGCAGTTCTCAGGGATCTTCTCCTAGAGTTTGTCATGCCCACAGACTCTTACTCCTGGTTATTTTTCACACTGTTAATTGCTGGAATGCAAGTGGCTCAAAATGTCAAACTGGCACTCTCTGGGTTCAAGATAAATAGTGTTTTTTCCCTACTTTTTATTAATTTTGCATAGTAATGATGCTTCCATACATTTATATTTTCAGCTACAAATTTCATTAAACTGGAGGTTTGGCTTTAAAAAGTTTAATGTTAATATCCTTTGAAAAGCTAAGCAGCACTATTATAGCCATTAAGAATTTAATAAAAACTTGTTTAATTTCATGGTTTTCCTCTGACTACCCAGCTTAGAAAGCAAAAGAAAGTTCGAGGAAAGAAAACCAAATTTTTGAATTAAATTTATTTTTTGACTCAATTTCAATATCTGATTTGATAAAATATTTTTATTATTTGCAAATTGACTTATAGTCAATATTTTATGAAGTTTTACAAAAGTAAAATACATTTAAATATTTAATAAATAACTTCTATGGAAAAGAATAAAATTATATGGACACTCAAAATTTTTGGTTGCCATACTGAGTGTATACTGGAAGCTTTCTTCAAACAAAGCTTTACTCAGTACTACTAAATATAAAATGTATGAATTAGGGGCTACACTCCCTCAAGAGTGAATGACAGGTATGGAGTCCATCCAGTGAGTCAACTCCTGGGGATGGGGTGGTGACAACCGACAAGGCCAGTTTAAAACCACTATAGAAGGCACACATCACATAATCTTTGTTGGACAGAGTACTTCACATGGGATTGGACTTCGATACTTATATGTAAATGAGGTGACATTTAATCAGTTTCTACATTATTTCAATATATAGATAGTAAAAATATATTCAAATGTGACATGCATAATTTTTGTCCCGCTCAACTGCTCATAAAACAAAACCTTAAATCTTTTTTTTCTGTGATTCAAAAGAAAAACTACCCATACTTCAAACATAATGTCCTTGCAGAAAATAATTTGTCCCCAAGGAGACAAGTGTTGCCAATTGAAATAGTGCACAATGAAATGTCTGAAGCTATCATACTTTTGACATATAACAAATGCTCTTGCTAAGATAACCATGTTAATGTTGATTTCTAGTTTATTTTTCCTTATAAGTACATCATTTGGCAGCATATCCAAGCAAAATGTCACATCATTCTGTTCTCCAGCTAAGAAAAATTCTACCTGGTTCATGATAATATGATCGATGATATAGCTTGGATTTTTTTAAACCCCAAAATGTATTTCACCATGATTTTCTTATAAAAGACAACATAAATATTAAACATTGGGTTTATAAGCCCTAGTTTTTACTGTTAAGGAAAGGATCCTATGAAAACCAACATTATCATCACAGGAAAAACAGATATGACATCTTTGGGGAACTAAGAAAAAGTACCCTTCTTTGGAATAAAAGCCAAATATTTAAGTAAATTTTTTATTTTATTTTTTTATTTTTCAGCTGAAAACTGAGTAAGGCTGTTTCACTTCACTAAGCTAAGAACAGGCAACTTTATAAGGACAAAACATTAAATAACTGTGGTTCACTTGTATTTGCCTACTTCATAAAATTAGCATTTAGAAATGAAGTAGAAAAATACAATATCAGAAGTAACTCAACCCAATTGGTCTAAAAATGCCTTTGTCAACTGTCTCTGGGTTACTATTAAATATAACAAATAAATGAGCAAAATCTAAATATAACAACAAAATTCAATGGTCCTATGATAGAAAGGTTTTTTTTTTTGTTTTTTTTTTAATCATTCCTTCTATTTTGTAGTTCTGGATTTTGTCTTCTCTGCCTATCTTAATCTATGAGTATTAAGATTTTCTATTTAGCCCTCTGCCTTTTTTTTTTTTTTAACTCTATACTACTTCCTTGTAATCGTTCGTCTTTCCCATCACATCAGCTCTTCTTCACCTCTTCACGTACGCCTCTTAAAATGCCAACCTCCTGAACATCTCCAACAGGATGTTGTAAGATATGCCAAATGTGTCTACAGCAGAACATCTTTCCTTCAAATCAACCAGTGCCCTGATTTCACTCTCTTTATGACATCATTCTTCAAGTTACGTGGGCATAAGGCTTCGGATTTTTTTTTAAATCTTCTTCACTTTCACACCCTTCTCCTAAGTCCTCCACTGAAGACCAACCATTTCAACTCACAAAAATCTTTCAGTTTCAAGTGGCCCTAAGTCACTTTAGGGTACTTTGTTTTGTTCTCCAAATGGCATACCTGTCAGAAAGCCTATGAATATGCTTTAAAGTGGAGATTGTAGCATCTAGATAAAAGGTTGGTTCAGGGTCCAGAGAAGCTTGCAATTGACCATTTCTAGGAAACTCAAATATGCAGAAACTAGATCATACTTTAATTGAATAAAAATTAATGTATCCAGCGTACACCCATGCTATATTTAAAGGTCATGCATGTTTATGTTTGTATCACAGGTATAAAAAAAAAAAAGCAGGAAAGACTGTTAAATGACTGTCACCACAATGACTACCTATTAGGATTATCAGTGACTACATTTCAGCCTTAATCAATTACATTTTTAAAGATTTAAATCTCTGAATCATGATCAACGATTTTGATCCCTATTAATTTGTTCATTTCTTCATTGTGGCCCTGACCACACTTGTAATATAAGTTTTCTTGTCTGTCTCTCAGGGCAAGAGGGTTCTATACAGGATTACATTGCATTCGATTTTGTATTTCCAGCATTTAACACAGTGCCTGATCCAAAACATGTGTTACATGAATTAACTTATATTGCCCACTAGTCAATCAAGCTATGCTGACTTTACTATTACTAAGAATAAAAAAGATACTATGTTCAACTGTGTTATTAAAAATTGGAATGTAAAAGGACTTATTTTTAAATTAAAAAAAAAAAAACAGTTCTAGGACTCCTTTTTTACATTTATAAACCCTTTTAAATCTGGTCACTCTTTGCCAATGTCTTAAAACTAAGTTTTGAGAGTTGGCATCTTCTTCCTTCCAGTGCTGCCAAATTGTTCTTTTCTCAAAAATTCATCACATCTTACTCATTGCTCCAATTTAAAATGTAAGTGTGCACATTTGAAAATGATACTTAATATCCAAATATTCTAAAATTATAATTATTAGACTAATTCGACTAAAAGACCAACAAGTTGAGGCTTTTAATATCTTCTTCATGTTTGTCTTAATAGAAGAATAAAGGAGAAAAAAGGTGTAAGAGGCTGGCAGGAAAAAAATCCATTTGCTGATTAAAGACAACATTCAAATTTAATCAATGAAAAAAATTTTTTAAAAATCCACTGTTTTGCCACAGAACCAGTTAAAAGCAAGATCTTTGGACTTAAAATAGTGATGTCTAAAATTGAAATGTAAGTTATTTCTATTTTTGTGATATAAACTGCTATCTATCACTCCTGAAATTAATTAAATCAGATCTGTTTCAAACACAAATTCCTTGGTTAGGGACTTTTTAAAAAAACTTTGGAAACCAGCAATCACTATCTGCCAAACCTAATGCAGTACATATAGTACAGAATAGGCACAATGGATGTGAGGCAGAAGGATAATCCACAAATGCATCCAACTCTGTAGAAATCAGAACCAAAGAAGAAGAAGCACTCACCCTCACCCCAGAAAGACTGGGGAAGACACAGGCCGTCTCCACTTACAGAAAGAGCCTTAAGCCAATTATGTTTGACCCTCAGATGACAAGCACTTTAATGAACACCTAGATTACACGAATTTGAAAGTAGAAGAAATATCAAAAAGAATGTTCTAAGACTGCAACCTTAAAAAGGAAGTGTCAGCATAATATAGCATTTGGTAGAGAGCTTTGGTGTCTTACAAAGAGCACGCATTTGTGTCTGATGAAACTGACCCAGAACTGTCTCTGTGGGGCAGGAGGGGACAAGGAGTTGGCTCCTCCTATAGGACCTGTTGAGTCCAAGTCCACTTGGGGGCAGAAATGAAGCAGTCATTCATTCAGACCATCTTGTTTAGGTTCCTTCATTTTCATTAGATGATTTCCACCCTGTTTGTTTGCGCTGGTTGATTTCAAAAGCCAATCTATTTGCTTTTCATCAGCAAAATGGCTCTGTCCTCCAGGGCCATGCTGGAGAATATGACCTCACATATTTTACTACCTCTAACTGTTACCAAAAACAAAGATACAAAAAGTAACATTCCCAGGGGATGATAGCCTAAAAAATATGTAATTTATTCATCTCTGTAATTTGTCTAGATTTAATCTTGGATCAAACCAAACATCATTCATTAAACTAAAAAATATTTGGACAATATTTTTGTGGTATGTGTGTGTGCATGTCTGTGTGTGTTTGGATAAGTCCCTCTACTCCTATAAAATTGCTTTTACTAAATTAAGCTTTGTTGTGATGCCTCCTGCTGACTTGCTGTTGGTTTTATGGGTGAGATATAGTGCACAAGTTGTCCCTCACATCACCCAGCTAGCCCTTCATAAGCCCCGCGGGAGATTTCCTCAGACCTTCAGTGAAGAGCTTTGCCTCTCCTAATAAAATGACTCATTCTTATTTTATAGACCATGCAAGTCCCATGAACATCTGTCCACGTAAGGAAATTCAATTCAATTAGTTTTTCATTTTTTATTTTAACTTCTTTTATCTCTTCTCACATGAATTTAAAAAAATGAGAACACTGGAAAAAGACCCACTGTTAAAGTGGAATGCTTTTAGTTAAATATATATATTCTCTTATGCTTCCGGAAATATGAACCAAACTGTCTGCTATAGTTTCCTGCTTTCTTGAAAGAATAAAGTCTCCTTGAAGGTCCCCAAGGGGATAATGGGGAAGAATGGCACCATTTAGTAACAGGGTCTCCTAGTTTTAATAGGTCACTTAAGCTCATCTTCTGTGCATATAACCATATCAGCTGGCTGCCCTTGACCAACTTGGGTCCTCAATCTTCTTGGTCAATGATTCCTGGCCTGAAAATTTCTAACATCACCACATGCCTGCTCTTTGCTTGGCACCCATCTTTCCTGAGTCATCTTACTCCAAGCTGTGCATCAGCTACACCAGCTGTTTCTACCCTGATCAATATGGCAAACAGGAAGAAATGGCCAAAAAGAAAAAAAAAAAAAAAAAAAGGCAAGATCTACAAATCTATGAGAAAAAAATTCTGAAAAAGACAACTTAAGTATTATTTTCAAAAAACTGTTATTTTCAAGCTGCCCAGTACATATATGCACTTGCCATCAATGTGAAGCTGGAAGAAAAATAAATTCTAAGATAAGCTAAAAAGAAACATTAACAGAAAAATAAATATGCCTCCAAAAACACTCTCAAGTGAACGAAATTATTTAAGAACTGTTTCATTCCAGATTATCAAAGATTCTTTACGGAAGTGGTCATTCAACAGTTACTTTCTAAGCCATTCTGAGGCCAGCATTATCTTGATAACCAAAGCCAGACAAAGACACTACGTGGAGAAAGAAAACTACATACAAATATCTCTTAATGAACATTGATGTTAAAATCCTCAACAAAACACTAGCAAACCAGATTTAATAAAATGTTAAAAGAACTATATACCATGACCAAGTGGGATTTATCCCTGGAATGGAAGAATAGTTCAACATGTGAAAATTAATCAATGTAATACACCAAATTAAAAGAATGAAGAGGGGAGGAAATCATATGATTATTTCAATTGATGTAGGAAAAAAAACACATGACAAAATTCAACACCCTTTTATGATAAAAACAATCTACGAATGGAAGCAAATGACTTCAATATAATCAAGGGTTACCATATTGAAAAATACAATATCATATTCAAATTAATAACCTACATCAAGGAAACCAGACTCATTAAAAATTTCCATAAGGAGTACTTACCTGCCAAAATTTTCTTGAATTGTCTAAACCATACATCACAGTGGTCTTCACTTAAATTAATGAGATCGAGCGTTGAATCCTTTAATTTATTTTGTTCCTTTTTCAAACATATGAAGAGTGTGATTCCTAATAAAGTGCCACTTCTCTGCTGTTGAACTGAATAACGCCGTTTCAGCTTGACAGAGAATATGTCCTTTAATTCAAGACATTCTTCTTTATGTAGAAAACCATCCTTGGAATCACCTGAAAAGTTAAAATTTCCAATAAAAAACCATTATGTCTATACCTTATATGAATGAATAATAAATAGTAAAAACCCAGAAAATATTTATCATTTGTATTTTTAACTGATTATGCTTTAGATCAAGCCCTGTATGAGATGGGAAAAAAGAAAAATTAGGTCTATTTTCCCAAAAATGAAAAAATAGAAAAATGGAAGAGTCCCTGACACACAAACCCTCAGACATTTAGAATCTGAGAATATTCAGTGTATGAAGAATTCCAAGAACATGAACAGAGCAATATTTCAGTAATAATAAATCAGTATCACGCAAGAGGCTCCCTGGTAATTATAGGGACAGAGTAAAGTGATAGAATAGAATTCACTAACAGAAGTGAGTTTATGGCAAGCTGTTGAAGGCAACAAGTAATGGAAAGAAAATGTATGTTCAAGGTAAAGTAACATGTGTGCAAAAAGGAAATAGAGTATGATTACTCTTAATAGAAAACAATTTGAATTCCTGCCAATCTAAAAAGAAAGATACACCTGAATCCTACCATAGTCAGACTTTTATTTTATAATGGCGTGATATTTTACTGGTTCTATCTAACCACAGGTCAGAAAATATTTGTTGTTATGATAAAGGACCATCTCAACTGACTCTCAAAGTAGAAGTGCTTTATACTTTTAAAAAAGTACTTTCAAAACTTCCACTCTGGCCATCATGGAATAACAAGGACTGGTTTTCACCTGAAACATCTAAATGGGCACATCAGAGAGATGAAACATCAGTCTTCAGACATGGGACATCAGATAGCACAGGACAGTGATCCCTGTCATAGAAGCCGTATGACTGACTACCAGCTGACTGCCTGGAGAGGGTCCCCAGGCCACAGAGCAGGTAGGGGAACCCCGGTGGAGCCTGGTTATCTCCCTGAGTTGAGGAGGATTGAGGGGTCCAGGAAAGCCAAGATAGCTATAGTTCACTGGGCAAATTCTACAGAAAAGGGAGCTGCACAGAGAGAGGACTCCATAGATTTGCCCCTGGATCTTCAGTTGAGTTTGTATCAGTGTATGCGTGAGGCCAGGGAAAGAACTACCCAAAGGGTTAGAGAAAACAATGCTCAGTGATCACACAGGTGTTTCTACCAGCCAAGGTGGAAAAATAATGAAATTCATGGGGCACTGGGGAGAGTACTTAGAACAGTATTGTCTCATTAGTGAGCAGACCAAAGGCTGCTCTGATTCCACCTAACAAAGCTTAAAAGCAAACCTCAAAAGAATTCAACTGTTTCCAAGGAGCTTAACAACATCCTAGAACAGACCTTAAGAATATTTACAAGAATACAGAAGTATTCAGCAACTCTACATGGTAAAATTCCGGGTCTCTCTCATTCAATCAAAAATCACTACACACGTTAAAAAGGCAGAAAAATATGACCCATGAGTGGAGAGAAAGAAATCAACAGAGGCAGAAATGATATGAGTGTTAAAACAGACCCGGAAAGCAGAGGCCCTCTCTCAGCTCCCTTAACTCTTTTTTTAAAATTTTATTTTGTACTGAAGTGTAGTTGATTTACAATGTTAGTTTCAGGTGTACAGCAAAGCAGTTCAGTTATACATGTACATACATATCTATATACATATATTTTCAGATTCTTTTCCATTATAGCTTATTACAGAAACTGAATATAGTTCCTGGTGCTTTACAGTTGGTCCTTGTTGTTTATCTGTTTTATATATAGTAGTGTCTATCTGTTAATCCCAAACTCCTAATTTATCCCTCAGCTTCCTTTACCCTTAAGCAGGTACAATGCTATTCTCAGATTGGTGCAAAAACTTTCAGGTGCTTTAAGAAGTTCCTTTTTAACATTCTCATGGAGGTTTTAGGCCTCTCCCAAACATTTTTCAAAGGACAGCCCCATAGCTCACAAAGCACATGCACCACTGAAGAAGAAAGAGTTTCTTCTCTTCAGTGTTTATAGTTTATAGTGGTGGGATAGGGATGAACCCAAAGGCAATTTGCCATGCCTGTCATTTACTCAGAAAGCTCAGGCTTCAGATCTGTGTAGTGTCTACTTCTGTTGTCACCCACTGACCTAGGAATCAATAACCCCAAAATATCAATTCAAAGGGAAACATCTACATGTTCTAGAAAACAAAACAATCATCACTGTTCCCACAATCATCACTTAAACTAATCAACAGAGTGAAAATACTGTATCATCATAAGCCAAAATGTCCCACATGCCTTCATGAACAGAATGCGTCAACCCACCTTGTCTCTGTAAGTACTAATGGATTAACCTGTGTTGGTAAGATGGACTTTTCTCCAGTCCAATGGCTCTCAAACTCTTTGGTCTCAGAACTCATGTACATTCTTAAAGCTTTAAAGCTTTTTAAAATAACTTTTGCTTATGTAGGTTATATCTATTGATATTTACTATATTAGACATTAAAACTGAGACTTTTTTAAACACTTTTTTAAAGCACACACTTCATCAGCCATCAAGGCTCAGCCTCCGGAAAGTTCCACTGGACCCCAGGGAGAGAATGAAAGTGAAAATAGCAAATAAGTTCTTAGTAATATTACAAAAACAGCTTGGACCTCACTAACTCCCTGAATGGGTCCTAGACCACACTTTGAAAATGCGGCTTAAGCATATTTTAGATTATTTGCTCCCTTTGACCAGAGAATGCAGTTATGATCTTTTATGACTCAACTTTTCAATTAACTAAAATTCTTGTTCCCATTTGAATACTCCAAATTGACAGAGAGACTGAATGGTGAGAGTTCCTTCCAATCTGCCTCCTTTGTTACAACCTGCAGATGTCTTTCCAAATAACCTTTCTTTCTAATCACAGCATAGTGTTTCGAGCTCATCTGGATTCCTCCAGGAGTGCCCTGGTTCATTTTAGGGAAGAGTGTATTAGAAACTAAAAGCTGGACAGTAGGTATTATATACAAGGGAAACCAAGCTCTTTCACAATAAGTCATTGGTAAGATACCTGTACCTGGTGAGCTTATTACACGTTATTTGCACCTTCTGAGTAAGCAGGCATATGGCCAGAGTCTCTAAACAATTGAGAGGGGCCAGGGAGATCTTACATCCTTCCTCCACCTTCAAGAATGAAATGAAACAGGCTCACCCCGTGGTAGGTAACGCCTGTATGGTAAATGGTGCCGCGTAAACTGTAAAGAAGGTGCAGTTCCTTATCGGGGTGCTGCTGGGTGTCTGCTTCATACGGCTGAATGTGTACAGTTAAGTCGTGTCACTTACCTGCCACAAAGGAATGTATATTCTTGATTATATCTGTGAGTACCTTCCCCCAAATCAATTAGTCCAGCAAAAGTTGAACATCTTTTATTTTTCATTGGTATTTCTTAAAAGTTTCCCCTACCCATGTGTTTCCCTATTTCTATTTGACTGCTTGTCTAGTTCTCACTAATTAGTAGGAGTCCTTCAAATATTCTTAAAAGTAGTTATTATATATGTAGGATATATGTCACAAATAACTTCTTCTAGGAAGTTATCTTATAATTTATAATATTCATTGTGACCTCATATCTCATATCATTTAATTATTTATGTAGCCAAACATACAACAAGTAAGAGCTCCAAAGCAGGGAGGGGGGGATGACTGGGGGGGAAAAAATTGAAAGGGATGAAATATACTCTTTTCACTCAAAGTCTTGTATTATAGTGTGCATTCTTTACCTTGTGTGCTTTACTTTGGCAGTAAACAATTGAATGGTTATTCCTACTTAGAACCACTTGTAAGTTGCAATTTTGAAGACACTAAACAAGTAGGAAAGATCCAACTTAGCGAAAATTGGAAGAATTTCTGAAAACAGGGCAAGAATACCTATTATCACTTTAACTATTCCCAATTATACTGGACATTCTGGCCACTGTTATCCATCATGAAAACGAAATTTAAAAACAGCTGGTGCTGGAAGGGGTAAGAAGGGGAGCTGACACTGTAACTGTCTATAGATATAGCATCATAATGTATTTACAGAATCCAAAAGAATCAACTTAAAATCATCAGAACTAGTAAGAATACCCAGTAATAAAGCTGGTTACAAATGTATCAATACCTAGGGAAAAGGCATAATGGGGACAAAGATCTCATGCAAATTATTATCGAGGAACAAATTCAGCAGAATGATGCTGGACTTGTTTGGGTGGAAAAGGCCATTCAAAATGAACTGAGAGACAAAGAAGTGAATACATGAAGGTGTATCAAGTTCCAAGATTACATATTTTTATGCCAGTATTCTCATTATTAATAACTACTTATAATGCAGTCCCAATCAAAATCTCAATGGTATTTTCTTTGATGTAAGGGGCAAGGAACCTAATTAAATAATTTGCAAATTTTCTGGGAGTAAAACTACTAATGAAGAAAATGTTTTAAATGTACAGTAATGAGTGGGAGTACATACCCAGTCAGATAAAATAATATTTTGTAAAACTATAATAATTAAAACATCTAGAGATAGCTAAATGAATGGTCCAGAGAAACACTTGTACATATTTTAAAAGTCACTTAAGTGATAATGGCGGTATCCAAGTTCAGTGGGAAATGTTCCGTAAAAGGTGATTTAGAACTGGTTCATCTTTTAGAAAGAAAAAACTAGATCTCTACTTCATAATATACATCAATATTCCTAGATTAGAAAAAACTTTATATAATCATAAATTAGTAAAGCCATAAGCATGGCAGTAAAGCAGACATATAGAGAATGAGATTCTTAACCTAAAAGTTATTTAATGCCTATAAAGTCCTAAAGACCCATAAATAGATGTCACTAGCAAAGGCCAACTGGGCAGAAATATCTGCAACATATGACAGTTAAATAATCAAGAAAAGAAACGCTTTAGTGGAAAAGTACATAAAAGACCCAAGGCAGGCATTTTACAAAAGAAGAAATGCAAATTGACCAATGAACATATGAGAAAGTTCAATCTAATTAGTAATCAAAGAAATGCAAATTAAAACAACAAGATACCATTTTTTGCCTTTTAGGTTGGCACAAGATCAAAAATAACGTTCAATGATGGTGCAGGAAAAGGAAACCATCCCAGCGCTGGCGGGAATGCAAAAATGGTAACTGCTGGCGAACAAGTTGGGAATATGTATCAAAAGATTTCAAAATGTTAATTGCAGCAGTATTTATAACAGCAAAAATATCTGAAGCAATATTCATGTTCTGCAGTAGGAGAATATTTTAATGATAATCTTTTGCAACTCATAAATGAGCAAGTTAGATCTCTGTGTTCTGATCTAGAAAGACATTCATGTTAAGAGGTATGAATAAGTTAAATAAAAACAAGCTAAAAAGTAATCTAAGGGATTTGATCTCACTTTCATCAAAAGGAGAAAAAACCTCAAGTGGAAAATGCACAACAAACTTGTGTTACCTATTAAAAAAGAGATACGAGGGAGAATAAAATTAATTGTTTCTTATAAACCTCCCTTCCTGTAATCAGCATTACATTTTATATTTTTTTAATGTAGAGAAGGGAAAATACTTTAAAATATGCATATTTTTGATCCAGCAATTTACTTCCAGGAATCTACCCTAAGGGAATAAATAATATGCACAATTTAGCTAGAAGAATGCTTACCCAAGCATTATTTGAGTGCAACTTGGAAACCTAAATGTGTAATAACAGAGTATTGGTTCTGGAAAATAAAGCACATTCATATACCAGAATGCCATTCAGCCATTAAAATGTAGAAATCTGACAAGAAAAGTGTCTAAAACAGTGCACCACATTTCCATTACTGTTTTGTACATATTTATTGAATACATAATGTATGTGGAGCATATTTCCACATGCACATATGTATGAAGATGCATATGAAAACTTGGAAGGAGAGACTGTGAGTTTGCGTATATGCATTTCTAATTTTACTATGATGGAAATATTTCTGTAATTAATTGAAAAAGATTGTTTCCTTTGCTCATCCTAAAATGGTTCCTGATCACATTACTCATTTAAACTTTAAAAATTCCACTTCCTAAAAAGTAAAGGTAGCTAATATTTAATGAGCACGTGCTATAAATGCCAGACATTGCCCTAAGCACTTTATATTTATTATCTCATTTAATCCCCACACTGACCCTACATGGATGCTTCTTCCTAAAAGAGAAGGAATTCAGGCCAGAGAATTTCAGTGAGTTGTCCTTGGTCATACATCTGGTAGGGTCAGATTCAAGATTCAAATCCAAGCACTTTGGCTGGTTTTACTAACATTCACAGAAGTACCTTCTCCAAGTAAACACACTCTCATCTGAATTTCTGGACCTGTTTTTTATTCTAGTCAAACATAAAGCAGTAGGCAAACCACTGTTGCGTCTCTAACTAGTCCCTAGGAAAACAGCAAAACAACCAATGTGCCGATTAACTGAGATCCTTAAACTCAGGGATTAGGGATGCATCCTCAGTGCTGTCAAAAAACCGCATATAATTTAAGTTGGCCCTCCATTTCTGCTGTTCCCTGTATTCATGGTTCCACATCCAAGGATGCAACCAACTACCCACTATTTAGTATTGAAAAAAATATGTGAACCCACACAGTTCAAATCTGTGTCGTTCACGGGTCAACTGTATTTCATCCGAAACTTCAAGGTGACCTTCAAGGAAATGGAAGGTTACACTGTAGCAACCCAGAGCTGACAGAAGTGAAAATTCTGAAAATTCCTGTAAATGAGTGCTATTTCCTGCTTTCCCTGCCCAGGCCTCCAATCTCTTTTCCCACATGTGCCCACAGATGCAAATTTGGGGTTTTCCCATGAATGATCTCTTTGCCAGTGTGACAAGAGGAAACTAAGAGAAAGAACTACAGATTTAGAACATGTTTTTTATTGGAAATGAAAATAAAGATAACTGATCTGTGATAGTTTTGGTTTGTTTTACAAATTTCTAACACTATGCAAATGTTCTTGAGTTCTGTTTTCCTTAGCAGCTACATAAATCTCTCAGGTGCCAATTTCCTTTATAGAAATTCTGGTCTTTTATTCATTTCTGCAGTGGTGATCATTGACATTACATGAGTAAATCTGCCCAGTTCTCTCATCACAGGATTCACTTGCTTTCTAATGTATGTGAAGATGTCTCTATGATAGTTTTATAGACCACTGCTTTCTTATTCTGAATGTGGTCTTTAGGAATCAAACTTGTTAGAATTCTGTGAACTTGAATTTAACATGTTTTTATTTAATAGCTTGGAACTGTCTAAATATTGTTTAATACATCAACAGATTTGATGGTGCTTGTCTATGTCTTTGTTTTGTTTTTGAAGTTCTTAAGATACAAGCAGGGACCAGCTGGCTCTGCGGGGCAGCAAGACATTGGTTTCCAATACTCGAAAGAGGTTCCTCAGGTTTCTAGGTGGAAAGCCCTCATGCTAACTCCCAGTGAAGGCTGAAGCTTCTGGAGATCATCTGAGAGGATTATCTGAAAATCTAAGGAGATCGTTGTTTCTTCCTCAACTCCCACACCAAAAAAACACTCTTCAGGACACTCAGAACACAAATATTTAAGAGAAACATGATTAAAGAGGCAAAAAGAAAATAAATCACATTCAGAGAGCAGACTATTATTTGGGGGAGTCTATAAAAATTGACCATTTATCAACACCCCTTTATAAGTAGTACCTTAAGAATGATTCAGACTCTCTTTTCTGTGAATCAGAAGAATACTGCTTTTGCTTTATAAACTATTATAAATTTATAAATGCTAAAATACATTTAGGTTTTTCATCTCTGCTTAATTTTCATCTGCAAGAGAGCCACTTTGATCCCCAAGCTAGCCACCTCTGTTAGAGTTTAACTAGTTTCTGCCATGAATAAACCCATGTTTTCAAAATTATATGCAAAAGCCACATTTCCATGCACAACCTAACAAACAGTATGCAGAAGATGAGTTAAAAAATAAAACATACTTTGGGGGCATGTATTTTAAATATAACTTTCATTTTATTTAATGTTCAAACATACCTTTATTGGTGAAAAATGTGAAGTAAAACTTTATGCATAAATTAACATCTGATCATAGTAGATAAAAAGATGAAAATCATCTATAGATACTTTTTCTCAGGTTATAAGAATTAAAACCTTACAGACGATACATAATTTTTCTTTGTGGCATGTGGTCTATTATTTGGAATCTATTGGTTCATTAGTATCATATTGGTTATAGCTGGTTGTTTCAGAACATTAACTGTCCTCTCACATTACTTACAGAGATGCTGGGGACCATCTGTTCCAGCACGGGATTTAAGCATACATCTATTGGATATCATGCTATTTATTTAATTCAGCACCCACTTCCTATTGTTGTATTTTCTTGGGGGGAAAAGTCAATTTAATTACAGGGAATAAAGATAACCTCTCCTGGCAGGTTACCCCATCACCATGAGAGCAAAGCAGGACCTGCTTAAAGTAGGTTACAGCAGTTAACAAGGGGAGTAAAACCAACAACACTTAAGAATATTTAGCAAAGGTTTAACAAAAATAGAACAGTGAATGGCACTTTTAAAAATATTACTGTAAGCCCAGGGCTTGTCTAAATCAATCTTGGCACATCTGTCTGATGCAGACCGTAAACAGGATTAGAGCTGGATTTATCTGCTTGGCGCTAATTGTGCTCACAGTTCCTGCACATGTCCACCCTTTAAAATACTGTCTGAAAAACAAGCCTGCCTGATAGATGGCTCCTACAACATAGTGTAGACACACACTTACGGTATATTAGATGGTTAAGCAATGTGATGTCTAACAATTTTTTTTTTTGGCTCTTCAGAATTACTTATCTAATCCCCTCATTAAAAATACAAAATTCTGTTTGAATACACCACATACTGAGATAAATCTGTGAAGCAAGGGACCAATAAATTTGAATACACTTTAATTGTAAGAAGAAAACACAATTTAATTGTTAATAATCAGGTTAAACCAGGGTTTAAACAAATAGGGCTGCTCTAGTAATTTACTGACAAACCATCCCAATGCATTACTATCCTTAAGAATTATGACCTAAAATTTGTTAGCAGAAAAGTTGAAGTTCCTAAATACATATGCATATCAAGAAGGACAAGAAAGAATTCTCATCTAGTAAAACAATTATAGAGGAAATTTTAAACTTATCATTTACAAAGAGATGTAGAGAGGCAGAGATAAATTGTCACTTCAATACCCAAAAGTCTTATTTTTATCACACCAAATAAAAAATTAATGTTCAATTTCTATCTGCAATTTTTCCCACTTGGTTATTTCTAGCACATGTAAACAGCTTAGATACTTTTCTTAAGAACTTAAGCAACTGAAGGTACTTTTGCATGAAGTCCAAAATGAACTAATCAGTCAAAAAAATTAAATATTACTCTTTGGCTTGATGACTTGAAATAGAGATAATAAATATGTAATCCTTTATTCAAAACAATATTTAAGACCTATGACACAAAGTGATATCAACAATTTTAAATTAATGTTTAATTAATCATAAACACTACATAAAATCAGTATTTTAAATAACAGTGCAATTGAAAATTTAGGCTGACTTCCGATCATAGACTATCTTCTGTTCTAAAGTTTTTTTCTTAATACAGAATTTATTCATGTTTCAAATATCTTAGCAAACTCTTAAGAAATCAGTTTTTTCCCTGAATTTCTACCATTAGTAAAAGTATCTCTCTACTTATTCTGTTGTTTTATCAAACAATGAGGAGAAATTGGCAAATTCACTCATTTAGATATTTAAGCCAAAACACCTTCTTTAGCAGTTCTCAATGTGTTGTCTCAGAAGGTATATAGGAAAAAATGATTTTTATAATAATGCTAAAGATGTTGTCTCTTTTCACCATGCTGACATTTGAACAAATGGAGCAAAGGCAATAGTGGTTAAAACCCCTGGTGTCGGCGTGAATCAAGGCAGTGACACCAAATTTCACTAATAATTGTTCCATTCTTCATCACCTCAAACTCACAGTTTAAAAAAATAGTTTCACTTAACTGTCCTTGACAAAGCAATAACACTTCAATTTTTTAGAAAATCTCTACCCTTTAGTGTATTTTTTTAATATTTTATGGGATGAAATAGGAATGTACACAATGCATTTCCACTACAAATCAAAGTGATGGTTCCCTCCAGGAAAAGCACTGACACCATTTGTGTTGTGACTGGCTGGTTTTTGTGGAAGACCATTTTTGCTTGAAAGATGGACTAACAGACTATGATATTCAGACATGAGCATTTAGCCAGTGTTCCCTGGAATTGAGCAAAGTGAGCCAGTCATTCAAGAAAAACAGCTGAGAATGTTATCAAGGATAAAATTCCAGCTTTCAAAGAAAAATTAGAATTTTGTAAAACTTGTATCTGCTACAGTGAGCTTGACAGCTTCTCAATACTTACAGAATTTTCTGATGAGATTTACAGTGATGTTAATTTGTGTATTTTTTAATATTATATAATAAAATGTGTCAACATTTGGAAGTTCTATATAACTCAGGAGACCAAATTTTCCAAACAGTCAAAGCAGGATGTTATAAAATCATGCATAATGAAAGATTCATTCAAAATACAAGACAGACCAACAAATTTTCAATAAGTGGACTACAAAAAGTTAATCAATATGTTTTCATATCCTTCATTGTAACTAACAGTTAAGAAATTAGCACTTACCAAGTTTTACCACAGGATCAAAGAAGGATATCCCACAATTACCTGGAAACATTGTTAAAATGCTTTTCCTTTTCTAAATACACATCTGTGTGAAACTGGAGTTTCCTCATCACTTTAACCGAAATAAGATTCACAACAAACAATGCAAAAGCCATCTTGAGGTTTCAGCTGTCTCTTGTTAAGCCTTCTATTTAAGAAGGCCGTTTCCTTTAAAAAGAGACTTGCAAAACGTAAAATATTTAAGAAAGTGACATTTTTATCACTTTGGAAAATAGTTACTTTTAGTACAAATACTATTTATGTTAAAGTGCAATGGATTTATTACTGTTATTTTTAAAGGGTAAATATTTTAAATGTCCAATACAATAAATATGAATAAGTATAATTTACATAAACAAAAGCTCTTTCTGGTTTTCAATAACTGAAGACTATAAAGGGGTCCCCAAGACCAAAAAGCTCAGGAACCCCTGGTTTATCTGTAGTGTTGTGAAGACAGGCCTAACCTTAAGAAAATGCAGCCTGAAGATGGCATGATTCCTGGATTTTATCTTTCATGACTTGTATCAAATAACCAAGATTTTATCATGAAATTTTAGACTGTCTATGCAACAAGTCCCTATTACATCTAAAACCTAGTGAAATAAACAGTTCAAAACTTCATATTCTGTATTTCATATTCTGTAGCATGATTTTATCATGCAATTGATCAGGTTTTGTCATTTTCACTTCAGCAAAAGCACTATATAGTCCTTGATTTTACCATCTATTTATATATTTGCCTCCATCTGTCATTTTATATGTCCATCTCTATCTCTATTCCTCAGGGAAAACATTTATAAATGGGGAGTCCCTGAGAATGGCACCAACAGAACATATACCTTTAATTGATTCATCTTAATCTTTCAATCTAGTCTTTTTTGGAATTATCAGTTCAGTTATGTGTATCAGTTCATATACGATCTACAGTTCATATATATCCTGCTAGCTGACCTTTGTGAAGATTCCCCATGAACCTCAGAAGTATGGTTACTGGTCTTCCTTCTTCTGGTTTCTCAGCAATTCACTGCAATAGTATCTTCGTCGTCCTCATCTGTAATCTCTGTATCCCAGCACCTAGCTCGATGCTTCAAACACAGGCGAGGCTTCCAATAAAAGTTTGTAATTGCCTGTATTTACCATCAACCAGATGATATCTAAATCAGTGTATGCATTTCAACCTCTGAACCTTTGTTCCTTCATTTCCCAGCAAATGGAAGGCCTTCTTGACTCTAGTCTTTTCAAACATTAACCATCTGTCAAAGTACATTTAGCCTCTCCAAGAAACATCCTTTATTTTCCAGTCCCTCTGAACTCCTACAGTCCAGTACTATTCAGTTGAAATTTAGTCACATGTCAGAAGTTCCTAACTTAACAGAGATGAAGGCCCAAAGGTCCTTAAAGCCTTTTAAGAACTTAAGTTACATATATATTTTTCCCCACACTAATTAAGTGGTGGATTAAAAAACAGTGATGGAGGAGACATTAGAGAAAGATAAGATAGTTTAGGGTAAATCCCAAAGTTTATTTTTTTAACACATTTGAACACCTAACATCACAGGCACTTCCCTGTGGACATTAAATTGCTAATATTAATGTAACAATATCCATGAACAACTGTTTCTATGAGAACAAGTTTAAGGAGCTCTTCATCTTTCATGGCCTGGAACTTGCTGGACTGGAAACAGGACTAGATGTAAGCCACGGTGCTGGCTTCTATTGCCAATGTCTCAGGCCCTGTATCTCACAGCCCAAGTTTACTCCATGCTGCTCTTTTCTTCTGCAGACCTCAAGGACAATCACAATGACTTTCCTTTCACCTCCGCCATTACTAGAAATCAATGCCCTACCTATGCAGGTCCCATCCCCCATCACCTCGCAGTTGTCTCAGTGAAGTTATCACACAGCCCTCCAGGTAATCTAAAGGGTTCTGCTACTGCAGACACTAAAAGGCTCAGTTTTTTACCACCTCCACTCAATTTTACCTTGAAGACTGTCATTATTTGCTCCTAAGAAGCCAAAAAAAAAAAAATATATTCAGAATAGCTACTCTAAGTCTAGGGTATCTGAACTTTGCACATGCAGATCTATATTGTTGGAAAGACGCAGAACTGTGACATGAAAGACTAAAGGAAGTACTAATTTTTACTTGAGGAAGACAGATCTTAGTACCAGAAAGGAAAAAGTTCATCTGAGGAGCTAAGACAGCTAGAACAGAATACCACAATCCTGACCATCCAGAAATAGACTAGAAGAAATTCACCTACTCAGCCTACAGGACACCTGAACATATCATATCATCAGTCCACCTTCCTGATGCCATAAATGGCACACCTGTAGTCAAGGAATCACTATGTTTGTGTGTGTGGAGGGAGCAGTGGGGGAGAGTAAAGAGGAACTGCCAGAAGCAACATATACTGAGCATGCAAAAGTAACCTTAAAACAAATACAAATATGTTCACAATGGCCAAAATATGAAAACAATCTAAGTGTCCAACGATGGATGAATGGATACAGAAAATGTCTCACTCACACACACACAGTGGAATATTATCCAGCCACACAAAAAAAGAATCTTGCAATTTGGGATAACATGGATGGAACCTTGAGGGCATTATGCTAAGTGAAATGTCAGACAAAGAAAAACAATTACCACATGATCGCACTTGTATGTAGAATCTTTAGAAAAAATAAAATAAAAGTTTATAGGCAGAGAATGGATTGGTGGTTGCCAGAGGCAAGGGATAGGGTAGGGAGGGCAAACTGGGTGAGGAAGGTCCAAAGGTAAGAACTTCGAGTTTTAAAATAAGTCCTGGGATATAATGTACAGAACAGGGACTATAGTTAATATCTTATCCCACATATTTGAAAGCTGCTAGGAGAATAGATCTTACAAGTTCTCATTGCAAAAATTAAGACTTTGTAACTTACAGTGATGGATATTAACTAGAGTCACTATGGTGATTGTTTTACAATATACACAAATATTGAATTATGCTGTACATGTAAAACTCATGTTACATGTCACTTACACTTCAATTAAAAATGCACATTTGAGATACTCTAAAAATACCTGTAAACCTCTATTTATTTATTTGATGAGGATTTGCAGGCCTGAACTTAATGGAGACAAAAGAAAAGTAATAATTTTAATATAGCTGACCATGGTTTTATTTAAAAAATCCAACTTAAAAACTTTCAAAGCAAAGTTTGTGTTTATTTTTAATATGTTAGGCACGTGGGAGGTATGGACCTTTATTTCAATTCCACCATTAAAAGCATATACTTGACAAACCTATTTGGTTTCTGTTTTGTTTTTGGCATTAAATAACTCTAGCTAAGTAAATCTAGTGAGAATTGATTCACTAAGAAAGAAATATTAAATTGAAGTTACCAATAAAATGTAGTCAAATATCCTAACTTTAAAATTTATTTTCAGCTGGACTTGGGAAAAATGTAAAAAAAAAAATTACATCTTAATAAACACACACATACAAAAACTACAAATTCTGCTAGTCAGTTGATATCATTTAGGCTCCTATTCCTACAAAATATGATCTTCTACCTACATATTTGGCAAATTTTAAAAGCCATTTTAGAGTAGAAATTGGAAGAAGTTAATTTTTTATTAAAAAGCCTTAAACTGATTTAAAGAGTCTGACATGAAAATAAGCTCCACATTTGTCCTTGATGTTCTACATATACGATACTTATTCAAGCATGTTCTCAATGAGAAGGAGTTTTAAAATAAGTCTCTTCTCCATGCCTTTCATAATATAAGTTTTACCACATAATTAGTGCTATGATAAGAGGCCAAAATTAAAGGTAAAGGTAGGAAAGTATGACCTGATGATGTGAAAGGTTGAGAAAATTTAAACATTTTAGATCAAGTATATTGTATATTTAGTTACACCATACAACATGTAATCAAAGCAAAATAGCTTACAGGATTACAGCAAGCCATCTTCTCCCTGTGCTGTAAGACTACTGTCACTATTTTTTTAGAAAGATAAATTTGATATCAATACGATGTGACACAACTGCATCAAACCTTAATTTCACTCACAGTAAGAAGTCACAGGATTAAATAACACTGTGCAGTCTTTCAGAAAAGTTTATTGCTTCCAGATGGATTCAAGTTTCCTTTCAGCCCTGATTACATCTAATATGCACAGGGTGCCAACATTATAAAGGACAGAGTCAAAAATATCATTTATATAGATAGTGAAGGAACTTTGGCTTCTAAATGAGTTGTACTGATCAGGTCTTAACTATTTGAAAGAAATTATAAGAAACGCTTAATGAAAACCAAATGCCACACTATGCAAATGTCTTGAATAATGTCTGTTCCACAGAAAAACACAAATCTACAGCGAAGTCTCCATAAGAGGACTCCTAGCTCAAGCTGCATGATCTCTGCCCCCATGTTGGGCTGTGCCATGTGTCACACCGCATGAGGCTTGCCACCAAGATGTCCACCTGTGCCTCTGCGGCACAAGAGGCATCCATGTTTATTTCATTTACTAGAACTGTTGAATATAAGCCACTGTGATCAGACAGAAAGACCTTCAAAAATACTGACTACTTAAAGGCATGTTTGCTAAGTTTAAGGGTGTAAGTCAGTAACCATTTCTATTTAAAAGAGCATCTTCTCATGCAACTGAAGTTATTACTACCATAATAAATAAAACCCTTTCCATAAAACTCCAGAGAACGCTCTCCCCATAATGTGAATTAAAAAGTAAAATCACATCTGCTCTATCTAGTCTATGAGAGAAAAGCAATAAAAATTCATGACTGAAGAAGGATTTCAGTCTGTAGATCAGAAGCCAATTTGTTAAAATACGGTAAAATTCTAGTAACACTTCCATTTTCTTAAATTTAATTTTTCAAATGTTCTGAAATTGTTCTACAAATTACAAATTTGAGTACAAATGTTAAGCAATTTATTATGTATCCTTCAAAACAGATTAGCAATTTAAATAAAATCATGGTCGCAAAGCTCGAAAGAAGAGAAAAATGATTCAGTTCTGAAAGGAGAAAATCTTTCTTGCTGGAGAACCACTGGGAAAAGTGGTACCACAATAATTCCTACTTATGCCCAACTCGACTGTGGATACTCGACCAAAACTTAAGACAAATATCACTACAGCACTTCATTACTCACATTTTCTTTAGAGAGAAATAAGTTCATTTATGTAAGGGATAAAAATGAGTGTCAAAATTTCAGGTGATTTTAATGGAAGTTTTGCACTTTTATTTTCCATTGTATACATGATACTTAAAATGGATATAAGTATTAAAATTTTAAATTTAACTTACATTTAAATAGTGGCAATATCCTTGATCAACTGTGTGCAAATACTCTAAGACACAGGATGATCAAAAAAGGACAAAATTATACTAAAGACTGAATTGAAGTTACAAGCCAAATCAATAACAGATCAATGAAACAGAGTCCAACTGATGAGGCTACCAGGCACTAAAGTAGGTAATGGGTTCTGTGTCAGCAGATGACTCATCCACTAAGTACTTCTGATATTCCAAATACTAATATGAGTTTGAGTCAATTATCACTTATCAAATAGTACTTTGTTTTTGATAATAGTTAACTATTCTTAAACTGGTCACACTGTCTTCTAAACAACACATAACTGAGTGAAAAATGATTTAAGCATCATTCCTTCTTTCAATAATTGTTAACTGGACACCTTCCACACACCAGACTTGCTCTACGAGAGAAAAGCCTTTTAGATAGAGCTCCTCCCTGACTCCCTAATGATCATTGAATGAAGACTGGGGCGGTGGGGGGAGGAATAAGGGAGCAAGCCACGTAGTTACAGATCCAGCATCCCTCATCGGCAATTTCAAAATCCCAAAACCCTGAAAATTGTACATTTTTTTCTCAAATCTTTTGGCAGCAAAACCTGTGCTGACCTCATTTTGCCCCCAAAACTGGACCTGAACTGACAATGAGATTTTAAGTCTTTATTTATGACACTTAGCATGGATATTCCTCATGTCTCATTCAGAAATATTAATGTTGGAACATGCGATGCTACCTGAGGCTAGTTGTGGGTGTTAACGTGCGCATGTAACACATGCCCCATACTGGCTTTCTAAAAGCAGTAAATAACTGAATTTTCATACAGCTGGTTCCAAACGTTTCTGAACAAAGGGAACAGTAAGAGTAAAGGCCCTGTGACAAGAGTATCATTGGTGTATTCAAGAAACAGCAAGATGGGGTTGGAGTTAGAAAGGAGGAGGGTAAGACATGAGAACAGTAAGGCTGGAGGCAGGTAGACCATGAAGGGGTACATCAGCTACAGAAAGGACTTCAGATTTTAGCCTGAAATCACTGGAAGTTTCTGAGCATAAGAAAGATGTGATCTGACATATAAAGTAACATTCTATCTGATACATAGAGAACAGACTGACAGGGGACATGGTTAGAGACAGAGAGACTAGTAAGAAATTTATATAATACTCTAGGTGAGAAATGATAGTATCTGACAATTCAATGTAATTGAAAGTTTCTTTCAACTCTAAAATGATATAATAGTTGTTTAATAAATATTAGTAATAGACAAAAATTCCATTCTAGGCTAGTGCAAAGAGGTTGAGATTTATATCATCACTAAAACTTCATAGCACTATCAACTGGGTACAATTTCTATGTCCCATTTTACAGACGGGTAGTGGGGGCAAGGAGAGAGAAGCTGAGAGCTTAAATTGCTTGTCCCACAGTCACGTAGGAAGTGGCAAAGCCCAAATTCTAACAGATAGTATGACTCCAGAAACCCATCCTTCAACCACTCTCAGTAATAAGAAGTTACTATTATAATATCTCATTCTACTGGTGGTTAACTCTCCTCTCCTGTTATTTTATTTTTCTTGAAGGATCTCTGAATGTTCAAAATGGGGAAACAGTGAGGAGTAAGAAAAACAGTGAAAGAGAAACTGCAGAAGTAGAAGTGAATAGTGATATAAAGACAAAAATCAAGAAAACCAAAGCAGTGGAGTCACATGAACAGAAAAGAGGTTTGAGGAGGCACATGAGGGAGAGAACAACAGCCCTTGAGATCCAGGCTCAGGTCGGGAACCAGCCGGTGCCACGTGCCTGACTGTGCAGGACCATGGACACGCCTGGTCAGCCAGGTTTCTACAGGGCTGCTCTACAGAGGGGCCTCTCCCATCTCTCAAACATGCTGGCCATTTATCAAACTTACTGAGCATCGACACTCCTAATGAGCCTAACACAGTACACATGCCCCTCAGAAAGGAGCTCCAGCTACTGTCTCATACTTTCAGGTACAATCATGTTAGAAAAGAAAGCAGTCCTTGAGGGCTCAGAGGTGAACTCCTTCCAGGAAATCCGAGAAGGACAAAGGTGGCAGAGATGAGTCGCTCAGTCTCAGTACCACTAAGGTCACCCTCTGATGTTCAGCAAAGCTGGGATCTGGCTCCGCCCTTTGCATCAAGGATGTCCAGCCAGGATCGGGTGCATAAGGACCCTCAGAGCTGGGAGCCATTTTATCTTCCCTAGCTTTCAACATAAAATGGCGATACTAGAATAACTGGATTTTTCATTTCGAGGAACCATTCTTACAGCTGGCATTTCCCCCCGTGTATTCTGAAGATTGCTTGGAGAGCATACTGTTTTATAAATTGTGGAGACAAGAATTGTATCTTTCATTAATAGTCTATCTAGCTCCAAAATTTAAGTGCATACTATATGCTAGGTGTTTTCTGACCTAAATATTGCAGACTTAAGGATGATAAGATATGGTCCTTTCCCTGCAGCTCTCGGTATACGGGGGAATGGAAGCACACTGGGTAGCTCACCATCATGTGAACATCACTAGCTTCTTGTCTCCAAATTATTGCTTCACAGAAGGATACAGGGACCCATCGGAAATTTTAAGAAACAACCACCCAGTCTGTTTCATCATTCTAGTTTCCACCCAGAACACCTTCTCCAGAGATTCAGATTCATTCATGTGTCCCACAGCCCTCTTTTTAAAAATAGTCCTGCATTAAAAGGCGAAATTAGAACTGAATTTCCCTCTACGAAAAGGGCTTTTGTTTATGTTTTCTTTTACATACTTCTATTAGCTGAATTCCTACCATGAATATATTTCTTATGTATAATCAGAAAGAAACTCAACATTTTAAAGCTGTTGTCTTTACCCTGCCTGAAACTAGTTTTTTATTCCAACTGTTTCCTTCTTTCACTAACTTCTATTAAGCATCTAAGAATGATTGACTAGAGAGGAAATATTGGATTCAGAAACTCAGTTACTTTCCAAGTTCCCAGTAGGTATAAAGCTAATACTAAGTAATAAAACTTCTCTTAACATATTTGCCAAATTACCTTACTATGCATATATTCCTTTAACATGCCACCCACCACGCAGGGAAGCAGCCAGTTTTTACTGTAAATAGCATGGTATATACAAACACAGGGAGCAGAGATCAGGCTGAAGTGCCTGCCGAGCTGGGCACTAACTCTCATTTAACTATATATTATCTTCAGGTTATCTTCTCAACAGATATGAAAACTACGCCATAGCAACAGTTTACAGGTGAAGGAGTTGCGAAGAACTTGAGACAAAGTGATAGCATATCTGTAAGCTCATCAACAACACATGCTAATCACCCAAGATACATAAAATGAGACCCATGGTATAATCATTTCAGAATATTCTCAAACTAGAATGTCTTGTCCTGAAGGTTTCATTTGTGTTCAAAATCCTCTTGTGGGGGGGAAAAGTAAACAACTCTCCATTTAGATGATCTTGGTGATAACTTGCTGCTTAGACCATGACTATTAACAGACTCATTTTAAAAACTTTTGACTGCAAAAACCAACACCATCACCTTCAGAAATTTTTGAAAGGATCCACAACTTCATAGCTTCCTGTTTAAGAAATAGTTTATACAGTGGTTCTCAAAGGGACTTCAAGATAATTCTAGACCTTCTATGATACGAACCTAATTAACTGCTTTGTTTGATCTATTGCAGGAGGGAAGAGGGTGCTTTAAGATGCCCTTGGGATGAAGAGATCAAAATTACAGAAACCACTGCTTAGTGCAGCTGCTGGTTCAAGTTAAGTGTGGCTCTCTCTGAGATTAACTGGATGCTGTGAGTTACTAGGATGCTTGAAGATCAGGGACCAGTTCATTTGCTTAAAACGCTCTATTTTCAGTGGGTACTATATTAAAAAAAAAAAAAAAGGTAGTAACCTATAGAGACAAGCTCAAAAGCCTTAGTATTTTCAGATTTGGAATCCTGGAAACATTTTCACAAAAGCTGTTGAAAGAACTTTCCTAAAAAACAAAATTGAGGAATTTCTCTGCTCTTTAAGGGGATAAGCTAAAATTGACACAAGTTCATTTTCCATTTAGTGCATTTTAGAATTACATTATTTTTTCAATACATGCATGCAGTTACTACCTATACAAGATTATTCTAGTCTATCGTGGGTAATTACTGCTGAGATCAGCAATTTAATGCCCTTTGTTTGCCAAAGTTTTGTTTTCCCAAGGACCAATCCTACTCTATAAAGATGTGTTTCCAGGATACATATAATTACACTGGGTATAACATCTGTTGCTTTGCATGTTCAGAGGCTTACCAAAGCAAGGTAAGGACACGCTTCTATGTCTACTTTAGGAGACTTGTTGAAGTATTAAAAGCGTAAAGACTCAGTAAAAAAAAAATTTTTAAAGCAGTATTTATCAAAAGTAAAAGTTAATTCTAACTTAAACATTTCAAATAGAATTAACTCATTTTAGCCCTTATTTAGATAAATGTTAACATGGTTATTATGTCATTTTTCAATATTACCCAATAATCCTGAGATTATGTTTACTATGATTTCATATAGGAATCTTAGCAAAGTTTCTACTTCACTTATTTTTCAGAAGCAGATCATGTAACAAAAAAAGAAAAAACCTATACTCCAGGACAACAGAGAAGATAATAATGGTGACCTCTTTTCTGTATTTCACCCTTTTACAGCACAGTGGATTTAGATAACAGATAGAAAAGCATTGCACTTTCAAATGTAGGTCAGTATTTTGATTGTACCACAAAAGTGATTTGTTCAGACTTAAATAAAGCAGAGCAATATCAACCCAAATCACTTCTCTGCAAGGCCTTTTAAGGTTGCCCAACAACTTGATAGTCCTAAAGAACTTCCAGATATGCGCGGTATTTATTGATAATATTTTTCAGGAAGACACAAAGATACGTGAACACTGATGTCAGTATTGAAACCTGAAATAAGCCCTTAGTAAATGGGTGAAAAAAAAAAAATCAGACACGGTCATCTCTCATCAAACATTTGTAGTCAGAGACAAAAAAAAATGAAGTTATAAGTTTATCACATTTTCAGAAAACTTTAGGACAAGCAAACTCATGAGTATCGGTGTATTCAAATGTATTTCACCATCTTTGAGGTCTGTGCTTGCTGCTGTTATGCAGCGAAGGTTGTTGTCTGGGCTGCGTTGAGACTGATTAGATATTCCAAGTTCACACAGATTTAGAGTTGAGAAAACCAACTTAAAACATTTTTTAAAAATCTTTCCAAATCATTTTAATGTTCTAGCTCACTTGACTCTCCTAACAATTCTTATTTCTTAGTGTTATATATATAACCAACCATATATTAACAACTATATTAAAAATCAAAAAGCAGCAAACAAAAATACCTCACCTCACTGTTAACAGTAGTTTGGATGGGGAGGAGGTAAAACCCACTTTCAGGATTGGAAAGGATGTAGCTAAAGGAGTACTATAGTAAATCCACCTGTTCTGGACTAAACTGTGTCTCCCCAACATGCATAGGCTGAAGCTCTAACTCCCTGAGTGTGACTATATTTGGATCTTTAAGGAGTAATTTTGAATTAGGTTATAAGGGTGGTGCCCTAGTCTGATAGGACTGGTGACCTTACAAAAAAAGGAGGAAACACCAGAGAGCTCTCTCTCTACACGTGCACAGAGGAAAGGCCATGTGAGGGCACAGTGAAAAGGTGGCCCTCTGCAGGCTGAGGCAGAGAGACCTCACCAGGAATCAACTCTATATAAGGCAAATAACGAGGTCCTACTGTAAAGCACAGAACTATATTCAATATCTTGTAATAGCCCATAATGAAAAAGAACATGAAAAGGAATATATATGTATAACTGAATCACTATGCTGTATACCAGAAATTGACACAATATTGTAAACTGACTATATTTCAATTAAGAAAGAAAAGAAAACAAACTCTGACAGCACCTTAATCTTGGACTTCTAGCCTCCAGAACTGTGACTCCAGAAACAAATCAATTACTTTTGTCTAAGCTGCCCTGTCTGTGGTAGTTTGTTACGGGAGCCCTAGCGGACTAAGACACCACCCTCCTTTAACTTGTCTTACGGCTTCATTTCTCCTTTAGAATCTCTAAGTTTTCTACCCTAGGTGACCTGCTGTCTTATCACATCAAGCAAAATGTGGCAGAGAAATTAATCATTTTCCTTTTTGCCCTTTTGTTCCAGTATTTCCAAACGTGAACACTGAAAAATACTGAACGCCAAAGTGAGAAAAAAACTTTAAGAATTGCTTATCTTATTATCAATTAGAATACTCGAGTCATACTAGGAGCACACTGAACTATTAGGTGGGAATTCATCAGGATAGTAAGGGAGGCAATCCAGCCCTGAAATAACAACAGACGAAGGTAACTGAGGAACTTAAGATTTGAAAGTACCATTTACAGTATTTTTCATGTTGCCTTCCTGCAGGATCAAACAGAAAATCTCTTAAAAGTCCTTGATATTTTTGCTCCCACTGGTTCTTTAAAAGTCTGCATTGGAACTAGAAACACTGCCTCCTTGAGCTTCCAAATTCAGAAGGACCCAGCATGGCTGCACCTGAAAAGTTAAGGGTCAAGACTGACTCAGAATTAAGTGGAGAAACCGGTCAGTTTGAAAAGGTTCCCCAAAGCCCAGAAGTGACTAGAAAAATGGCCTCTATACATCACTCCCCCATCACCCCGTCGCCTACTAACGCTGCTCCTAACACACCCTTTTGCCTAGGAGCTCAAGTTCTAATTTAAGGGGCTGAAGGGAGGGTTTTAAGAAGGTCCCATATGGAGGGAGATTTTGCCTCAAGCAAAACGTTCCCTCTTCTTACCACTCATCCTAATGTTTGTTCTCTCCTGGACTCACACATGATTTAAGAGTCTCAGAAAAGGGCTCTGGAGTACGGAGACCAAAAAGAGAAGAGAGAGAAAGGAGAACAGAGCTTATTCTGGGAATTTTTCTCAAAGTCACAATAGTGCTAGACATTTACATTTTGCTTTTCTCCTCTATCATTTTAACCCTAACTCCTTTTAAGCTAAGCCATCTACAGGCATTAAAATGACATTTCAGGAAAGCATTTATCCTAAATTTAAAATACACAGCACTAAATATAGTATGTTGAAGAAAATTACGCAAAGAACGAGCTCATTTATGTTTTTGAATTATTGTGAAGCTCAATACATGATTTAAAAAGTAGGTGTCCATAGCTCCTGCTGTTCTTAACCAGTTTCTGTATCTTTGCCTTTCCCAAATCTAAAATAAGTTGCTGATATTACATCATTTTCTCTATTATCATCCATAAACTTTGAGAGGCATGATTAAAATTCAGTGGTTAACAGAGCTATTTAATCTGGAAATATGTATTAGCCTAAGACACCATTAGGTTTATTCTCATATATAGGGATCAGGAAAACAAAGGAAAGAAATCCAATTATTTAAAACAGCAATCCCTTAACACTGTGATTTTGTTTTAATTATAAGGAGTGTGTCTTATTAAAAACAAACAAAGCCTTGTCCTTTAAGGGAGAAGTCCCATTTTCTCTAGTGAACATGCATGCAAGATTTCCTAAAGAATGCTTCAACAAATTAATTTTGCTTTTCTTCAATTTCCCATGATATAACTGACTTCTTAAAAAGAGCATCAAGTAAACAATTATGAGCCCACCTGTTCATGATATCATACCAGACACCAAAGTTGATGAAAATATATTTCATTTTATTCCCCCTTCCTCTCCAACATAATAGTACAGACAAAATTTCCTGTACTAAAAACCAACACCAACAAAGAGTATATGCAGTAGTGAGTATTAAAATAACTGCTAAATAGTCTTTATACTTTAAATGACTCCACATGTACCCAGGACCTGAAAACCCTTTTCATGAATGTCCTCTCCTGCCCCTACCGTACTCCAAAGCCTTGGATAGGGTAGGGGGTTCAGAGGGGTAGGAGGCCACAACTGAAAGTAAATGGCCTGCCCTACAAGAGGCAAGTAAATTCACTGGGGACTTCCCTTAGTTGGTCCTACTCCCATCACACACAGAGGAAAACTAAACCACAATTTGAGGAAATTACACACCCCTTTGGGTCCAGCCCCACTAGCCCACTTAAATGGTTCAGTGTTGAGCCCAGACGGTTGAGGGAACTCTCTCTTTCTCGAGGGACATGGAGGCTCCCTGATCTCCTATTTCAGGCCTAAGAGAAAGCTATTTACTCAACACAGCCTCACTTGGGTTTTACCACTAAAACTACAGCTTTCAGTAATCCTGTCACCCTCACAGAATTGAGTTTTGGCATGGAAGGCACACAGACATCATGGAGGCCCAAACTGAACCACAGCAGGTCCAGCACGTAAGGTACCTGGCAAAGGCCTCAGCTCAGTTTCGGCCAAGTGATGGCAAGCAGGGGACAGAAGGTTGTCCTAATGACATAAGTCCCCCAAGGGACAAAGAGAGGCTGAGAGCAGCAATGGGAACTGAATAAGCATGGAGATATAAATGATGACACGCTTAGAGTCTGAAGGAGTCCAACAGCTAATGCACTGAGAGCAGATGAGTAGAAAAAACAAAAGTAAGCTGTTCTAGTTATTATCTTAACATAGGTATATACTGAGATTAAAGACTATGCCTCATGTATCTTTACTTTATTCGGTTTAGAGTTGATATCAAGTACATAGGTAATATGCAAAATTCTAGAGATAATGTCCTCTGATGTAATAAAAGGAGTTGGAAGATCTATTTATATATTTTCCTCTGGAAAACATGGACAAATATTGCTATTCAAGGAAATAAGTAGCTACCTCTTAAGAAAGAAATTAGAGGAAACAGAGAGGAAGACAGGAAAGAAAACGCCAGACAATGGAAATCTGTGACCATTGCTTCTTCCTCAAACTCATAACAAAGCAAGTAAAACAAGGGATCCCACCCATGATATAATCAATGGCTTATGTTTCCTACAAGTTTTTAACAACTTTTTGAAACTTCATTTCCTTTTCCTTTGTCTGTCCTTACACATCCATGGAAGATTAGCAATTGGCAAAAGATACAAACTGACCAATGATACACCACAACTGCTGCACAACTGCTAAAATTAAAAGAGTAATTTCAGAACCATTAGAAAGCAGTTTTGGACCTACAATTTTGGATCCCAAAGGATCCATTAAAAGGGCACTTTCCTATTTCAAAGTTATCAATGACACAATAATGAAGAGATTTTAAAAATGAAAAGAGATTTTAAAAATAATGTGCACAGTTCCCTTCTGAACTATGCCATAAAGCTGACTCAAAATGTTACTAATTAATATCAATAGCATAAAAACCAGAAAGTGCGACTTCTCTAGTGAAATATTGTAAATTCATATTAAAAAAGGACTGCCAGGTCAAATTCTAAAAAAAAAAAAAAAGAAAAAGTAGATACCACCACAAAACTAGCAGATGTTTCTTGGGGTCATTTGTACAAAAACATAAGCATATGTTAAAGAAATCTGACACTATCATGGAATCAGTTGGCGTCTAAAATAATAGCAGCTCCTTATGGCAATATGGTAATATCCGTATCACATGCACAACACATTATGTTGCAACAGTATGTGCAGACAAAAGTGCATCAGTGGCAGCAGTAATGACC
This sequence comes from Camelus bactrianus, assembly GCF_048773025.1. Lineage (NCBI taxonomy): Eukaryota > Metazoa > Chordata > Mammalia > Artiodactyla > Camelidae > Camelus > Camelus bactrianus. The sequence goes on from NC_133543.1 coordinate 60,949,655, forward strand.
AGTGCTTTCATTAAGGTGAAAAAATAAAATTAGAAGGTTATATCCAGGGCATAATATTGTTTAACAGTAAATTGGACGTGATAGTATGTTGAATTTTCAGTTTGCATTTCACTGATTTTATTGAGACTTTTATAAAGGCAGAATATTAACCAAATAAGAACACTAAAATTTTTATAGGGAACTCCAGCATGGGTTTTCTTCAATCTACCCAAGAATAATGAAGATAGCTGTTATTTTCAAAGCTAATGATAATATTTAGTTAGTTTAGGATTATGACCAAGAATTCTCCACTCCAAAATCAGTGGTTGCAACCTGGTGTTGTGTACTCAGTAAAGCAACAGATAACTGCTGAATCATTTGAATGTAAAGCAGCACATAATTTAGTAAGTGTATTATCAGCTTGAACCTCACAGGTCTAAGATCTTCTAGAATATTCCTTTGTTACTAGTCACATCACCCCAAAGTATACAAAGTACACAATGAATGCTAATTAAACTTTACTGAATGAACGTGTTTGAAAAGTCAAAGCAAAAAGGCATTTCATAGCTTTGCGCTGTTGGGACTCATACTGTGCTTGAGGAGTTAGATTTGAAAAAGCACTTAGAATTTCAGTGAACACATTTTCCCATGCAGATGAACTGGATGCAAGGTGAGTCTGGCATGTACCTAACAAAGAATTCAAGTACTGAGAAGATCTGAGTAAAATTAGGCTTCCTCATAAGATGTTTCCATGGCATGAAGCCCAATAACAGCAGGTTTTCTCCCAGTGTAAAAACATTCAAACAACCTGGAGAACGACAGATCTGTCTTTCATTCAGAAGCTAGAATATCAAGATATTTCTTCCCTGAAATATAAAATATTAAAAATGCTAATTAGAAGAAATGGAAATATTTTTAAAGAATTTATTCTACTTTTAAAATAAGAGCATATTATAAATCAAATCTCAAGACAAAAACGTATCCACATTAAAGTATTTATTATCTAAAACAAGTGGGCTATGAATGGGCCTTCAAAAATGCATTATATTCACCAAGATTTTAACTGTGATAAGTTTTCATCTGTATAATGAAAATCACAACATACATACAATCTTGCCTTTACACTTTCAATACAGGGAAACATGCCTAAAGCATAAGGAAACTAGTATACACTAACAGTTGCTCAATTTCATTGATCTTATCCTTCCTGCACAGATGAGCACTAGAAAGTACTTTGAATTATGTGTTCATAACATTGATGAAGGTTAAAAGTTTAATTTGGAACATGTATTATTTGCATTAGACAAAAAACAGATTTTATAAATATATGAGTTTTTGGAGTTTAAAATGATATAGAAATCATTTTTCTACATATAAAAATTACCATTTAAAACTATTTTCACTGATTTTTTAAAATATTTCATTAATACCTAAACATGATGGTTGTACAAAGATTTTAACTTTACCAGTATTTAATGAACTATGTTTTCTGAAAATAGCTTTCAACTATTTTTTTACCCAAAGTAGCCCCAACCTAATAAGAAACAGGGCACAGAAGGAGAGCCCGAGGCTCATGGAAAACATAGATCTTAAACTTGAGGGTTCAACTTACAATCCTTCAAAGCAATTTCTCCAGCTTATGCATTTTTCAAGCTTTCAATTTCCCTTCTGTTTGGATATTCTGCTAGTCACTGGCATATGTGATGCTTGGTAGAATACATTTCAAGTAAGATAACTCTTAGATCAGCAAAATAAGCAATTTTAGCTATGTCCACCATCCATCCCATTGTCCAAGCTAAAAATCTCAGCAGCAGCATTATTTCCTCCCTTTTCCCTCAAACCCCCATCCTCCAGATTCTAACTCTGACAATACTCCTCTGCACCCAGCCTCACCTCCTCACTCTGCCTGCCACATACACACTGCCCCCTGGATCTTCTGGTGCACCAGCCGCTGAAGGCTCCTCAATGTGGAGCCCATTTATAATCCAACCTGCCCCCGTGGCTGTCTTTCTAAAACCCAAACTCACTCACTTTAAAAAACAAAAACTTGATATCCTCTGACACTCAGCCTTTGCTACCCCTTACTCAACCCTCAGGTTAAGACGGTAATTTCCTGGCATGATATTCAAGGCCCTATGCAAATTACTGATGTATACAAAGCACTGTAATCTTTGTGTAAAGATTACAGTGTAAACATACACTCTCCCCACAGTCTATGATCTTAATGTCCACATAGCTCAAAGCATTCTTTCCTGAGGTTTTTTTCCAAAATACTATTTTCCTATAATGGTTTCTCTATTCCTTTGTACTGCCAACTCCTAATCATGCTTCAAGGCCCACATTCAAGTTTACCCTCACAATCCTCTGCAGCTTTCCCTGACCTCTCCTTTTACCGACTCCAACAAAATTATTTCCTCCTTTAGCTACATTTCCATGGTTCTTTATAGTGCCCTGTAATACCTCAACTGCACATAAAATAGATCACTTGGTTATTTTGCTAGTATGTCTCCCTGCAGATTGTGAATACTTTGAAACAGAAATTGTGTCAAACTGATTGTAGAATCCTTGGAACCTATCAGGTCCCCTAGCACATAACAGGTGCCCCCTAATGTTAGGAGAAATGAGCTAAAAATATGAATGATTTAATGAGAAAAACACATTAAAAGTATGCTGAGATACCATTTTTCATCTATCAGATTGGTTTAAAAAAAAAAAAGTCTGACAACATACTCTTTTGGAGAAATTGCACAGGAACACGTGTTCTCATAAAGCGATGACAGAAAAACAAAATAGCACAACCCTTTTGAGGGAATTTGGAAATATTTAGCAGAATTATATGCAGGAAATAGATGGGAAATCTCTGTACCTTTCACTCAATTATGCTATCAATCTAAAACTGCACTAAAAGTCTATTTAAAAATTACATAGGTATTTATTCTTTGAGTCAACAATCCCAATTCTAGGAATCTATCCCAAAAACACACCAGGGAAAAAAAGACATGATAAGGTTTTTCATTATACCACTTTCTGCAATAGCAAAAATAACTAGAAACAATCCAAATCCTTCAACAGAGAGGTGGTTCAATAAACAATAGTACACAATGGATTATTGTGCAGATATAAATGGAAAAGAGGACTCTCGATACATACCTCTATTGAATGATATACTGGGTATACTGTTCATCAATGAAGTTCTCAAAGTGGAAAAAAGTATATGTGGTATATAGTACCATGCATTTAAAAAGGTGGCAGGGGTGGGGTAAGGAGAAGAATGTATGTATATGTTTGCTTATATAAGAATAAACCAAAAAAATTTAGAAGACTTACCTATGAAAGGAAGAAAAGAAAGGGGTAGAAGGGACACAAATAAAGGTTATGCTTCCCAGAATATAGCTCATTTAGTAGTTTTGATTTTGTAGCCATATATGGTTTGGACGATGATACTACACTACAGACAGACAGACTCCTGGAGGCATTGGGGGAATTCTTCCTCATTTGACAGAGGAAACAGCAGGACCTACTGGGTTCACTGTGGACTCTGGAGTCAGACCACTTGGCTTGTAATCCCAACAAGCCCATTACTAGCATGGCCTTGGGGAAGTTAACATCTCTGGATCCCAGGAAGAAAAATCTACCTGGACTACATAGTCTTGTTGGGAAGATTAAACAAAATAAGATACTTAGCACAGGACCCAGCAGCAGAGTAAGCATCAATAAACGTTCTCTATTTTCAAACACTGGACACTGATATGTAACAGCAGTGGTGGTTGTTGCTGATGAAAATCTTGGAATGTACGCAGCAGTTCCCTGATGCCTGCTAGTATGTTATTTTAGACTTATCTGTAGACTTGTCAAAAGTCCAAAGCACTATGCCAACTGTTTCCTTACATATGCACAGCTGCCTGCCCTGGATCCAGTCTTCCATTACACTAAGGGTCCTCGACTTCTGGTTCACACACCAAAAGTCAGCATAAAGTTTCATTTCCTTCCAACTCCATCTCCCTCCCTCCTTTCCCATTTACTTCATCACATACTGATTTTGGAAAACCAAGAACATATAAAGAGCCACGGCCACTAAGAGTTTCTTTCCTTTGCTCACCATTTGCACACACGACTAGAACTCACTCACTCAGCATACACTACCCCATTACTGGCACGGTACTCCTAAAACCTGGGCAGGGATACAGTCATATGGAAGAATTAGAGAGGCCTATGTTGAGGACTTTGATGTTTGTGGGTCTGTCAGTACTTGAAATGTAATCTAATAACCTAGTCAAGTAAGAGATTAGGCAGGATCAGTAATAAGGTTCAAAAGGAGTATTCTATCCAGTCATCTGTCAATGGACATTTAGGTTGTTTCCATGTCTTGGCTATTGTAAATAGTGCTGCTATGAACATTGGGGTGCATATGTCTTTTTGAATTAAGGTTCCCTCTGGATATATGCCCAGGAGAAGTATATTTATACAATGGAATACTACCCAGCCAAAAAAATAATAAAATAATGCCATTTACAGCCACATGGATAAATCTGGAGAATGTCATTCTAAGTGAAGTAAACCAGAAAGAGAAAGAAATATACCATATGATATCACTTATATGTGGAATCTAAAAAAAAAAAAAAAAAGACAAATGAACTTATTTACAAAACAGAAACAGACTCACAGATATAGAAAACAAACTTACGGTTACCAGGCAGGGAAGAGGGTGAGAAGGGATAAACTGGGGACTTGAGATTTGCAGATACTGACTAATATACATATAAAACAGACAAACAAGTTTATATGGTATAGTACAGGAAACCATATTCAATATCTTGTAGTAACCTATGGTGAAGAAGAATATGAGAACATATGTATGTATGTTCCTATGTGACTGAAGCATTGTGCTGTACATGAGAAACTGACACATTGTAAACTGACTGTACTTCAATAAAAATATATTTCAAAAAAATAAACAAAATAAGTATTCTAGTACTGAGATCACAATGAATTATATCTACCATATCTCTGGCCCTTTAAACAAGGATGGTTCACTGTCCCAAATTACAGAGGGCACAAAAATGTCCAGTCTTAAAAAAAAAAAAAAAGGCATGAACATATTTACAAAACAGAGACAGACTCACAGACATAGAAAACAAACTTTTGGTAACCAGCGGGGGAAGGGCATGGTGAGGGATAAATTGGGAGTTCGAGATTTGTAGATACTACTAAATATAGATAAACATCAAGGTCCTACTGTATAGCACAGGGAACTATATTTAATACCTTGTAATGACCTATAATGAAAAGGAATATGAAAAGGAATATATAAATGTGCGTGTGTATAAACAAATCACTGTGCTGTACACCAGAAATTAACACAACGTTGTGAATCTACTAGACTTCAATTAAAAAAGAGAAATACAAAAATGCACAGTGTAGGCAATAGCATCCCGTGTACCCAACCTATCTGTTGACCCCCGTCATCTACTGCCGTAGCGCTTTGGTTCTTTTAGCTCCATAATGTTCAGACTTCCACAGTTCATTTCAGGTCCTCCTGCTTTGACCAGTTGCATCTGGACCAGCCTCTCTGGCTTACTGAACCTGACCTTACCAGCCCATCTGATTTTCAGTTTGCATGCCCGTTGGCTTCCATGCAAGTACTGTGCCCCACTTCTAGGAGGATCTTACTGTGCCATTTGCATCCCCAAATACTCACACCATGTAGAGGAGGAGCAAGAGGAAGGGGATACAAAAGTAGATTCATTTCAAAAAGTACTTGATGGTGCCACATGGTCGTGGTGTTATTTAATAACAACACTAGTATACAGACTTTCATGAGGTCAGAATACACGGGCCAGGACAGTTATCATTTGGAATATACTATTTCTATAGTAAGAGATAGATTGTTTGCCAAATTGCAGTCTCAATAATAATAAATCATAATGATGAGGGACAAGAATGATTTCTACAGATGAGACGTCAATTTACTATCAGCCAATTCACAATAACAAAAGCATTTTTTCTACTCAGAAAACATGTTAAAGGGCTTTGCCCCTTTGGCATCTCTGGACTCAGTTGTTTTATCTTTAAATCAGCAGCTCAGATTATATGTTCTTATCAGTCCTATGTTTAGATTACTCCAAAACTGTACCTTCCCATAGAAATAAAGATGAAAATCAATGCCTGGGAATAAAGGGAATATATATTTTCAGCTCTTTCCATCCATGTTTTAGAGCTATGTTGTTCAATGTGACCACCCCTAGCCACATGTGGCTATCATATTAAATTAGTCACAATGAAATAAAATGAAAAATTCAGTTCCTTGGTCACACTAGCCGCATTTCAGGTGTTCAATAGCCACAAGTGGCTGGTGGCAACCATATTGGATACAGAGCATACAATTTGGATACAGAGCACTCCATCTTCACAGAAGGTTTAACCAGTCATGCTTAGAGATTCAATTATATATTTGTTTTTCTGTGTACCAATTCACTTTAATAAAAAGCTAATATTTATATAATATGAGCTTTGTGCAATATTTATACAATAGGGTAACAGACCTGTCAAAGCATTTACAAACTTCATAAATAGTACATGCAGTTAGTTGGTAAGCTTGATTTTTCACACCCATCTTTTAAAGATTCCTTCAAATGTGACAGCTTAGGAACATACTAATTTTTTTAAAGAAGTATTTTCTTCTTAATATGTAGATTGATGAATCAAAGCATAATGTTCTACTGAGTAATTAGTCCTTCAATAATTCACATGAGTAATAGGTCATTTTGGGGGTTAACCCCTGCTTCCATTATTTCTAACCATACGCTCCACCGACAGATGTCTCACTTTGGATGTACACAACAGAAGTGTGGGATCTGTTTCACGTACATCTGTTCCAAAACAGCTTAGGCAGATTAATACTTAGAATGTCCCCAGCTCTGCTAAGTCCCACGTAATCAACAACTCCTGTTTTAAAATTGATTGGTTTTTTTCTCATTTTCACATTTTTCCACATTACCTTTTTAAGTTTCCAGCAAATAAATGTTTATGTAAACTTAAAGCACAAGAAAACCATTCTCTTAAACATTTTCAAGAACTTATTTGGAAGTCCAGTTTTTTCCAGATTTTTTGGTTACTGCTCTAATTCAGCTGAGCTCAAAGTTGTGGTAAGAATAACCTTTTGGAAAAAACATACCATGAAATTGTGTAACTTCAGGTAGTAAGTCTATAAATAAAAGAACTGTAAACCATAATTAAGACTTGAAATCCTCACTTTATTTTTAATAATTAAAACAATATTCTAATGCTAATCAAACATAAAATCCTTGCCCTGAAATTCAGTTAGTGGGTAGAGGAAGCAGAATGAAAAAAGGATAAGCTAGTCCTTTTGTCCATTATGAAAATTCTGCTTACAACTAGCCTTGACCAACAATTTTCTATCAGATAACAGTTTCTTCCTTTCCAAAGACAAGACTTATACAGAGGTGACTGCCACTTCTCATACTGTAGAAGCTGGGGAGGGGGAGCAAGGAACTCGGCCTGTATTTCCCACATGGTTCTAATTAGAACTAATTCACTAGGGCTGTGAAGCTTCTGCTGTAAAATACAATTCCTCCACGCACACTGTTAAGGTTGACCCCATTGATTATTCAAACCTTACTTATTAAGATGTCTTAACACCAGAAGCCTACAAAAATCAGTACTTTAAGATGCAACTTCAGAGTTAATGACTATTAGAGATCATATAATGTAAATGTCTCATTTTGCAGGAGAAAAAACTAACTCAGAGGGGTTAAGTCAGTTAGACTGCTATTAGTTGCAGAAACAAGACGTCAGGTCCCGTGCTCTCTACTCCCGAAAGCTTTTCTACACCAGATGGGAGATTACAGACAGCTGGAGTAAAAAGCTATAGAAGGTCCTGCAGTACTTTCCATACTTCAAAGGTGCTGTTCATTAGTCAATGATAAAGTGCCCAATGTGAGATAGCAAAGAGAGACTTGCAGGCATTTGGCATTCTTGTCAGAGATCCCTAAATTTATCGTTCTTAAATGTACTAAAATATGAGGTTAATATAGTCTAATCCTACCCATAAGCTTTTCCCTTATGGGAAAATATCATAACCCAGGCACACAGTACAGTGAGTAGATCCTGCTCTGGGGATGCACAAAAATGCTCATACCTTCTGCTCCTATCTAACATTTCCAAAAGAAGTTCTCTACTTGGTAAGCATACGTTCCTCGAAGTTTGTCCTTGGTTTAGATTTAGAACCATGCTAACAGGCCAGCAGTGATAATTTTGAAAATGTTGAACTCTGAAAATATATAATCCAGTAACAGGATAAGCTCAGGGCTCAATTACAAAGTATGCATATTGGTCTATGGCATCTGCCCATGTCCCCTTTCTGAGCTCTCTTCTCAATTTCTCATACTTTGCCCCTAGTCCTGCCACCATCCTGGGAGCTAACACCACCACCCTAGACCTGCTCTGCCTGGATAGGGTCCAATGACCCAGACTTGCCTGATCTTTCTCATTTGGCCTTAAAAAATTCACCTAACTTCTCTCCCATTTCTTCAGGATTTTGCTCCTTCCTAGGTCACTGACAGCTAACTTGATAATTAACATGAATAAACTCGTTTAATTCCACAAGGAAAATGACCGTAATCTGAGATTCCAATAGAAAGATCATGAGGCACCACTGCAGGCAATAATGAAGATATTTTCTGAACAGGTGATGCCATTTTGTGTATCAATTTACATTACAGAGGTACCATCCCGGTCAATCTATACCCTGGTCACAGATAGCTTTCTTTTTCTATCCTGCAGCTGAGCAAGATGGAACTTTCTGGCCATGATGCTCACAATGGAGAAGTGGGCCAACATTAACTTAAGAATTTTTTTTTTTTTTAAAGAGTCCTAATGCTTTAACAGAAGGGGAGTGGTATACTCATACAGGTGATGAGAAGTCACTGTTAAGTAGCAGTGTAGTCATCAGGTTACAATGTAACAGGCAAAACTGTAAAGTTCATGAGACCAGTTAAATTCATTCCTGCAACAAATATTGTTTGTATATCAGGCACTCTTCAAGGTGCTGAGAGCAAACAAAATGGATGTTCTGACCATCTTCCCTTTTCCCTACGTAGATCCCATCTCTGGGAGCTACACCATCGATTCCCATGGTGCTCAGGCCTCCAGATTTAGTCTGAATTATACCATCCACTTTCCTAGTTCTTCAGTTTGCAGATGGCATATCTCAGCCTCCATACTCCCATAATCTCCAATTCCCATAAGAAATCTCTTCACACACACGTGTGTGTATTGTACATTTTTTTCAAGGTTGTTTCCTCTATAAATTTGCCAAAACCCATAGAATGTAGAACACCAAGAGTGAACTCTAATGTAAATATGGACTCTGGGTCATAATAATTTGTCAACGTAAGGTTCATTAGTTTTAACAAAGGTACCACTTTGGTAGGAAATGTTGATAATGGGGAAGGCTATGCCTATGTGGGGGCAGAAGGTATGAGGGCAATCTCTGTACCTTCTGCTTTATTTTGCTGTGAACCTAAAAGCACTCTAAAAATAAACATCTCATATGTTTGATCTAGTAATGCCCTGTGATCCAACCCCACCCATTCCTGGAACAGCCAGTCACTGGCCAACTCGCAACAGACACGGTCTCCCCCCACTACATCCTCACACACCATGTCCTCCCAGGTATGGTAACCTTAGTGTACCTTTTCCTCCATCTTCTGGGCCAATTTCATTTGTCTTTCACCACTCACATCTAAGCTAACTCCACATCAGAGAGTATTTCTCTCATTTAAACATATCATCTCTTAATACCTCCTTTTCTTTTCCCACTCTTTTTACTAAGTAAAACATCTCTTGGTTCCTTCTAAAAATAGAAGTGCTTACTGAGGTGCTAGGCTTCTGTACCTCCAATTTTCAGGGCCCAAAGTGGTTTGCATACCAGGTGTTTCTTACAAAGAAAAAGCAGTACACTTAGATGAAGGAGAAGAAAACCAAAGGGTTTCAGGGCAAAATTAAACAAAGATCAACACTTGCAACCTTTAGCATTATAAACTGTCAGAATGTCTTTTAAAATTCTACTGCCAGGAATGCTAATTAAGCCTACTTTTCCCCAGTCACCACTCAGTATACAAAACAGCATTTTCTGTTTTTTGTCAGCATTTGACTTTTTGTGTACCAGGACTGCAACACTGATTTAAACACCTCTCACTGCACGTCTCATTTTAATGCTATAATATTTCAGCTTCACTGTAGGTTAAATCGACCCTGTGGGCTAATTTAAACTCTAATCGTAAACTTCTGTGTCCCCCAAATTCAAATTGACTTAAAAATTACACAGAATTCTATGTTCACATCCCGAGCTTTTAACTCAATTTCTAGAAAATACTCCACCTTGGTTTTCATGAAAGGTAGCCTAAGTTGAGTGAGTGAGCTGGGAGCACACAGCAGAAGCCGAATTCCCACTTACCACCAGTGCTGGGCCCCTGACTCATCAGTTTTGTTAAGATTTTTGTATAAGAAACCTTAAAACAGTGACATTGTTCTATTCTTTAATAAAAATAGCACATTGCCTCTTGTTTTCCAACAGGGGAAGGCATTTTTGTTTAATTTCATAAGTTAGCATGTAGAAGGGACTGTGTACCACATCCCAAGGTTTTCCCGTAAAACATCTCTAGAGTAAGACTGGAAAGAGTTCTATGGTACAGAATTATAACACTTCCTAAATAAAATTTGAAGTCAAAAGACAAATGCACATCAACAGCATGATGATTCTAAAGTCAACATCACACACACATTCAAAGTTTCTAGCCTGAGCCTGAGTTAGACTTGATTTAGACAACGGCAAGGAATGTGAGGGAAGGAAAAGTTCGGAGATTCCAAAGCACTGGAGTTAAACTTTCAGAAGTCAGCAAAATGAGAGTTGGATTCAGAACCCACGTGTAGGTATTTTATGTAAAATGCTTACATTCAGCGTTACCATCAGATGCTTAGGGAGTAAAACTTCAACTTGGAGGGGAGGAGGAGGTAACTTTCCCGGGTTTGGAAAACACAGCCCCTTTGGGGCTCAGTTCTCCCTTCAGAGTCGCAGAGCAGAAGCTGAGTATGACGTTGGGCCCGGGGTCACATCCCGGGCGGAAAGCGGCAGGTGGCGGGAGGCCCCGGGGGGTGGCTCGAGTTCTCCCCAGTTGGGAGCGAGCGGGCGGCGGCTTCCGGACGCCCTGGGGCAGAGGAGGAGCTCGCCGAGGGCGGAGGGAAGGCGCGGGGAAGGAAGGTGTGCGGCCGGGAGAGGGAGGAGACGCCGCGGGAGGCGAAGGCGCAGGACCGGCTCACCGGGACCACTCACCTGTGGGGCTCTCGGGCTGGATGGGCCGCCACCTCAGGGCCCGCTCGCTCAGCACCACGTCGCAGCTGTCCCTCCCAATCTCGAAGATGCCCCGGAGCAGAATCTGGTCGGCCGCCGTCCCTGGTAGCCGCCGGGACGCCCACAGCACAGAGGGCACGGCGTCCGCCGCCGAAGGCGCCTCTTCCTCTGAGCCGCCCTCCAGGGCGCTCACTCGGCCGCCGCGCCTCCCCCGGGGCATGGCGGAGCCGCAGGCTGGGCCCCAGCCAGGGGTCTGGAGAGACCTTTGCAGGAGGAGCGAGAAGCTGCGGCAGCCAAGGCTCTAGCTGCGTCCCGCGCTGCCACAGCAACCGCGCACGGGACAGGGAACCAGGAGGGGGGCGGGGCGGGCGGGCGGGGTCGCCCTCTTCTAGCCCGGCACCCCGGCCCGCCCGCCTCCGGTCTCCGCCACTCACCGCAAAAACACCCGTGTTCAGAAAGAGGAATAGTCTCCCTCTGCCTTAGTCGCTACTGTTCCTTGAGGTTCTGCGCGCTGCGTTACCGGCCAATGTTTACGCCAGCTCTTCTCAAACTTTGACTTCCACCCCCACCCCCGGGGCATCTTGTTAAAATGCAGATTCTAATTGGATAGGTCTGGATGAGGCTCCAATCCTATAGTTCTGGGGATCTCCCAGGTGATGCCAATGGTCCTTGGAACACACTTTGAGTTGCAAGGGTCTAAGCATGTTTTTCCACCTTTCCAGAGAGCTCTCCTGGGGAGCGGAGGTCGTGCTTAATAAACGTGTTTGCATGCCCTCAATAGTTGGTTGATCTTATGCAGCTGATAATGAAAAACTCAATTTCCAAAAGCCCTGAGAGGAAGCCAAAGGAAAGTCCCTAGTTTACACAGACAGACTTTCGTTTTAACAAATTTAATATTAAAGGAAGTTGTCTCCAGCTGTAAGTTTTGAGGGCCCCACTTTCCCCCCAAGATATCTCCTCTGCAGTCTTGTCTCTGCCTGGATCTGGAACGAGATTACAAGCATCAGGGCTTGTTCTCCTGAAGGCTGCTGCTGTAGTGCAGCATTACGTGGAAACGGAGAGAGCCCTGGAGGAGGACTCATCCTTTGTTTTCTCCTGATAGCTGAGATTCATGAAATTAGCTGTTAATTTGGAACGCACAGAGTCTGGAGACCAGTGGTTCTCAATCATGATTGCCCATTAAAGTTACCTGGGGAGTTTTTAAAAATCCAGATGCCCAGGCTACACTCGAAGAGAATTAAATTGGAATCTCTGGGGATGATACCAGACTTCAGGCATTTTTAAAGCTCCCCTAGGTGATTGCAATGTTCAGCCAGAGCTGAGTATCACTGCTTTAAGCAGTGCATTAACAGGGAGCTGACCACTTGTGATGGTGAGAAAGGAAGAAAGTGAGTTCTCGGGAAGAGGAGCAGAGTGGGAAGTAAATCAGCAGGCTTATTTTTTCTTACTTTATTTTTTTTTAAAAATCTGCCCTCATTTTATATAAGGTTGGAATAACTGTATTGAGAAAAAGTTAGGGAGAGGAAATTCATTGAGTTGGAAATCTAGTTCCAGTGTGTTAATGGCTTCTGACAGGCGGCCGCCTCATGTGCTGTCCTCGCCCCTGGTCACGTGGCAAAGTCAGACAGAAGAGTTGATGGGAGCAAGAGTGTCTCGAGGTTCTCTGCTCAAACTTGGGTTTCAAACAACCTAGGATGGAGACCTTAGGTCCAGGCAAATCCCTTTCAGACATAAAGCTCCCGTGTGCCAGTTAAGTGAGGACTCTTACTGTTTAATGCTCTGAAAACAAATACCCAATTCCAGGCGAAGCGGGAAGAGCCTGGGTTTAATCTGACTGCAGTGGGCAGTTTCTTGAAGCAGAAGTGAAGCTGCGGCTAAACCCCATGCAGGTGGCTCAGTTCAGCAGTCATTAGTGGGGAAGGCTGGTGCCCTGGGTAGAAAGAGTGGTGGTTCTGAAGTCAGTATCTTGTATTCACAGCTGCCAGGCAATCAACACAATTAGAGCTCACTGGCATTTTAAAAGCTCACTGAGAGCCAGGGCAAATAGGCCAAGGCTGTGGCTACTTCTTAGGACCTTTGCAAGGGGCATGCTGCCATTTTTCAAGCTTCAGTCCATCCAGACAGCCAAAAACACTGGCCTTGCCTTCAAGGATGAAAGTAATGGCTGTGCTCCATTCTCTCCCTTTGACGAGCTGCTCTCTTCCAGTGCTCTAAAGGTTGCAGGCCCCAGAGCTCTAGCCACCGGATCCATCTACACAGGCATCAGTGCCATGGTTGACATACTATTCAGGGCTTGTCAAGTGATGTGTTCAGCCCCAACCACCCCCCTGAACTTCAGACACTGTGTTCAGCTGCCTCCCTGACATTGCTACTCAGCTGTCCAATAACCATCTGAAACATAACATCTAAAACTAAACTCATGATTTGCTATCAGAAATCTGTCCCTTCCAGAATGTTCTAAATCTCAGCAAATGGTATCATCAAAATCCTTGACATCATCCCTGTTTCCTCTCTTTGTCTCATACCTCACATCCAATCCATTAGCAAATCCTGTCAATTCCACCTGCAAAACAGACTCCTTTCAGCCTGTTCTCATGCTAGTCCGCACCTCTCACCTGGACAACTTCAAAAGCCTCCCACTGCATCTCTTTGCTTTCCCCTCCCCCTGTTCTGCTGCCTCCAGCCCAGAGTCTGTTTTCCACCCAGCAGTTACATTGCTCCTTGTAGAAGTAACTAGATCAAATCACTCCTCACTCATAACCTTCTTACAACTTCCCATCATTCTTGGAATAAACTCGAAATGCTTAGCAAGGCCATGAGGCCCTAGGCAACCTGGCCCCTGGCTACCTCTCCAACATCACCTACTAACACCTTTCCCCTTGCTCATTCACACAAGCTTTCTTATCAGTCCTCAAACACAGTGAGACTAGTCCCTTCTCAGAGCATTTGCCTTGTTTCCTCTGGTTGGGATGCTTTCCCAGCCAGGCAACCAGATGGCTCCCTCCTTCCCTTCATTCACTTTTCTGCTTGAAGAGCACCTCCTTTAAGAGGCCGTTTCTGAGCAGTCTTCATCACACACCATCCAGTCACCTTGTGCGTTCATTTCCTATTGCTATTGCTGCTGTAATAGATCACCACAAACAGTGCCTTAAAACAACACAAATATCTTACATTCATGGAGGTCAGACGTCCAAACTCAGTTCCTCTGGACTGAAATCAAGGTGTCCGCAGGCCTGCATCCCTCCTGGAGGGTCTAGGGGGGAAATCATGTCCTTGCCTTTCCTAGCTTCTGGATGTTGCTTATATTTCTTGGCTCGTGGTCCCTTCCTCCATCTTCAAAGCAGCACAGCATCTTCTCTCTGCTTCCATCCTCTCACCTTCTGTGACTTTATCCTTCTTTCTTCTCTCTTATACAGACCCTTGGGACTACATTGGGCCTGCCTGGATAATCCTTAACTACACCCACAGTCCCCTTTGCTGTGTAAGGTCACATGGTCACAGGTTCTAGGGATTAGGACATAGACATCTTCAGGCCACCATTGATCTCTCTACCATAAGCTGAATTTTCTTCACATTCCTTATTATTACCTCTTATTCTATAGCTCCTTATTTGTTTGTTCTCTATGTTCCCCATGGAATGAGTTAATGCACTTAGTAATAGTGATGGAATAAAAGGAACTCTCAATGAGTGTTATCATTGTTGTTAGAATAAAAGTTCTGTGATGATAGAAAATTTATCTCATTTCCCATTGAATTCTCACTATGTAGCACAGTGCCTAGCACACAGAAAGTGCTCGAGAACTATCTGAAAGAATGAACTCCTGTAACATGATCTGTAACAATAATGCCAGTGCACTCCAATAGTATTTCCCCCTAGATCCTGAGGAACCATTATCCCATGATACATATAAATAATACACTAATGCATGGAAATTGCTCTCTGGAAATGTTCAGGGAGCTTCCAGAACAATGCATTCCCTACTTTGGCTAAAGCTTGAGTATTTGTTTTCAGAGCACTGAACAGAAAGAATCCTAACAGGCACATAGTTGCTTTATGTTTGGAAGGCATTTGTCTAGAAACACAGTCTCCACCTCTATTTTTTTTTTTTTTTTTTTAGAAATTTACGTCTGAGCAGAAGACCTTGAAAAACCATCTGCTGTTGTTAACATAGTTTTCAGGAGGCCATTAAGTATCTGGGCAAATCCCAGAGATGCAGGCCTGATGGAACAGCGTCCTGAAATCGGGGATCCCTTCTCAGCTCCACACTGGAGGCAGGTGAAATTACAGTCACAGATATATTCAGATCTACTGCATCAAGGGCTGGGGACAAGGAAGTCTGATGCTTGAGCTTTGGCCAGTGGATAATCCTATGTACTCCCTTTGATTTCCTGAAGTCTCTGCTGGCTTCAAAGTTTGAAGTCTGTGTGACAAATGATTAAGTGCCCATGTTAGCAAATTACCGTTAACAGTTCTTTTTCAAACTCCAGTTTACAGAATATTTTTAGTAAGGACTGCTTAGTGCAAGTAGAATAAAATCCAAACACTTATCGTGACCTGTGAGACCCCATGTGATACAACTCTTGCCCATCTGCTCAAACCCTAGCTTCTATCATTTTTCTTCCATTCTTGCTATACTTATGTCTAACCAGACTGGCCTTCTTTCCATTTCTCAATGAAACCAAGTCCATTTCTCATTCAGGCCCTCTGCTGTTATTGTGTACTCTGCCTGGAACAATTTTCACCATGGCATAACTTTGCGTGGTGCCCAGATCAATTTCATGTTGATCTCAGAGGGTCCTACCTGGTCTGTCAATCAGAAGTTGACCCCTCCTCGGTGTTATTTTCTTCATTGCACTTCCTATGATCTAAAAGTACGTAACTGAAGAATTACACATGGAAAAGTACAAAACATTGACTGAGGAACTTAAAGATGACTTAAAGAAATGGAAAGATATCCCATGTTCTTGGATTAGAAGAGTTAATAGTATTAAAATGGCCATACTACTCAAAGCAATCTATAGATTTAATGCTATCCCTATCAAATTACCCAGGACATTTTTCACAGAACTAGAACAAATAATCTTAAAATTTATATGGAATCACATAAGACCCAGAATTGCCAAAGCAATACTGAAGAAAAAGAATGAAGCTGGAGGAATAACCCTCCCAGACTTCAGACAATACTACAGAGCTATAATAATCAAAATAGCACAATATTAGTACAAAAACAGACATGTGGATCAATGGAACAGAATAGAGATCCCAGAAATATACCCACAAATTTTTGGACAATTAATCTTTGACACAGGAGACAAGAATATACAATGGACTAAAGACAGTCTCTTCAGCAAATGGTGTTAGGAAAACTGGACAGCTGCATGTAAATCAATGAAGTTAGAACACTCCCTCACACCATACACACAAAAACCCCTCAAAATGGCTTAAAGACTTAAACATAAGAAAAGATACTATAAACCTCTTAGAAGAAAACATAGGCAAAACATTATCTGACATAAATCTCAGCAATGTTCCTCTAGGGCAATCAACCCAGCAATAGAAATAAAAGCAAAAATAAACAAATGGGACCTAATTAAACTTAAAAGCTTTTGCACAGCAAAGGAAACCATAAACAAAACAAAAAGACAACCTACAGAATGGGAGAAAATATTTGCAAATGATGTGACTGACAAAGGCTTAATTTCCAGAATATATAAACAGCTCATACAACTTAATAAGAAAAAAATAACCCAATCCAAAAATGGGCAGAAGACCTAAATAAGCAGTTCTCCAATAAAGATATACAAATGGCCAATAGGCACACGAAAAAATGCTTAATATCACTAGTCATCAGAGAAATGCAAACCAAAACTACAATGACGTATCACTTCACACCAGTCAGAGTGGCCATCATTCAAAAGTCCATAAGCAATAAATGCTGGAGAGGATGTAGAGAAAAGGGAACCCTCCTACACTGTTGGTAGGAATGTAGTTTGGTGCAGCCATCATGCAAAACAGTATAGCGATTCCTCAAAAGACTAAAAATAGACTTACCATATGATTCAGCAATTACACTTCTGGGTATATATCCAGAGGGAACTCTAATTCAAAAAGAAACATGCATCCCAACATTCATAGCAGCACTATATACAATAGCCAAAATATGGAAGCAAACTAAATGTCCATCGACAGATGACTAGATAAAGAAGTTGTGGTATATATACAATGGAATACTACTCCACCATAAAAAAGAATAAAATAATGTCATTTGCAGCAACATGGATAGACCTGGAGATTGTCATTCTAAGTGAAGTAAGCCAGAAATAAAAAGAAAAATGCCATATGATATCACTTATATGTGGAATCCAAAAAAAAAAAAAAAAGACAAACGAACTTATTTACAAAACAGAAACAGACTCACAGACATAGAAAACAAACTTATCGTTACCGGGTGGGTAGGAGGTGGGAAGGGGTTGGGAGTTTGAGATTTGTAGATACTAATATATATAAAATAGATAAACAACAAGTTCATACTGCATAACAGAAGGAACTATATTCAATAACTTGTAGTAACTCACAGTGAAAAAGAATATGAAAACAAATATATGTTCATGTATGACTGAAGCATTATGCTGTACACCAGAAACTGACACAACATTGCAAACTGACTGTACTTCAGTAAATATATATATACAAAAAAAGAAACAATGGAAATAATTATAACCATCATAAAAATTTTTTAAATAAAATTATGTAATTGATTCATTTGCATACTTCTTGTCTGTCTGTCCTATCCCATCAGATGGGTACCTCATTGAAAGGTACCCATCAGATGGGATACTAAAGCCTTTAGGGTAATAGATGCTCAATAAATGTCTTTGTTGAGTGTATGAATGAATAAATTAAATTTTTTAATTGAGTTCCAGTATTAATTTCTGATACTATCGAACATATCATGTCTCATGGGTGAGAAAGAAAGAAAACTTCATGACTTACCAATTTCTTCACATCAACATATATTTTGGGTGAAGCGAGCTTTAGTTGTATCCATCTCTCAGTCATTTCTGATGCTAGATGGGCACATTGTCAATGTTTCAGGGCACCGCTTCCCTCTCATGCTAAATGGGGATTTTGTCAGAATGTTCCTGCTACCCAGGCTCTAAAAGGTAGAGGGCTCCATGTCCCTACAAGAATTGCAGAGAAAACAGAAAAAAATGTAGAATCCCAGCAAGTCAGAATATCACACTTTCTTCACATGCCAGTTTTTTGCACTCACTTTGAAACCTGTTTAAAATGAATCACTCAGCTGTGTTCTAGAGCAAAACTCACACGACTGTGGGATGACAGAGACCATGCGATCTCGATCTCCTCAAAAAACAATGACAAGAAGTAACACAGGAAAGAAGATTAGGCCCTTCTTCCCTTTCCCTCAAGTTTTTAAAGCCCCTTCACAGGTAGGTACTGATATTCACAAAACTTGGTGTAAACAATTTGAAATGTATTTCCACCAAGAAGAGAGCTTGAAACATTCTCACAGTATCTGTTAGCAATGTTGTAGTGCAGTCTCAAATTTAATATAACCAGATACACAAAACAGACTAAATCAGAAATCTGTCCTCATTCTCTAGAGCTCATACTATCAGAGCTGTGAAAATGGCATCATACAGAGGAGGCCATACTGGAAATAGCCCACGGCTGTCAGGCCTCTTGCCTGTGGCCATCAAACAGTTTGGGACTGGGTTCACTGCCTTTGACTTTTACATCACATTTTGTTACCATTTTGGGCACTTCAGTGTCCTATACAACACCCTAGTCCCAAATTTCCATGACAGACCCATCCCAACAACCTATGTTATCTTCTGTTGCAGGCCCCCATTCCTGTGGACCTTGGAGACTTCTTGAATGCTTAAACTCAGAAAGCATGCTTTCTGAACACAGCTTCCTGTTTTTTTCAAACTTGGATGTGCTTAAGAAGCTTTAGTTTGTTTTAAAGAAAAATTCCTAGTCTGTTCCTACCACTCTGAGGGATGCTCTGAGATTTTGAATCTGTAACTAAACTATTCCTAGAAATGTGTTTTAAACAGGTACAGCAGGTGATTCTGTGTGTTTTAGACAAGATAGACAGCACTTTGGTGACAATCAGTGAGTAGATCTTTCCTCTCTGTCCTGCTCTTTACCCCTGCCCTTTTACCACAAGACTCTCATTTACAAGTTATAGAACAACCAGCTAGAAGTGTTTTCAAAATATGACTTTACTTCTCACATAAACAGAGGTCCAAATTCAGGCTGCTCTGGGTTACCCATTAAGAAAGCAGGGGCTTTTCAACTTTTTACTTCGTTATCTCCAGGTATCTACGAGGACCCCACTGGTGGCTCCCAGATGGCTTCAGGGTCCCTAAGCATCATATTATCTCCCCTAAATTTCCAAGAGCAAGAAGAGAAGTGGCAAGGGCAGTTTCTATTTGCATACTTCTATTTTTACCAAAGAAGAAAACGTTTTCCAACAGCCCACCCAACAGATTTCCTCTCAGGTCCCACTCACTAGAATTGGGCAGTGTGCCTGTGCTCTAGCTTCCAGGAGACTCTGGGGAGGTGTTTTCAGCATGGAGGAATTCACAGGTGACTGTTGATCAGGCAACTAAGAGTATCCTGTCTTCTTTTCCTTCCAGGCTACATCATTTATGCATAGCAAACAGCCCCCCCTGCTCCAAACTCACTGTCTTAAAGCAATGATTGTTTTTTCTTATGATTCTGTGAGTTGGCTGAACTCAGCTGGGTAGTTCTTCTGCTCCATGGAGTATCAACTGGATACTCCTACATTTAGCTGGGAGCTCAGCTGGGCTGAAACATCCAAGGTGGCTTCAGTTACCTGTCTGGCATCTCAGCTGGAATGGCTGGAATGGCTGGAGCCTAGCTGGGTCCATCTCTTTATATTTGTTTCCTCATCATTCAGTTGTGTCGCACAAGCTTTTTAAAATGAGGCTGAATCCCAAAAGAGCAAAAGAAGAAGCTTCCAGGTCTTTTAAGGGCTAGACCTGGAACTGACATAGCATCACTTTTGCCACTTGCTGTCAGTCAAAGCCAGTCACAAAGGGAAAGGGAAGCAAGATACACCATTTGATGGGAGAAGCAGCAGCCACACTGAAAACGGGTATGTATATGGGAACAGAGTTCACCTTAGCAGACAGTCCAACCCAGTCCTCCCTCTTGCCACAATGGTAAACATCCCTCCTACGTGTAAAATACATTCACTCCCTTTCAAGACCTGCAAAATCTCATCTAATTATAAAATCAGATGCAAAGTCCAGGATCTCATGAGGTTCTTTGTTTGTGCTCCTCTTATTCTGGGAAACTATGAACTAAAAATACAAGTTATCTGCCTACATGCATCAACATACATTGATGAGGCAGGCAGAGGATAACCACAATAGATGCTCCCATTCAAAAAGGAGTTGGGGGGAGGTGGTCAGGGAGCAAAGTACATCGCAGTCCCTGGCCCAGAGCAATTCTGAAGTCCGAGCAGGTGTGTGTTACTGGTTCCCACACTCTGAGAATGTTCCTTATCTCACATCCAGTTCTGCTGTTCTCACATCTGAGAGCTGTTCTCGGCAGCTCTTAGCTCCAGCCTCTGGGCTTCTGGCTCTGCTCTCCACACCATTCTTCTTTTAAACAGGAAACAGCCCGTGATGGTAACTGAGTGGTTTTTCAGCCTTTTTTCTATCCATAAATAGTTGGGGGTCCAGAGTCTTCTTTTAATCTTTATCTGTTTCTCTCTTTTAGTCCAAATGTATGTAACTCCTTTGGTTATTTTGACACAAAGTATTTCTTTTACACAAAGAAAACGTTGTGAGCTTTCTTTATGTAGTTCATATATATACATATATTATATATAAATATAAAATATATACTACATACAATATGTGATTATTTGTGTGTGTGTGTGTATATATATATATAAAATCATATTAGGTCATATTATACAAAAGCCATTCCTACAAATCTCTTTGAGATTGACACCTCTCTACTTTGGACTCAAAGTCAGGGTATTAGTGTAAAATGCTCCTAATGCTCTTATAAGTAGTTTTGTCTAGGTAAACTGTTTCTTCCAGCCACACTTTTGATTGGGGCTTGACCTGAGAGCACATTTAACTGGAAGCAGCCTACATTTCATCTTTGCTTTGAGGCTATTTTTTTCTTTTAGAATATATATATATATATATATATATATATGTATTTTTTTTTTAGCCAGAATATCTGTCCTGGGCCTCCTTTGTTTCCTCTAAATTATGTTTGCTTATTATTCTTTTGTAAAACCCTGAAAGAAGGCAATCAGCACTTGTAATATTCTGCCAAAAATCTCCTTTGCCAGATCCACAAATTTATCTGGTTCTCTTTCTATCTTCCAAGCCATAGCAGAGTTGTCAGGGCCATCTTTGCCCATCTACCAGCTGGATTCACTCTTTGTTCTTCAGAGCTCTATGGTACATCACTTCAGCTTCTCTCTAATTAGCACCTTCACCTCTTTTATCCATGCCATAAAAACCTCGATTATCTTCTGTTTCCACTCTGGCGTGTGGGCTGTTGAGAGATTTCCACTGAAGCATATGGGTTGAGGCTACTACAAACTACTACAGTATCGTGGTCTCCAAACTTGACTTGGCTCTAAGCCCTGCTCTGCTAGTATTGATTAGTCCTGATGGAGCCTATTCTTATTCCTGGAGAGGCTCTTCCAAATCTTCAGTTTTCTCCTTCAACTCCCTCTCACCTAGAGTGTCATCATGCCTCCATCTTTACATGAAAGAACCTGGTAAGAATAAACCCTCACTGCTCTCCAATTCTTACTCTTGAAATTTCCTTCCTCTACCCTGACTCTTGTCTGTGGAAAGAAGTCTCTCTCCTATCCAAAGGAACTGTCCACGTTCTAGACATTCTACCCTCCACTCTGCCCAACAAATTTCTCTATCAAATACACCCACGTCTTACATCTTATTCAATTTCATCTTCACTGTATCGACAGCTTTCTCCATCTTTATGTATAAAAAAAGACCAAGCAACAGCAAAAGCACAGTTCTTTTTGAATTAAGCAATTCTCCTATGGGACAGAAAACCCATCTCAAACTGGCATAAAAAAATTAAACCTAATTTGAGAGGTGGGGATAGCTTATGAAGAGAACTGATCCAGTGGCTCAAATGGTACAATGCAAGAATCAGGTCCTCTCCCTTCCTTCAACCTGCCTTCTGCAGTGTATCATTCTCTGCTCCACGCCTGTCCCTCTATTCCATTCTCTTTCTTCCAAGTAGCCAAATGGCTGCTACATTCCAGACCTCTAATCCACATACCACATTTGTTAGAAGAGGAGCGCATATTTCTGTTGATACTTCCCACATAAACCAAGGATGTTTCTCTTTTCCAAAAGTCACAGTAAACTCTTCTTGCATATCATTTTATCTTAATAAGTTGACACCTTTATCAGTCAGCAGAGGCAGAGTTGTGGTGTGGTTTTAAAAAACTTAGTGGTTTAAAACAATAAAGGTTTATTTCTTACTCATGTCTTCATGACTAAGGGTGAGCAGGAAATTAAAATGAGAGTAAGAGACACAAGTACCAACTGTTCAAAAACAAAAAGAAAAAGAAATAGATTAAAAAAACAAGATAGAGTCTCAGATCTACATAAACTAAAACTTCGGATTAGTTGAATACCTTCAGGAGAAATAATCACTAACTGGTTTTAAGCAATTGAAATAGTCAAATAATGAGATATATATATTGCCCCATATAACTAAGGATGGCGTCTTAACCTCTGGGTTTTAAGCTCAGAAAAAAGAATTAAAGGCTGTATATAACTTAGAAATAATGGAACTTAAATTCACTTGGACCACAATAATTTTTTTAATTATGTAATTTTACACAACATAAAATTATATGTGAAGTGAGTTGTTTGTGTAACCTGGGAAAATGGTATATTTGTTTTTTCAGAGGTCTACTCATTGGTATACATCCTGCTCCACATATAGAATAAATAGAGCCTTTTTCACATGAAGAATTAGTAATACTTTATATTCTATGCTCTTTATAAATTCTACAATAAGGCTTTTAAACAAAATCACTCTTAGTTTATCGGGTGTGCCTATTCACACTTCGTTAAATCTAGATGTCAGTTTAAGTTAATTCACACGAATAAAGACCAATAAAACTTTTACATAATTTAGATGCTTATTAAATAGCTATTATTTGTCAGTTTGTTTAAATATCAAACATGGTACCAACAAAGATATGCTGGTAGTTATATGTTATGTCACTAAAGCTTCATGGTAATATTTTTATAAGAATTTAAATGAACTCTTCTACATTTATGTATATTTAACATTTCAATTAATTGCATACTTTAGTCTATGTGTTAGTTTCCTAGGACCACCATAACAAATTATCACAAACTGGATGGCTGAAAACAACAGAAATGTATTGCTCACAGTTCTAGAGACCAGATGTCCAAAATCAGTGTGTCTGCAGAGTTGGTTCCTTCTTGGGGACTCAGAGGGAAAAATCTGTTCCATACCCCTTTCATAGATTCTGGTGGTTGCTGGCAATTCTTACAGTCCCATGGCATATAGACATGTCACTCTAACCTCTGCCTGTATCTTTAGGCTCCCTTTGTGTTGTCTGTGTGTCTGCATGTTCTGTCCTCTGCTTATTAGGACAACAGTCCCCTTTTTATAAGGACTATTCTAATCCAGTATGACCTCATATTAATTTACTTTTTACATCTTAACATGTATTATTTGGACACTATTCCAAGCAATCACATTCTGAGGTGCTGGCTGGACATAAATTTTGGGGAATTGGGGGAGGGTACTATTCAACCCAGTGATATATATATATATATATATATATATATATATATATATATATTCCTTGACAATATATTTTAAGTATGATAAATGCATTGTTAAACAAAAATGAAACCTTGAGAAGCAAAAATCTCTTAACATTGTTAATATGCTAGTCAGAGTCAAGGAAACAGAGTTGCTGTATCCAAAATGCTATGTTGGGATTTTAAAATATCTAAATAAGTATCCTTGCCCCTGTTAACCAAGAAATTCTTTTAGTAAAGCAATATTTTAATAGCTATTCCTACTTAGAGTCTAATTATAATTTACAGCATTTTTACTACTGTTTTTTGTGTATTTAATCATTGGCTGGAATAAAGATTATTCAGTTAAATAGCAACAAGTGATAATATCCCAAGACTCATTTGTAGAACCCTACTATATTTTTCTCTTCATTCTTGGATATAAACATTTCCTGGCCTTATACTTGCAATAGACCACACATTAGAAGTTAATAACGCCCCGCTAGGAGCAGACATGCACTACAATTGTTAGTGATACTAGCAGCAAGGAATTAACTGTTCTCATAATCATGATTATACTCTTTCATTGATGTCATAACTGACATCCAGAGAGAACACTAAAGAAATCTTACTGATTTGCTACATTTATACAATGAACATTCCAAAGTAGAAATTATAGTTTAGGTAATTCAACAACATCTATCCCAACCAATAACACATACTGTGTAAAAATACGAGTATTTTAAAGGATATGAGTTATTATTCAGTTTTCAGTAATTTTATTCTAAGTCAGTTTCCAAGAATACTAATCCTCCCAATGCTTCTGTTCCCTAAGCAGATCTCCTCTTAATTCACTTGTAGTGCTAAGGGGAATACCTGATGTCGCTGAAAATAATATCTCTACGTTCTTCTTTAATTGTGCTGTATTGACAAGGAAGATCATATTCCCCATAAACTTACAACCTTTCTACTCTAGTTGGTACTTTGGAGGAAGATGCATTTAACAATTCTTGTGACTATAAGGTACTCTGTTTTACACTGTGAATTTCTATTTCTGTGCTATCATCTGTCTATATGTAGTCTATTTTTACTTTTTAATTTATCAAATGCTACTCAAATTCTCAAACTTATTGCTGTAGTACATAGTCATAATGAGTTCTGATCTGCTGTAATCTAAACTTCCCAATGATAATAGGGAAGTTTGAGACGATTTTATACAACACTAACAATGAAAAGAGAACAGTTGCTGAAAGAATGATGAGCAGAAAGGGAAAAAGTAGGATGCATTCAAGTTATCAATAAGTGTTAAAAAAAAAAAAAGGCATGGTCTTGAAAGAGCCCATAATGTTTTAGTTCTTCTTTTTATTCTAATTCCTAATTATATCTAACCAACTGATATCAATAAAAAGAAAAGATGGCTGATAACTCATGATTACTGCTCCTCAAAAGGAGTAGGGGAGGGGAGTTTGGTGCCAGGGTGTCATAGGAAATTAATTTCAATTATTTTCTTTTTATACAGTTAATGCTTATAACTTTCACTGGGCTGAGGCTCATTTGTGGCCCTCTCCATTCTCAACTGACTTGATTTGTAGCATAGTGGTTAAGAAACAGACTTTGGCATCAGATGAGTGTGGCTTAATTCCTTTAGAATGTTACTATTTATTGAGGATCTAGGTCTTCTAAGTACTGGAGAAACAGCAACAAACAAAAAAGACAAGGTTCCTGTTCTTGTGAAACCCACATTCTACCGAGGGAGGTAGATAATTTAGAAAGGAAACTTAACAAATAATTAAGCAAGATAACATCAGATAGATAAATGCTCTGAAAAGGAGGATGAGGGATATAATAGTGATTTGGGTGGGGAGGAGGGTTGAAGGTGATTACTACTTTAGATGGGAATCAGGACAAGTTTCTTTGAGGAAAGTCACATTTGAATTAGAATCTAAATGAAGAAAAGAAATCAGAAATGAAGTACCCAGGTATCCCAGCTTTCTGCAGTTTCTCTATCTGTAAAATAAGGCACGGGGCTGCTTTGATGATGGCATGTAAGAATGAATGAAAAATACTTAGCACTGACCTAGTAAGTGTATGAAGCCCTCTTTCTGGCTGTCTGTCCTTAAGACATTAAAACCTAAAGCAGGGTTAGCTTTTAATCTTGTTAACAGCAAAGTCAGTTACCAAGTTACCTCATGTATGTGAGATGAAACGTATTCTGTTATCTCCAGATGTCATTTCCCAAACAGATCCATCCTTCTGGATTTCTCCATACCTGGGGATTGGAAAAGATGGTTATTGTCACTATCAATCCACCTCTAAGTTAGCTGGGAAAATCGCACAATAATGTTTAAATGGCCAAATCCACACTTAATGTATCTGAAGATTTCATCCAGGGTTAACATAGTACTCTGCATTTCAAGACATTTTAAAATTAGCAACTTAAACAGAAGTCCCCAGAGGCTGTGGCCTTGTCTTGTTGATGCCACTAGTTTGGTTACACAGCTAATTCCATCAGAGGCATTGAACCAAGTGTTAGTGTGTGTGAAGAGAGTCTATGAGTCAATTGCCAGCAAGGAATTCTTCCTGCCATAGGAAGGCAAATGATCTCAACTTCTTGAGTGCATACAGTGCAGATTTCTAGTTGAATAATTCCTGACAATAGTGTCCTCTGAAACATAATGCCTGGCCAGGAGCCAGTGATTATGCCACCATACAAATCACTGTGCCTCTGATGCCAGGACGCCTCTGTGCATGGTAACAACAAGAGTTCTCGGTCCTGGTGTTCCACAAGATGTTGTATTGGCTCTTTTATTCTTTATCAGGCCCTAGAATTAAAGATTTTATTTAGATGGCTTTCAGGAAATAAGTGGTGGTGGAGGAAGAGGAAAAGAGAAGAGAGGAGATTTTAGGGTAGTTTGAGAAATAGCTTCGCTGTTATGCGATTCCCATCAGGACAAAGTCAGCCTATGTTTTGAAACCTAGTTTCATTAATTGTTTAATAGATATTTTCACTTTAAATCTCTTGTTTAATTATAGAACTAAAACAGCTTGGTTCAAACTGTTAACTAATGATCCATGTATCATTTTAGTAATTGCTAGCTTCTTTCAGAAATGCATTAATTTTGTAAGAATTATAGACTTTAAAATGTGAAAGCATAGAGGTTTTTTAAGATTAATAAATTAGAACATTTATAATTTGTTTCAAATGTTATTTTACTGGAACATATTATAAGCCTAAAATTAGTAGAACATTCCTAAGGTATTATAATACTCTATTTTAATTTACACTTACTTGTCTTTTTTTAGGATTAAAAGTAGATAGATCATGCTGTAGTTGTCATTGATGATGTAAATGAAATTTAAGGTATGCAGTGTTCTCTTCAAAAGGAATTATGCACCACTTAAAATATTTAGCCAAATTTCACATCCAACTATGAGATTGTGTGCTGTTTTTAAATACCTGGAAATAACTTCTAGGTTCTAGAAATAACTCTTCAAGGCATTTTCACATGAAATAAGTAGATCTAAGCATCTTATTTGATAGGGATAGTAATTATTCAAGATGAAGAAACACACAGAACCCTAAATATTACTCATAAAAAGTAATATATAACAACACTAAAAGAAATGTGTTTCCCATTGAAACTATAGTTGCCAATGTTTTTTCTTTTTGGTTGGTTTTCACTGAGTAAAACATTTTATTTTCCTATTAGCTGGGTATAGGCATTCGCCAATTATGAAAACTCTGAGTCTCTTTTAAATATGGCTAGCAATTCAAAAAGAAAAGAAAAAGATAATTGAAAGATTTCTTGTGGTTTGAAAATGCCTTCCAAATATTCATTAAACATTTAAGTGAGTAAATTTGTAGAATATGTTTCTGACATTGGCACTGGTTCTGTGGTATTTCTCTGATCAGATGGAAGTGCTGTGTGTTATGCAGAGTGCATTCAGTTCATTCATGCATAAACAATATCATTTTCATAAATTAAAACCTCCCCTGCAGAAGGAACATCTGTGCCTGCCTTTGAATAAAAGATGGTGGCATGTGAGTTACTCCTTGACTGACTGAAAGAATCTTTATGTTCAGAATGAAGTTATACAGGCAGGATGGGGAACAAAAATCAAACCTTCATTCCTACCTAACAAAAAAAGTCCACAGTTAGACTTCCCTGCTCTCTGTTTTAAAGGCTGGAATTCTGCAACTGTCATCCTCTTATTATTTCTTCTGTTCGTTACAGCAAGTTTTTAGTTTGCATGAAGATGTCTAATTTTAATTACAGGTGAAATTGAGCTGCTGAATAGATCACATCAGATCTGGATGTTCATTTCATGGTCTCCTAGGCTGGAAGGATGGCAGTGTTCAGATATCATATCAGTATATGTCTCTTAAAGTAAGAACAGTGAAAGCAATCTTGAATATAGGAAGCAACAGCTTGATTCCAAAATAGCAACTCTGTTTCACTTGGAATGAGATTATTGCATTTTGGAGAAAGTTGGGACTAAGTTAAAATCATTTCTGTCATGTGATGAAGGCTGATGGAAAACATGCTAAAATGATATATTTTAAATTGCACTCAAACATTTCTTTAATGCTGAAATATTCCTTACTGCTACTGTCACAGCTTGACATAGCTTCATTGGCAATGTTATTAGTATGGCTAATTGTTCCCATCCATTAGATTACTCACATTTTTCTGGAGCAGCTTGCTAAATGAGGTCAGCTTTCTGGAACCCCTAAATCACCAACGAGAAGGAGATTAAAGGAACAAGCTTGAGAAGAGAGGTAGTCATCCAAAGTGGCATCCGAGTCAGAGGAAGAACAATGGAGTTACTAATGACAGTAATCAGAGCACCACGGTAAAGCCAGGACACAAGTGCCAAAATGTTATTCCCTAGGAGTTGTTCCTGTCAGTCAATACAACCAGACAGAGAGAAGTGCCAACTTTTTTAGTGGACTAAACAATGGACAGAATCGTCTAAGTTTTTCCAGTGAGTTCTGTTTATGAGACAACAGAATAGTGCTCCAAAAGGGTGAGGAAACAATTATACCTTCCTAAAACATATCACAGTAAGAATAGAATGCTCATGAGTACTAGTAGTTCGTTACTTTTTTTCCCAGAAAAATTATTGAAATCATCACAAGATGTTTATATAAAAATGATAAAATGTCACTTCTTGGATTCTTTAAATCATTTCTCCCTGGTATATTCTAAAGGTATACCTTGTTCTCTTTGGGATAGTACTAGTTTGCAATAGAGAATATTTTGGTTCAGGAAAATGTGCAGGTAACAAAGTATGAAGAAAATGGTAAAGTTTTAAAATATGTTTTAAAATATGTAAACAAACTAAGATAGGATACTTGTTTGTGTTTTGCTTGTTAATAATTAACTAAACCTCCCTTTAAATAATAGAAGAAAACCCATACCATGATCATTTAAAGGAATGAAAACCAAAAAGCTAATAAGTGAAGACATTTAAAACAAACAAACAGACCCACAAACACAACTGTCTCTCCACAACCCCTCCCCCACCCCAGCGTCATATTCCGAGTAATGAAATAGCAGGTAGGTCCTTTCGTTATCTACAAAGAGCTGGGGACTTCTTATGCAAGATAAACAGGCTAGAAAGTTTATGCTAAAGTCAAATTGTTTCTTTTATTTTATCCTACAAATACAATCCAGTATTTTTTTTTTTTAACTCAGCAAATAAAGCAACTATTCTGGTTAGGAATTATTTATACTTAAAAAAATCACTTTAAGAAGAAATGCAACAATTGCTCAGATTTTCAATACTATTTTATTGCAACTGGATGAGTGTTTTCTAAATTGTGCATTACACCATATTATACAGAATTACAAACAAGATTACAGTACAGATCGATTCCAGTGGTACCAGTATCACATCTCAAACAGCACTTATTCTGGACCGCATTTTGCATGCAATAGCTATTGTTCTAATTATGAATTAAATGGCCTGAATTTATTTAAGCTACTGTACTAATTGACTACAATAGGTATAAGTCCCAACATTAACAACCTGATTAGATTTCGGCTGAGATTCATTACATGAATATATGACAAACCACCATTTGTGTGACTATGTATAAAATCATGCATTTATAGTTTCTGGAAACATCAATAGCTTCAGATTCTTTGTAAAATCATGGAATGCAAAGGAGTAAAAGACTAAAACGAAACAGTGCAAATTGTATGTGATAGTCAAGCAGCTTTTGATTTAAAGAAGGGTATGTTGGCATTTGTTTATAATATGTATATACAAGCTTGTGCAAGTAATGTATTGAATTGATATGTTTTGATAGGGAATACATCTCTTGTTTTTATTCATTCTCTTCAGAGTTATGGATCTGGTTATTATTTTAAGGAAGGAAAAGACTTTAAAGTGAAATGAATTGCTCAAATTGTGCAATTTTTTTTCAACAATTAGAGAGGAAAGAAGTGCTAAGGCAACACAATAACTTTCTAAGCACTTTTCTGCTGGTTTAAATTAGTTAAATTATTTTGTATAAATTAGATATAATTCTACTTTTCTGATATGTATAAAAATTGATGAAGCTGCATGGTTTTAAAATAGGAAATCCACATTATAAAAAGTCATTAAAAATTCTGTACAAAATCACAACAAAATAATTCAGCATGGGAAAGGTAACAAGTAGTAAAATGCTGGTTGAAAAATATATATTTATATATATTTTAATTGGCCCATTACTAGTTTAAAAATTGCATAGATCCTAATTATTGCTTGTGATTTTGTTATCCCGATCAGATAATTAACATGATCTGAATACAGCTACACCAAATTTGTGGTGTATTTTTTTAACTTTACTGTACTATTTTAAAATAGAAGAGCTATAGAAAATAATACATAAGGTGAACAGGAATTTCGATCCCCTGTTTCTTCCAAAGGCAGTAACGACAATAAATACATATATCACTTGAAGCTTGGAGTATTTGCACTTTGCAGCAGTAGTACCCAAAGGGCTGCCTTTTGTAAACACGACAGTCACTGTAAGCACAGTGGATTCGTTTCCCAGGAATGGTGAAACTGACGTGCCTCTAATCGTGAAAGATGGCATTGAGCTGGGCACTCATGACTCGCTCATGATGTGAATGGCTATCGAAGGACATAACATTGTCTATGGGGATCTCACAGCGAGGGGCGGCGGCGCCCGAGAAGATTGATCCGTGGCTTTGGGCCCCTGCCAGGGTCGCTGCAGGGTAGTGCATGGTAAAGGCATAATTTTTCTCAAACTCGGCGGACGGTTCGTGTTTGAAAGAGAAGTTGCCATTGATGCTGAGCGGCGGGCTGAGGGGTCCGTCAAAGGAAGGGCTGGTACAATCAGTCAGGGGACTCTCAAAGAAGGGCTCTAGCGCGGCGCTGTAGGCGTGCGGCGGCGGCTTGACGTGGAAGACGTGGGAGCTGTCCATGGTGCCGTAGGGAGGGCTGGGCAGCCCCGGGGACTGGTAGGAGTAGGGGTGAACAGGGAAAGAAGCGCTGGCCGTCGGCAGGTGCGGAGGCATGTCCTGGTTCTGCTCAGGCAGAAAAGTCCGAGGATTGAGCTGCAGGCAGCCGGCAACCAGGTTGGTGGTGGGCTGAGATAAGCCCTTGCAGAGCGTCTGTACGAAGGAGACCAGGTCAGGGCTTTTGCCGGAACGCAAGATCTCCGACAGAGCCCAGATGTAGTTCTTGGCCAAGCGCAGTGTCTCGATTTTGGATAGCTTCTGCGTCTTGGAGTAGCAGGGCACCACCTTGCGCAGGTTGTCCAGCGCAGCGTTCAGCCCGTGCATGCGGTTCCGCTCCCGGGCATTGGCCTTCATGCGTCTCAGCTTAAAACGCTCCAGGCGAGCCTTGGTCATCTTCTTCTTTTTGGGGCCGCGTCTCTTAGGCTTTTGATCATCGTCCTCCTCTTCCTCTTCTTCCTCCTCTTCCAGGTCCTCGTCTTCCTCCTCCTCCTCTCCCCCGTTCCTCAGTGAGTCCTCTTCTGCGTTCATGGCTTCGAGGTCGTCCTCCTTTTTGTCTGTCTCGTGCTCCTCGTCCTGAGAACTGAGACACTCGTCTGTCCAGCTTGGAGGACCCTGGGGCTGAGGCTCCCCCATCAGCCCACTCTCGCTGTACGATTTGGTCATGTTTCGGGTTCCTACTTTCAACAGGGGAGAGGGGGAAACAGAAAGAAAAGGAGAAAAACGCTATATTCAAAAACTACATATGCCTTCACTTCCCACTCACTAACCCTGTAGAAATGTATGTGAAGAGAATTACCAGCTCATTACGAAATGGATGCCCCTGAGGAAAAGTTAAGTGCAGTGTTTTATAATGGCTTGTGGGTGCCCCGCTGGTACGTAGGAGACAGGACAGGGCTGGGAGTGGGAGAGAGAGTGAATATGCGATTATGCCTATAAGGTACACTCCTGTGTGTATGTTTCCTTGTGTGTTTATGGTGATTACCCGGCAGGATAATGAGTGTGAAAAAAAAGTGTACATTTCGGCGACTTCGTGTTTAACTGTATGAGTTCGAAGTCACAACTCCGCAGAAATGATGAGTTTGAAAACCCATTTCTGTTCCCATCTCTGTCCTGGCTTCTCGGTACTTTAGCGATTAAAGTTTAGGAGCCATTACGTAATTTACTAAGGCTAGCAGTGGTTTCTAAGAAGATTATACAAACTGGAGACTGAAAAGCAAATGCATGGCGGAGGGAAAGTAGTTTCCACCAAATTATTTCCACTATCAACGAAACATTTGGTAACAAAAGTGAGCAGGGGTCTTCCATCTCACCCTCGTCTTTCTTTTCTCGCCTCCCACCCTGCTGGCCCTCTGCTGAATTTCCACCTTGTATAAAAGCGCTAGCTACAGGGCCAGGGCTGGGGGCATGGCGCAGAACGCTCTTCCACGCGCCGGGGATCAGGTGCGGAAGGCTCCTCTCTAATAAACAGTCCATTGAAAGGGCTGCCCGCTCTTTATTGTGGCTTTTCAAAGTTCGCCTCAAACCTCCTTTTAAAAGATTGAGTAATTATAATGGTCAGCGATTGGCAATGGCGAAGTTGCCGCTTCTAATAAGGAAAATAAAAAGCCTTTAGTGAGACAACTGAATTTCTGGCTCTTGCAATAGCTGTTGGGGACTTGGCCGACTCTGGAGCAGTAACAGGTAGCAGGAGTCGGTCCCTCTCCCTTTCTCCACATTTCCCTCCCTCTCAACTAAACTAACTCTCAACTCAATTTATTTTCCAAGGTGTTCAAAGTCTCGATGTCCTTTTCATTCACTGAAAAAATCACTTGGCACTCCCAATGTTTATAAAATACATGTACACAGAATAAATCTTGATAACACGGACTTTTTTCCCCCCTTACTGAAAGGAGTGGAAAAGTGAAGTAGTTATTTGCTTTAAGAACTTTGAAATCATCACTAGCAAATAATCACAGAATTACTGTGCACTATATTTTTAAAAATCCGAAGGGGCTCCTACAATCCCCCCCCAAAAAAGACAAAAAAAGCAAAACATTTTTTTTTCAATTAGAAAATCTGCAGTGGGTATTTCCGTGATACAACTCAAATTATGTGCGTTATTTGCCTGCAGTTATGGAGGGGAATGCTTGTCTCAACACACACACACGCGCTCACAAACGCACACATACAGAATATGTAGATACATCTTCAATTGGTCCTTTTATTGCCAGTAAAAATGAAAGGATTTTAATTACCTGTAGTTGTTAGCAGGTCCTGAGCAGTGATGGTCTCATAACCCTGGGGCCTCTGGACGCTGTGCCTTCTGCGTGGGGCGAATTCCTCGTGTCCCGGCCGCGCGGGCGCTCAGGTTATATAGCCGAGTTGGTGATGCTGAGCGCGGGCGGGGCTGGGAGCGGAGCCGCGAGCAGGTTCATGCGCCCCGCGCCTGCGCACGCGTCCCGGTTTTGCGCTCCCTTCCGCCCTCCTCCTCGCCGCCCGCCGTCAGCCCTGATCCTCTCCCACCCTCCTCCGACTCCAGCTCCCCTCTCCCCCACCCCTACTCCCGCCCCATCTTCTTCCTCCCCGGCATGCGCCATATGGTCCTCCCAGTCCAGCCAAGAGCCAGGAACCACGTGACCTGCCCATTTGTATGCCGCGGAGCGCTCCATTCCGGCCCCTTTGTGGCCAGAAGAAAGTGGCCCATCTGTCGCCAGTTAGAGACTCCGCGGACCTGTTTTTACCCGCAGGAGAGATTAACCCTTTCAGGCGGCAGAAGGGAGAAGGGGCGCCGGGGGGAGGGGAGAAGAAGGAAGCGGTTTGAGAGAAGGGAGCGGGAAAGCTAACATTGGGGCTGTAAGTAGGGCGGAGGTGAAAGAGGCAGTAGCCGGGACTCAGGAGGGCAGTGAAGCGTCCTGACTCCTTTAGATTCCTCACCGAGGTACTAGCTTCCTGGACACTCCCTGCCTTCTTTGAGATTTCCATCTCTTGGTTTCTCCTCCTTGGTAGACGCTTTGCTCATTGCCGCCAAAGGGTGGCTTCTCCCAAGCTCCATCAGACCCTTAAGCAAACATATAAAAAATGGCTTCATATGTAAACGCAGCTGTGAGACTAGTCCTCAGACCTCCTTAACTGGATAGCCCAAGTTCAGCCCCAACAGTATAGAAAAATTCATCCCTGTCACTCTACTTCACCATACACGCAACTCGGTGCGTCCTAATCCTCAGCTACCCTTGTCCCTGGAGACCCTTCAGCATGTCTGTACCCCTCTAGCCAGTGGTCCTTGTCCTCAGAGCACGCTAGTCCAAGGCTTCATTGGCTTCCGGAGTTCTCTTGCATGAAAGCTGGAGGACTTCTCTGACGTTTGGATTCTGCCTTTTAACCAAGGCCACTGGGTTGATGTAAACGGTGCCCTCACCCAGACACCCTGGTTCCCTGCCACAGGCTGCCTTGCCCTCCTTAGTCCCCACTCTAGGGCCTGTAAATAGGAACCTGGTTGAGACAAGCCTTCTTAAAGGGAAGGTGAAAGGGGGCTGTGCTAAAGGGATCTTTTTCACTCCTCTTTCTAGAAAGGCCATTAGTACAACTCTGGGAAGGAACGATGGCCAGAACTCCAGACCTCAAAGATTCTGACTTGATGTGACCTCCACTTTGCAGGTCAAGGAAAAATCACAGAGCTGCTTAATTCTGAAGGACACATATTTGTGTTTAAATGGCGATTCTTTATTCACTCGTTTCCACCAAGGCATGTTCCAGAATGATACGTATTTTTAAAAGTTGACTCTGTTCCTTCCCTGTCCACTCTTTGTCCACCAGATTCGCCTCTAATCCTGTTAACCTC
The DNA here is from genome assembly GCF_048773025.1 of Camelus bactrianus. Taxonomy (NCBI): domain Eukaryota; kingdom Metazoa; phylum Chordata; class Mammalia; order Artiodactyla; family Camelidae; genus Camelus; species Camelus bactrianus. The sequence continues at coordinate 60,985,149 of NC_133543.1, forward strand.
TCATCCCCTCCCAGACCCGTGTCCCATTACAATGAATGTGTTGCTTATATAAAGGCAATTGCTCCAAAAGCCCCTTGAGTTTGCAAACAGTGTCATGGTTGAGCGGCTGAAGCTGGTTGCATCTAGGAAGCAGAAAGTGGATGCGCTGGAGAGAAAGAGGGTCCTAACGCTATCGCTGGTGTCTAGAAGGCGGCAGGTGTGTGACTTGACCCGTTGCCAAAGGGTGGGGTGAATCGTGCTGAGTTTCCAGAGCAGAACTCTATGGAGTTTTGGGTTCTGAGTTCACTCGTTGGCATATAAAGATCACAGAGGAGGATCCAAAAATTCACCCAGGAACCTAGTCTCCGTATTTACCCCTGTACATTCTGTATCTTAAGTGATGGGTTAAAACTCGAGGGGCATCGGAGTAACAGCCTGCAGAGGCCGATCCCAGGACACGAGACAGGATTGGACCAAGTGCTGCCACTCTCCCGGGCAGCTGCTCCGACGGCCTAGCCCATCATGCCTACAGGGATATGGAATTTGTGCTCTGGCTCCCATTTCTCAGAGGAGATGTTGGGGGCGAGATGGAAGAAGGCTCCAGCTGCCTCGAAGGCCCACAGGGGACCTAGGGGATCCCCCCCAACCCCGGGAAGTGGGAACTTCCCCAGTTTGCGATATCCTGTGGAATACATGAGCCAGATGTTCCTGGGCGGGGAAGGAAAGGAGATGTGGGTGTTTCGCCAGCAGAGACTCTAATCCGCAAATTGCGGGAATTATTAGACTCGTTCCTTCTCTTTCCTGATAAATTCATCCCTAACCCCACTGACCATCGTTGGTCCAGGCCTGAGGACTTGTACAAAGAAAAGGCCACTCCACGTTGTTCCAGAGACCTGGCGAGGTTCGGTCTCACCGTGGCTCTCAGTGAACCTCCCAGCCCTCAGCGCTCGGGTGCTGATCTTTCGGCCGAGATTGCCCGCAGGACGCCCGGGAGGCTGTAGCCCGGTTGCCGTTCCCGAAAGGGAGGAGTCCAGATTAGGCCTGGATTGAGGTGGTATTTTTGTTGTTGAGAGGGGAAGAGCACAAGAAATTGAGGACAGTGGTGGCCGCAACGCTGGGAGAGGAGGGACCGCCGGCGTGGCGGGGCTCAGTACCGAGGACGGTCGCCGCGGCCCCGCCCCGCTTCCTTATTTTTTTCTCCCTCTGTGAACTTTGTTTCGACGGTTGCACACTTCCCCCTCCCGATTCCCTAAATTCTCTCCGTCTCCCTCTGCCCCCGCTCGCAGCCCGTTAGCGGTACACCCTCTCCAGCTCCGGTCCCCTCTGGGCGCTGCAGGCTGCTGAGAGGCACGCGAACAGCACGCGCGGGCAACAAAAGCCGCTTTCATGACTCACTGCCCTCGAGCAATGCCCCAAATCTGTCGCCCCCCGGGTCCCCGCTCCGAGCGCGCCGCGCGGGCCGGGCGGTCCCGGCCGTTACAGCGGCTGCCAGAGCGCGGGCGGGAAGCGGGGCGGGAGGAGGCAAGTGGCCGGGGGTGGGGAGAGGGAAGTGTGGCCTGGGAGGGGAGAATTGGGGGCGGGGGGGGGCGAGGAGGCGTGTGGCACCGCGTGTGGGGGAAGGGAACAGGGGGATGGAGGCGTGTGGCCGAGACTTAGAGGGTGGGAAGCGTGTAGCTGGCGGGGGAGGCGGGTGGTGAGACGCATTCACTGGGCTAAGATAAAGAGCTGGGGCCGGGCCGGCGTCCCCGGCGGTGACCTGTTTCTCGGGGAAACAGATGCTCGCTCTTGCAAAGGGAGGTTTGTGTTCAATGAAAGAATTGAGTATGGCCAGGGCGGCCCCACCGACCGACCTCGAGTGGCGCCCGCATCCTCCCCGCCGCTCCCAGGAGAGGGGTGTCCCGGCCTGGGCACGATCGAGGGGCGGAGGTGGTTGAGAGTTTGGAAGGCGAGAGCGAGACCGTCGGGCGTTCGCTCCGTATAAGGAGTGAGAGTTGTAGGTCTCTCACAGGCTCAGAAGCCCTTGGGAGGCCAGAGGGGGAGGTTGCGGGTTCTGCCCAGATCGCGGGCTCCGCGCGGGGTTTACGCCTTCGCCTCTAGGGAGGCCACTGGGCGCCAGGATCCTGGCCAGAGGCTGGAGCTGCCCGGGCTCGACAGGCAGGCGGCGAGGGAGAGCCAGGAGCAAGAGAGAAGCTATTAAAATGCTTCGCCGTCGCCCCGAGCGCAAAACCCGTCCTGCCCAAATCTCCTGGGCTTGCGGCATAATCTTAATTAAGATAATTGATTCATATTGCACCTGCGAGAACGAAAAAAAAATTGATTCCACCCCCCAACCCCACAAATCGCTTAGAGCTATTGGATGGAGCACTGACGCGCCTGTGATTTGGGGAGTGATTTAGTACCGGGCTTCCCCAACTCGGCCTGCCTGGGCTCTTTTATTTATTATTTACGCCCTCTTAGTCCCTGTGGAGCCTGGGTGGCTCCCCTCATGGCGCCTGCAGACCTCGAGGGACTTTATCTTTGATTTCTGCTCATAAGTGAAGGGCTTTCCTTAAACCATCCAGCCAGCACTCATATCAACACCGTAAAAAAATCAACGCAGCTCCGAGCATTGACACGAGCGGGTCACTGATGCGATTGCCCAAAGCCTCGTACGTCAGATGGGCTATGTGTGAAACTGTGTTAGTGTGCTTATGTGTGCAAATGTGTGTAAATCTGAGTGTGAGTGAACGAGAGAGATTTGTGAGAATGGGAGTGTGCATATTAATGTATGAGCGTCTGTGAGTGTGTGTATGTGAATGTGTCATGCCCTGTGTCAGTGAGTATGGATGTGTGCGTAATTTATGTGAGTGTAAGAGTGTGGGGTGTGACTGCATTAGTGTGTGTTCGTGGGGACCCCTGTTATGAGGTGAGGAGAGTAAACAGAGGGCTCACACCTGTTTCACTCCAATTGAGAAACAGCATGCGGTCTAAAGAGGACCGCGCGCGTGGTCACTGACAAGCGCCTGGTGTTTGCCAACCTTTGCCTTAACAGAGAGTAACAAGCCACCAAAAATCCCGGGTAGCTAGTGCAGCTGCATGTGTGGAAAGCAGAGACACACCGACGGCGCCCGAGCTGCTCCTGAACAATGGCTGCTGCAGTGAGTTGGGGGAGGAGGACGGGCAAGTTCCTAAAGGCTGGAGAAGCCTGCCAAGCCAGATTTCGAGCCCCAGGCAGCTTGTAAGAGAAATGGTTTCCTCAAGGTATCAGCACCGTGGACAATTCCCTTTTCATTGGCCCAGGAATTTGCAGTAGGAAGGTTCAGCAAAAAAACGACTCCCCTTCCAGAGGCTTTCCCCTTTTACTGTTCGCCTTCTTTCGCAAAACCTTTGACTACCAAATCCCGAACTTTTCATTAAAGAGCCCTGTTAATCTTCATTTAATTAGCCACCTTCTTTTCAGAATAAGTTTCCTGGAAAACTAGATATCCAGGTTTAGCCGTGGGGGAAAGCTTACACCGACTGTAGTTTGAGCTAGCAAGTCTGAAACAAAGAAATCATATATTGAATAACTTTCAGAAAGATAGTCATTGTTCTAATATTTACACTTATTTGCCACACAACATCAAAACCAAAATGAACTTAGTTGTTGTCCACAGAAATAATAAAATACCTAAAAATGATTTTGCTTTTGTTTTATGGAGCATACATTTTATTGGTAATATAAATCTTTTTCCATCACCATCACCCTATCAATTCTCCAGTTGTTTCATATTATAAACAATTTCTGTTAAATTAATGGGGAAATAAACCGACCGAAGTTAAATGACACTATTTGCTCAGATTTGGTGGGCCATGCAATTATCTAAATCATACCAGATTTAGAATATTGCATCCTAATACACATGACATCCAAAATATACTGAAAGAAGTCCTGTAGAGATATAACTCTGAAAAGAGCAAGTACCTTTGGTAATTTAATTATCTTAGAAATACATGCCATAGACCTCCCCCAGTTACTGATGTAATTTTCAAACATTATTATTAGCAATCAGAATCCTTATTAAACATTATTCAGACTTTAAAACGGAAAATATAATTATTTTTGATTCAAGAATCTATCCCTAGACGCTCACCTTTTCTAAATAAAATGTTTTCTTTCCTCTTTAACAAAAACATTTTCACATGAATTAAATATTGATAATCTGACCTTTTATGCCTTTAACTAATCAAAGGGGGAAAATTCCAAATGTAGATCTCAGAGTTTGGCCCTGGTGGGTCTTTCCGCTTGAGTAGGCACTGAGATTAAAGGAGTTGAACTTCCTCTTTCACTGCTCTCTCCTTGCACTAATTGCTTATGCAAAAAATGCAGATTTGTATTAATTAGTAACTCTACTGATTAGTTCTGTGGTATTTTCACATAATAAATCATGCTGCAGACATGAATTTTGGCACATCACCCAGTTGAGGCTCAGGCTGCAACACAGATTTCATATTAAAATAAAATCTCAAACTAAATCTACCTTTCAGATGCAGGTACTATGAGCAGCCACCTGCTGGGAGCACCTGCCATGCGAAGTTACTTTCACTCAGTGACAAGCCACTTTGGGGGCCTGAACAGGACAATCTGATTATGAGGTTAGGCTCTAATAATAAATAAACAAATAAATCGTTAAACACATACATATACACCTAAATGACACAAATGTGCTTAAGCTCTAGACATTTTGCAGACAATGATGTTAGAGGGGATCTACTTACAATGGGATTTGATTTTTATAAAAATACCTTCCCAGATTATGGATAAACACCTCAGTCTAATTTCCCCCTGTAAGGCCTTTGCTCCTATGTGAGATAGTCTGAGACTTTCATCTCTCATCCTCATTGACTTATCTTCTCCCTAGGCAGGCAAGTTAGTTCTGGAAGAAAAAGAGGGACCAGAAAAGCATCGGGGGAGGGGTATGAATGCCAAGAGCCATCTCGAAGGGACTTGGACACCCCTGCGATTCTAGCATATGGTAAGAAGCTGTGAGGTCAGGCACCCACAGTTGCCTGATGTGAGACAAATTCTCCACTCCCTGTTGGTAACTATATGAGCTTCTACACAACTTCTTTTCTTTTCCTTGAAAACTGTTTAATTTGATGAAGCAGATTACAGTCAATATTGCCAATGTCATAAATTAGACCCAGGTGTCTTCTGTGCTCCCCACAAACCCTTCACATGCCCTTTTTTTCCTTGCCACTGGTGACACCTTTCCAAGTGCCCTTGGTGCTCTCACCACTTTTATGCTCTTTTCTGGTCCATGCCTACTGTTGAAAAATACCCATAAGTTCACGCTTCTTAAGAAGTTGAAAGAAAGAGAAAGATACTTAATCCGATGCTCCTACCTGGAGTGCTTGAAGGGTCACTGGACACAAAGAAAAAGGAATGAGTACTTAATGGTGACATTCAGAGATGAGTAAGGATAAGTGGGTTGTATTTTGGATGGAGGCTGGAGCACCGTGCTCTGCTGCAGCTGCACTATGCCAGTTGCAGTTTCTCTGCCTACCTTCTGGACTGGTCCTGAGACAGTAGATATGTGGCTTGGGGTGAGGAGGGTGTAGCCTCTGGGGAGGCTCTCTCTCTAACCATCATTCGCTGAACCTTTAAGATGCTTTGTTGATGAGAGGAAAAGGTCTGTATTTTGTGGTCTTTTTATCTATCTATTGCATCTTAAATGTGAAGAACTTTAAGGAGCTAAAAAAAAAATCAGGAGAGCACATATAATTTAAAGCAACTTCTATCAAGTAAAATATGCTTTTTTCTCTCCTTTGAATTCACTCATGAGTCCCACTTCATATGACTTGACACGGACAAGACTGATCATCTCTGATGGGAAAAAACCCTATATTTTTCATGTTGGTCCACAATACTGGGGTGTAGAGGCTATGCAGAGACCCAGGGCCCAGCATAAGGCTCTAAAGTTGTTTTAGTTTATTACTGGAGAGCCTGTCTCCTCATTCTCTTCCTTTCAGAAACTGCCTGCTTCACTGAATAATAAACATATCCATCAAATCTATATTGAGGGCCACTGGATGCCAGGCACTGTGCTGCTACGTACCAGATGTGCAGGGTTAAATAGAAACAGTCTCTGCTTTCTCAAAGCTTTTTATCTAGATTTTAATAAGATTCACTCACAAGTGAGTGTGCACCCATCTGATTTGATATTAGTGTAGGAAAGGAAAACAAAGTCCACCAGTCCATAATAGCTGAGGATAAAGGAACCTGGCAAAGACTGAAGTGGGAGGGCTCCCAAGGAAGTAGAGCCCTAAGGTGATGAGAAGGGTGTCACGCAGGGAAGGGGGCTGGCCTGGAGGAGAGTCCTCCTGGCAATGGGAAGAAAAGATGTAAAAGCCCTGAGGCAAAAGGAATGTGAGAAGTTTAAGAACCTGAAAAAGGTCCAGTGTGGCACTGAGAAGAAGAGGGATGATGGGAAAAGATGAGGTAGCAAAAAGGAAGACAGGACTCAGAACCTACTTCCCACTGAAGACCTTTGAGCTGTTGTGAAAAAGACTTGAGTAAGACTTGTATTTTTAGAAGATTGTTTTAACCACAATATAGAAATCTGATCACAGGATGGGCAAGTTGGATAAAGGGGGGGCTGTTGCAGTTTTCCTAATAGGAGAAGATGGTACTTGGACTTAGCTAGTTGCAGAGGAGATGAACAAAGTTAGAGAACATATCTGAAGATATTTAGAAAGATTGAACCCCTAGGCTAGCTTCACACACATTATCCAATGGTTATCAAAAAGACATGATTCTTTACAACCTTGGATGAATGTTACTGGTTTTCTCAGAAGTAACATACTGAATTTAAATCAACAAGGACTTGTTAGCCCATAACAGAACTACAATCTAAAAGCATTGCTTACTTTGCAAAGCAGATGCTAGAACAACAACAGCACACATTCACTGGGCACTTAGGACGTTCCAGCTGCACTGTGATAATTCTCATTTGACCGTTGTGGGGAGTTAGGCTTATGCAGGCGGTAATATGCCCAATGCCACCTGGCTACTTAGTGGCTGAACTGGGACTCCAACTCAGGTCTTCTGCCTTTTAGCTACTATGTTGTACCCCGCAAAGGACAGGACCAAAATTTATTTATAAATTATGTTTTGTAAAATCACACTTTAATTTTGTTTTAAAGAAATAGTTTTAAGCTCAGTGTTTAGTAGTTTGATTAATATAAAAATAACATTAATCAATACAGCTATAATATAATATAAATAAGAATAGGAGAATGGTAACCAATAAATTAGCCAGTTAAATCCATCCAAGTTTTGCAGTCAACTAATTTTATTGATGAGATGTGATCTGGTTGGAGGACAAGATAAGTTACTCTACATCATAGAAATACCCTTTCCCATAAAAAGTTTACTATTCAAGAAATGCACTAGAATGTGTTCTTTTTGAAGACTTCAAATTGTTTTGGCTCTGGACATATGTAGTTCAAAATAAGCAATCCTTATTTAGCATGACCCTACATTTAATAACTGAAGATTTTTGTTTTCATTTGGAAAAATTCTTATTTAATTATAACTCAGGTCTTATTCCTTGGCATATTCATTGCCTTATAAAGGAGGGTACTTTCATGTGAAGATGGGGAGAGGACAAAGGGGAAGGCTGGCATCTCTTATTAATATAATTAAATCAATCCCGATCTTCTTAACTTCTAAACAGGGGAAGATTCCAATAGTCAACAATACACGCATTTCAATTTGGCTAATAAACAAGCAGATGCATCAAATGTATAATTTAAAAGCAGAAAAATAAAATTTACTTTTTCTTCTCTGAAGAAAGTCATTTTCAGCTATATGGAAATCATGTTGTAAAAGCTGTCTATTTCAGAAAGTGCACTGGATGTGGTCTTCAGGGATATATTGTACACTAAATTACAGTATTTTTAAGCTCTACAAGCACATCTAGGCCCAATAACATCCTCCATGCACTAGCTTCTCCACATACATATGTGTATGTTTCATTTTGTAATATTTTTCCCATTTATCCCCTGATCTGGTGAGTAAAGCCTTGTCTTCCTTCAATTCATGCATAACTTTTCTAACTATTCTTAAGTATTTGAATAAAACGCTGATTTAGAAAAAGTTTTGCCTAATTATAGCACCTAGGCTGTGGGAAATTTTAATTTTTTTTACATTCATAATTTAACTGACAACTGATCTTATTTCTGTTTTCAATGTAATAAAAGTCTTTCATTGACAATAACCAGATATGCTACATGAATATTTTTCTGTTTGAAGATTATAAACCTATGTTTATAAGTATTTTTAAATGAGTTTTAACAATTGGATTTTGATAGTTGTGGCTGCTTTCTGGTTTTTTTTTTTTTTTTTTAATATGAGTATCTACAAACCACTGTGTATAATCAACGATCAATACTGGTACACAAGAGAGTCCTAGAAACTATTAATTTTAAAGCAATGTGATCTGAGCTATACCAGAGATCATGAAAAAAGAGGATCCCAATAAATTCAGCCCAGATCAGCAGAAGCGTTCAGCTGACCCACAGATACATGAGAAATAGTATGTTTGTTGCTTTACTCCACTAAACTGGGTTGGTTTGCCCCCAACACAATTTATGAAAAAAAGAAAAGCAATTTTCTCCAGGTTGCTTAGGGGTCTGGATGTTGTGATTAATCAAAAAATATCTGTTCAAGTGAGATATCAATATCCTATACTTACAAATGTCTCAAGAATTTTAAAACTGTAACTATACCTCCTAGTAAACATCAAACCAGTATTTATGTGTGAGGGATTATGCTCAATAATATAGAAAAGTTAGAAAAGTTATGTCATTTAATCCTCAAAACAGCTCTGTGAATAGGTATTATTAGTTTCATTATTACTGACATTCTGTAGATGAGGAAACAGAAAGGGAAGTAACTTTTTCAAAGTTACACATCTAGAAAGGGGCAGAGTCTTTTAGTTTTATTCAGATTACTTGATTACCAATGTAATTAAGAACGAAGAATATTTTGGGAGACATGGCTCACCATGCTCTGGGTGCACTTTCCTTTCAGCTTTAGGATCCTGTAAACTCTATACTCCTGGCCAGCCCTGTACAATCATAAGGCATACGTGCTGCAATTCTACCTGTAGCGGATACTATGGATTGCTTTACCAGCACCCAATTCATTCCCTTCTTGCAAGCTTTTCTAGAGTGGAAAGTCTGGAAAGCTACCACAAAGGAATAAATTTAAAATGTTTGCTATACACCGTAGACATGGTACACAGTCTGTTAATCAGATGCATTGGGCTTTTATTTAGAATCAAGTTACATGGGAAGTCAGGAGACAGGAGATTTATTTGGCTGGCACAAATTCTGGTGCAAGATACTGAAGCCAGCAGGTGTCATGGTAGCTTTCTGATCTGTCAACTTCCTGCCTCTAGAAAGGCAGTTGTCTTTTTAATAGCCTACTTCTGTGATACAGTTTTGGATCTCATACCTGGTATCTAAGGCTAGAGTGTGTTTCTTCAGGTATTTCTGGGAATTGTCTACACCCATCATGAAATCCATTTTCATGAAATCCATTTTTACAGACTCCAGACAGAGTTGATCGTACTATCTGTAATTAAGAACCCTTTCCTGTTTGGTAATTGGTACCAGAAGTGTTTGTGGCAACAGAACATGAAGAAAATGGAAGTATGTGATCAGTTGATTTTTTAAAAATATGATTGGGTTAAAGCTATTAAAGGAGGAGATGACAATAATCCATGGCACCCAGAAACACATTAGTTGACTGTACCCTATCACCTGTGGTTACACAGAATGAAGTGCCACGCTAAGCGGCTGCTGTCAAGGACCATCATGGGAGCACAAGACTGTAGGGATGCAGAGGTGAGCTGTCTGCCGTGAACTACACTGAGTGACTTCAAGAAAGGACATGGCTCACTCAAGACACAGTCAAGCAGCTCAGGAATTTCTGACTCCCCTAAAAGAGAAACTCCAGTCACTGGTAACTACAGGACTGATGCAGCCAGATATCAAACACAGGTTGCTGAGTTACAAGGCAGTGCCGTGGGGCTCAAAATGTGGTCCCTGGATCAGCTGCATCAGTAACGAGGAACTTGTTGGAAAAGGAACTTCTTGGGCCTCATTCTAGAACCATGAAAACAGGACATCCGGTGGTGGGGTCCAGAAATCTATGGCTTAAGAAGCCCTCCGTTCATTCTGATGTACGCTAACTTTGAGAACCACCAAAGGTTCCCACGCTTCCATCACAACCACCTGCAGATCTCCTTCATAAAGAAGCAAAAACAGAATTATAGGGGAAACATTTGGAAGAATTTAGATGGCTCCAAGCACTCTAAATACTCAAACTACACTGAGTTCCTACTTGTCTAACTTACATCCAGCTTATCCTCCCCCTGCCCTACCCAGTGAGGCTGGTCTGGGTTTGCATGAGGGTTTGCCTGAAGTACTCCACTGGCAACAAAATAGAAATTCTCCTTTTGCTTTACTCCTCTCACTTGTCACTGCCTTTGGCTGAGGCTGGTGTCAGACCCCAGGAGGGCTCAGGTGAGACAAGAGCAGTGCCACACTCAGGAGAAGCCTAGTAAATAATTGCAAGGCTTTGCTCATTATTTCCCTGAGTAAGAGGCAAATGCTTAGGAATAAATTCTGAACATACCAGTCCAGGGAGGATAAAATATTACTTTAGACTGGGCTGGATTTATGGATACTGTTGTAATTATTAGCAATCTTGAATTCAAATTGCTGCTGAAGCCCTTGGGGATAGTTCTCGTTTGCTCAGAGGTTAACTAAAATGTACATTTAAAGATGACCTAGATAGCATGAAGCTGAAGTACAAAAATTTCCTGATATGATACAGAAAAATTGATCTAATGTTTTACTCAGAAGAAGTTAGAGTGAATTCATTATGCACAACCTTCTCGGTCACCTCATGACCATGCCTAACTATGACTAACACGTGTGCATTGCTTTGGGACCAACAGCATCTTTTTAAAAAATCTCCTCTCCACACTGGGAAGGAAGGCAGAATGTTACTTTTGAACTGGGACCCCTGATAGTGTCTGTGATCATGGGTTTCTAGGGTGACAGGCCAGGGGACATCATATAAGAATCAGAGGCAAAGTGGTATTTTTATCATAATGTGCAGCAGAGCTAGAATGGCAATGGGGGATTTAAAAGAGAAACCTGTGGTGGTATCTTAACCTTTCATGGGATCCCAAGGAATGAATTAGGTCAAAATAATAATAATAACAACATATGAATGTAAAACCCAACAGAGGCCTACACAAGTCACAGTGATGTCATTATGGCCACTCGCCCAATTCCCAAACTTGAGTCTACCCTCAAACCCACAGTTCTTTGAATATAGAGGAAGCCAGCCAGCCTTGAAGAAAGGCCTTTTGATATCACAAGCACATCCCATAAATCTCTCTCTCAGCCTTCTTCAGAAGTATACTTGACAATTTACCAAGGTAACTGCATACTTGTAAAAGGAAAATATCTGGATCTTTTGGGGATTATTTGCCCCTGACTCTGAAGTAACACAGTCCAGGATGTCACTATTTTATATGTGGCAGAATAGGGATGTATGAAGGTGAGATGACAACTGGATTTGGGGGGCTAATTCTGCTACTGTGGTACCTCTGGGTCTGGGAACCTATACTGTGGCTGTTTCCACGTTTCCTGCATATAGAGATGACTGAACGTGTAGGTTGGCTCCCTAACTCCATTGCACAATAAAGGGCCCAGGAAAACACCTCGAGCTTCCTGTCCTGATCCAAAGTAACACTGCACACTGGGGGCATTGCAGAGGCTGGCCCAGCACCACAGGTCTGAAACGTGTAAGGTGATATGGCAGTGGCTACTAGCTGTCCCCCCGTGGCTGTGCTCCCCTTTTTTCTCAAAGAAGTAATGTCTCCACATTTTAACTAGGAAAAGAGCCACTTGGAAAAAAGTTTACATTTTCCTGCCATACATATTGTACCTACATATGGCAATCTGATTAAGTGTTCGCCAACGGGATGTGAGTGAGCAATTTCTGGATCGTGCCATTATAATGAAGTGGCATGTCCACCCCTTCTCTCTTTCCCTTTATGCCAGCTGGAATGCACACCAGGACACCATGTGAGTGACAGTGTCAGGACAAGACAGAAGGAGTTCGGTCAGTGATGGTGCCACCATGCCAGCTCTACTCTGCTTACATAGGGACTTCCATTTAGTGAGAAATTTTCATCTTGTTTATGCCTGTGTCATTCTGGATCTCCTTCCAGCAAATGAATCATATGCTAACAAATACAGGTAGTGATTCCTGTCATATCCTCATAAAAAAACAGCAGCAGCAGCAACAACAAAAGCTTTCTTTGGTTTGTGCAGATGGCAGCTGGGTCTTGGAGAATGTCAGTGGGTAACTGTGAATTTAAACAAGTAATGCTTTTAAGTGCAGGTGCTATTCCATACGAGCTCTTTACTTGAGTAAGTCAACATAACCCTAATACCTGGTATTCAGTTATTGTTCTGACAAGTGTTTTGATTTTTCTTTACTCCAATAAGCAGAGAGCACCAGAAGAAGCTTGCTTTGACATATTCTATTTCTGGTTTATGCAGTAATTTAGACTTCAAGGACTTTGATCATCTTGTCCTTCTGCAGAACATCATGCTGGTCCACTCCATCAATGGCATTATGTTGATAGAGGTTGAATGTAGGATGTGACAGACTCTAGATGCATTGAAGAGACTGATGCATGCCAGAGGCTGGGAAGTAAATTCAAGGAAAATTTAGGAGTCTGACACCTGAGTAAAGATTCTGGGGATCCAATGGAGTGGGGCACATGGAGATAATTCTTTCAAAGTAAAAGGTGATCTCCTTCACTTTGCACCACCTACTGCAAGACTATTATGCAGATTGTTCATCCCCAAATTATTGAATTGGATTAAATAAATTGAACTGAAGAGAAAGAGAAGGTAAATAAAGTCAGAATTCTTATCCATTTTTAATCAAATGGGTGGTTTTGGGTGGTTATAAACAGCTTGGACAAATGATTTGAGATATGTGGGAGACAATGCTCTGCATAGTTTAATGAAACTGTATACAGTGTAGGCTAAGAAAGCCATCAGTGACTTGCAGTATGAAGAAAATGTACCATTTGCACAGTTAAAAGGTAACTTTAACAAATGTAGGATATGGAAGTCAAAGATGTAAAGAGGAAACCTGCTTGGTGAAATGAAATGAGAAACTAGACAAGCAGGATAAAATGAGAAGAAATATTCATACACAAGGTTTTTTTTAAAAGAAGTGAAAGGACCCTCACACTTTGCCTGTGGGAAGATAAAATGGTATAGCCACTATAGAAATAGTCGGTATTTCTCAAAAGCTTAAGGTTACCATATGGCCCAGCAATTCTACTCCTAGGTATATCCTCAGCAAAACAGAAAACATATGTTCACACACAAACTTTTACACAAATGTTCATCACATTATTCATAATACCCCGAAGGCAGAAACAACTCCCATTTCCATCACCTGATGCATGGATAAATAAGTGTGGTGTGTTTACACAACAGAATATTACTCAGTCATAAAAAGTAATAAGGAGCGATTGATGCTACAACATGGAAAACCTTGAAGACACTGTGCTAAATGAAAGAAGTCAGATGCAAAAGGGTATATGCTCTGTAATTCCATTTATGTAAAATGTCCAGAAGAGGCAAATCCATATAGACAGAGAGTAGATTAGTAGTTTCCAGAGGTTGGAAAGAAGGGAGGATGAGAAGTGACTTCTAATGGGTACAGGGCTTCTTTTTGGGTGATGTGATTATTTAGCAATTAGATAGAGGTGATGGTTGCACAACCTGTGAATATACTAAAAACTACCTAATTGTATACTTCAAAATTGTGAATTTTATGGGATGAAAGTTTTGTCTCAATTTAAAGAAGTGGAAAATACAATTGCAGTATCTCATTTCCTGCCTCATGTGATAACACCTGCTTCTGGTTTTCCTACTATCTGTCACTTTGGCTGCTCTTTATAAGTTACTATGAAGGTTTCTCTTCCGCTGTTCCTTTAATCTTGGTTTTCCTCAGGGTTCTCTCCTAGGCTTTCTTCTGTTTTCTCCTTACATAATCTCTGTTGGGTAGTAAGGCAGTCATTGCTTTAAAGAGTTTTGATATGCACAAAATTCATTTACTGTAGTTTAGTTAAATAACCCAGTCCCCCAATAACATGTTTCAAATTTCAGTTACACAGTATGTTAACTGTGAGTAATTGCATAAAATATAAACTTCACGGCTAGCTCTACAGATCCCTACATAAATAACAGATGTGCATCATAATCAGTGACCAACCACGTCACTTCTTTCAAAGCCTGTTGGTGACTGGCCATTGCACATCAGTCACTCAGTTCATGCACAGACAGCAAAGCTGTAGCTGGGCTGCCTCCTTGTCTCTCAGTGATAAACCCGGGGGATGTTTTATAAAAATAAACAGTGGAAAAAATGAAAGCTCAGCAAAGAAATTAAAAATGATACTGCAGAAGTGAAATTGGATGTGATTAGGAGATCTGAAAATGGAGACAGCAGCATAAAGCTGGGATGAGACCGGGGCTGCATGAGGCCACTGAACGAAAGATACTGAAAAAGTCTGATAAATCAAAAACAAAGTAAAGGGTCTTCAATCCTGTTTGGTTTAAGTTGCCCTTGGAACAAGAAGCTGCTAAAGACAGAAACGGAGCATTTACTTCTACTTTGGATTGAAGACTACAATGGAAAAGAATCCAATCAGTTTAACTAGCATTCAGGTCAACATTAGAGCTAGGTGCCGCACCGAAAAAAACCATCATTACAAGAAGACTGAAGAAGAACCTTTTATCACCAGTAAAGGCTTGTTTCATTGTTTCATAAATTGGCATGGCTTTGCAGAATTCAAATCAAATGCAAAGGGAGTAACAAGAGAAACAGCTAGCTGTGGGAATGAGGGCACGGTCATTGTTCAAGAGGCTCTAGACATGCAGCCACAGCAACTTCAGAAAGGGAGCATATTCACATAAATGAGGAAAGTGGTTGTAACAGAAAGAATGATGTCCTAGGAGAAGTGACCCTGGGGGGGGGGGACCTTCAAATTAAAGGAAGTTTAATTGAAAGCGCAAAAGATAAAATGCTGATAGCTGATCCAAACTTAGTAAGAAGTACGACGATTTGCCAAGGCATAGAAAAAAGATGCCCACTCTGCGTCTTAAGTTATGTGACAAGAAGGCAAAGGCTATTCAGACTCCTCTTGATAAGTTTTGTACAAAGAAATAAAACACTTCATTTCTCAATGTTTCTAATGTTTTAAATTTCCATGAACTATATAAATATTACAAAACTATTTTTTTTTCATTTCCCCAAAATAAGAGAACTTTTAAATGTTTTGATAAAAACATTGTGAAGGTCACGGACCTATTGTAATTCCTCCCACTGATTATTAAGTTCCCTGCAGGGTTTCAGGTTGCAGGGTCATTTTTATGGTCCTGCACTACCATGCAAAGTGAGGACTGCCTATGTTCATTATGACACAGATACAGAAAACTCAACTCAATCTGGCTTAAAGGAAAAAGGCATATTTTTAGTCTACATACTTGAAATGTCCAGGGCAGGTCTTACTTCAGCCATGTCTGGATTCAAGCAGGATAAAAAGACCTTAGCTGTTCTTCATCTCAAATCGATGTTGCTTTTCTTCTCGCCTCTATGTGATGGCCCCCAGTGACAGTCACTCTCATGGAAGGAAGCTCTAGTGTCATATTTTCCCAGGTTCTAGTCCAATGGGATCCAGCAGAATAGGTCTTTTTTATCAGTAGCTCCTGTACAAGTCTTTAGGTCCCCGCTTATTTTACTTGCTTAGAGCTGCCACTCCTATACCCCAGTCACCATGGCCAGGCGTGTATGATCTTCTACTTGACTTAGACCTGGGTCTCGTATTCTATCCTTGGGGCCAGAGAGGGACCCCAACTCAAATCATACAGACTGCTGGTGAAGAAGTGCAAAATACTCAAAAGAAAACCAAGGGAAATGTGCTAGCAGACAAATCACAAATGCCCATGCACTACTCCTTGGATATTATCCATGACTATGGCTTTTATTATCCTCCATTTGAGAGTGGCTCTGAGATCTGTCTCCAGAAATTGTGACCTATATTCCCAATTCCTTGCTAGACAATTCCCCTTGGGTTCACTGCAAGCGCCTGAAAGTCAATGTGTCTGAAGGTGAACCCATTTCTCCTCATCCCAGCCCCAGCCAAATCTATGTCTCCTCGTTTTTCCCTATCCCAACACATCATCACTGTCCACCCCAGTTTTTCATGCTAAAAATATGGGACATGGCTTGACTCCCATTTCCAACACCATTTCTCCTGTCAGATGCTCTTTCTTCTTTACCACCTAGCTAGCTCCCACTTTTCCTCAAGGTCACAGAATAGACAGCACTTTCTCCCGGAAAATTTCTTTGATAAACTCCCTTTGCCACTTGAGAGTATTCCTACTATGTGTTCCCAAAACACTCTATCCTCACCCTTCACCCCACTCTCTAATTGTCTGCTTACTCACTGTATTTTTCTCTAGTCCTGTGCTGTCCAATACATGGCTGTTAAACACTGAAACATAACTAGTGTGACTGAAGAAAAGAATTCCTAATTTTATTTAATTTTAATAAATTTAAATTTTTAATGAATCATTTATTTTAAAATTATTACATATATGTGGAACAACTTGGACTTGTGTCTACTTTTTCAATTGTAAGTTTATTAAATCTAAATACAGGTTTAGTAAGATAAAAATTAAGCATCTGAATTGATATGTGCTGTAAGTATAAAATAGTCCCTGTATTTCAAAGACTTATACAAAATTTAAAATGTAATATATCTCATTAATAAATTTAAAAATGGATTACATGTTAAAATGATAATATTTTTATAGACTGGTTTAAATAAATTCTTAAAATTACTTTCACTTGTAATCCAATCACTTTTAATGTGGCTACCAGAAAATTTTAAATTATATATGTGGCTCACCTTATACTTCTATTGGACAGCACTGACCTCTACTGTAAGTTCTGTGGGAACAAGAATCATGACTGTCTTACGCACTTATTTAAAAAACTTGTAACATTTACCATGTGTCAGGTATTATTCTATGCATTACTTACAATTACAAGCATTAACGTTATAAATCCTTACTGCAACCTTTTCAGTATTATTAACATTTTACATATGAGGAAATTTGCACAGAGAGATTAAGTTAACTAGCTGAAGATCACAAAGCTGACCTTGTGGAGTTAGTCTGAGCCAGAATCCACACTCAATAATTTTGTTCTGTTGTCTTTTATTCATTCTTTTACTATAGTCGTCTACAGAAATAATTACTACCCAAATTTTCTGATTAATAGCAGTATGCATGTATTCTTTGTTAATTAATCAATCTATTATTCAATAAGCATTCATTGAATCCTTATGTGCCAGGTATTGTGCTATGTGGTAGGGACCCAGATGTGAATGAAAAAAAAGCTTTACTTTAAAGAAACTCTGTTTAGTGGTGATGACAATGGTATGAGACAATGATAATACAGAACTGTATTAAACAGGACAATTATACCCTACAAATATATTATCTGAGAACATGTAAAGGTGAGCCTCCCTCAGCCGAGAGATGAGTGATGCAACGGGAAGAGTGAGAGGGATCTTAAAGGATGAGTGGCAGTTAGCTAAACGTGGGGAGGTGGGAGTGCCTGGTGAAGCAAGTCCTAAGCAGGAGGGATCAGATGAGCGGAGGAAAGAAATAGTCTGGTGTTTGCCGCTGAAGTGGTTTAAGCTAAATGAATAAAAGTTTCAGATTTATTTCCATGAAAGATTACATTGGATAAAGTTGGAGAAGAGATTGGAAGGAAGTAACTATATTATAAAGCAGAGAAACAATGAAGAGTCTGTTGCTCTTGTCCTGAGTTTAGTTTATGCTAAAGTGAGGGCAGTTGTTAAGTAGACATATTTTAGAGCTATTTAAGGGACAGAGTAGACGCAGCTTGATGTTTGATTGGAAGGAGGATGGAGTTTGTTGCAGATGCTGTAAATTACTTAATCAATTTCTATTTTCATTTTCTTCTTGGTTTTTTTGAGGTGCTAACGTGCCCATTTTGGGTCAATGGATCTTGGTGGGGTAATCCAATCATAGTGATCCTGGTTCCCTGCTTTTTTCCTGGTTCCCTGCAGCTGGGGCAGTTCTGTGGCCTGTCTGACAAGCCATAAAGAGAAATCTTCTGGGAGGGTCTTCAGGGAAAGCTTTGTTTCCTTGTAGACTCATGGCCACTGCTGCCTTTTTCTGTTTTCTTTGAAAGAGAAAATGGTGCAGCTCTGTCTTGAACCCACTGGGGAATGCCAAGTGAATTGCAAAAATACTGCTAGGCATTTTAAAGTTATTGGAACAACACCACAGCCACCTACCTTGAACCTACTTGTTACGTGAGAAAAATAAAGCAATAGAATTTAAACTGCTGTTAATAAAGGATGTGTAAACTGAGTTGTCTACTACTTGTAGCTAAACACATGCCACTTTGATATTGGGTTAAATGAGAACTGTCAAGGCTTTTCACTGGTTTCCGACTTAAGCAATTGGGTAAATCATTCAGGAAAGCCTGAGGGTGGAGCAGGGTTAAAAGGAAATTTGTTGGATTAAAGGTTGTTTATGCCAAGTGTGATGAGTGTGGGTATATCCAAGTGACAAGTAGGCCATTCAATATACATGTTCAAAAATCAAGAGAGAGAGAGCTATGGACCAGAGACACAGACTTATGAATCATTAGAATTATTAGTGTGACAGATCATTTCGTCTAGGGAGATAAAGGTCTAATAAAATAAAAATATATTGCTTCTGAAATCATACATTTCAAGTAGAAATAATCTAATTCTCAGCCTTGCCCCAAGATATGTAGGGACCCAGGGTGCTGAAGCTGGTGTTACCTGGATGCCTGGTTTGATCCTGGAGTACGACATCACTTAAATACTGGATGAAAACATGTAAGAAAAGAATACTGCCAGTTGCAGTATCTTGATTAAGGTTCCCCAAAAGTAGGTCCTGAGACAAAAACCAAGTAGTTATTTAGATGTTATCTCAGGAAATAGGTAAGGGAATAGTGAAGTGATACAAGAAAATGAAGGACGTGAATCAAGGATATGTTATTGGGGAGTTACTGCCGTAGGTAACTGGAGCTTAAAACTGCTGGAGAAATCACAAGCCATTGTAGAATGTACATCTCAGACTTATTCCACTTGAATGCAAAGGAGCTGGGGCATATACACACCAACTTCCTTTATTTCCCCACCCAACTTCATTGAGGTATAATTGACAAAATTATAAGATATTTAAAGTTGTGTCCACTGATTTCTCAGTCACTGGTGAGGACTGCTCCCACGCACATGGGCAGAGCATGCTCTGTTATGAGATGCAGAGATGCCGACCAGCATGCACCATAACGGCAAGGTCCTATGGGCTATGGGTAGGGTATCAACAGCATCTGAGATGAAGCATAATCAAAGCCATGGGATACAAATGGGGGCAGCTAGAAAGCAGTAAGAACTGAAAGAGGAGAGGAGACAGAACCTAAGGGAATTTTCTGAGCTAAACAAGGCATCTGCCGTCACTCAAGAGCATTCCAGCAGTCTTGGGCATCAGCAAAAAGGGTTATAAAAGTGCTAAGCAGCCTTAAACATAAGTGCAATTTTAGTGGCATTTGAAGAGCAGCACCTGCTTTTACTACCAATTCTTAATTCTGAATAACCTAAAGATGTATTTTCCCCTCTAAAAAAAAAAAGAAGAAAAAAAAACCCTTTAGAGAAAAACGAAATAAAGCAACAACAACAACAAAATACCCTGCCCACTAAGATACTTTGCTCCATCTGTTTCAATGGAAGGGGAATTTTTAATAAAATTCTCTGGAGACTTTGAAAAGTGAAAAGAAAATATTCATATTTCGTGGTGATAATTTGTCAGTGGGTGGCATCTTAGGTTGAATGCCAATACATTGATAATCTTGACTGTAAATGACCTTCCTATGCTATGAAAATGCTATGAAATCCCTGGAAGGACTAGTACATTGTGATGTGGATTATAAGGAGCCAAAGAAGTGCCACATCTGTAATCAGAAATGAAAATATCAGAGGGAAGGAGGGTATAGCTCAGTGGTAGTGTGCATGCCTAGCAAGCATGAGGTCCTGGGTTCAATCCCCAGTACTTCCAATAAAAAAAATAAATAAGAGAGTCTATATGCGGTCATATTTGCTTCTTACTGTGTTTGAACTTTCACCTTGTAGGAATCCAGAAGAGGACTGTGTAAAACGGCAGCTCATGTGCGCTGGTGAATTAGAATTCATCGGGCCCAAGTGACCCTGTTCTTTGTACAACGTGTCTATGGTCAGGGTCAAGCTTTCCTGATGACTTTTCAGAGGCTTTCCATGAATGAAAATGACCCCTGAATTTGACACAAGAACCAAGACTTGGTTAATCCAAGAATATTTTCTTCCAGAGAGACTATATTTGTTAGATCTGGTTATAAACCACAAAGAGATTTAACTGGCTGTTCTGGAACATTTTACATATTTCTTGTAATAGCCCATCTGTCATGGTGATGTTTGAAATGCCATTGTAGGATTACATGCTGCTGGCCCTTGCTCTGGCATAAAACCTGATGCATGTGGGACACAGTGTAAACACCGCAGTGAAAGACTTCTTTTTACGGAAAATCTCAGTTTCCTGTAGCACAATGCCCTGAGTGTCAAGGACACACAACCACTGTTTTTGTTGTTGTTGTTGTTGTTTTTAAGAAAGCAAATACAAAAACTCCTAGTTCATTCTCTCTGAATAACTTTTCCCAAATGGTGATGAGAACATAGCAAAATCATGCACAAGTTAAATAACTGTGATAAACAGCTTCTAGAAAGTTGTGACTCAAGTAAAAGCATTAGAATATGCATTGTTTCCAAGTAGAAACTGTCATAATTGAAAGAATTATTGAGCCAAACCTACTATAAACCTCCCAGTTTCCTGCTTAAAAAAATAAAAATAAAAAAACCAAAAAGCAAAAACACATAAAACAAACAAAACAACAAAACAAAAACACCAGAACAGCAAGACTGGCATTCAGCAGAGTCGGGAGCATAAGACTAAAGCCTCGCCTCTGCTCCTTCCGTTTGGGCCCCTCCAAAAACATCCTCAAGGGGTGAAAAGTTTGTTCTGAAAATATTTGCCGGAGAGCCTATCAGTTCCTCCCCACCTCCCCCAAATGATGCTGACTCAAGCCTCCTTTGAAAAAATCTAACTTAAAAAGCCTTTGAAATCTAACCTTTGAAAACTCTAATATTCACATTTTTACCTATTCATTCGGTGAGACTGACAAATTTACAGTTCAAAAGGAAAAAGAAGGAACTTAAGAAAGGAGAGGAAAGATGCAAGATAGGCATTTCTATAATTCATTTAAAGCATAAATCCTGGCCCAAAGTACTGTATTTGTGGAGGAGATGGGAGGAAAGAAAAGGACTCAACACCGCAGTGCTTCTGTTTTGCCTCTTCTACCCAGATACAATTTTAATCCCAGGACCTTTCCTAATTTACAGCTCACCCTCCCCTCCATGTCCCATCAGAGCCCATTCTCTCTTCAAATCTCTTCTATATTAAGGTATTAATCTATGTTAAAGCATTTATAACCACACCTCCAAGGTAACATGTTTGCCTTTCAACAGGAGACTTCTGGAAAAAATGCATTTTACCCAAGGAATAATTCAAGTGGTGGAAATTGTGAGTGGCACAGCAGGGCATTGAAAGAGATGCTTCTGGGGAGGCAAGTCTTTTCTGCAGGCAAGGAATTCGCCTCCGAACTTGGGGAATCCACTTCTCTAGCCAAGTCTGTTCCTGTCCCAGAGGGAGATTTGAACTCATTCCTCGAGGCTGCCTCCTGCAAGTTATTATGAGAAATAGCCCAGGAAAGGAATGATCAGGGTCTTACAATGTTGTCCTCACCAGCAAGAATACACAGGGAAGCCCAGGGACCACAGCCGATTGCATCTCCTATCAGTAATAAAACCTGCTTAATTTTGTTTAACCCCAAAATTCCCAACATGTTTGACCAGACTACCGCATTCAGTGGAACGTATTTTGAGGAAGTCAATTTCTATTTGTTCATGTTTTTGGACTCCACATGGGAGAAGTGGATCAGAGTGCTTCATGTTAGGTTCCTCTAAGGGTTAAAAAATTTTTTTTTCCTGATCAAGGTATAGGAGAATCACTTCTACCGGATGGAAATGGCTGTAGATTCTCCTATTATTAATTATAGTCTCAGTTTCATCATTTAGGTTTCTTTTGAGCAGAATCTCCTCTGGAATTTTAAGGAACACGTCTTTTCCAGAAGATCTATTCCATTAAGCTTGGTCTTCATCTTCCTGTTAATTTGAAGAATCTCTGAAAATAGATCCCCTTTAACAAATTTTAAAGATCAGTCCTTTGGAGAAGGACTTTTATAGCTTAGTTTACATAAATGTGTTCATTCCTTGGCCACTTTTTTTATTCTTTCTTCTGAATACCTATGCACTTTCACCTTTATCTTTCCTAAGTATGGAAACTTCTTTTGGAAGTTGTCTTTTCTAGTTCCACATCTCTCTTTCCCCTCCATTTCTGCTGGTCTGGATACCTATTTTAATTAAATTATCATGTGAACTTTCATTTTCTTTTCTGTTGAACTTCACTCCAGGAGTATGCAATTGATAATTGCTGTTCTCTGGTTTCTTTTCTTGAACTTTATCTTGACCATTTACAGCCTAATTTTCATCCAAATCTTCACCATTGTTAGAACGCCTAATTAAACAGCAGCCTCTTCAGCCCCCTTTTCTCATTGTACCCATGTGATTTCCTTTCCGGTTTTTTTTGTTTGTTTGTTTGTTTGTTTTTTTGGCAAGTCCCTTGCTATTTTGTAATGGAGAAAATAGGCTTTTTCATATTTTTGAGCTTATATTCTCAAATACAGCATTAGATTTTCTCCTTTTGTCTTTAATTAACTAGAATCTTTATTTTCCATCAAAAATTCAAATTTTGGTAAAAGCTATTTTCTTTCACTCTGATTTTGTGTTAAAAATGACCATTCTCAGTTTTCTCTGTAACAGTATTTCACATATTCTTACAGAAACTGTGCTTAACTGCAGTTGCATTAAGATATCCCCTTGAAATTAGAGGGTGGTGAGGATCTGTTTGCGCATCTCATAACTCTGAAAATGAAAGTTGAATCAAACATCCATGATAAATAATTAGCCATGAACCAGCCTTACATATCGTGAGAATGAATGTTGTTTTCCTGGAGTTGCTGGTCATTGCAAGGTGTTGAAATTTCACAAAATGACTCTCTACCCATATTACAGTCATTGAACCTGATTCTATTTGCCATCTTCTGCTCAGGAAATTGGGCTCCATCTAACTGCACAGCTGGTTTGGCTTTAGAAAACTCACTTTTCTACCCAAATGATCAGGCTGGCTGTACAGCCAGACAAATCCATGGGTTTCAATATACAAATCTTCAGCGAGTGCCCCAGTGATGTAAGGGAATCAAAGCTTTTCATTCAGTGTCTCACCAGTTAACAGAAAGATAAGGAACCATCATCCCAGAAGCTGCTCAGGAGGAGATGTTTTTAACAAGACTGGTGGCTCTGGCCTCACGCTGATTGTTCTAGTTTTCAGGAAATGTATTATTAGGAAACAACTGAAACATAAAGGACCTCAGTAAATTTCTACTTTTATGTTTTCATGGGAAGATTTATTTTTAGTTCTGTCTTCTCTATCCCCCTGCAAAAAGACATACTAGTTCTGAAAATAGGAAGCTAAAGGAATTGGGAAGAGGGAAGATTTCCTAGAAGAAGATAAAATTCTCCCCACCTATAAACTAGAATGACTTAGTCCCCAAAAGGGTGAGAAGACTTAAGTTTATGAAATCACGAGAGTGGGTCTAGGATGGACAGTTGCACTGACTTTCTGTGAGGCGTAACTCCAGGTGCTGGAGACATAGTAAGGAACCAGAGAGACAAAGTCCCTGTCCTCCTGGAGCTCACGGTCTAGTGGAGGAGATGGAAAATAGGCCATGGAAGTATATGAGACAGGGATAAGAGCTGAGGAGAGCAATAGAGCAGGGAGGGGGATTGGAATGATAGGGGGATGTGTAATAGATCAAGCGGTCAAGGAGGACGCCACTGAGAATGTGGCATTTGAATAAAAATCTGAAGCAGGTGAAGAAGAGAGTCACATAGAAAAGTGGAGGAAGTGTATTCGAGGAAGAGGGAACAGCAAGTGTGAAAGCCTCGAGGCAGGATCTTGTCTGCAAAGTTAAAGGAACAACAAAAAGTCCAAGCTAGAGGAAGCAAGCAGAGGAACAAGCAAGGAGGTCAAAGCAAAGAAATGAGGGAGGACTGCAGGTAAGTGGAAGGTGAGCTGAAGGAGGTGGATGATGAAAGGCCTTATAGCCATTGTAAGAACGTTGCTTAATTTTATATATATACACATATATATATGTATGTATATATATTTATATATATATACAATTCTCTACATATATGACTGAACTTTATACACACACACACACACACACACACACACACACACACACATATATAAAACTAAAATTTTTGGAGCCTAAATAGTTTTATTTAGAAACAGATAGGTACCTGTTTGCATTATGGAATGTAAAACTGGGTTTACATTCTATAAAAAATAATCAGTATTCAAATTAAAGAGAGTTAGCATTCACAAGACACACAATGTGGGTGTGTAACTACTGTCCACCAGCCTCAGGCTTGATTTAAACCAGAAAAAACCCCACAAAACTCCAGGGGGCTCACCAGATATTAGAGCACAGTGCTTACTGATGAGCCCCCAGCACCCAGAAGTTGCCCTCTTAGGAGATGAAGGTTTGCTTTCTAAGTGCGTGACTTTATCATAAGGCCTGGGTTATCTGTACCTAGTGAGCTGAGAGGCTCTCTTGCCACACGATTCATGATGTGCCCTCTCCAAGCCAGGGCTGGTGGCATTATTAATTATCTCTGGTCACTATGCTGTACATCAGAAACTCACACAACCTTGTAAATCAACTATACTTCAATTTAAAAAAGAGAATGTTGCTTAAAGACAGACGCTGTTCCTGCTTTCTTCAGTTTATAATCTAACAGGGAGAAAATACAGGGGTAATTATGATAAAATTAGATAACTATTAAAGGTAGGAATCTGTATGGGTCTCTTCCATGAGGAAAGGGTGTTTATGTGGAGACCTACATGATGAGGACAAGCTAGATGGATGGAGGTGGTGATGGCTCTGGGAGTGGTGAGATGTAATGGTTGCTGGGGGCACAAGCAGGAGCAGCAGGAATACAGAACATTCCAGGAAAACGATCTATTATGACTAAAGCAGAAGAATTTGTGGGACAGTATTGCAGGATGAAGCTGGGGGCAACTAGATTATAAAAAATGTAGGCTGTATAAGAGTTTAGATTTCACCTGCGAGCACTAGGGAGCTATGGAAGACTGTTAACAGGGAGATTGCATGATTGGGTCTGTCTTTTGGAAGATCACTCCAGATGAAGAGCCGAGAGCAGACTGAGAAGAGCAAGCTGGGGAAAAGGGGGAATGGACACCCATTCTTGCAGTGGCACAGGGAGGAGGTGATAGTGCTGGGAGACATCACTGGTAAAAGAAGAGAGAAACATGGACACCCTTGAAAGACATTTATGGACTTTCTAGAATAGGTAGGGCTGGGTGATTGACTGGATGCAGCGTGGCTAGCGGGGAAGTTTAAAGCAGAGAGAAAGAGCAAAGATGCCATTCAAGTTTCTGGCTCCAGCAACTTGATAGATGATGGTGCCAGTGACAGCAAATAGAAGACAAAAGAGAAGGAACAAGGTCAGAGATGGACTGTGGCTTTCATAGCACGCCACTGATCTAACCCAGATAGCATCTGCTGTATTTTCCGTGTAACTCCTTTTCCTAATTGAAAATTTAGAGATCATCTAATCAGATTATTCCTTGGGTGACTTAGATTAATCTTTATACTTCACTACAGGAATATCATTTCAAGGTAGCATTTCCCACAGGTCTTTCTGTAAATCTGTGCAGCTATTAGCAACTTGGTTTAAGAAAGAATCGTGAAATCATACAGGTCGTAACATAGCTAAGCATGTGGCGCCATCTTCAGGACAGCTTGTTAAAAGGTTATAAACCAACCAGACTGAAAGGTGAGTTTCTGCCAACAGAACGATTTTTTATGGAGAGAGTAAGACTCCATCTTATTTGGTAATAAGAAACTGAAAAAAATGTTTCTACCAACTCCAACTGTGTGACCAAATTCTTGTCTTCTCGAGAATCATAGTTCATACCAGGATCCAGGAAAGAAAGCAGCCGATATTCCTTTGGAATCATTCCAGTCTGAAAGTGTGTGTGAGCTGGACAATGAGCTTTGCTCTGGAAAAGCCCAGAAGAGGGAAGCAGCATCATTTGAAGTTTTCCACCTTAGTGCCCAGATTCTCTGAGGCTTTTCCAATTTCATGTCATATATGTATCTTTTTAACTGAAGTATAGTCAATTTACAATGTTGTGTTAATTTCTGGTTCATGTCTTATATTTAGGTTCTTTACTAGGTGTCTCATTAAACGTATAACCAAGTGGAATTTAATTCTTAACACATTTGTAGCAGTGACAGTTCGTGTGAATATAAAAATTAGAAAAAAACTGTCAGTCTTTGCACCTAACATTTTAGTTCAGGAAATGTAGTATCATAGAATTATATAATCTCCACTTTAAAAATAAGAGGTTGTAAATAAGAATCCAATATTGTATCCATAGTTAAGCACAACAAGGAAGAATAATATAGTTCACAAGATGACTTTTATTTTTAAAATCCTCCCAGCCTTTAATTATTCTATTTGAAGAAACTCCACCGTTTCTTTTTGCAGGGTTTGGATATGAAAATGTGTATATGTGTTTATCAGAATGTATCTGCCACCTTCATGTACAGGATGTAATGATTAACCTACACTGAGCATTTAGCACAGTCTCGTGAATAACTGGGAGATAAATAGCTTGGCTTCTCTGTGGAGGCAAATGGTTTCTCCCATCTTGTGGTACCCTGCCCGCAAATGGGCTTTCTTCCTAGACTGCTCTCATTAAAGATGCATTTTAAGTCCCAGAGTTCCTGTTCATCTTAAAAAGAGACAACACATTGATCTGAATTCCATTTCTAAATCAATGGGGGCCAGTCTACCCCATCTATAACTGGTTTGGGTTTCTTGGGGTTCAAATTAGGCTTATGGGGGATGAGGAGAAGAGTGGGACGCACAGAACGTGTGGCCAATAATAGTATCGAATAGCATTTTGCATTTACAATGTGCTGAGTGCTTTTACATGGATTATTTCATTTAATCCTCATTACCTGTGCATACTTTTTTTTTATGAGTGGGTACTTTCATTATCTATGTTCTACGAATCAGGATACTAAAGCCTAGAGAATTGAAAATCATTTGCCCAAGGCTCATGCTTACTTTTTAGTAAAGCTATAGAAATAAATTCTAATCTAGGCGTTCTTTCTTGAGAGCCAACTAGCTTGACCAAAACCCCATACTACTACCCCTTAAAGCGAAAACATTTCCCCAAAAGGAAAATAGCTCTAATCAAGAGCCAAGCTAATAGTCTGAGCAAAACACTCAGGGAGCAGAAGGGCGGGAATTGAGGGCAAGGGCAGAGCCTGGAGTGATCCCCTGAGGTACAGAAGTTCCTCTTGCCTGAGAGGCCAGCAGGCTAGTCAATGGGACAACGCTGAACAGCGTGGCAGCACCAGCTACGAGGACAAGCATGGGGTGTGGAGTCTGAAGCCCTGGTTCCAGGCTGAACGCTGCCACTTACTGTGTGACTTGAGGCAATTCATTTAAATTATTAGATCTTGAATTTACTCAGCTGAAAAACAGCAGTAATGGCTAGCCAATAGGAATGCTGGGATGTGAAAGACACAGTATGTGTGAAACGTTGGATGCTATAATATGACTGAGCGCCTTGTATGTGCTAGACATTGGGAATAGAAAGTTAAAGAAAAACCCTTGCTCTCAAGGCGTTCACCATCTAATGCTATGTAAATATTGGCTATCTTTCATATTGTGAGCCTCCCCTTCTTTCTAACTACCTCTCCATTTTACCTCTCTGTTTGGATATTGTCTTGGTTTGTGTTTCCTCAGAAGCAGACCCTGAGACAATGAGTTAAGTGTAAAAGGTTTATCTGGAGGTGCAAGGAAACACAGGAAAGGTGTGGAAAGTGATACAGGAGAGGGAAGAGCATCAAGATTGGGAGTCAGCTACCATCTGGAGTCATTCTGGAAAATGCTGCAAAACTCACAGCTCAGAGGTAATTTTACCCCAACTTTCAACAATTATTGGTTGAAGATTCTTTTTTAGCAGGTGTTAATTTTTTGGCACCTGCCAGGGGTATAGGCAGAGTGTCTCACAGAAGGTTCAAGAAAAGGTCTTGGACAAAGAAATGGAGATTCTGGCAGTTGGAAGATGGCAGAGGCACACTCAAGTCTTAGAGCCAAGGATGTGGGCAGGGCACTGACGGCATCTACAAAAGTTGGTCTGTTGTGTCTGAGGATGCCTGGGTGGGCTCATTCTCTTCCAGCACCCAAGGCAAAGCCAAGAGAGAGGATTCTTTCAACATTTACCTCTGTAGAGGAAGGGGAGGACATGGCTAAAGGTATGCTAACACTTTCTAAAGGCATCATTGACTTTGAACTATTGTGCTTTTTCAGAAATTTGGCAGAACTGTGTAGGTCAATAGAACTATTGCTCCACTGTTGAACTTTCTGTGATGATGGAAATATTCTCTATCTGCACTGTCCAGTCCAGTGGTCAACAGTCACATGTGGGCTATGGAGCACCTGAAATGTGGTGTGTGTGACTAAAGAACTACATTTTTACTTTTATTTAATTAATTTGAATCATCACAATGGGCTAGTGGCTACCATATTAGACAATGTAACTTTGGAGCAGTTCAATTATGTTTTATTATTCATAAGAAATTGTTCAGCAATCAGCCCAATAATTTTCTTCATTAAGGACAGAGATAAATCAAAGATGTTACATGGCTTAGTGCTAAAATCAATATTAAGTTGGACTTGAGGCACAACTGATTATCACCAACTTAACAGAAAATTCTGGGACATGGGAATAAATGTGAAATCTTATTATTTGTTACAAAAATGTATTATAAAAAGTTTAATGGTCAAATTTCTAAAATTTGACAGAACAGTACAGAAAAAATAGTATCTCAGCAGCTCTAGTGCATATGATGACTCTAGGTGCATGACGACTGAGAAGAAAGGTATTCGAGGGTACATGATTTTTCTTTATAATTTTTCTTCATATCTCACTAATTATATCTTATTTATAGTTCTACAAACATTTATGGACTCAAATTTAACACAGCATACTTTAAAAAATTAGCTAATACATCCTCTCTTATAAGTCAGATTAATTATGATCTATTTTCCCCTTTAACTATTTGAAAGTTTTTACTAATTGTTTTCATAAATATTAGTGGCTTCCAGAATCAACATTTTTATTGTTGGTGGCAGCTTTTCTCCTTTAATATGTGTTGCTGCCATGTGTTCAGTCCATGTGGAACTGGGATCAAGGGTCGATGTTAGCCTGGAGGTCGCATTGGTTCACATGTGATTTTTCCCAGTGCGTTGGTGCTTTGGAGCATTGAGTCACAGCAGCTGAATGCAAAGTACGCTGAGACAGCTGAACACTGGGCTGGGCTGCACTCCGCCAGCTCATCTGCGGGCCTCCTCCTGGCACCATCTGGCCGCATGCTCTCCCGGAGGTGCCTGTGGTGTGGTTCTCCCTGAACTTTGTGCTCTTTTCTCCACTACTCAGCAGCCCCACCCCTTCTACAAGCTACCTTTATTATTATTATTATTATTATTATTATTATTATTATTATTATTATTATCATCATCATCATTATTATTTTAATTGAGTTATAGTCATTTTAGAATGTTGTGTCAAATTCCAGCGTAGAGCACAATTTTTCAGTCATACATGATACAAACTACCTTTAGTTGTGTGTGTGTATGTGTGTGCGCATGTGCATGTGTGTGCTTTTGTAATGCAAGGACCTACTTATATACCACTATTATTTATTAGCTATGTAATAGTTTTTTAAAAACTATGCTGTGTTTTTATTAGAAATACTATTCTTTTTGTGAGCTCACCATTCTAAAGTTTTGTGTTTTCAGTGGAGATTGCGTATGTTTTGAATGGCTTGACCCAGATACTAATTTGCCCATAAACTCTATTCTGTTTAGCGTGTGATTTTACAGATCTGAGTAGGCTTTTCTTTTTTCAGGACTACACATGTTGCATTAAGGCAAAGCCACCTGTACATTGATTTTTCAATTGACTGAGACAATAGCTACAACCACCACAAACCCATTAAGAGATCTGGACTCCAAATTGCTTCTAGAATGATTACCTATGTTTGAAAGTGAGTATTCACATATGAACAATAATCCAAACAATCTGCTTTGTTGCCTTGTTGATATTACTGATTTTGCTAAACCAACAATATATGATGGCAACTTTGTGACAATCACTGGTCACACACAAGTCCTGGATGGCCAGAAATGACAGTAAAGGTGGTTATTTGATCTTCCAAAGACAAAAGAAAGCACGGGTTTTGGCTGAAAAGCTAGACCAAAAATAAAGTTCCATGTCTATATTAGAAAGAAGAAATGTTGTCTCTTCGGCAAGTGGTGTTGGGAAAACTGGACAGCAGCATGTAAATCAATGAAGTTAGAACACTCCCTCACATCATACACAAAAATAAACTCAAAATGGTTTAAAGACTTAAATATAAGACAAGACAGGATAAATCTCCTAGAAGAAAACATAGGCAAAAATTCTCTGACATAAATCTTAGCCATATTCTCCTAGGGCAGTCTACCCAGGCAATAGAAATAAGAGCAAAAATTAACAAACAGGACCTAATTAAACTTACAAGCTTTTGCACAGCAAAGGAAACCACAAGCAAAACAAAAAGACAGCCTATGGAATGGGAGAAAATCATTGCAAATGATGTGACTGACAAAGGCTTAATTTCCAGAATATATAAACAGCTCATACAACTTAATAATAAAAAACAAACAACCCAATCCAAAAATGAGCAGAAGACCTAAACAAGCAATTCTCCAATAAAGACATACAAATGGCCAACAGGCACATGAAAAAATGCTCAATGTCCCTAGTTATCAGAGAAGAGCAAATCAAAACTACAATGAAGTATCACCTCATACCAGTCAGAATGGCCATCGTTCAAAAGTCCACAAACAACAAATGCTGGAAAGGCTGTAGAGAAAAGGGAACCCTCCTACACTGTTGGTGGGAATGTAGTTTGCTGCAGCCATTATGGAAAACAGTATGGCGATTCCTCAAAAGACTAAAAATAGACTTACCATATGATCCAGCAATCCCACTTCTGGGCATATATCCAGAGGGAACCTTAATTCAAAAAGATACATACACCCCAATGTTCATAGTGGCACTATTTACAATAGCTAAGACATGGAAACAACCTAAATGTCCATCAACAGATGACTAGATATACATATACAATGGAATACTACTCAGCCATAATAAATAGTAAAATAATGCCATTTGCAGCAAAATGGATGGAACTGGAGATTGTCATTCTAAGTGAAGTAAGCTATAAAGAGAAAGAAAAATACCATATAATATCACTTATATGTGGAATCTTAAAAAAAAAAAGACAAACGAACTTATTTGCAGAACAGAAACAGACTCAAAGACATAAAAACAAACACAGTTATCGGGGGGAAGGGGATGGGAAGAGATATATCTGGGCATTTGAGATTTGCAAATGTTAGCCACTATATACAAAAATAGACTTAAAAAAACCAAGTTTATTCTGTCTAGCACAGGGAACTATATTCAATATCTTGCAATAACCTTTAATGAAAAAGAATATGAAAATGAATATATGTATGTATATGTACGACTGGGACACTGTGCTGTGCACCAGAAATTGATACATTGTAACTGATTATACTTCAATAAAAAAGAAAGAAAAAATGTCCATTAACCTATATAAATCATACACATAATTTCTTTGAGATTCTAGTGTGTGTGTGCTCTTCAGGCCCTAAAAAATTCTGAAGAACATGGCACATTTCTTTCTAGCCTCATCTCTTTTTTGACCCAATATACTGCCCCTTCTTAGCATGTGTGGAGGCAAAGAGTTCATGAATGTCATGTCTGTATTCTGGAGTTAGAGTGCTTCTCTCCCAAGTAAAGAAGTCAACTACCAAGGGATACTTATGGAGAAGTTGTTCCCTATGTGTGTGTTTGTAGAAAGAGAGTATAAAGATCAATTTACATATACCCACCCCAGTTTAGTGCCTTTAAAGGATTTGTTATTCAAAGAAAGCTATAATAAAGTACATCTCTTAAAATATATGTGCGTTAATTTGAGTTATACACTTTTACCTGCCTCCATCAAATCTGGAGCTTCTCACTGCCAGTATAACCCAAGAGTGTTGCCCAGTGACAAACAGAAGAGTCCAAGACATACTCAAAGCTTAATGCAAAATGTTTTCCAGGTTGGCATTCACTGCCCCAAGTGCCTCCTACAGATCAGGTGTTTAGGGCGTGTGCTCCGTGTTATTGGGTTGTTGGGAAGGCAGGTTCAGTGCTAGACTCTCTGGGCTCAAGGCTAGATTATATTACTTCCTTGCTGTGTGATCTTGGTAAATTACCTAGTATCTTTGCTTCAATTTTCTCACTTTTAAAAGCAGGGATAATATAATTCCAATATGGGGTTACTGGGAGGATTCAATGTAATATATGTAAAGTTATCAACATAATGCCTGGCACATAATAAGTGTTTGATGCATATTCGTCTTCATGATGTTGTTTTGAGTGGTTTTTGTTTCCAAATTATAAGTAAAATCATCACTGCAAAATAGTTAGCATTGCAAGGAGGCTTCCAGCTGAAAAAGCATCGAAGGCTTTTACCATTGGAGAAGTGAGGTTATCAGTCTCACTGAAAAGGGCTAACTGGTGACCAGAATGGGTTGCCTGCTTCTCCTCTGAAGCAGAGTGTCTGACCCTACAGACAAGAAGACGTGACACATTACTGAGCAAGAATTCTTGATCAACAGAACACAGGAAATAAGGCAACTAATGGCTGGAGACTAATGTCTAATATGAAATTGGATATTGCCAGGGACTTTAGGTCTATCTCATGACCAAGCACTTTCATGTTCTTTTTTCCATAACTGATCTTCTGTACATATACATTTAGTACACTGTAAAGAAATATGGTGCCTATGACCACATGTTGAGAAGCCGTGAAGGTTATAATCAAGAGTACAGGCTCTCGCTTCATATTTTCTGTCTCTTCCACAAGCCAGCTGTGTGACTTTGTCAGGTTGCCAAACACCATGGGTGTTAGTTTTCTTATCCGTATAATGGAGACAGTAATAATACTTACCAGACAGGTTTGTTATGAAGACTATACAATTTAATTAACATAAAATACTTATATAGGGTCTTTTTTTTTTTTTTTGGTGGGGTGGGGGGAAGCAATTAGGTTTTTTTTTTTTTTTTAACAGAGTTACTGGGGATTGAACCCAGGACCTTGTGCATGCTAAGCATGAGCTCTACCACTGAGCTATAAAACCCTCCCCGCCACATAGGTCTTGTGTATAAAATAAGTACTCAATAAATGACAGCTATTATTTATTTAAATTTGTTAACTATTTAAGGACAATCCACCATTTTACAGAAAAGTAAGCATCACCTATATCCAGAAATCCTGCTCTGAGTGAAAAAGAATGGAAATGGCAATAAGGATGGAGAGGAAAGGCAAGCTTCTGTTTCCATTTAGTTGGAGGAAGCTCACTGGGGAAGAATCTCTGTAGCTTTGAAAGAGAGAAGGTATATAACTTGGTGGCCTCGGCAGTGGCAAAGTAGAGAGAGAGAGAGAAGAATGCACAGTTGAGAAGGGAGATCATGAATGAAATAAAGGGTGATTAGGTTTACTTTTGTGGAAAAGAAGGCTGGATAGTGGGCAGAGAAAAATAATGAGCTGGATGTTGCTGGCCTATTACAAGAATACCATTAAGACCATTAATTACAATAATAATTGCTGCTATAATACAAAAACACTAAACTGCCAGTGACAACACAAAAGAAGTCTTTCTTGCTCATGTCACAGTCCAGCGAGGTAGTTCCTGGTTGGGCAGCTCTTCTCTAGTGCTGTTTGGGGTTTCAATCCCCTGTTGTCTGTGGATCCACTATCTTTAACATGTGGATCCCAAGGGTCACCCTTCAGGGATCTCAGTTCCAACCAACTGGAAAGGGAAATCATGTGGAATTGGAGGTAGGAGGTTTTTATGGGCCAGGCTTGGAAGTGGTGCTGATTTTGGCCAACATTGCACTAGCCAGAATTCAGTCTCAGGGCCAAACCTACATCTAACTGTGTGCTTAACAGGAAAGGACATGGGTTTTGAAACTCATCACAGACTCTGTCTCAGACACTCTCATGCAAAATGACCCATGTCACCCTTCTTAATACAAATCAATGCAAATTCATAACTTACCTGGGAACAAGAGAAAACTGAATTATACCTGGAGATTCAGGGACAAATGAAATGAATCTATCTCATGACTACAAAATAAAAATCTATAGTATAACTGAATCACTGTGCTGTACACCAGAAACTAACACAACACTGTAAATCAACTATACTTCATTATTTCAGGAAAACAAAAACAAAAAAACTATACTTCAATTAAAAAAAAGTATGGATTAATTTTTATGCAAATCAAAATCTCCTTCTCTAGAAATCCCTTCCGTGATTACTTTATAAGAACAATAGCCAGGCTGAGTTCTTAATCTGTGTGAGGCACTGTGCTAAGAGCTGCGTGTGCGTGTGTGTGTGTGTATTGATATAGATATGGATATGGATATAGATAGATAGACATAAAATCCAATTTATTTACCTTTACCATACTACTGGGTAGTAGGAACTATCATTTCTACATTATAGATTAAGAAACTGAATCCCAAAAATTGTCCTGATTTGCCCAAGATCACAAAGATAGAAAGTGTAGGACAAAGATTAAAACATAGGTTTTACTACTAAATCTGTCAAACTCTACTGCCTCCTGTGACTTCTGTTCACACCTTAATTCAGAATTCCTTGCAGGCACTCATTTTGTGCTCCTATATGGCTCTCTGTAAATTTTGTTGTATATGTTGACTTGTAAGTTGTATCAGTTAATTTTGCTGCATTACAAATAGTTCCCCAATGTAGGGGGATTACAACGAGAATAACTTGCTCTTTCACATGATTCTGTAGGTTGTAGATGGTTTTTTGGTTCCACTTGGTATTTGCTGGAGTCACTCAGGAAGCTGCACTCAACTGGTGGTTGGGGTGGCCAGAAGGTCTAAGAACGCTTTTCTCACATGCCTGGGTCCCTGTGCTGTCAGCTATAGTACGCCAATTCTCCTTCATATGGCCTCACTCTCAATGTTTTCTCTGGGACCAGGACCTGGTCTCTAGGACTAGGACCACTTCACATGGCCTCTTTCTAGAGGGATAGACTGTACTTTCTTACAGTATGGGGGCTGTCTTCCTAAAGGAAGAAAGCAGAGGCTCCCAGTCCTCTTAAAGATGAGCTTAGAATTGGCTTAGCATCACCTTGCCACACTCTGTTGGCAAAAGAAGCCATGAGACTTGTCCAGATTAAAGGAGTGAGGAAAGAGAGTTTACTCCTTGATGGGAAGAGCAACAGAGAATTTGTGGCCATCTGTAATCCACCACTCTGTATTCTTCATGTGGGTGTGTGGCACTGACATCCCAGTGAAACCCCTCAAGGCAAGATCTAGGTCTTCTTGACCTTGCAATTGCTTTTAGCATCTAGAACTATGCTCTGCATACGATGAGTTTCAAAAATGTCAATGTACTGACTGTAGAAAAATCATACCCTATAAAAATTTCAGTAGGAGAAAAAGCATCCCAGAACACTCGTAACAGAACACAAATCCTCAGGGCATCATAGGCTCCCCACCAGTGAAATTTGTTAAGTACCTATTTCCAACCATTTTCTTACCAGAGAAACTTTGGAAATGCACTGACATTTCTTTCCAAGTTTTCTGTTTCTGTGCTCACCTAATTTCAGATGCTCACCCACCTGTCTGAGCTGAAATACGGAGCCTTTCTGCTGATTCGTGTCTAAAAGCCATGACAAACGGTACATTTGGAATTGAAGGCAAATGGTGATTTAACATTGTTCAACCAATTAACAATTGTATAAAACAATTCTGCTAAAATAAGATCTCTGTTCTTTTTTGGTGGGAGGGGACTGTCTTTTAGAAGAAAATGACATTGCCTCAGGCATTACATAAACAACAACTTGATTCTCTCACCACCTATTTTGAAGCATAGGTGCTATGGGACTCACCCTAGGCACACAGTGGGGCAACGCCACGTACTTGTTCACTACTTTATAAGGGGTTCTGCTAGGTAAGCTGTGTGCACCTGTGCTCACACACACATCTGCATAAGCCAATAAATAAGTTGAAAAATAAAAAGAAGATAAAATTGTACAAGCATAAAAGAATGAGACTGAATGGAAATCAGCTGTTAGGTGATCTTTTCAGTAAAACAGGGATGGCTCTAAGGAAGGTGAAATAGCTCAGATAAATTTACCCTACCTTTCTTCGTATTCAGTATCCTGAAGCAGACAATTGTGTGTTTGCTGTACTGAAAGTAACATCTTTTTCTTCCATTTAGGCCTCTTTCTCTGCCAAGATCCCTGTAAGTAGAAAATGACAAAAATTTATGAGGGTTACATCTAAAAGCAAAAGCCTGGGGCATATTGTTGGAAAGATAAAGACTGTTCATTTGGGAGTTCTCGGTTCCTTTATTACCTGAGAAAAGATGGAGTAGTAATTGACATGTGGTTCTTGACAGATGTTGACAAGGTAAAAACATGTAACTGAGCCCCTTGGAGTTTTTGCGAAGGGTGATTATGATGCTTGTCTCCATGTTCTGTAACCTCAAGAGTACAATCAAATTTCCCCCCTTACCCTAAGTGCCAAGCAGACATCCATGCAGATGTTATAGGGCTCTATCAGCATCTGGCCAAAGAACAGAATTCTCTTATCTCACATCAAAGGCATACACAACAGAGACCACTGAATGTGGAGTGAGTGCTTTGATATATTCTATTGTTAATCTCTCTTGAAATAGATTGATTGCTATGGAAAAAGAATTCACCAAAATTTTTTCCTTTTCAACTATCAGTTCTTGCATGTGGGCATGCACCGTAACATTAAACAATCTGTTGTTTTGCTCCAAAATTGTATCCATATTTTGTTTGATAAGATAATAGGATGATAGGAATACTAACAAATATGCTATTAGAATAGCCTTGCATAAGAATAAGAATTAGATTTAGATAGGAAATATTTTCTCCATATTTGCCAAACACCCAGATGAAAAGTTGAAAGACTGTCAATCGTGCAGATGTTCTACAGATCCAGATGTCATGTAGAGAGGATATCTGGCAACAAATAAAACTTTCCTTTTTCATCCTAGTTTCATTTTGTACGAAATTATAGGATAATGGAAATCACAAGCCTATTTAAGTTTTTAGAAATGAAAGTGGAACAAAATCTAAGAATACTGTTTTTATGTTTCTTTTAAGTATGTCTGCAGTCATAAACTGAGAATTCCTAGGGTCTTAATGAAAGAGAATGGTTCATGATAAGCAAAATATACTGACCTAATTTCAGAACACCCTGCATTCTTTTCTCACTTTATATTCCTCCACACTTTAAGAATCTGGCTAAATAATAATTTGAGATTTGTTTGTTTTCTGCTTATATTTTGCAGTTCCCCCTCTCCAATATTCACTCCAGCTGCAGGTTCTGTGGTTTGTTAGTAGAGAGGGGGTGCATATCAGAGGGAAAAGTAAAATAGCTCTAAAGCTTCTTAAATTTGGTTTCCAAAAGCTTAACCTTCAAAGGAGTCCAGTTAATACACAGAGATAAAGACATGTGCTCTTTTTTCCACACTCAAGTCTGCGGGATAACACACACACTGAAACTGAACAGCGCACTGAGACAATATGCTATCACAATTGGGTCAGTCAGCTTAGGTGGGCTTAGGTGGGCTTTCAAAATAATCATGGGCAAAATATCTTTGCAACACCAAAGGGTTATTTCTCTTTCACACTGTAAGTTTGCGCTGGGTCCTCTTTAGTCGATATCCAAGCCAAAGGAGAAGGCCCTACATGGAACACTGGCTTTCTTAAGGCAAAGTGGGGAAAGAGCAATGTTAAATCACACCATATTTCTTAAAGCCTCTGCTCATCAGTGTCTCATGTCACTTGTACAAACATACCATTGGACAAAGCGAGTCATCTGGCCAAGCCTGATAATCTTTGGGTAGGAAATGTAATCCTGTCACTGGGAGGGGATCCACTGGGAGGATCCAGCAGGGAAAGGCACTGAATATTTTTACCCCATTACAACTTACCACAATTTTTTTGAATTGAGTTATAGTCAGTTTACAATGTTGTGTCAATTTCCAGTGTAGAGCACAATTTTTCAATTATACATGAACATACATATATTCATTGTCGCATTCTTTTTCACTGTGAGCTACCACAAGATCTTGTATATATTTCCCTGTGCTATACGGTATAATCTTGTGTATCTATTCTACAGATGCCTGCCAGTATCTACAAATTTCAAACTCCCAGTCTGTCCCTTCCCACGCCCCTCCCTCCTGGCAACCACAAATTTGTATTCTATGTCTATGAGTCTGTTTCTGTTTTGTATTTATGTTCATTTGTCTTTTTCTTTCTGGAGAGGCTATGGAGAAAAAGGAACCCTCCTACACTGCTGGTGGGAATGCAGTTTGGTGCAGCCACTGTGGAAAACAGTATGGAGATTCCTCAAAAGACTAGGAATAGACTTACCATATGAGCCAGTAATCCCACTGCTGGGCATATATCCAGAAGGAATCCTACTTCAAAAAGACACCTGCACCTCAATGTTCATAGCAGCACTATTTACAATAGCCAAGACATGGAAACAGCCTAGATGTCCATCAACAGATGACTGGATAAAGAAGATGTGGTGTATTTATACAATGGAATACTATTCAGCCATAAAAATGACAACATAACACCATTTATAGCAACATGGATGTTACTGGAGAATGTCATTTTAAGTGAAGTAAGCCAGAAAAAGAAAGAAAAATACCATATGAGATTGCTCATATGTGAAAAGAAAAAAAGAAAGAAAAGAAAGGAAGGGAGGAAGGGAGAAAGAAAGGAAGAAAGGAAGGAAGGAAGGAAGGAAGGAAGGAAGGAAGGAAGGAAGGAAAGAAGAAAGAAAGAAAGAAAGAAAGAAAGAAAGAAAGAAAGAAAGAAAGAAAGAAAGAAAGAAAGAAAGAAAGAAAGAAAGAAAGAAAGAAAGAAAGAAAATTACCATAACTATTTAAATGTGTATTATATGCTTAGTTGTACAGATCACAGGGTTAGATGTGTGTCAAAATAATTATTCATTTGGGGTGCTTTTCCTCTGAGAGATTATAAAATATGAGAGAAAACACTAATGCAGACAGAAAACAGAAGAAGAGTGAAGCACTTTCGGATGTTTCTAGATAAGTGTGCCATGCTGTGCTTTTAATCATGTAGAGAATGAGAGTAAGTTCACGTTCAGAATGGAAAACAAAGAATTGAGGGAACTGATCTCCATCTAGTCAAATTGAGAAAAGTTTGTGGTTTAGGATCTGTTTGAATGGGGAGGAAGTAATAAATAATGACAACTAATGGTTATATGTTCTTTGACAATTTATAACTGCTCTTTTACGTAATACTTTCAACAATCACCTAAAGGAAGTATCAACACTTCCCTTTAGCAACAAGGACACTAGGGTCAGGGTAATTGATTGGCCTATGTTTTCAGAATAAGTTTTAGAACCAGGATTTAAGCAATCTGCTCTAATTCTATACATTGTGTGCTTTACGTGCTGAAAGGGCAAGTGAAGAAATGCCCCGGGCACCTTGGGAGAAGCTCCAGAATGAGGGGACAGACTTGAAGCAAGCAGCCTGAGCACATGCAGGAGTCTGTTGTCTCCTTGTGGAAAAAAATGAAGGTCGTGAACTCGCCTGGGATATACCACCTCCACCTCGAGTTCTTTGAAGCCTTCAACTGGTGATATGAGAAGTACAAGAAATAGTGATGACCTACAAGCTGGATGATAGAAGAGCAAGGACATTACTGACGCAGACTGTAGCTACAGAATTTACTTGAGCTTAAAAGTTAGATGTAAAACCATCTTAACTATTTAATCTAATATTCTATCTCCCATACCAAACTCCTTAAGCTAGGAGGATATTAAGTGGAAAATGGGTTCTTGATCCTCTTTGGAGAAAGATCTGTGGTTCCTATCATTGGTGGAAAGGGGCAGAGTACTAGCACTGGTGACAGACATTGGGATGCTGCCCACTTCTGGTCACAGATGACAGTGAGGGATGCTACAATGATTTTGGTTTCTATGCTGGTTTAGGTCTTCTGAGAAGCAGTCACCAAGGTGAGACTAGACATGCAAGAGATTTATTCCCTGAAAAACTATGAAGGTTAAAGAGGAGGGAGCAGGAGAGAGTGGGGAGAGCATCAGACTATGATGCAGGTCTTACAATTGTGAAGAATGGGAGGAAGGAAGGAGAATTGGGTAGAAAGAGTCTCAGACTGAAGTATAGTTCTAGGAAAGTTGTAGCCGTGCTCTAGGACTTGGGGAATTTTCAAACCCAAATAGCCAGTCATGGGAATTCTGTGTCTAGCAGGAATGGGTTGGGAATACTCCCCTCACTGAGCTCAGCCCAGCCATTGGCTGAGAGCACCCTGTGGGAGGTGTAGCCTCAGTGTGAACACTGAAATGGATCCAGAGGAGCAGGAACTGGGACCAGCAGTCAACTACGCTCCCCACAGCAGCAGACCTGAGACCATGCCTCCTACTGCACAGAACTAATTCTCCATTTCAGTTTGGGGAAAGCTCCTCATGGTTCCCATGGGCCTGTTTTCACGAGGAGAAACTTACAGGGAAGTGAGTTGGGTGAACGAGAGTTCCTATCACTGGTTGGCCTCAGGGCTGTTACTGGTACCCTCCATTATGCAGCCTGAATTCCCCTCATTCTCTGCTACCACCTTGGAATGTCTAAGTGCCTTACCTAGTGATGCTACTTGAATCTCTATTCCATAAATGTCTCAGCCTTTGGCAATCATGTTTTTCACATCAGGTTGCTGGACACGTCTGTTAACCATTAACGTGGGGCAAGGAGGTATCAGTTGGTGCCCAGATGGATCACCTGGGCTCCACACATATGCCTCTCAGACCCTATTCTGTAAAAGCAGCCCTACCTCCTCCTGTTGATCAAGGTAAATTCCCCTGCCAGTGCCCTGCCATGATCATTCTTCTTCTGGCCTGCTGGTCCATGGTGCTCCAGTAGCAGCCAAAGCTAACAGATCAATGGGACCCTGTCTTTCTTCCCTGGAAAGAGTGTTGTCTCTCTGGGGAGTTCATCGTTGTGAGAAGCATAAAATCCCCCATATGTCACCGGGAGGGATGGAAAGCCAATCCTGCTTCCAATCCTTGGTTCCAAGATCCATGTATTCTTCCTACTGGGAACACAGAACCATGTGGAACTTCTTGATTTAAGGCAGAGGCTACCTCCTGGAGGATGGAACCCTAGCCTTGCAGAGGGCTGCCTCTGAGCTGAAGCTTCAGCTGTGCCTCAGGAAGGCTGGTCCAGCGCTCTCTGAGGCTGGCTGCTTCTGGATGGTGTGGTATAAGAACAGTGGATCCCACAGTTGTGTCCTGTAACTCCTTTGCTTTGAACTGGTTGGGTGCTGTGCTGTCTCAGATCCATGCCTGTGGATGTCCCCAAATAACAGTGTTGGTTGAGACTCTGCAGGCAAAAAACGCAAAGCTATACTTGGAAAAGGTATCCATCTCTGTGATGATGGACAACCAGCCTTTCTAGGATCAAAGGGGCCCAATGCAGCCAACCTGCTATGAAGTAACCAGTTGGCCGCATTGAGGAACAGTATCACTCTAGGGGCTTAGTGCTGAAACTCAGAGGCAGCAGTTGTCACCCTGGACTTTTATATGTGAGTCCATGCCAGTGGGCTCATATACTTCTGACATGATCTAAGAAAGCAGCGCAGCACAGTGAAAAGAACATAGGTTTAAACTGAAACCTAATAGCAATGTCAGCTTTGTCAAATTACACAATTTTCTCTTCTATAAATGGGAATGATAATACCATCTACCTTGCAGGGTCTTGTAAAGCTCTAATATAATAAAAATATATGTCTAATAGAATGTCTAGCACATAGCTGTGCTCAGTGAAATTTCTTAGTATGCTCTGATTTTATGTAGTTAAACCTTGCAAAGCTGCCATTTGATCTTTTCAATCTAGAAAAATGGTAATCACATGTGATTTAAATGGATATTATTAACAAAACTGGATATAATTAAATCCCAATTCCTAAAATGTCTAAGATTCTAAGATTCAGATTCAGGATCTGTTATTTACAAATTTTTTGATTTCTAAAGATTACTTATTGCTTAATCCTGCTCCCCCCCCCCCAAAAGGCATAGCATGATGGTTTAGAGGTGAAAAATTTTCTTTTTGGTTCCATGCAGTTCCAAATGATTATTAGGTTGACCTCTGATCTACGGTTCAAACCTTGGGTGCAAAATTGCTAGATTAGATAGAATTCCAAAATCCATGTGGCCTGGAAGCCCACATCACAAACTTGGGGGTGGGGGACACATACAGATAGACAAGTCATTCTATACTCTGTACCCCAGTCATACGCTCTGACAATTAAAGCAGATGACGCAGGAGAAATTAGGCAGCCATGTTCACTGCTGCTGTTCTTGTCAACTTGCTCTCTTGAAACAGCTGAAGTAAGG
The DNA here is from genome assembly GCF_048773025.1 of Camelus bactrianus. Classification (NCBI taxonomy): domain Eukaryota; kingdom Metazoa; phylum Chordata; class Mammalia; order Artiodactyla; family Camelidae; genus Camelus; species Camelus bactrianus. Next base: position 61,028,240 of record NC_133543.1, read on the forward strand.
AGGGGAATGAATTGATATTTCTGTAAATCAGAGAATCTCTATAAATGGCAGCATAGTTTAGCACATGTTAGAGCTTTAGTATTTGTACTTCACCATAGTTTAAAACTGCAATTTTCTATTATGAGTACTTTCTGCTGCTGAAGTCACATGGGTCCTCTTGAAACATATTCACAGGTGTATTTTAAGGAAATCTATTTTTTGCCATAAGTAAGTGTTCAGTACTTTAATTATAACTCATCAAGAAAGACCATCTATTTACCTGTCTGTTGATCAAAATCTCTAAATTACGGAGGGAAGAAAAATGTGAATGCCAGCTGTACTTAAAAGACATAACAATAATTTACTTATGCAAGAAAATTATGGAGTGCACATAATAAGTTATGAATAATGCTCTACTAAGCCAACTGGATGTATCAGTTATATGATTATTCTAGACTCTATATTTCTAACCACTCATATTAAAACAAACAAACCAAAAAAACCCCACTTCAATTCTTAAAAAAAAAGTTATTAGTAAAAGAAAAAAAATCCCCTTGCCTGTAAAAGCGACTAACGGTAACTAACAGCTTATGACTTAAATGACGGTTTAAACTACATTCTATTGCTTTGGCAGCGATGTCACTGTTGCTTTAATGATTCCTTTACTTAGAATGAAAAAATGAAATGGCTTTGTTTTTACATGACAAATACTGAGGTACAGGTCTGGAAACTAGAGTTTTTGTCCCAGAAGAGCTGAGCAGATTAAGCCTGAAACAATTTTTTTTAATTACCCCATAAATCAAAGCAAAGATTAAGGCAAAGTTCTGTGAATTAATATCCGAGTCATAGCCTAGGTCCAGGTGAGGGAAAAAAAAATCAGGAAACTAAAAACAGTGCAGCCAGTTGTCAGTCTAGGAACAAGGCAAATGGTTCAAGTCGGAAGTCACATAAGTAAGTAAAAGAGCCAAGGTCCAAACCACAAAGCAGAAGTTAAGAGAATAACACAGCTGGCTCCTATCCCCAGGCTGGGAATAGAAGCCAAGCAGAGGTGCCTAGTCACAGAATCCAGAGAGCAGTTGCTCAAACAACAGAGCTTTTTTTGTTTCCTGCCCTTTAAAAAAGGCAACAGAAGATAATTAGTGTTTGTGTCTCTCTGGCATGGTCAGATTAGAGGCAAGTATGGGCTGACTGAGAGGGTGCACCTGTCCGACAAGATCAGGAGACATTCTGATTCCCTGGAGGTCACTGTCATGGGACATGAGGCTGTAGACAAGTCAGATCTGACTGACTGAATGCTCTTGAACTAACTCACCTTGGCCAAGTGACTTTTTCCTGCATAATTTCCTTATTTCAGGATAAGAGAAAGAGAACCAGGAATCTGAATTGTTGTACATGGCAAGTATGACTTCTTTTAGACAATCTCTCTTATATTATGTCTAGTTAATGATATTAAGGGCTGGAATTGTATCCTCAGGGAAGGAGAGTACTGAGTCTGTGTATCTCTTAGAGTCAAACCAATGGGAGAGAAACAGCAGGTGAAGGGGAAAAAATGGTTTAATTGGGTAGTTTGAAATTTTGAAAAACTCCATAATCCATGTCCATGTTATACTAACAACACACTTGCTTTTCCTTGACCCCGTGTCATCATGATTTTCCAGTCCTCTCCTTACCAGTGGCAGAGTGTAAATGAGAAATGGAGAGGTACGGCCAGCCCACTGTCCTCCTGGGAGACTAGGAATATACACCTCAGAGCTCCAGTCAGTGGGCTCCCAACAGAGCAACAAGTGGAAAGTCTCCCCTAGTGAGGTTTTAAGCTAATGAGTTTCTCTGACAGGAAGCTTTTCTTCTGATACTGTCTAAATTTTCCTCTTCCTAACCCCTCTTACTGCTCACTCCCAGTGTTATCTCCTTGTGCCCTGGAAAACAATACCACCCCCTCATCAGTGTTCTATTTTCAGACCCCATTTAGTCAGTCTATATAGATGGTTTATATTTAGCTCCTCTTAAGTTTCTCCCATTAGTCATTCAAACGTCATTCCCTTAGTCATTTTTGTTTGGTGGGTTATTTTTCAGTTTATGATATGGGGCCTAACAATGAAAACAGCATTTCCAGGGACAGCTCATAAGGGTGGGGTCAGATACTTTAGTCTATAGACTGAAATGATGTTGCATATTTCTTGGAAACTAATCCAGTTTTTCACTCTTTTTCAACCCATATCTCCTTGGCCTCACCCTGCTTTGAGTTTCTTCTATCAGTGATAGTTTTCCTTCTGGGAGAATAGTTTCTAGGATATGTCATTATCCCTAGAACTTAGCACCATGCCTGGCACTTTGCTGGAAATCAAGATATACCTGTGATATGAAGGAATAAATAAATGTTTAAAACGTTGCTGGTAAGAATTATTTCTATTTCTTTTTTCTGGATTTAGACGATTTTTCTGTTTCTCTATTTTTTTTCTGTAATACCTCTTAGTGCTTTACTTCAACTTAACATATGTTATTAATTAGACTATTAGAGTACAATCTCATTCTGTACAAGAATTTATATGTATATTTTTGCATAAAATTTGCTGAGCCACATGCCTTGAAGCGATTCTTGCCATAGGATTTCTTGCCTGGTAGCTGACTTATAAATAATCTAGTCTGATTCCAACATTTTACAGATGTGAAAGCTGACATCTGGAGAGTATAACAGGCTTTTCGGATTATAGGAAATTCGATTAAAAAGTTTTGGACAATAATTTTCTCTTTTGTTCATACTTAATTCTTTGTGCTGGGAACTGACACCATGTTGTAAGTAATGGTCAACTCTTTCATATCACTCCAGTATACATTTTTTCCCCCTTACATTTGAAAATAGAGCTTCTGTTTAAAAGCCTAATCTCCATCTGTAATTCAAGTTCTGCAAATTGCAGGCTCTCTGGCAACCCACTGCTGATTTGTCGCCGTTTCCCAGTTAAACCTTCTAATTCTAGAAAGTTAGAAGTTGATTTCTTAGAGTTTTGAGCCTCATTATACAGGTCAATCACCAGCATCTATCCGGGGTTTTTACTGTGGTCTCTTTTTCACCCATACCTATTTTCCTTCGTGTATTAGCGCTTTCCCTTCTACATAGAATTTTGAGGTTGGGCACATGGTGGCGCTATAGTTAACAGCTTGATTTTCTTGTGTATTTTTCCATTGCCTACTTAGCTTTGTTTTTAAACTGCAGTTATGTGAAATATGTATCTTTTAAATTCTGCTGCAGGTGAAATGATTTAATGGCTCATGACTTCTAGATTAATTTTAAACATTAAAAACATTGTAAAAACAGACTCTTGCTAATAATGATCATTATCGTAATGGCTTGAGGCATAATCATTTACCAACATTAACCAAGTGATTAAAACACATCATGAGTTTAATTTGAAAAGATTTAAAGTTCCTTTGCAATAAATGGCTAATAATATTAGCTTCATCTTTGTGAGGCCAAAATTTATCATTGTATGACTCTCTACCTCAACTGCTAGACAGAAAGAAACCCACTCTTGTTAACACCGGCCACAGTATGTCTATTGTTTACCAAGCACGTCACACTCCCTATATTAGTACTGAATTGGGCCATATGGTGCACCACGTACAGGCAATCATCACTCTTATGGCCCTGCTATTTGATAACTTATTATTTCACAATGCAAGTGACCTTAACAGATGTTAAGATTAATTACTGTGGGTCAGTAAAACCTGTATGGAAGAAGAAACTAGTTTCACTAAAACTAGGTATGATATTTATAATGATTATATCTTTTTTTTGATATAGTATTTTCATAACTTTGTTATATTGTCTTTAAAATTATCTAATTTAAAATTTAGCAATAGTCATCCAGAAATATTGTCTCAACTAACAGAAAAAAAAAAAAAAAAGCTGCAGCACTAAATTTTTTTCCACAAAGAAGCTGCCTCTGGACTTTAAGTTTAGTCACCTCCTCATTATTTCTTTTGATGAATCATGAACAAAATCGTGACCTGCTACCCAACAGGATAGTGACCTAACTCCCAAAACTCCTTAAGAAAATTAGAAGTAGGTGGGGAGAAAACCCACAATAAACAACAATCCAATAAACCAAACAAACAAACTTTGGCAACTGTGGAAGGAAAAAACCCGTATCTCATAATGGGTACTGTTTTGTTTCCAGACGTTTTCCTCAGAGGAAACAACCAAATAAGTATCTCTCACTGATTGATGTTAGAGATTAGCCTTCCACAAGCTCACTGATGAATTTTGATCTTTATGACTTGTTAGTTATTTCCTCCTCAAAACAGGTCAACATTGTTATTCCCAGTTTTCAAAGAACCAGAGACCCAAGACGGAGAATTAACATGCCCAAGATTGTTTAGTGAGTGGGTAGAAGGCACGTCAACCAGACAATAAAATGCTAATGTGAAAAGTAAACATCTACTCTCTAACCAGTTTCTTTCAACTGTTTCAAAACTGCATTTCTTTAGAATGCTAGTCTGTGGGTAGACCAGAAAGTCTGGATAAGTAAGGAGTTGAAAAACTTCCCAAAGACAATCAGATACTTCAAAACTCATACACCAAGGGATGGAGGGTATAGCTCATGCGGTAGAGCACATGCTTAGCATGCACAAGGTCCAGGGTTAATCCCCAGTACCTCTTCTAAAAAAGAAGTAATAATAAGCAAACCTAATTACCCCCTAAAAAAACATCATACATCGAATTTGCTACAGAATTTTAATGAAATAAGAATCAAAATTTTCAGTCAAAGCTTTGGTAGCTGTTGAAACTTTGGTAGCTTCTCTGAGCTTAAAGCATTCATTCACTCATTCACTCATGTATTTAAAATAGCTGTAGAACACTTACACTGTGTGATATGCTGAGCATTAGACATTCTAGAAAGTTAGTCTTGCCAGGGTGACCCCTCTAGTGATTCACAACACTGCAATTCCCACCCCTACCCCCAACTACTTGTGTTACATCCTTAAGTAACATGTCTTTTACTTTGAGTACAGACAAAATACAGAGTTTAACATAGAATATTAGAATGAAAGCAACCATAAGAGAGAACGTAGATGAGGACACTGAGTCCCCAAAAGTAAAGTTGTTTACTCAAGATCTCACAGTTAGACAGTGGCAAAGAGAAGTCGAATATAAATTTTTGGAGTTCATCCAATTATACCCAAAAGGTTTTGCTTCTCAAAAACCTGTTAAACATCTCCTTCATATTTCTAAAATAGGAATTTTAACTCCCTAAACCTAAATACAATTAAGTGTAAGCTGAGATAGAAGTGTTTTTTTTTCAATCTGAGGGATAACACAGTAGAATATAATAGTGATTTGTGTTTGTATTTATGTCCATTTCAATACAAAATGTCCAGGGACATTTTATGTGACTTAAAGATGAAAATTGGGCTCGCTGGGTTTTATAGAACTTCAATGATGACTGTAATGCTTTCATGGGTTGAATTTTTTCCCTTTTCAAATACAGAAAAGGGAAACAATACATCCTTCTACAAGAATTAATGGCTGTAAATTCACAGATTTATTCCTCATAACACTTTTTTTAAAGTGCTTTATTTGTTGCTGCTATTGTTTGAAAATTCCTTTCTCTAATTTATTGAACACTGTTTCGCCAATAAAAGGTTATAAGTTCCACATCTGAGGTTTTGTAAAACCATTCTTTCCTTGCTTGTTAAGGTGTTTTTAACAGTTATTTTAATATTTCACAATAATTTAAATATTTTAAAGTAATTAAAATAATATGTGATGATGATTGAAAGGATATGAAGATAAAATGCAGAGTCTGTACAGCAAAGTGGAGGATGGTGACACACGGAGACAGGTATCCAGCTGCCGGGCCATTAAAGCTTGCGTGTAATGGTCTGACCACTTATCTGCTTAATTTCCTGCTGGCCAGACATGATCACATCAATTTCCTTTACAAGCAATGATTACATAATCACAACTTTGATGGGGAGCAAAGTCACTTTAGACTTTGAACACACCAGGACCGTAAGCTATTTGAGCCCCTCTGCGGGGAAGAAATAATAACGCCTACCGTGTTTAGGAAGTTTAATTGTGAAGTGTGGAGCATGCCATATGGTGGAAGACACCACACAAAAACCTCAGAAATATCTGAAGTTAAATTGTGTTTTTTTGGTTTGGTTTTGTTTTGGTATTTCACTGAGAGAAATTTTGCCAAGGGAAGAGAATTTGAGAATTCTTTTTTAAAGCCCCCAAATTTATAATCAAGTCTATAATTTGGGGTTTTTTTTTTTTATGTTTAAGGAAATCAACTCTGCATACCAAATAAAAGCCTGATTTTTAAGATACTGAGTTCTTTCAAGGCCAAACAAATCTATGCAGGAGCAAAAGAAGATGGAAAAAGAAGACTTCATAAACTGGTCCCTGCCTACATCTGTGGTCTTATCTCACTTGCCACGGGTGCCCCCTACGCTCCTGCAAATTCTGAACTGCTTTCATTATCCCCAAAGTCACCTTGTCTCTTTCACTTTTTTGCCTTTGTACAGACTGATCTGCCTTGCTTGGAACGCCCTCCTGTCCTCTTCCACCCTCACCTAACTCAAATTCACCTGCCAGCCCTACCTAGACCTTATCTCCTCTGGAAGTCACTCCTAACAAAGATGCCTGTTCTCTAAGATCTAATTTTAGTCATTGCTCCAGTCTGCACAGTAACTGCCTGTCTATTTGTACATTTCCCCAGCTATAAATTAGCAACTTCATGGCAAAGCTTGTGCATTCTTCATCATAGTACTGTGATTGTCCAATTAATATTCATTGGATAACTGAATTTTAACACCATATACAAAAATAAACTCAAAATGGATTAGAGACTTAAATGTAAGACCAGATACTGCGAAACTCCTAGAGGGAAGCATAGGCAGAACACTCTTAGACATAAATTACAGGAATATATTTTTTGAACCAGCTCCTGGAGTAATGGAAATAAAAGCAAAAATAAACACATGGAATCTAATTAAACTTAAAAGCTTTTGCACAGCTAAAGATATCAACACAACGAAAAGACAACCTACAGAATGGGAGAAAATATTTGCTAATGATGTGACCAACGAGGGGCTACTTTTCAAAATACACAAACAGCTCATATACCTTAATTAAAAAAACCAAACAAACCCAAGCAATTCAATCAAAAAATGGACAGAATACCTAAATAGACATCTCTCCAAGGAAGATATCCAGATGGCCAACAAGCACATGAAAAGATGCTCAACATCACTAATTGTTAGAGAAATACAAATCAAAACTAACCATGAGATATTACCTCATACCAGTGAGAATGGCCATCATTAAAAAGTCTTCAAACGATAAATGCTGGAGAGGGTGTAGAGAAAAAGGAACCCTCCAACACTGTTGGTGGGAATGTAAATTGGTGCAGCCACTATGGAGGACAGTATGGAGGTTCCTTAATAAACTAAAAATAGACTTACCATATGATCTAGCAATTCCACTCCTGAGCATATATCCAGAGAAAAATATAATTCAGAAAGACACATGCACCCCAATGTTCATAGCAACACTATTTACAATACCCAAAACATGGAAATAATCTAAATGTCCATCGACAGATGACTGGAGAAAGAAGTGGTGGTATACACACACACACACACACACACACACACACACACACACACAGGAATACTACTCAGCTGTAAAAAATAATAAAATAATGCCATTACATTTGTAGCAACACTGATGGACCTGGAGATCATCATTCTAAGTGAAGTAAGCCAGAAAGAGAAAGAAAAATGCCATATGATATCACTTATATGTGTAATCTGAAAAAAAAAAAGGACACAAACAAACTTATTTACAAAACAGAAACAGACTCACAGACATAAAGAACAAATTTATGGTTATCAGGAGTTAAAGGGGATGGGAAGGGATAAATTGGGAGTTTGAAAATTGCACCTTTTGGGGAGTGATGGAAATGTTGGCTATCTTGATTGTGGTAGTGGTTCCATTGGTGTATACATTGTTTTATTTAAAAAAAAAAAACAAACCTAAAATGTATGGATAGATAGAAAGCCAAAAACCAAATATAGATATAAATGTGTGTGTATTAAAAAAAACAGGTTTATTGAGGCATAATTGATGAGGATTAAACCGTACATATTTAAAGTATACATTTTGATGAGTTTTGACATATGTATAAAGCCATGAAACCATTATTACAATCAAGATAATAAACAGATCCATTCCGCCCAAAAGTTTCCTCAACCCCCGTTGGAATCCAACCTGCTCTTCTTCCCTCAAAATTTCCCTCCCCAGGCAACCACTAATCTTCTTTCTGTCAATGCAGATTAACTTACATTTTCCTAGAATTTTCTATAAATGAAATCATAGTGTATATACTGTTTTTGTCTGTCTTCCCTCAGTATAATTATTTTGAGTCATACATGTTGCTCTTTGCATCAACGGTTCATCATTTTTTATTGCTGAGTAATATTTCTTGGTGTGAATATACCCCAATATGTTTTTCCATTTACCTGTTGATGGGCATTTGTGTTATTTCCAGCTTTTGCCTATGACAAATAAAGCTGCTATAAAAAAAAAAAAAAGTCCTGAAGCCTGGAGCCCCAGTATTCCTGGGAGTTGCTCTCTTTCCAGACTGCACTCACTGGCATTTCTGAAGTTGACACTCCTTAAATCTTTTAGTATTTTCTGCCAACTTCTGGTCAAATTACCATCAACTGCCCCACCCTGTGTTCAGAATCTAAGGGTTAAAAATAAGAAGAAATTCTTGTATTTAAAGATGTGAGCTTCTGGAAATCTCCCTACTTCTCTGAGACCCTGAAACCCATTCAGGCAGATAGGCAAGGTGGAAGGCCCATTAATTAATGAGGGAAACTTTCAGGGGTTATGTTTACTGTCTTATACCTTAGTACTGATGAAGATGAGAATGTCCTGAGTTTAAATTTTGTGCCTTGCAGAATGACTATGACATAATAGCTTTCTTTTTTTCTGCCAGGTCACATGGTAGACTTTGAAATATCACTCCCTAGCATTTCTGCCTCATATTTAAGCAACACTCCCTCCCCAAAAGATGCAGCCACATTTTTGCTTGTCTTTGCAGGGTGCTAGTGTAGTCTGAATAGTTTTCACTGTTTCTTCCTGATCAGAAGCTGCCATTTGAAGGACTTCTCTGGTCTCCTCAATCCTGCAATGCTTTCTTTCACCAGGCTGTTGCAACTTGGATCTTTCTTGCCTCCCTAGAGTGTATGATTTGGTGGAATCGTATCAGCAATGACATCACCACCCCATTTGCTTTGGTAGTTGACATCTTAGGTTATCAATGGAAGCATTGTGAAAAACCATACAGGGGCAAGACCCATTTAGTCCAGAGAGTTTGCATAGTATGTGGGTTGAGAATTCTCAAAGACCATGTTTCACTGGACATAAAGAGAACCCGAAATAGTATGTTCTTAAGTGCAGCACGGCCATTAAACATGCAACTTTATTTCTCCTTGGGGTTGAGGTTGAGAAGGAATTGATACAAAAACAAAGACAAATGATGGAACACATTCTCTTTAATGATGTGTTACATCAAGTATAATTATCTGAGAACTAATTATTCTCAATCTTGGCAGGCCACTGAATTTCAAATACATCTACTGAAATGATAGGAATGAAACAACCCTGAAAGTACTGGTAGCTGCTTCTGATGCAGTGGGATGTATTTGTTTCTGGCACAGCTCTGCAAGGGTAAGGTGGATATAAAACTTGCTGACAAGGCTATCTTCAGAAACTGATGAGGGATCACAATTCTATAAAACTTCAGAGGTATCTTTTAGTCTCAGCTTTAATAAATCAGTCACTTTGTATCATCACCAAATCTTTGTTCAGTGCTTTTCCCCATGGTGTTGTAAAATAAAAATTTTGGGTAGGTGAGGAACTACCTAAATATTTACCTATGGAAGTGGACACAAGACCCACTTGCTCTGAAACACCTCCTTCCTCACATGCTGAAGAGAGCCTGGAATTCCCAACCTTTGAAATATTTCTTTGGGTTCAGACATAATCTCCCAAGGGTTCCCACAAGACATTCCCACTAATGCATGCTGGCAGAAAGATGATGTCAGGTCTAGTCCTCTCACATCAAACTTACCAATAATCAGAATATATCAATGTATTGGTTTTGGCTTAGTTTGGCTTGGTTGGTTTTAGTTTTGTGTGTAATGTATTGGATAACTAGCTGTCATCTCGGAAACCAGGGAAGAATACATGTAACAGAATAGGTAAGGATTAGTTCTTCCACTGCTTAGAAACTTGTTCTACTTCTCCTTAGGGTAGCGCTAACACCACAAACACAATTCTAAATCAGGGAGATTGTGGCATCCACAGGTTAGAACCCCAGGAAGCCCTTGCAGGAAGCACATGAGGGCACTGGTGCTAGAAAGGTCATCTAGAAGCCAACTGAAATCAACACTACCATTATTTGGGGAGAAGAATCCAAAGAGAAATAGCACAATCCTTAAATTGGGTTGTGGGACCTCAGACAAGACACCGAATTCGGTTTCTTTGTATTGTTGTTGAAATGGCTTCCATGTCCCATCAACTTTCGGGTGAAACCTTACAAGCGCCTTAGTGTGCGGGATGTGAGGAACTGGTGGAATGATGAACCTCATCACTTTTCTAAGGAGGCCTTTTTTTTGGTCCAACTGCCCCAGACATTTGGAAAACAAACACTTTAATTCTGAATTTAGGCTCTGCTCAAACATCTACCAAAATTACAGCTATCTTTAAGGCAACGTCTTTCCCTAGATCTCTACTTTCACTTAAAAGTATTGATCAAATTTGCAAAGCCAGACATGGTGTGCTATACACATTTGATCCTGAATTCAAAGGCTGAGTTCAATGTCTAATCTATAAAATGGGTTGCTGGAACTCTCCAAAGCCTTAACATATCTCTGGGTTGGATTTATACTTTTATATAGGCTTTCAAGGCAGGAAAATGTGTGGAGGCAAAAATGAGGTGTTGCCATCAAGAGTCTGTTATCTTGCTTCACCTCCTTGCTAGATACAGTTCTAATCTGTTGACTATGGCATGGTTCATGTTTCATTTGAAGGAGTTGCTTTTTCCTGATTGGGAGGGACAATTACTTTTTTTTTCTTAGGCACAAGTTATAAATCTTGTTTTTTCTTGTTACATTTTACAATTTTATTGGAATCTTTATACAAGGGAATTTTACAGTAGTATCAATTAAATCCATAAGGAAAAAAGAGAAATCACAGCTAACGCTAGGACTCCTAAAAGATAAGAAGTATCTGTTAAACACAATTTTGCTTCTTTCAAATAAACATAGCTACAGCTGTATCCTAGCTCTTTGGAGAAAGCCACTGAATAAATCCAGTAAAGCTTGAAGTTCCTTACCATGTCCAATTTATCCATGGTTTGTAAAGCTTGAACATTTTCTGATGGTCTGTTTGTTCTATACTTAACTATAGTTAATTCATTCTGGGGGTGGAGGAGCCAGAAACCCAAAAAACACATTTGTGGTTAAAAAAAAAAGTCATATTTGCTACTTTAAAAGGGCGAAATTCCGATTGATAAACAGGTATTTCTGAAGTCTGATAAACATATGTGTCCAATTAAAATAGCAACCAGTTTTACTAACCGGCTAAATTTCTAATTCTGCTTTTCTGTGTATCCTGGAATGTCACTGACTAGTGTAACTGAGTATGAGGAAGAAAACAGAAGCAAAAGATCAGGAACTCAACTAGTTTACCAAATCCTGACTCTAGTGTTTTCTTTAAGACTGTGCTGATTTAAAAAGTGATGATTGAAAAGTAAAAGGCACTGTGAGATCCTCCTCTGGCCTGAGGTGTTTGCATGCACTGGTGCATAAAAGAAAAATTTCACCACCGACAGCATGTGAAGACGTACCCACTGGTGGGTATGTCAACTATGAAAGTGCTGTCATCTATGACTGCTGGCAGCTCGGGGGTCACGCCTTCGACTTGCTACATTGGTGTACACTGCCAATTTGCTGCTATCCCTGCGTAACAGAATGAAGGTTTTTCTTGAGAGAATATGAACAAGCAACTCATCAGTCATGACTTTCAGAGGTAGAAAGTGAAGCATGCAGCATTCTGGCATGATGAGATGGGTCAGATGACTTCTAAAGAGTAATGATGACAGTAACGTCAGCCTTTGTGCTCTATCCTTTCACTATTCTATCTGAAGTTACATTTTCACTCTATAACTTTTTACATTTTACATTGAAATGAAAAATCTAGGACTCCCTGTATTCCCAGAGCTGATAATTGGATTTTGAAAAAAAAAAGTTAACTTATCATTTGACCCCAAGAACAGCACAAAGGTTAGTCAAAGAAGGTTATTTTGATATGATTTACCAGTCATAGCATATCCAATCCCTTCTTAAATGATCCTCATTTCCAGTCTGTAAAACCCTACAGGGGAATGTGTTGTAAAAGTTTACAATATTATGCCTCTTTTAGTTTCACTAAGACTATCCCCTTCTTGGGGGAAGGGTATAGCTCAGTGGTAGAGCACATGCTTAGCATGCACGAGGCCCTGGGTTCAATCCCCAGTACCTCCATCAAAAAAGAAGAAAAAAAAAAAAAAAGACTATCTCCTTCAGGCACCAAAGAAGACTCATTTATTTTCAAATTCCAGAACAACTCGATTTCAATCTGCTGTTATCCTTCATTATTTTGGCTCTTCATCAGCCCAGAGCACCACACCAATGACAGTTCAATCAGCCCAAGCAGTTCAACATGTGCAAACATGAAACACATATAACTTAGCTTTGTCCAAAAATGTTATAGGTATTGCTTCTTAGAAGGGGGTGCTGGCAACGGAGTGGGAGGAAGATAGAAGGTAAAACATGAGATGGAGAGAGCAAACGGGGACTTGGAAAGCTTGTGGGAGTCTTAAGGGCTGTGAGCAAAATAAGAGAAAACACACAAACATTTTCCGTCATTCTTCTCTCAAGTGCTGAGTAAATTTCAGAGTATCGATTAGTGCCCTCAGATGAATGCAGACCTATTTGTCTCCAAATGTGTCATGCAAATTCCTCGATCAAGAGAACCACAGCCCCCATCATGACAGCTTCTTGCTCTGAGCTTCCATTGGAGTTTTAATAAGGACAGGGAATGGTGGCGAGGGTTTGTGTGGTAGCTGCATTTTTAACTACTTGAACGTCATAAAGTGGAATGGGAACCAGCAGAATCCCCCACCAAATATCCTCCGATGACAGATTTGATATGCTAAGTTTGGAAGAAAATAGCTAATGTTTACTCAGCCCGATGAGCCGGTACTATGATTCTCTCTTCACAGAGATGATCTCATCTAATCCTCAGACCTAAGTATGATGTACACTTTTCCAGACCTCTATTCTACAGATCAGGAAACCAAAGCTTAGAGAGGTTAAGTAACACCTCACAAATTTCTCTCTCTTAAGGTGCAGACTTGATAAAGACAGTATTTGAATAAGTCCTAGCACTGTGTCAAGAATGAAGGCACCATCAACAAATGTTTGACAATCTTGGAACTAAATTGGCCATCTGTTCATTATTAGAAAGGAGTTTGGGTTCTTCTTAATTATGCAGTGACCATAACATCTCTTGACACATTAACATCTTAATGAAGCCAGTGGATTTCCCGACCCTTCTGAAGCAGTGTATGCACTATTTTTTAGAAGTCACCAGAGAATAAAAAAGCAGAGTGTTATCTCCAACAAGGGCCTCTGTATTGAAGGGCCAGCTGAGATCCATACTTAACAGGCCTAATTAGTTGAATCCCTCCTTTTTATAACATTCTTAATGTCATCATCTAAGGACAGTTGAAAACTCCATTCTTCATTGTAGGACTGTCCCCTTTCTCACTCTGCTTCATGAAGCCTGGCTGAACATAGTGCTCCCATTGAATTCAAGAGAGGCTTAATGCTTAGATTATTCTAAAGGCTGCTGAGTAAGATTAGGAGCCGACCACAATTCAATAAACAGGAAGAGTTAGAATATTAATTGGAAAAGTCTGCCACGTTCTCTCACACGCTAACCGGTGCATAGCACTCATACACTGAAAAAAAATCCTGTGGGTGTTTTAAATCCATGACAGTAATTGTGTGTTCAGTCTTTGCAAACGAAAAAGGAGAAAAATTTTAAATGCCCAAATGTTTTGCTTTTAACAAACAACTTACATTAAAGTTCCACTATGAGGGCATTAGGCTAAGTCAAATACGCCAGACAAAGACAGTGCATGGTACCACTAATATGTGGAAATTTTTTTTTCAAATCTAACTCATAAGAAATAATGAGTAGAAAAGTGGTTGCCAGGGGAGCTGGGTGGGTGGTGGGGGAAATTACGAGTTTGGTAAGAGGATACAAACATTTAGCTATAAGACAAATGAAGTCTGAGGAGCTAATGTAAAACATGGTGACTACAGTTGATAACACTGGATTGTATAATTAAAATTTGCTAAAAGGGTACAAACTTAAATGTTCTCCAACCAAAAAAGATAAATATGTGATGGATGTGTCAATTAACCAGGTGTGGGAATCTTTTCACAACGTGTATGCCTATCAAATCACAATATGCACTTTAGAAATCTTACAATTCAATATGTCAGTTGGACCTCTAATAAAGCTGAAAAAAATGAAGTACCACTATGTTAATGTTGAACTTTTTGGATATGAATTGTATCCTAGAATCTCTATTGCTAGATAAAAAAATTTCAAGATAACATGTAAGAAACAATGCCCTTTCTTTTAGTGAAATCTTAGCCTAAAGTAGATATTAACTTGCATTTCAACCTATTAAAGGAACTCAGCCTAGGCACAGGCAGGAGTGTTCAGGCAAAGCTTCCTGGAGGAGATGAGTGAGAACCCACATGAGTCCTGGAAGGATGAGAACAAGTTATCCAGATAAAGAGAGGTGGGAAGTAGCAGGTGGGAAGACGAAGCAAGAGCATTTCAGGAGGAAGGAACAGTGGATAGAGATGAGCCCATACGTACTTGCAGAACTGAAAGGAGTTCAGGATGGCTGAACTTCTATGGGTGTGCGGGTTGTGGATGTGTGGACTTGTGTGTGCACGTGGGCTGGCAGGTGGTGGATGGAGTGATCAGGGGAAGCGAGGACAGACAGCGCTGTAGAGCTCACGAGGGACTAGTAGGTGAAGAACTGAATACCATGAAGATCCTGATCCAACGGCAATGGGAAATTGGAAATTCCGAATTTTAAAGAAGGGGCTGGCATAATTAGATGAGTATTTTTAAAGGCATTCTGGAGACAATGCGGAGAACAATTTGTGGGAAGCAAACCTGGAGGTAAGCAAGTTGGATAGGAGGCTGTGGTCCTGATCTAAGCCAGTGGTTCTCAAATTTGAGTGGTCAACAGAATCACTGGAAGGGCTTGTTAAAATACATTGCAGGGCTCCCGCCTCAGTGTTTCTGAATAGTATGTCCTGAGAATGTGCATTTCTAACAAGTTCCCAAGTGATGCTAGTGCTTCTTATCCAGGGACCACACTTTGAGAACCACTGTTTGAGGCAATGCTGATTGCTAGTTATAAAACTCTGGGATTCTTCCTTATTAAAAAGCAATTTTTCTTGCATGAATATATATTTTGTAAAACATACTCATTCTATCCAAAAGCATTTTTCATAGATGAAAATGGGCCTGATAAACTAAATTCATTATCATTGTCCTGGATTGTCTTCCTTGTCTCCATTTTGTTTCATGTATCTTCTCAAGCTGAATTTTATTTCATATACCAGAGAAAAACCTCATGGTACATCAAGTAATTTGCAATAGGATTTAAAAAGCTGAAATGCCACTGTAGTTGACTGAATCCTTTGTCTGCCTAAAATACAATAGGCCAATTGAAGGCTGTCATATTTGGGCTCAGATTTTAGAAATGAAACCTTGTAGGGGAAAAAAAAATCTTATCTGCTTTATATGGATTTAAAAACCCATTCCTCCTATTTTGAAGCTAGAAAAAAAGGAGGTTATAACTGCAAACTGCATATAAACCCATAATCACAAATCCCTTTTCTTATCAAGTATCTAGTAAAGAACATTATATCAAAGAGAAACAATGCCTCTTCAGAAATGAGGAAAAAAAAAAAAAAAAGGAACGCTGTTACTTTAGAACAAGGCCTGCATGTCCCCAAGTCTCAGTAAAATTGAAACAAAAAACGTTTTGTGTTAAATTTTTTCATCTAAATGACAGTGAATTTGAAAAACCATCAGGCAGCTCCAACTTAATGGTGGACTATTCATACTGCAGAATTATTTTAGCAACACACTGAGTCTGTTAGTGTTGAAACATACACTCATCTCATAGAAAGATGTGGGCAAAACAGTCCAATTTTGTCCACAGCTTTTATTTCTCAGTATGGGGTGTTTTCTTCAGAAAACCTCACCTCATCACCGTTATCCAGAGTATCCCAATTACAGTTTGTTAATGTCTAAGTTCCCTTGAAAATGTAAGGATGGCTCCATATTACTGAAAAAATATTAATCACTTGAATCTTAATAGAAGGTTAAGTACAGCCAGAATAACCAATAAAAGGGACTAACGAAGCTGATCCTATCAGTTCAGGCATTCTGCCTTTGCTAAGTAACTCTGCTTGTGAACTCAGAATTGGTTTCACTAGAAAGGATTACAGCATCCCAAGCAGTGGGCCATAATTATAATTACAGGTGTGGTGCAGACTGCAGGAGCAGATGAGCTCATAAGAAACAAAGGTTTGCTCTGCTGGAGGATCTGCCTTCACTAGAGAACAAAGGGTAGCAGCATAAATGAGTTACCACGTAAACAAATGGAGCAATCACTAACAGACATCAGAGTGCATGTTCCTCAGCCAATATACACATCTCTCTGTTATGCTGAACCTCTCCACCACCTCCATCCTTTCCCTGGTGGAGGTGAGTTTGACTTCTCTCTCCTCTCCAGATCTCCTGTTGGTGGGCAAGAGCTGACTGAGGAAGCTTTTTTCCCCTTCACCACCTGCTCCCAACCTCAGGCTGTTTTGCAACCACTGCCACAGGACGACACAGCCAGGGACCCTGAATGAGAATATTAAGGCTCCATTTCTACTTCAGCTAGGAGGAGGATAGTAACACAAACTTTTCTTTAGGGAATCGGCACTACTTTTATTTGTCTTTAGAAAGTCTTCTTTAGGTCCACAGTGAATTAGGTTGGTTTTTAGGCTGATTAGAGCAACATGCTTTACTTCTTGACTTCCAGATTTATATGAAAGCAATTTACAGGGCTAGCAGCCAAGTCTCCACTAGTAAAGTGAATCAGAAGAGAACTGCAATTATGCAAATGATCAAGGAAAAGGGTGGGGGGAAAAAAGAAGAGCTACAAGATCTTGTTTGCCTCATTAAGCTGGGGGCAATTGTATCCCTTTTCCCTGCTTTCTGTTTGGTTGTGCTCTCAAAGACTGACCTATTCTGCGTGGGCAGGATGGTGGAGGTCAGTGTTGGAGCCCCACAGAGGTTAGGGTTTCAGTATGGCCTTTCAGAAGATCATGAAGTGGATTAAAAGCTTTTTCAGGCCAGCAAGGATTTTAACTTGGTATTTATAAGGCAACACAGGGCAAGGCTGGTGGGGGAGGGGAACTATTAAGGAAACAAAGACTGTTTTAAAGTAAGATTCTTTCCTTTCCTCAACTATTTTTATTATTGTATGTGAATCGAAGTTTTAAAACAACTTTCTCCCTATCAGACATTTGACTTTGAATACAGAACTTCTAACTTAGAGGGTGACAGTTGATAAAAGGGCATGGGGGAATGTCATTTGTTCAAATAATGAAAAGCTTAAAAATAAATGATGGGCAGCACTTTTTTAGGAATATGTAGGGCCTGGAAATATGCATAGAAATAGACCATCATAGGTCTAGACCTATGATGGTCTATTTCCAAGCCTTTAGTGGCTAAAATTGCATGCCCCCTACTACTTTGCAGACACTGGTTTGGCAGCTAGGGACTTAGAGGGCAGGGATGAGTTCAGTGTGTACCAAGTGTGGCTGATCAAAAAGGGGATGGCAGCAAGCTCGGCCTTGACATTGTAAAGAAAACAATCGCAGCTTTATCCCCTCAAGCCTGGGAGACAAAGACGAATGAGAGAGCCAAACCCCTTGAAAGCCATTAAAGATTAGAGCCACTGACAGGCAAGCGCTTTTCAATGGTGACCTAGGTTGTTTCCCAGTACTAGCCGCTTCCTGGTCTCTGCGTGCTCAGAGCCTTGTAGAAAAGAGGCTGAGGCCGCGGGGCTCGACCTGGAACCCCAGACAAAGCCAGGTCTGACGTGCGAGTCACGTGAGGCTGCGGCCCGGGGAACGCGCGACACATGCGTCCCGTCTCCTGGGAATGTCAAGGCAGCGGGTTACGTTTCCCAGCCGCTGCGTGGGAGGACAGGACAGAGACAGGCCTCGGCACTTTGAAACCTTTATCTTCCCTAGTTATTTACTCGACTGCAAGCGACTGTAACAGTAGGCGCCCGGTGGATTTGCCTGCAGGGGCGCCACCCTGGGCGCAGAAAAAAGCCAGCGGTTGTGGAGGTTGGAGGGGCGGGCTGCTGTGCGGGGCTGAGAGGCGGGGCTTCTCCCACAGACACCCCCCCCCAACCCCCGCCCAAGCCTGGTCTGTGTGTCTCAAGCGAAAAGCCAACTGGGTTCCGTGGAGACGGTATTTTAATGCCGGGGAGGAAGTCAGAGAAGGCGTTCAGACAGGGCAGCAAATGGTTCATCAAAATATTCTCCAAGTCGATGCCTGGGTGGGATTTTTGCCTAGCCCACATTAATCACAGATGAATTAACAGTAATTAACAGGAAGTGTATCTGAAAGGGTTATAATAATACTGCCCTGTCACAAGTATAAAATAAAAGCAAAAAGCACAGGAAGTAGGGGCTGCCCTTAATTTAAACGCTGGCACTAAATAGCCATAGTGAAGGTGATTCCATATGCTGTTTATTTCAAGTGCTTTGTGGGCAGTGGGCAGTAAAAGACCTAGGTAGGTGAGAATCATGTTATTTTTCCAGATATATGCATGCTCACAAGTATGGATTTGGAAGAACAGCCATCTGAAGTTTTTCTTGATTTCTAGATAAGTGTAACCTACCCTTCAGCATCTGGGTTAAGGAGGGAGGCATTAATTTACATGGCCATTAGTGTCCCTCCCACTTCTGAGGTACCTTGAGGCCAGGGATGAATCTATAACCTTTCATAAGGACTTATTTCTTGTCATTTTAAATATTTTTCCTTCTGCATCTTTGTACTCCTTTTTCATTGGCCTCAGTGCCCTGGCACTTCACATTCAAGGTTAGACTCAAGTGACTTTGCTGTGGATACTACAGAACACCATACTTCCCAGCAACAGATTCACCCTCTCTAATCTACAGTAACTAGCACTTACTGTGTGTTCATTAAACAGAGCACCGTAAACAGAAAACGAAATTGTATTTATTGCCTTTAGTTATTGCTCATGGTTAATGTGCCACGTATTTATTTCTTCCAGGTCTCACAACTCTGAGGTTCAGTGCTTTATCATTAATCTACTTTAAAGAGGAAATAGAGGAAAGAGGAATTAAAGCCATAGACTTAATGGGGGAGGGAGCGAAGAGTTAAGATTTGAATCTAGCCAGAACAATGTATTTGACAGTTATGACATAAGAAAATGCTTTCCCTTCCAAAGAGTTTCACTGGGTGACAACTGTTAGCTTCCTTCTCAAACTTTTCCTTTCTACCTTCTACCACTGTCCCCATTAAAAAAGCTTGGATTTACTAGGAAATGACATTTTAAACCAGAGTTAGTTTTACTTTCTAATTGTAGCAAACAAGGCCATTAGATCTTGAGTGAATAAGCTTTGCAGTGTCTTTTGGTGTGGCATAAAGAATGCTGTAATTTTACTATTTATACACTCATATTATCCAAGATACTGGATCTGCTACCTAAGGGAGCAATCTGCACGTGACATTAAACTTCCAGAGGCAGCAACTGTACCACACTTGGAGAATGAGTCACAACTTGATGGGAAGGGCAGGAATGAGGTGTTTTTATGTTGCCTTAGATTAGTTAACTAATTCCTCTCTTCTCATATTTTCAAGGAAGCCAGGCCCACCCAGGAGAAGGAGGAAGTAAAACCTTTTAGAAATGAGCCATAAGCTTTATGTCTCTAAAAGATGTATCATGACAACTTTTCAATGGGTTATCTAATTGATTTCTAAGTGTTTAGCAAAGGAAGAAGATATAAATAGCTCTATTTAAGGGATGAGATAATTAAGGATTAAGAGTTAAATAACTTGTCTTAAGGTTTGTGATGAGGAAAAAAACAATGTCATTATCTTTCTATCTCTAGTCTCTAGGCCACAACATAAAAATATCTTGCTATGTTTTTGAAACCACTAGGTTTTCTTACACCTCTAGAGACAGTGAAGTTTTGTACTCAGAATTAAAGTCTCTTAGTTTCAATGGACATTTCCAAGATTGTTGTAGGCATCCTTTTTCTTCAAGGCACCAACAGGCCTTCTTGTATTCAACTGCTCTATACAAATATTAAATAATTAAAGTGTTGAGGGAAGCCACTGAAGGTCTTGGTTTTTATTCTTGTAGCTCCTTCCATTTTTCAATGTGGAAGAATATAGTAGTATTTCTCAAATAATAAGTAAGTTTTTAAAAAAAACCTTCACTATTGTGAATGTCTGAATTGGTCTTTAATAATAGGCATAGGTGGTTGATGGTAGGAGGCCTTTAGGCATATACCTAACAAGACCTTCAGGCTTTCACTGTTGCCTCATCTCATAGGATCTGCAAGGTTTATTGGCTTCTCGTTGATTAGTCATTGTATGGTTTGGCACCATAGTGAAATTTTACATTTTTAGAAACAATAGTGTGAACAAAGACCAGATTTTTCTTCCTGTTACGTGTCATTTAATTTGCTCTGAGTGTTTAAAAAAAAAAACAAAACCCTACATACTCAATTATATATTCTCTCCTATATGACTTCAGTCTTTTGATCAAGGAAATTATAATCATGACTTAGACTTGAGGGCTCTGGGGTGGAAGGAGAGGTGTCACTATAGTCATGGGGGAATAAGGACAAGTTAGTAGCTTGGAGACGAGAAGGGACCAAAGTGTTCATTGGAGTGGGAGCAGATAACTGATTAGAATGATTTGGCAAGTCTATTACACACTGTAGCTGGGGGTGAGGGGGGTGCATGTGTGTGACATGGCCTATTAATTCTTTAGCATGTAAGCTGTAGGCACTGGTACATTGGTATAAATGCATTTAGCACAATATAGGCCCTTAATAAAAGTTAGGAATCTCTACTTAGATTTTTTTTTTAATATGAAATTTTAAATCTCCCCAGGAGTCAGTTAAAGATTTAGTCTTTCCTCCACTTCAAAGAAAAGATCATCATAAAATATTCCACTCTTCCCAAAGAAAACCTTCAAAAATAAAGGTCCTTTGTTTTCTAGTTCTCTCTGACATTAGGCAAGAACATTTCTATTTCAATTTTGTAATTTAAAAATGTTTTAATTTAGCGTCTACTATGTACCAAACAATGGAACAGAGGGAAATGTCCCCTGATTTCCAAAACCTACCATCTCAGTACTGGAAACGATAGGTTTCTTTAAAGAAAATATTATAGATCATATTTAAAATTTAAGTATTATAAATTTTATACTTAATTCTTTTGTTATCTTGGACATAATTTATAGCTTTCTAGAAAAGGGGTAAATGAGGTCTGAGGAATCCAGTGTTATTTCTTATTGTGTGTCAATAAACAACTACAGTTCTCATATGTAATTATTTCTTCTTAGTCAAGTTACTATTTATTGATTAGTTTTTCCTGGGCTATAAACAAAGATGAATATGACATGTGAAACTCAGTGTTTTAAAGTTCCTATGGTTTTTAACAAAGGAGCTCCAGTACTAAACCTAAGAAGCTGCAGCATCCTCCCAAGCATTTGCAAACAGCAAACACTAAATTCCTAGGAGTGAGCCTGTGAAACCTTTCAAGTATTTCGCTGAGCTATTCAGGATCTCAGCTATCGCTGTCAGCCGTGAAGCTTGCAGCTCAGGACCCCAGGAGGGACAGAGCTTCCACCTCAACTTAGCGCCATCACCAGAGTCTAGGAAGCAACTCGAATGTTGCTCGGCATATTCATCAGGAGGTTTTTCATACTTGAATTGATAGTTTTGAGTAAAGAGAACTTGCTGACTTATACGTAAATCCTGCTTTCCTAGAAATCCTGGCTAATTTCAGGCTATATTAGGGTGCCTAAACAGTAGCTGAGCAGGCTTTTGCGGGGAAGCATTAGGAAGGAGACTGGCTCGCCTGGTGAAATCCCCCGATGTACCTCAACAGCAGTGTAGGTAGGTGAGGAAAGTGCAGAGAGGTGCATTGTGGATGCTCACGGGTATGCATTTAGCATGGGTCTTCCCTCAATTTCAATTCATCTTCATCACTCTTAATCTTTAGAACTGTTTCAGAATCAAAGAAGAGATCCAAGTACTGCCACTTCCTTCTATAAACCACCAAGAAAACATTTCAACATAACAAGCCTTATGTTATGTATTCTCTTCAGTTTGCTAATTGTATTGTGATTTGTCAACTGACCAATTTCTGTGTCCACAACTGAACATTATTATTTTTTTTAATTTATGGATATCCTACCTGTCCCCCTAAAAGAATTTAAGGCAATTATAAAAATAAATCCAATAACATCTTTCCTTCAAGGCTGTATCCCAAATGCAAGACGTCCTTAGGGTTTATTTTTCAATTATTATACAAAACATGTGAAATAACATTTAAGCAGCAAGAATGAATTTTACTTTCTATGTTGCTGTTGTCCCAGGATCACCATGACAGTAATAACTAAAAGGAGTCTGCCACCTGAAACTGGGCAGAGCTCTTGGGATAGCCAAAGCCAGTACAACACACCCAGGAGTGTTCTCAGAACACCTTTGATTTCACCACCCCTGGGTGTTCACAGAGAAGGGATGACACTGAAAGGTATGCAGCCAGATGGTAATCGTTAGATGTCATCTCCTGCTGGGAAATAAGGTAATTAAGTAATTGCTCTCATGCCACCACTTACAGACACCATGGCCTCTCTCTGGAAAATAATAATCCTTTAGTAGACCAAGCCCATACTTTACAGCATATGACTTTTCAGGGTTCTGCAGTGTTTAGCATTTGAGATTGCAGTCTGGATGCATTTCAGAGGAGCACAGCCAACTTGGCATTACTCAGTGTCTGCCCAGCCAACCTGGACCCCTGCAGAAGGTGATTTTCTTGTCTGATTTTTTTCAGGCCCTTGTTTTCCCCCTCCTATTTCCTTCTTCATTACATGGCTTGCATTCAGGGCTTATTAGAGGTGCCAGCAGAAATGTTGGCTCAAAAATCAGGAAAAGCACAATCAGTCCAAATTGAAGGTTGCTTAGGCATATAGATGAAAGATTGAGTGGGGAAGAAATGAGGTTTTAAATGAATTTTTGGAATGTGTTCAGATTTTATTAATCCACACTATCGTTGACGTTAATTACCAAAGAAAATGGATCCTTACACATCCCTTTTGATCTATGAATGTGCTCAAGTGAAACCCATCTTTTTATAACCAGTAGGCAAATAACCCACTTTCCCCTCGGTTTTCCTACAGCACCATCAGGGAGTTACATTACACTTCTCTGAAGAAGTTTCCCTACTTGCTTTCTTCCCATTGACTGTTCAGCCCTCAGCCTCTGATATTCTCTTCCAGCACTCTGATGCCCCTGCTCTCCCCAGGGTCACCGATGTCTCACTGATGGCTAAATCTGATGGATGCTGTCGGTCCTTATCTCGCTGAGACTCAGCTGCATTTGGTGCTGTGGATCGTTCTTTACTCCTCAAAGCTCTCTTCTCCCCTAAGATCCACAAAACTACATCCTTCTAGATATTCTTGTATCACGCTGACCATCCTCTTTCCGGCAGCTCTTCCTCCACTCACACAATAAATGCTGACAAAGCCCTGGGTTAGGTCCTTTGTAAGCGGCTGTCTCATGCTATATACTTCACCTGAGTAAAATTTCCGCATTTTGATTGAACAAATACCTATGTACTAATGATTCGTATACATATATATTTCCAATCTCAACTCTCGTTGAAGTTATGAATTTCTACATCCAGTTTCCTGTTTGTCATTGTCTCCTACATAGTTCATTGGCCTCTGAAATGAAATTGACTGTGTTGAATTTTTGTCTTTCCTCTTTCATTGGCTCCATTTAGAGGATTCTCTTTCCCATAATGTCTTCACCAATTACTCAAATTAGAAGTCTGGAATTTCACTTTACATCCCTTGCCCTCTCAGGTGTCTGGCCTGGCTGGGTTTGCCTCCAAATACTTCTTGAATGAACTCCTTTTTTTCCATTCCTATCTCGATCTTAGTTCTAGTCTTGGCCATCTCTGGCTTGGGTTAATGCAACAGTTTTCTAATTGTTCTTTCTCCTGCTAATTGTTTCTCCCTCTCAAAACTACTCTCTGCAATACTATCTGAGGTACAGTAAATCTTACCTGAGGTAAAATGCAGATTTGACCCATGTAGCTCCCTTGCTTAAATCTTCTCAACTCTTCATCATGTATACTATCCTATAGGCCCTATAAGTTAACATAAAAGATTCTTAATATGAAAATAATATCCTCCACAAATTGCACCCACTTTTCTTTCTCACCACTCCCTGCCATACTCTAAGCTTCTGCATTGACTCTTTTTTGTTCCCTACACATGCTGTCTCTCACCTCTAAAGACTTTTCTCATATGGTCTCTCATTCTTGGGATGACCTTTCCTCCCTTCATTACCAGTGGCTAACTCCTTTAAGGCTCAGATCTGATGTTACATCTACCAAGAATCCTTCTCCAGTACCTCCCAAGCAAGATTATGCACTCTTCCTTAGGGATCCTATAACACTGTGTCCACAAACGTCACTGCGTTTTACTGCATTACCAGTCATTAATCTTTAATGTCTGTCTCCACCACTACAGACTCTAAGGACAGACTGTTTCATATTAGTGTACTCCATGTGACTTCTGTAGTACCCTGCACATAACAGCAACCTAGCAATTGTAGACTGCATGAAGGTCAATTGTTGATTGGATGTTGAAGTGTGCCTTACCTAAGACTCTTGGGTACCAGTATCTCTTTTTCTTTTTCTTTCTTTTTATTGGAGTATAGTCAGTTTATAATGTTGTGTCAATTTCTGGTGTACAGCATAATGCGTCAGTCATACACATACATACATACATATACTCCTTTTCATATTTTTTTCATTATAGGTTACTACAAGATATTGAATATAGTTCCCTGTGCTGTACAGCAAAAAATTGTTGTTTATCTAGTTTATATATAGTAATTAGTACCTGCTCAAATCTCAAACTCTTAATTTATCCCTCTCCACCTTCTTTCCCCTCTAGTAACCATAAGTTTGTTTTCTATGTCTGTGAGTCTGTTTCTGTTTTGTGCCTAAGTTCATTTGTGTCATTTTTTTAGGTTCCACATATAAGTGATATGTGGTATTTTTCTTTCTCTTTCTGGCTTACTTCACTTAGTATGACGATCTCCAGGTCCATCCATGTAGCTGCAGATGCCATTATTTTATTCTTTAATATGGCTGAGCAGTATTCCATTGTATAAGTACACCACAAATTCTTTATCCACTCATCTGTTGATGGACGCTTAGGTTGTTCTCATGTCTTGATTATTGTAAATAGTGCTGCTATGAACATTGGAGTGCATATATCTTTTTGAATGAGAGCTTCTTCCAGATATATGCCCAAGTGTGGGATTGCTAGATCATATGATTAGTCTATTTTTAGTTTTTTAAGGAATCTCTGTTCTGTTTTCCATAATGGCTGCACCAAACTACATTCCCACCAACAGTGTAGGAGGATTCCTTTTTCTCCACACCCTCTCCAGCATTTGTCATTTGTGGACATTTGAATGATGGCCATTCTGACTGGTGTGAGGTGATACCTCATTGTAGTTTTGCTTTTCATTTCTCTTAAGTACCAGTATCTCTTGATTTATCATTGTTAGAGCTTACAGGTTTTTTTTATAATTTCTTCCCAAGTGCTATCCATTTAAATTACCTTAACAATGACAGCTCCTTTAATGAAACTTTATAATCACAGATTTGTGTTTTAACTCTCCCTTCTCACAAGGGCTTTAAGTTATACTTTTGTAGAAAGTTGTGTGTTCTTTGCTGGCACCCTGGAAACCCTTGGGGGAAAGGGAACATGAGGAAAGCAAGCTCAAAGCACATCTCTAGTTCACGGACATGCCAAGTTCCTTCTGGGATGATAAGTTGCCAAGCACCAAAGTCCTGTAACTCGTCATCCCCAGTGAATGAGAGGAAGAGGTGGTGTGGAAAGAACATCCTGTTTTGCAGAACCTTGGTGACTAAAATGTTGTCATCTCATGTTATTTTTTTTTTCTCATTAGTGCATCTGTTTAATCTTGTGCTGCCCCCAAAATTAACATGGTCGATTTAGGTCACTAAAGTCCAGTTTATGCAAAGAAGAGAGAGCATAAGAAAAGCAGGACACAGAATTCCTTGTTTCACAGCCTTAAGAGGTAATAGTAGCACACAAGACAGTCCTAGGTTTCACAGGCACCACCTTCTTGTTCCTGGAGGTCTCTGAACAATGTGATGCTAATCGGGAAGACTTTTCATTAGCCCTCCTATCTGAATCATTATATCACCAGAGGCAATTTATGTATATTTCATAAAGATGCTGAGTTTGAAAACATCTACCTGTATAATGAAGCAAGTTCTCATTGAGAACAATATTGTGGTTACACAAGAAGAGAGTTCTACCAGCAACTTGAATGCCTGCTATGTATCAAGAATGTAGTAAATGCTTCATATATGTTCTCTTAGTTAGCCTGCACGATAATGTTCTGAAATGAGATCCATTATCCCATTTTTAATATGTGGAAACCAAGCTCAGAGGGCATAAGTAACTGTCTTGAGGTTATACAATGGGTAAGTACCTGAACTTGGACGAAACATCAGTGTCTTTTTGTCTCAGTTTAAGTACTCTAAAACTCCTTGTTCTTTTTGCTAAAATATAGCTTATTTAATTTGACTCATAGCTGTTTTGGATGTTTTGAGCTTTAATAAGCTACGGATTGAAAGTGGTGGATGTGTCATTTCAAATTCTTGAGTGATGAGTACATTTATTACTATCAGAGTCTCAAATGCCAGAACCTGACAAATGCCAACAGTAATTAAGTGTTAACATTTGTTATTTAAGATATAAGCTACAGTAGTATTTTTACTCACAAGAAAGGATGAGAAGTAGCTCTTGCTTCTGTGGGTCACAGAACCTGTTTGGGTTAGTCAGTCTCTGTGTTGGTGCCGACAGCTTAACAAGTTGACAGTGCTTATCTTTACAGCTCTTCAGTTAAAACTGATTTTGATCTTTGAAATAAAGGATTGGAGGAGTACTAACTCCACATTGCTTGCTTACTCATGACACATGATTTTATCAAACATATGTGGAAAATTACTTAAAAATGACACTATTCTTTAAGACCATTTGAAAATTCTGTACAATTTTAAAGTCTGCAGATTCTCTACCTCTTCAGAAACTCACTCAGAGGAAGCAAGTCTTGAATTAGGTGGGAAATATTGCTAATTAGGAACTCCAACTGGAAGGTTCCAGACCCTTAAATCTTTCTAATAAAAGGAGACACACACTGTCAATATGAAATTCATTTTTTTTCTTTTCTAAAAAAGGCAGAGATGATTTTACCATGTTTGAGAAAATGTTTTGAACTTTAGTCATTTTATTTTAATTCAAACATCTGGCTAATTTTGCCATTTTCTCAAGTTCATCTTGGGTATATAAGATTGTCTTCTAAAATATTAGATTAAAATGTGATTAATTGCACTCTTCTACACATTATAATCTCTAAAAAAATTCAGTTAGAGAAGATGAGAAATGAGCTATGTCTTTTCCCTTTTAAAAATAAAACTGATGTCCTTTATTATGGGAACATACCATAGTGTCATGACTTTCCAGAATTGTGTCAAGATTATATTTCAGATTGATAGAAAAAGAATATTCTATCAGCTTAATAATTAGATCCAATCAAACAGATAAAAATTTTATGGGTTATAATAATGAGTTATATAGTTCAAAAACAACTTTTGAGTTCACTTAAACCTAGCTGTGCTATGTAAAAAGACAAAGGAGGCAGTGAGAACTTAGCTGGGTTTCAAACCCATAAAGCTGGCTCTCAACAGCATGAGTCACTCAGAGATAAAGGCATCCAGTGATTTACTTGAATTATTCACTGCCAGCCTGGAAAAGATTTGGGAAATTAGCCGTGTACTCACTTTTTTGATGGCATGGCAAAAGAAAGGCTAATTCATAAAAAGTAGAAACCTCTTTCATTTGCCATTGGATTTCCTCCTAGCTCAAACACAAATGGCCTTACTAATAACAAAGCAACGGCCTGGGAGGCTAGATGGAGGTTGTATGCCTTAAAGAATAGGCTACCATCTTTTGAGTGTAGTAAGGGCAACCTGGGTAATTTAGAGTCTACAAATGGTCTCATTTGACAGATTTAGTTCTTCTTAAAAAAAAAAAAAGAATTCATTAATTTCCCAAGCAGCTGTGCTTTGTAATTTTTTAATTCCATTTTTACCCTGTGAATGATTTCTTGGGACTGGTTAGAATGTATGGTTCAGGTATGTGTAGATTCTTTATGGAGCTTTAGGAAGATGAAGTGTACTTATCTGAAAAAGTACATGATCCACCACCTTTTCTCTTGGAAGATATTGACAATCTGGTTATATAATCTGTCATCAGTGAGAAACTGGGCCATGCTAAGTTAACCACAAACTCATCATCATAACACTAGACGGTATTTGAGTTTCCCCAGTACTGGCACTGCCTCTTCTGAATTCAGGTAAGGGGTCAGGGCTCATGAGAACAGCAATTCATGGCTCAGCCAGGCCCCTATAGGGTGTCCTTGCCAGTGGAGAAATGACATAGATTGCTTGCTGGGACCTCTTCAGAGATGGAGTAAAATAAACAGGAAATGGCTTCTTAATACCAAGAAATTGTTCATCCCAGGCTTTAGGAAAGTTCAGAAGGTGATTAGTTGTTTTCTCTAACTTGAATGCATGTATTTGTTGAGCTGCAGCCATGCCTTCTGGCTTCTTTATCTGATTTCTTATTCAGAAAGCACCAACTTTCTGAGAGCCACACTTGCCCATCATGGTGGCTTCATGGCTGAAATCGGAATGTGTTGCAACTGCGTCCTTAAAAGCAGCTCTCCCCTTCAGTCTTCTAGCTGCACACTTTCACAGCCTGGTCAGCAGTTGTTATTTCTCCTCCTCCATGCTCCTGCCCAAGGGACACTGATTTGCAAGGGGGAGGATTCCAGTTCTGGCCTTGGTTTCCTTCCCACATGAAGTGTCTCTCTCTTTAACTGGCAGAGTCTCCTGATACTTGGATTGGAGGAAGCTTATTTTACAACCTTGTTTCTGCTAGTGTGCTCATATCATTCCCAGTTTAATAATAAACCTTTTTTGTCGTTGTTGCTCTTAGCATAATTTGTAAATTACTTCCCAGAGCCGCCCTTACTAAATGTCTGTGACCTTATTGTCAAGAACAGCTTGACAAGCAGAAGCTGCTGCCTGGGGGCTGGAATGTCCCACTTCCTGTTCTTTCTCTCCAAGCTGAAGCCTTCTATCCAAACAAAAACTCAACTCAGTGCACATGTGACCCAGAGTTGGTTTGAAGTGAAACTCTCCAAAGATGAAAAACTTTACACATTAACTCCTGGTTTCACTCCATCTACTTACAGCGCCTAAGACCACAAAGAGGGCCTTTTAAAAAGAACCAAAATAAACAAAAAGATGGCTCAAACTGTGGACTAAGACAAACAAGCAACCAGCAGCCACAGATAGCATCAGATTAACTGCTGCTGAATCCTGACAAAATGTAAGAAACTAAGACAATGGCATTGTATTTAAGTCAATGACCCCACAGCCCTGCTAGGACACTACTCAGTCCTCCTAGTGTATTTCAGTGTAAAGGAAATGGGTACTTGGACTCCAACCCAGGGTGTCTGTGACCAGAAGGAGCAGAAGAATCCCATGTCTTCACTGCAAGAAAACCATGACAACAGTATGGTCCTTCTGTTATAAAAACCTGGGTCCTTCTGTTATAAAAACCTGGGATTCATTTTGATGTTTTCCTCATAGCCAAGCTTCTAATTTTTCTACCAATATTTTACTTAAGATATAATGTGAGCCCTACCTAAAGGGGCACATAGCCAGATATTACATGAAGGCTTTTCTTTTCTTTTCTTTTCTTTTCTTTTCTTTTCTTTTCTTTTCTTTTCTTTAGGAGATGAATTAACAATAGGTCATAACATGAATGAAGACAGGAAATCAGCCAATCACTGAGGCACTTCCCTTAAAGTGGCAGATGGAAGGAAGAAGCCTCATTTTTTCAAAGAGAAGATGCCACCCAGCAGAGGGAAGATGCTGGGAAGAGGGTAGGGGTTGGAAAGATGGGTGATTCTGGGTCTTGGAGATGATAGTAAGTGCCTAGTAGATGGCTGTGGGGAGAACTGAGAAGGCTGAGCACCAGAGTTATAAATTTCTTGGCTTTGGATAGACAAGGCATGAAAACTTATGAATGAGTGTGATACCGGTGAGACGCTGCGTTTCTCCTAAGAAGCTCTGTGGCAGGCTTCTGCTCCAGCTCTTGTGGTGGCCGCTGGAACAGCGGACCTCACCTCTGCCCTGTTCTGGGCCAAACTTTAGGATGGTGATTTTGTGGCATGGGCAGCATGTCCCCTTTCTTCAGCCCACGTCTCCCCTGCTGAGAGCCCGAGCACCCTGCATTCATGAGGCATCTCACGGCCAGTGAGCAGTATAGCAGTGCCCAGAATGACAAGTACAACACAACCTTACTTTGCACAGCTTAGTATCTCTCGAGTGACTGAGACTTGAAAGAGCTGTAACTCACAGGCCTGGCCTGCTCAACTTCAGGAATCCACTGGGATGCCCCTACATATCCCCAGGGGTGGGAGGTAGCCATTTCTCACTGAAATATTTACGTCCACCGTGCAGAATGCCATCTTGGCCCTGTGGTTGCTCATAGATCATATCATTTACTCACGATGCTCCAGGGCCAGATTCTTAAGGAACTAGCATCACTCTCATTGTCAGGGCTTTGAGAGAGACCAAGGCAGGCAATATTCCCCTTTCCCTGACTCTACCATTTTCATAACACTAGGGAACACAATCAGGAAGGAATAGGAGCCTTGGATGAGGCATAGAAAGGACGTTTCTTGCAGGTGGAAGGCACATCGAGGACATTAGTTGTACACTGGGGTGATTAACTAACTGAGGGGGCCTTCAGCATATGGGACTTTAGGTGCTAAGACCAGGAAAGTCTCAGGCCAACCAAGATAAATTGGTTACCCTACTGCATACAAAACTATATAGGGAATTACCACATGTTCCCTTATGTGCCATAAAACTTTAATTTGGATTCTGCTAATTTGGAAACTGTTCCCCCAAAATGGCTGAAAAATGCATGCTTGATAAATTATAATAGGCATATAAGTAGAACACAATCGATTTTAGAAAAATTTTTTTAAAAAGTCTTTTGCAAGCACTTTCATATTGATACAGATCTTTCAACTTAACATTGTTCTTAAGTTGTGCTTTAAAGTGAGATTCAAGGCCTTCAATTGGACAGTGCTATTAGAATAACAGTAATAATTATAACTAGGATTTACATAGTACTATGTAACTTGGGAAATTTTTAAAATCCATTTTCTTATTTGATCCCTACACCAATTTTGGGAATGTTACTTTTATTCACTTTTTTTTTTTTTTTTTGATGCAGAAAGTGAGACTTAAAGAAGTTCAAAGACTGGCAAAAGGCCACACAGTTTATGAACAACAGAACAGGACCTCAAATGCAGTACAAAGCCTGTGCTTTTAAATTCTTAGGCAACATGCCAGGCAAAGAGAATAATATGTATAAAGGCCCTGAGGTAGGTTAGAGAGAGGCACCATCAAGCAACACAGCTTTGTAGCAAGTATGTGGTAAGAGGAAAAACTACAGAGTTTCGTAGGGTCCTGAAGGCAGTGTGCGATGAGGGTCTGGGGAAAGGATTTGGCCTCTAAAATAAGGGAATGGGATGATATTGAAACAGATGAGTGAAATGATCAAGCTTTAATTTTAAAAAGTTTCTTCTGTTGCTCTGAGAAAGACTGACCTGGGGAGGTCAGTCAGGAAGCTGATGAGGTTGTTAAGCAGGCAAAGATGGTGGCTTGGACTAGGACTGTGGCAGTGAAGGTGGACAGAAGTCGATGGATTAGAGAGGTCTGTAGAAGGTAAAATCAGTGGACTTGATGGGATGTAGGGGAGGAGGCGGAAAGTGATGTCAAGGACGACCTTGGACAGACGAGGTTCCTGGGAGGACTAGCAGGAGAGCTGTCAGAATGCTGATCTTTCAAAGGCATTGCAATTCTACTGGGTAACTTAGCAAAATATAAATACAGCCCACTGTATCCAGTGCTGAAGCATCCAGTGCCCATGAGTAGAAACTGAAGAACAAAAATGCCCTCTCCACTAGTGTAGGCCTCTCCCTAAACATGTTTTCTAAGCAGTCAGCTGAAAATTATCCCTTAGAACCAGTTAAAATCTTGACACCAACTAGGCCTAATGCTATTTACTGGGAATATGTTGTTTTTTGTTTGTTTAATTATCAGAATTTAAATATTTCATTGTCTACCAAAATAATAAATTATTAAGATTGGAGCAAAGGAAAATCAAACAAACAAAACAGCTCAGGAGAACTAAGCCTGAAGAAAAGTGAAAAGGGTTTTGTCCTTATTTTTCCCCCAGAACAGGTTCCTGCTTTGGCCAGTGGAAGTGATTAATAAATGAATATGTTCCTATCTATATTTTTTGAGTTATAAAATTTGTTCCTCTCCACTCCCCCAGTAGTAAGTTTAATGGTGTCCCCAGAAATTCACTTCCACTCAGAACTTCAGAATGTGACCTTATTCGGAAACCAAGTTTTTGCAGGTGTAATGAGTTAAGGATCTGGTGATGCAATCACCCTGGATTTAGAGTGGGCCCTAACTCCAACGACTGGTGTGCTTATAAGAAGACTAAAGATGCATAGACAAAAGAGAAGAGCATGTGATGACAGAGGCAGGGTTAGTTACAGGGCCATGAGTCAAGGAACACCTGGGGCCACCAGAGGCAAAGAGGAGGCAATTCAACCCATAACAATCTGATGCTTTCAAAGGGAGCAGGGCCCTGCTGACACCTTGATTTCAGACATCTCACCTCCAGAACTATGAAGGAATAAATTTCTGTTGCTTTAAGCCACCAAGTTGGTAGTAATTTGTTATGGTGGTCCTAGGAGACTTCTACACCCACTAAATAAATGTTGAACAAATGGTTTGTGATTGTCTGTATTTGGGTCCAGCCTTGTTCCCTGGTTTCTGACAGGAGCAACAAGGAGCAGGTAATGCACTTTTCAAGAGGGAACACTGGCAGAAAGGAGTTTTGGGTGGGAAAATGAGTTCAGACTTAGACATGCTGGGTTTCAGTTGTCAGTGCCATGTCTAAGTGGAGATGCTGAATTGTCCATTGGATGTATGGTTCTGGATTTCAGAATGTTGGTCTGGGTGGAGTATATATGCTGAAAGTTGTCCGTGCACAAGTGGTTCATGACTCACAGGAGTGGTTGAGATTGCCTAGGATGGGAGTGTTGTGAAAGAGAAAAGAGGAACACTTTAAGCAGTTCCCTGAGGAGTTCCATCCTTTAAATATGGATAGAGGAGGAAGAGACATTAAAGGAGATGGGGGAGGAAATTGTGGAGAGGATGGAAAAAAACAAGAGAGGAGGATGGTATAGCTGCCAGGGGAGGAGACTACTTGCCTGTGTTGAATGATGTGTTGCCAAATAAGATACAGATTGAACATGGCCGTTGGTATTAGCAACACGAGGTCATTGGTGGCCTCAGCAGGAGTAGCTTGGGCAGAGTAGAATTCAGATTGGAGAAGCCTGGAGAGCATCTGCATATTCAAAATATTTGAATATATTTTCTAAAAGGAAGAAAGTGGATAGGAAATGAGGAAGTCGAGATAGCAAGGTTCACAAAGCTTGGATGTGAAGATGAGTAGGACAAGAGAGTGTTCTGTGTGTGTGTGTTTTAAGGCATGTTTAAATGCTGTTGAAAGGGAACACGGAGGGGGAGAATTATTTGAAGGGGATGAGTTTGAGAATACAGAGTGGAGGGAGGAGATGATCAATAGTGCAAAGTTCCACAAGAGGTGAAAGGAGATGGGATTCATCGGGCACATGGAAGAAGATGGCTTTGGATAGGATGTGTGACCTTGCCTCCATGTGATGGCAGGGGAAGTGAAGGCAGGTGGGAGGAACTGTGGATGAGCAGGTATAGATTTTGTGGTGGGAAGCTCAGGTTGGGAGTTATCATCTAATATATGTGTTTCCCCAGAAAGTTAAAAGGTTCCTGACTTAATTTTTTGCTGATTCAGACTGCACTACTTTACACTGAGATCCGCTTCAATGCTTACAATAAAGCCAAGTAAGTAGTATTTTAGGATCATGATTTCTCTAAAACTTCAGACCAGATAACTCCATGTTTGGCTAAAGTGTCAGGACACTGTACTGTTCTTCTAAAGTCTTGCAATTATTTTTGGTTATTAACATCTCCAAAAAGTGGCACACATATCCATGGAAATAGAATGTTTCACTACTCTCCTGACAGAGACGAATTACAATAATTTCCAAAAGGAAAAAAACTATATGGCATATTTATGAAAAAAAAAATGCTTAGGAGATTTCCTAATTGATTCAACCAAACTTTTAAAAATGTAAGCAGTCATATAATAGCATCACTGTTGGTTTGTGATTATCCTCAAAGTAAATAGAGTAAATACTGGAATATCATACACTTGTCATACATGCAAATGCTCATACAATTTCATACCGTCTATAGCAGGTGGATAGATAGACATAGAGAAGTGATTCCATAGGTGGGTTGGAAGTGAAACCACTTAACAACTATTCTACTGCTCCTGTTACCAAGCACATGATAATCTGAATTTAGCAGCTGGCTCTTAACCTTTGAATTTTCTGGCTCTTGGCAAGTAAGAATTCTAATGTAATGCCTGAGCAACACTGAATAATGAACCAGACACTACTTTGAAAATGTGTGTGGTCCTTTGCATAGCCTTTTTTTTTTCCCCAATGAGCTGTTTTTCTTTCAAACTTAATCCTCTTGTCCCTTATAAAATTCTTTATGGCATATTCATCCCTGGGAAAGGCACGAAGGACGGAGTATCCCCTCTTGTTTTCTCTGACATAGCAATTATTGCCTGATAATGACGTGGTAGAAACAGCAGCATGCGTGGAAATCAAGGCAGAACTACGAACGGGTGTTAATTCTGTATTTAATCCCGTACATTGTTTAGTTGCTGTGTGTGTTAGCGTTCTGATCTATGATTAATGAACCATACTAGTCCAGCTTCCTACTGCTGGAGGTGGGGAAACTGGCATTCCAGCAGTGAGGTTAAGTAAATTCTTCCACACTCCATGTGTTGCTTTATGGATCACAGCACGTACCATAATTCATTTCAACAATGTATTCATAGGGCAATTATATGACTATAAATATAATAGTAATAAAGGTTTTCTTTTAAAGTCCAACTACTGTTCATTTAAAGGTATTCTAGATTTCATCAGTCTTATGATAGCAAAGTGACTTTTCATTTACTTTTGAAAAGTGAGACTCTATTTGCATACAGCTATTTTTCAGTTTCTGAATTTTTAGTTGAGGACTTTCAATTGAGATTCTACATTGTTATTTAGAGAATATTGGGTTTCATCACTGAAATAAGGAGGTTAAAAATGGTGATACAAAGACCACTATACATGAAAATTTTCAGGATTGGCAAATTGGCTTCTCATAGACTCATAAAAATGTTTGTGAAAACAAACAAACACAAACCAGAGTAAGAATTTAGAAAACAAGCATTTAGGGTTTTATACAACTCACTGCGAGGCCTTTAGCAAATCATTTAATGCCTGTGAACTTCTCTGCTTCCTGACCATAAAATGAGAGTATTAGACTAGATGTTCCTTCTAAGGTTTTTTTAGCTCTGACATTCCCAAGGCAACCACATGTTATGGGTCAGAGTACAGTAACTACAAATAATGATTTATTTCTTCTGGGGAAAAAAAGCAGACACACTAAGTTACTGTATTACAATATACAGTCAGCATACAGGCATCATGAAATGGACATGGAGTGAATTAGACTGGGGTTTCAGATCGTAGCCTCACCATTACTGGCCTTAAACAGTTCATGTTCTCTGCAAGTTTCCTCGCTTCTAAAATGGGAGTGATTGCTTTTCCATGACGGGGCTATGATAATACATAAGCAAATAGATGTACAGAGCTTAGCATCGCGCTGGGCATAGTAAGTACTCAACAAAAGCTAGTCATTACTTTTGTTGTTTTTGTCACAGAGGATTGCTACAAGAAACAAGGCATCCAGTGCAATTAGGTGCTCAAGAGATAGTACCTAGTCTTGAGTCCTTTTTCAAAGTATCAGAATTTATGCAGTAGACATCTAGGGATATAAAACTAGTCATGCAGTATGAGAAAAGAAACATTAAAAATGGTCAGAAAAGTCCCCAAGTCATGAGAACAAGGCAAGGAGTCTCTCAGCTAAGGTTAATAATCACCCTACACTGGGGAAGTGGGCTAATAATGTTGACTCGAAGTAGAAATCCATGGTGGTTAGCATAAAAAAATACACCAGTTTAGAAAATTAGGTAAGAGGAATCAAAAGGAAATAAAACCACCTCCAACAACCAGGAAGCCAATTCACTCAATAGCAAAGTCAGTGTGGTGGGAAAACCTGCTGAGGAAAATCAGTGAAGCAAGGATTCTTCTGTGCATCCAGGTACCCGCAAGATTCTGGGCAGAGCTCTCATGAATACACCTGCCCTAAGCTCCCCTTACCTCCTCTGGCTGCTTCTCCTCTAGATATCTTCACAAAGAAGATACTGGACTTGTAAACCAGATGCTCATTCTGCTGTGCAGTAGAAATGTGACTGTGGAAGCCTCTTAGCTCCTGAAGTTTGTCTTCTCCTTTCTGGGGAATGCACTGTAATAGAGGAATTATGCAGTGTAACCTGTTTCTAAGCAATCTTTCTCAAAAAACAGACCCCTTTATTTCCAAATTATAATTTTACAGGTAAACCTCCCAATGGCTGATTTGCTGAAATGAGCCCCTCTCAGTGTCACCTCACCTATATCTGAGAGTTACTCAGGGGTCTCATGACCTCTGGCAGAATCCTTCTAGTTTTTTCTATTCTGATCTCTCTCTCTTTTTACATTCCACTGTTGATTTTGCTGCTTCTTATACTTACAATGTAGCCATGTGGGAAAATTGTCCTTTCCTGACATTCCTGCTCTTAGAACGGGGCAAGGGGTCCTGCTTTGACCTTCCTTCAGCCATGTCCCACCCTACAGGGTGGGGAATCCACTGGGCCTACCCACCTTCTTCTAGACCATGTTCTGGGTCCCTATGGCTCCAGAATCTCTTACCCAGAGGGACTTTAGGCTCCAACCCTGGGCCCTTCATCCTGAAGCTTGAGCATTCAATGTACATACCATATAATCTCAAGGGATAGCTAAGGGTGGCCGTTTGCTGTGGGAGTGTGTATGGAGATTGGAAGTATGGCCTGGGATATCCATACATGGGTGAATAAGACCCCTCCTTATATGGGACAGAGCCAGTGTGGGAAGAAAAGGGGATGGACTGTGGGCAGCAGAAGAAGAGGAAGAGAATTCTACATTTGAACTAGTCTTCTAGGTCATTATGATAATGATAGACTTGGCAAAGTAGCAGGATGAGTCCTATTTTAGACAATTAGGCAGCTTGATTCATAGTGTTTAAATATTCAGGTGTAGGTGTACAAGTCTCCTTTGTACTTCTGCCCAGGCCCGAGGATGTTAAGGTAGGTCTATCTGAGTGAGGCGATCACCACTGATACCTCATTTTCAGATCTAAGATAATTCTCTTAGCACAAGTGACACCAGTCAGTTACTTTAATAAGATTTCACTGAAGACCTGGAAATAAAGTCTAATGCAGGTGAACCAACAGCTATATTCAGTGCTGGTTACTTTTAGGACCCACAAACCTAGCTGGACTTCAAGGTCCACCCCGCCCCCGCCAGCTCCCACAGCTTCTGGTATCCTGGAGACCAGCTCAGGCCCACAAGTGAAAATCTCTAAGTACCTCCAAACTCCAGTCTAAGACCAACTATTTGTTGTTTTTCTTGTTCTTGTTTTAAATGAAGTCAGATGTGCTTCACTGAAGCCAGAATGATAGGCAGTAACACTATCTGTTTCCTTAAGATAAGACCCCATCTACCATCCAGCCCCAACTTATGAGTAATTTGACCACAATGGTCTGGAAGAGATCATCACAATTGTTCCCTCTATTTCTCAAAATCCTGATTGCTCTGTCTTAGCTAGCATGTGTTTGGGTTACTAACAGATCAGTCCAGGCAGCAGAGCACAAGCCTCAGGTTAATTTCCCTTCACAGCTTAACCCGCACTAGGAGGAGGAAGGGGTGTGGGAAGTGTGAGACTTTTAAGTCCCTCTGTCATAGCTGTGCCTCAGCTCCCAGAACCCCATGAGTAACTATCTGGACAAAAAAGACACACACCTTCCAAGGAAAAGGTATTCTTGATTCTAAGGCAGTCTAAATCAAGACTGGGGGTGAAGTCCTGCTAATATTCCCAATTATAGAACTGGATTTAGAGAATTATAGAATTCTCAAGTATAGAATTAGAATTAAATAGAACTCAACATATCAGTTGGAAGTAGCAGTGTTTGGATTAAATTTTTATAATCCAGGGCTTTCTGAAAATATGGGTCTCCATCTAAATCTCCATCTCAGTCTAAGTCTGCAAGATGCAAAAGGCTCACCAAAGTCATTTCTCCTAGAACAAAGTAAAGTATAAACCACTTGCTGCTCCTCCTACTTGGCAGTTTTCAATTTTCAAAATTATTAGAATCAAATCTCAAACAAACATTATTAAATATGTTTACTACTAAACACATTAAAATGAGTAATAATACTTGTCCTACCTACATCATGGACAATTGTGAAGACTGGAAAAGAAAAAGAATAGTTTGCTAGGGTAACACAGTGGCACCTCTAAACACCAAGGAGTAGGAGCAGCTGGGTGGCATTACCATTACCTACTTCACAAGCGATGTATATGTGTGGGTTTCAAAAGCAGACTGCAAACCATAAATGATAATCCAAAGGTTAGGTAATTCTGTTACCTTCCCCTTGATACCGAGGCTAGCTGTTCTGGTGAACATATCTGGATTCAAGTCAATGTCTTATTGCGTATCTTCTAAGTATAAGCCAGTATGATAGACTTTGAAACTCAAACTACATTCCCTTGGCTCAAAGCAGTATTCTCAATTCAATTGCTCAGCTGTGTTTATATTCACCCTAGAAAACCTGTAAGACCTCCCCTGATGCTGAAGACCAAGGATTTCTTTTATTTTTCTCCATTTTCCTCCTTAATCATTTTACATGACCAGGGAGAAAGAATGTTAGGATCTGTCTTCATCTAAAAAATGAATCATTTTGTTTTCTTTTGTTAGCATGAACATGTGTAAGACATAACTATTGTGGTGAAGACCTGATTCCAGAATCAGCAGACCTGCTTTTAAACTTTTTAATGGTTGAGTTATTTAACATGATCAGATCAGACTTTGATCATATGTCAAACTGAATTAAAGACAGTACCCACCTCACAGGAGTGTTGGGAGGATTAAAGGCAATAATGAATAGAAAGCATTTAGCCTAGTAGAATCAAATGCTAATCATTTAAAAATAGTTTACACTATTTCTGAGTTAGGTGCTAAAGAGGATACATAGATTATAAATTGAGACCCCTAATGCCAAGTGCAGAATCCTTCCAAAGACAATAAATTACTACACAACAATAATGTGGCTTCCAGTGAGATATAGGGTGGAACTCTTTGTTATCCAGAATCCCATCTCTGCAGAAATAGATCTGAGAAATGGGAAGTAAGTGAAAAATGAACCAGTGCAGCTAAACTAGATATCACAAAGTATATAAATATCCTGTACAAATAATGGGCACAAACCAAATCATGAGCAATGGGCAATAGACTATTACTGTAACATACTACAGTGGTAATCATAATTTTTCTCATGAAGCTCTATTGTTCTAGTATTGATCTTTCAAGAGAGGGTTATATTTTCCATGTTCATGTGCAATGGGCAAAGCTATTCCAACTTGGTCCTATTCTAGAAGTTATATTCTAGAAGTTCACTCCTGAGGTCAGCATGCAGGACACACACAGAGACAGTCATAGATTTCAGGGCCACACAGGCAGGGCAGCCTTTCCCAGGCAATCACTAACTCCCCGCCAATCACTAACTCTCCGCCCACTTCAGTAGAGAACATTAAAGGAAAGCAAACTCCTTCCTGATAAGACAGCTTTTGAAATCTAACACTGAGCACTTGTAGCCTGGGAGAGAGAATGCCTTGGAAAATAGCAAGAGAGGCCCTTATAGAAGAAAGAAACGTGAGTTAATACACACAGGGAATTTAGAACGGTTTTGCTAATGTGGGAGGTCCTTTTTGAAAGATAGTTTTTATTATTTTTTCCCAGGAAAAGAACAACTTGGACATACAAAAGAGTACTGGTAGAACCTTCACAGTTTGAAAAATGTGTAGAACACCTTAGAAACTTAGACCCCCAAAGCATATAAGGATTTTTTGTTTATTTGTTTAAAAGAATCAATTCCTTAGCAGATATGGGAACTCATAATCCTATTGAAGACTTTTTGCAGCTGGTCTCATTAAGTTAACTATGTAGTACTCTATATACAGAGTTGTTCCTTAGTTTTAAATCTATCATCTTCATAAAGTTCCAATCTAAAACCCTTCCAAGTATGATGACATCTGATAGTATCTGGATCTACCACTGCTGTTCAAGTTCTAGGGCCCACCCAGAGTGGGCTGATGAGATAAGCATGCCATCTCACATAAAGCTGCCTTCAGACATTTGTTGGGACATGCTTATGGTATCAGTCATACATTTCACTCAAAAATGAGACCTCTTAAGCCTTTATTCAAAGCCCATGCATGTTTCTTTTTTCTAATTCAATAATAAACATGTATTGAGCTTCAAATATCTACAAGGCCATAAATATATGTCTAGCCAGCCAGAGTAAGGTCAACTTCCTTCCCATAAATTAAATGGCAAACATGTTAGGGGGGAGCAATGAACATCTTTCAAGCCCCTGAATTGAGACCTGTGCTTTAAGATCTGTGTGAGAGTGAAAAAACACAGTAGTTTCCCATCAGAGAAAGTTTTACTCTTATGGTCTTAAATATATAATCCCTAGGTTCGTAAATTACTCCCTGTAAAGGAGGAAATGCTGCTTTCCTGTTATCAATCACTTGATTTACTTGAACTTTCAAAAGGGCTCACACACATTCTCTGCTACTAAACTGACTTTGAATGCACATTCTCTGCTAGTACTTTGATTTGCTGTCTCACAGGGC
This sequence comes from Camelus bactrianus, assembly GCF_048773025.1. Classification (NCBI taxonomy): domain Eukaryota; kingdom Metazoa; phylum Chordata; class Mammalia; order Artiodactyla; family Camelidae; genus Camelus; species Camelus bactrianus. The sequence continues at coordinate 61,069,932 of NC_133543.1, forward strand.
AATCTGTGTGACTTAAACACAATGGCAAGCCATGCAGGTGCTTGCTGTGTGTCACAAACTGTGCCTACTGTGTATATTTTTTCTAATCAGCCATGCATCCTGAAGCAGTTAAGGATGTCTGTGGGAAGAAATATGACTTATCCTAGTACTGCTCTTAGCCTGACCTATGGTGAACTTGAGTGAGTAAAATACTCCCTGGAGAAAAAACTGCTCACTGTATAAGGTAGGTGTATTCATTTCTTTCAAGGCAACAGGATACATTTAACAGCAAGGAAAAGAGAGTTTACTAAATATATCCTGAGTAAGACTCTTTGGTGGTTTGTTGTTTTTCAGGCTCAATTTCTTGGCTTCTAAAATCTGTCCCCTAGAAAGAGGGTAGTCCAAAAGCTGAAACTGATCAAGAACCCAAATTCTGTTCATGAAGTCTTCCCGGTGAAGGGAATGGAGAGAAATGTAATTCAGATTTTAGTAAGCAGTCTAGAATGATTTTTAGATAAACTATAAGGCTATCACTGACTTGCCCTTATAAAATTTAATTACTCTCAGACAAAGCAAGTTCTTCCTAATTAGATTTGCTATGAAAAAATAAAAACACAGTAAATTAACAAAGGAAAGTATTCTCCAGACAATAAAAGCCACTGAAATTAAATGTTGTACTTATGGAATGGTCTGGAACAGGTACTAACAACTAAACAAAGGAACTTCAGTGTGGTAATGGTAGGAGGAAGGTGGCCAAAGAGAAGAATACTGTGTTATCAAGCCTCTGGTCAGTGCCTGAGACTCTAGAGGAGAGTAAAGAATAAAACCAGAGTGTTAGAAGAAATCCTCGGTTATCTGCATTTACCCCATTATGCACAGATGAGGACGCTGAGGCCCCATGTAGTAAAGTCACTTGTCCAAGGACACAGAGCATGATAATGAGGACGCTGAGGCCCCATGTAGTAAAGTCACTTGTCCAAGGACACAGAGCATGATAATGTGATAACTGCAGCATACGCTGGTCCTCTCCTTCATTGTTAGGTAATTTATGCTATTAGGCACTGTCTTCCTTTTTTTATGTGGAAGGAGGAAATTTCTAATCGTACAAATATTTAAGATTATTATGTAGACTGTCAATAAAATACCTTATCAAATATGCATCATAGCCATTTAAAATGGACTCCTTCTACAAATAATGTCAGAATTAGTAATGCATGGGGAATATTGTCTTAAGTAATCCAAAGCCAAAAATTTTAGGAAGTTTTCCTAGGAGAGAATATCTAAATTTAAATAGAAAGGTTATACAATATTGCCATCCAGCTTCAACCATCAAAGAGATATCTAAGTATTTAAGAATGTGTTGGGGAACCAAAGAAGATACACAGATGGCAGACAAGAAGAAGAAAAGGCACTCAACATCATTAATTATGAGGCAATTAAAAATCGAAGAATAATGAGATTCTACTACACACCTATTAGAATGGCTAAAATCCAAAAAACTAACAATACTTATTGCTGGTGAGGATGTAGAAAAAGGAGCTCCACTGATTGCTGGTAGGAATACAAAATGGTTCAGCCACTTTGGAAGGCAATTTCTTACGAAGTTAAACAGAGTTTTACCATATGATCCAGCAACTATGCTCCAAGGTATTTACCCAACTGATTTGATAATGTATGTCCATCCAAAAATGTACATGTGAATATTTGGAGCAGCTTTATTCATAATCACCAAAAACTGGAACCAACCAAGACATTCTTCAATAGGTGAACATATCAACAGTGTATTTCCAAAGAGTATATGATAGAAAGCGGAGGTGGTGGGGAGGAGGAGAGAAACTTCACAGTGGAAACACCTGACAAACACCACTTCAGCCAGGTGATCAAGGTCAACACCAAGAGTGATTTCAATGTACTGGTAGTGCTCTTGACATGATGTGATGAAAACGACACTTTATCTGGGTGGTCTTCTTGCCCAAAACATGTTAACTCCAGTCTCATCATGAGAAAAACACTAGTCAAGGACATTCTATAAAATATCTGACCAGTATTCCTCAAAACTGTCAAGGTCACCAAAACAAGGAAAGTCTGAGAAATTGTCACAGCCAAGAGGAGCCTAAGGAAATATGGCTAAATGAAATGTGGTATCACGTATGGAATCCTAAAACAGGAAAAGGCCATTAGAAAACTAAAGAAATCTGAATAAATTATGGACTTTGTTAATTATAATGTGTCCATATTGGTTCATTAATAGTAACAAATGTACCATCCCTTATTATTACTAATGGGGGAACCTGGGTGTAGGGGTATATGGAAACTTTCTGTACTATCTTCACAACTTTTCTTTAAAACTGTCCTAAAAAAAAAGTATATTTTTTAAAAAAGTGTTAAGCCTAAGAATAGTAGTGAATTTCACATGATTTCAGGAGAAATAATGAGATAGGTGTTCCACAATTTTCAGAATCACAGGACTGACCATTGTCATCTTGCCAAAAGTTTTAAAGTAATGTTTTGGAGGTAGAGGGGTATGAATTGCTTTAATAGAAACACCCTTTTTTTAAAATATGGAATGAATTGGGAAACACTGTTTATTTTACTTTAATTTTAGAAGATATTTCTATCATAAAAAAGTAATGCATTTTTAACAGGGTTCCACTTCACACTGGTAACTAACCGGCAGCCAGGGAGCAGATTAAAGCAGCAGAATCTTGATGCTCTCTAAAATGCTAAATACTGACAATAGGATCTCTCTCTCTCTCAGATTTTTCCAACTAAAAATCTTTCTGAAATGCATGTATTTTAAATATATACAATTGTTTACATCATCCAGCTTGTAAATTCTTCATTTCTTTTGCTTCTTTCCCCCTCATTCCCTCTTGCCAATCTCTCATTAGATGGAAAAAATTATCTTTATAGGATAGAAAGAAAAAGATACAGAATATCAGAAGTATTGTCCAAGATGTGCCTTTTAGATTGTCTGTAGATCTGATTTCTATATGATGTTTCATCTGCTACTCAATGCAGCATCACTCAGCCATATTCTATATTTCCAGATGTCCAGAATTGAGAAGAATAAAGATTGTTAGCAGAAAGCAGTCTTGGCAAGTAGATGGTGCATGGTCAGGAGTCTTCTGTCCCGTGTTTCATTCTGAGTGAGTCACAGGCTTGCTTGTGGCTTTAGGTTTGCAGGCCTCTCCAAAGATTCGTGTGAACTGTGTGCTCAGAACTGAGGCTGACTTCCAGGGTGAGCTGGTCATCAGGGTGCTGCATCCAATAAGGGACTTTATCACCTTAGAGGGGGATGAATCATCGGTACCATTTCCTCCCACACCTGGGTCCTGCTTAGAGGCCTTGGCCCCAAACACTCCTTTTATAAGTTCTTACAAGAGTGTGAGAATCAGCGGCAAAGCCTTGGGCCATTTGATGAATTTACAATGTGTTTGAGAGCAAGAAAAACAAAGAGGTTTTTACAAAAGCTGGGCCAATCTGTAACTGCAGTTCTGGTCAAATTCCAGCAAACCTAAACTAGATGGCACACATACTAATTATCCTATAGTTTCAATACTCTCAATCAACAAGGAACAGAGTGACTGCTGAGTGCACAAGAAAACAAAATTGTCTTTTATTTTCTATTCTTCTCTCTGTATTTCCTTGTGCGTATGCTGTATGTCAGTCTTTTAAGTATACTATTCTTCAAAAACTTGTGCTAGCCTATTTACATATCACTTTCTCAACATCTTCTAGACCACCAATCACACTCTAATGCCACAGGAAAGTTTGCTGTAGTGTCTGTGTGTGTGTGAAGAGGGAGCAGTTTATTTCATAAGTCAATATAAAGAAAAGGCTCTTATTTTTGTTGAGAGAATTTCAGCACTTTTGGTTAAAGGTGGGGGCAGTTGCCAGGGTAAGGGGCCCATTCCTGTCTAAAATGAGAAACTTAACTTCCCAACAAAGTCAGACAGGCAAAGTTATGATGAAGGGCTGGCTTACTAGGCAGAGAGCCCACGGGGCTCACCTGGAAGGCAGGCTGTGCTTTACCTCTGTAGAGAGCCTGAGCTGAGCAAGGCAGCAAGCAGTTTTCTTGTGGAAGAAGCCGGGTATGTGGGAGGGTCGGGGGTCAGGGCAGTGGAGTGAATGGTAAGTGTGCGTGGTCATTCCCCTGCTTCATGAGTCTTCACTTTTGTATTATTCGAAAAGGGCAGCAAAATTTAGAAGAGTAAAAACAAACTGACACCTATATTAGTTTGCTAAGGCTGCCGTAACAAAGCATCACAAATGAGGTGGCTTAGAACAAGAGCAGCTTATTGTCTCAAAGTTCTGGAGGCCGGAAGCCTGAAATCAAAGTGTCAACAGGGCCAGCTTCCCCCTGCGGGTGCTGGGGAAGGATCTGTTCCAGCCTTCTCTCCTACCTCTGGTAGTTCCTTAGTTTATGGTAGTATAAGTCCAGTCTTCACCTGGTATATTCCCTGTGCCAGCTTCTTTGTCCAACTTTCCTCTTTGTATAAAGGCACCAGTCATATTAGGGTCCCACCCTACTCCAGTACAACGTTGTCTTAACTAATTACACCTGCAACAACCGGTCACATTCTGAAATGCTAGTGATTAGGACTCCAACATATGAATTTGGAAAGGGAACACAATTCAACCCATAACATCATGAAACTATATACAGGGATTTGGCAATTGTTATGAAAAGAGCTATTCTTGATGAGTCTCTGTGCTGGGAGCCTTCTGTCTTTGACTTGTGAAATAATTAAACTGGTCTTCTGGCCTAGAACATGTTGAAATCATAACAATGGCATAGACTTGGACTGCATTCATTATAAATATTTTCAAAAGTAAATTGTCTCTTTAGAAATAACTCATTTGTTTATGAAAATACTCATCTTCTTACTTCAACATGCCTGCCATTTTTATTGTACTTCCAAAATGCTCTCTGTAGAATTCTCCATCCTGCTTTTCTCTCTGACCTAGTGAAATCCTTGAGGAATGGTCAATGGAAGAGACTAGGTATATGATAATTTTATAATAGTAAAGGTATTTAGAATTAAGTTATCTTACTATTTTTGATGCTTTTATCCTTGCTGAATCTCTGCATTTCTTAAAACTTCGATGAAAATAATAATTTTAGTTGTTTGATATGACAGAGAACATTTCAGAATTAATCCTGGATTGAATTAGAAGTTCAAGAGCTGCTATTATATGTAATAAACTCCAAATCTGATCCTATACAAGTTTCAACAGTACCAAGTTACTTTTATTCTGAAAAACGAAGCCATCAACGATTTCCCCTAGTGAACATTCTTATTGTTATTTAACAATAGAATGTAACACACAAAAAGGAAAAGTAAGGGCTGGGCAAAGCGTTCAACTGTTACTTTTCAAAGAAAACAGGACCTGAGTAGGAAGTGAATAATGCTTTTCAGTTTTTAAACCTCACGGTAAACCCAGGATTCTATACTTTACCTCGCTGACAGAAGGAGTCTGAGAACTGTGATATTCTCCAGATCATGTAACAGATGCAGTGATAATTTGAAGCCTTAGACATTTGGCAAAGTTGAGGTTTTATGACAAGGTATTCTGGCAGAAGAGAGAAGACCCTAATTAGCAAGGTATCTTTGTTAACCTTTAATGTACTGTCCTTTTGGATCCCATGAGGTTATTTTAATAGCTACATCATTTGTTTAGATCATTTCAGGTCTACGACCTGATGTATTTCCAAAAGGACCTTCAAGGCTTTCCTTATTTACCTTCCAAATGAGCTGAGAAGAAACATAGATACATGATGGAAAGTCTTTTGTTGTTTGCAAACCTCCTGTGTGCCCCTTTCTATAAGAAACTAGAGTCGTCTCTTTGTATCCATGGCAGTTTGGTCCCAGGATCACCCACAGACATAAAAATCCACAGATTCTCAAGTCCCTGATATAAAAAGGCTTGGTGTTGTTGGCTGGCTGAATCTGCGGGTTCCACATCTGTGGATTCAACCAAGGGGCCGACTCTACTTAGTATCTGAGGTTATTCTTTCAATAATATATACTAAAGCACTGTCCACGGATGCCACACTTCCCTTTGGAGGTTCTGAATGTGGGGTGGCTGTGTGAAATAAGATGGTATCTGACCTTGTGTCCTGGACTTGCCCTTTCCTGGTTTTTGCACAATTGAGGGGCTGTGAGGTAAAGGGAGGGCTACAATGAAGTACATAAGGCCTGGGGAGGCTGGTTAGGTTGGGTCTGACCCTGGCTGCCCAAAGTCTGCAGGGCTGTCATGTGACCTACTACTCCATGTGAGGTCCCAGGGGAGCCCGGCATCTACCTGCCTCACATACAGATCTCAGGGTGGAGAGAGGAGGGTGTGAATTTGGCCAGGGCATTTGGTCAGGGTATTCCTCTTCCACTCTGAGGTGAGATCAGTGAAGCTCCAAGTCATCTGTAATCACAGTGGGTGTCAGAGAGAAAGCAAGGATCTGGTAGCTCTTAGGAGTTTCAGTGTTATGAGGGAGCTGCCGAGCTCGGTGCCCTCCCACCTGGCTGTCAGTCTGAGCACTCTTTCCTCCTGTGGCCAGCTTCCCCATAGGCCTTGGCTGTGGGCCACTAAGGAACAGTTTGCCGAATATACTCATTTCCTTTCAGCTATTTGTTCTCTAGGAGCCCAGCATTTCTGAAGTCACTAAAACTTCACAATCTGGAAACTATCACACACTTTTATTTCTGCTTCTCTCTTCATTACAAGGGTAAGAAAGCACTAGACTTGGAGGGTTTTACCTCCTTGGCATTTGCTGCTTAGACCTCATTATGTAGTAAAAGCAAAGAGTACAGAGGAAGGATGTATCAAGAAAGAGAACAGGAACAGTATTATTAGGTATTAGCCACTACTGTGGGTTTCCTTTGTGCCAGACATTGAGTTAAGCTCTGTACAGGTATTACCTTAGTCAGCCTTTATAATAGCCGGAGGAGGCAGGTTTGAGAGGTTAGGTGTCTGCTGGGTCATACAGTTCTTTAGCAGTAGAATGGGATTCAGACCTAGGACTGTCTGGTTACAGAGTCAAGCTCATAAAAACTGTGCTCTGTTGGCTGCCATACTTTGCCTCCCCCGTTCGGTTTGGATGGAGACAGAATTATGGGAGGAAAATGAATGATTACAAATCATCGAGGTGAGTAACAAGTGGTTAGAATGTGTATACCTTCTACTTACTGGCTGTAAGTTGTTACTTGCTAGAGTCCTGGCTTGTGATTGCTCACTACCATGGTTCATGAGTGAGTAACTACTAACATGGATACATCTAGCCTGGAGAATGTAGCTTTTGGTGAATGAAAATGTGTGAGAGAAAGACGTTAGGCTGGTTTCCTGGCTCAAGACTTCCTGAGGTAGGCAACCTTCAACACCTGGTCAGCTTCTCTACTGTGCACTTCTAGATCAAAGCCCACAGGGCTTCTATGCAGAATAGGCTGGTTCATTAGCATCTGCTCACTGGCTGTAGGTTTGGGTGCTTATACTGCCCTTCAGCATCCACAACTGATTTTTCTACCCTGAAGTCTGGAGTCCTAAAGATATGAGTTGGTACTGAACTCTGGCAATGAACTCTGACTCGATCTGGCTATAGGCACAAAAGCAAATCTACAATTTGGGAACTGAATGCTGTGCAAAATAGGATTGACCGGCCACTATATTACAAGTGGGAATGAAACGTGGATGCCCTGAGATTATCTGGACCTCTGTCTTCCCTTAGAGAAAAGTGGTTTGTATATGTAAAGTACACTTTCATTAGACAGTGACATAAATATGCTTTGAAAATACAGAATGAAAAATACAAACCACAGTTCCCTTATCCAAAGACAAACACTGTAACAAGTCTATTAATATCTAGTCTTTTTTTCTAGTTTTATAAGAGAGGTGTGTGTTTGTGTGTCTTATGTAAAATATATTAATATTTGTGCTCCAAACTAGGCCCTTCATAAATATTTGTTGAGTAAATTTAAAAATAACATTTAATTAGACTCTAAGAGCTATTTTTCAGAGGATTTTTTCAGTGAACAATTACAGTGCTATATCCATAATAAGATATAAATTTCATAATAAAATTATTGACTTTGAATCCAAATGCCATCCTCACAGTAATATGGCACCAATAACTCCACATTATTGAAAGAATGTTAATATGATCAGGCCAAGGAAAGTGGAGGGTATAGCTCAGCGGTAGAGCATGTGCTTGGCGTGTGTAAGGTCCTGGGTTCAATCTCCAGTGCCTCCGTTAAGGGGTTAAAAAAGTACAGTCATTTCAATCAGGTGTTATTGTTCCTTATGACTTCTCTGATGTGGTGAATATTTGGCCTGTTTGACAGTAAAAAATAGTAATTGCTCATATTCACTGAATGCTTAGCATATGTCAGGAAAAAGTTCTAATTGCTCTCCACTTATTATTTCATTTAACACTCAACACAGCAGTAGGATCACCTGCATGTTACAGAGGAAGACAGTAAAGTATCTTTCCCCTGGTTACACAGTGAATTAGTAATGGAACAGGGATATAAATCTAGGTCCAAACCTTTTGAGTTTTACTATTACACTCAACCAGAACAATCTTCCAGTCTTACTATACCACAATTTCCCTTTTTGAATTTTTCACTTTGATTCATCATAAGTCAACCTGAGCATACTTACAAGAGATCTTTTCAATAAGTATATAATTGATATATACATTTACCAAACTATGTGTTATATTTAATATATTTTGCCAACAATTATCAGAAAATATGACTCAAGCTGGCTTAAATCAGTGGTTCTCAAACTTTAGCCTGCTTCAGAATCACGCGGGGGGCTTCTTAAAGCACACATTGCTGAGCCCTACCCGACGCTTCCAGTTCCACAGGTCCAATGTAGGACTCGAGAATGTGCATTTCTTGTAAGTTCCCAGGTGAGGCTGATGCTCTTGGTCTTGCACCATACCTTGAGAAAATTCATTGACCTCAGAAGTCAAGATTCAGACCTTACATTGGCTTAATCCAATTTCTCCAGCTCTGCTTCTCTGTGTCTTTCTCAGCTGTTACCTCCTCTGTGTATCTGCCTACCCCTCAAACAGTACCAAGATGACTACAGCAGTTTTAAGCCTTGACTCTATGCACAAAAAATATCCAAGAAAAGAGAACCCAGCTCTTTGAGGGATTTGGAAATTTCTTTACCAAAGTCTTCAGGAAATTTCTTTGGGTCTTAACCTAAATTAGATCATTCTTGACCAAATTCTAATAGTTTGAAGATTGGCTTAGGTCTATGTTCCTGAACCAGTCACAGTCAAGAAGCATGGGATGGCATGCACCCAAGATTAATCAAGAACTACCCTGGAACTGCGGGAATTTTAGTCTTTAAATGAAGGAAGAGAACCTGGCTTTGGTGCCTGCATTCCCAGCAGGATGAAGAAAGGCTTAACTTGAAAAATTTATTTTCTCTCTACCCTCTTCTTTCTCTTTCCTAGTCTTTGCAAAGGAGAGTGTCAGACCTTTCTGAAATTGTTTCTATTTTAAATTGAATATCATTTTTTAACATTAACTTTGTATTGAGTCCTTTTTGAAAGACTAACATAATAAATGCAAGATTTTTTTTCTTTCTTTTTCCTTTTTTTTGGTTTTTTTCTTTCTTTCTTTCTTTCTTTCTTTTTTTCACTTGTTAAATGCAGTCTCTGATTCAAAAAAAGAGGAAGAGAACTTTGCTATTTTATTTTCCTTTCCATTGTTTTGGTTCAAAGTATAAAAAAGATATTTAAAAAGTCACCTTTCAGGAGAAATCTTCAGAATCTATCCTTGGAAAATTGTATACCATAAAATTTTACTTTCCCAACCCAACCTTAAAGCTAATATTTTAAGTCTGCATATTAATAACAATTTAACAATATTTACAATGATAGAACGTTCACATATTTTTAAACAGTGGCCTTAACACATAATACTGAACAAGATTCTTCTCCTAAATAAAAGTTTCATTGTAGTTATAAAGAGGATGACATTAATTTATTGAGTGTCTGAGATATGCCAGAAGCTCTATTTCACATGCATTATCTAATTTTCTCCACTTGGCAATTCTAATAATTAGGTAATATTATTATCTATGCTTTTCAGATAGGAATTAAACAGTGTCTATATTATAATTGTATATAACAATATGTTGTCTAATCTAATTTAAATGAGTGTAATAATGTATTTTTATACTTTAACTATATAATACATACCCCTGTATAATACATACTACTAATTCGTTTGAGAAATTATCTCTATGAGGTGCATGTCAAAAGTAGTAACTAATTGTTAAGGGGACCGTGCTGATTTATGTAGTTATTTTGTATCTGATTTAATTAAATGTAAGGGTATATTTAATTGTTTATTATGTATAAGACATCACGCACAAAAAATACAGTGTATCTACATTTAGATAACTACATATATTATATATCTTTGTGTATCTATCTATATATCTAGAGAGAGAAGTAAAGATAATCTCCATAAACCTCTTAATATAATGCCTAGATCATAGTAAGTACCCTATAATTTTAGCTTTTATTGGTATTTTTATTTAACTTTAATATAACAGATATTTATTGAGGAGCTGTTAGCTGTGAAGCATTGTGCAAGGAAATGAGTACATATTCACATACAAAGACATTAAACACCAGCTCCTTTAACATGGGCTGCTCTTGATATACTCATTACAGAGGTAATTTCTCAAGCAAATTAGTCAAAGTAACTTGTTTCTTGATAACAGCACAGGGAATTAAGGCTGCCAAAAGCAACACTGTGTTTCAAAGGCTTCCAGGTTCTCTGTAACAAAGGCTGAGTGAGCCATGACTCATAATCGGGAAACTTCTATTTGAGGCCCTGATTATCTCTCTTCATCTCTGGGGTGTAGGGTGTGGGAAAGACTGGTAGCAGTGGGCAGCGGGCAGGGAGGAGTTCCGCTCGGTTTCCAGTGCTACAGAGTGAGTGAGAAGCACATAGTGAAAGTTTCCCTGGAGTAGTATTTTCTTATTCAATAGAGCCCCTGAGATGTGTATGCAGAGGTCTGAAAACATATTCAGGACAATGGAGCTGTGTTAGAATTTATGATCTATTCTGTGTCTGTGGTTGAGTCAGTCAAGCCTCATCACCTGGGGGCAAACTAGATTCTGTCTTGAGCTAGCCACTCTGGATTGCTGGCTGCTTCAGTCTGTGTGTTTTATTTATTTACTGTAGGTGGAGGGAGTAAGTTTTCAAGGTTCAATTCTGAAACTGCACATAATGTAATTGAAAGAGAAGGGTTTTCCAATTGCCTAGAAATGGTTTAAATTGTGGCTGTCATGTCCTGGTTATGTGGCTTTAAGCAATGCCTTCATATTTCTATACCATGATGTCCTGTCTTTTAAAATAATGGTATTATTTATCTACCTAGTGGATTTGTTGTGAACAATAAATTAGATTGCAAATGAAAAAGAGTCATCACAACTGGCACACACCAGACTTTCAAAAATTTTAAAAAATGAAGCATTTTTAAAAAATCTAGCAAGTTGGTGTTATGCTAAATGCTCATTGTTTTTAGGAAAACCATATAACATAATTTATATTCCAGAGACATGTTTGAGAGTGAAAGGATCAGTAATAATTAGCCCACGACAACAGGCCAAACAAGGACTGTCCTGAGCAAATCTGAAGGTAAACTCATTCGAATTATAATCATGTTGCTTTGTTGATGGGGCTCAAGGGAGGAGTCAGAACTCTCAACATCAACTTCGCAATCATTGGAATTTTTTATTGTTTTTGGCCCAAGGTTCCTTTCAGACGCTTTATGATTATTTATCATGGGATCAAGCACATACAACATAATCCGTGGTCAGCAGTAAAGTAGAAAAATGAAAGTGTAGATCCCGGTTTCCTTCTTCCTCTAGTCTACCCACTTTCCCCCCAAAGCTGAAGAAAACCTAGGTCTACTTCTTACCTAGGCAACCACTCCAATGCTTAGAACCAATAATTGCACCCACCCTACACATCACAGAAATGTCCTTGGAGTTAGTGGGTTAAGAGTAGGGAGAAGACTTTTCATAAATTTTGTTTTGGAATCCTGTACCTTAAGCTTGTCATGACTTGGAAAGAATGTCCTCCTTTTTGCTGTTCTTAAAGCCAAAATATACTTTGATGATGTATTTGATGGCATAAGAAACTAACTAAATTTGGAGGTAGTGAAATGTGGTCATACACCCTGCTTTAAATTCCTAGTAGATATGGAACAAATAATAGTTCTGCTATGCACCTGAGAAAAGGTTTTTTAAAAAACTGAATAGTTGATTTACAATGCTATGTTAGTTTCTGGTGTACAGCAATAGTGATTCAGTCATACACATATGTATACATATGTATGCATATTCTTTTCATATTCTTTCTCATTATAGGTTATTAAAAGATATTGAATATAGCTCCCTGTGCTATACAGTAGGACCTTGTTGTTTATCTATTTTGTATATAGTAGTTTGTATCTGCTAATCTCAAATTCTCAATTTATCCCTACCCCTTCCCCTTTCCTCTTTGGTAACCATAAGTTTGTTTACTATGTCTGTGAGTCTGTTTCTGTTTTGCAAATAAGTTCATTTGTGTCTTTTTTTAGGTTCCATATGTAAGTGGTATCATGTGGTATTCGTCTTCTCTGTCTGACTTACTTCACTTAGTATGAATAATCTCTAGGTCCATCCATGTTGCTGCAAATGGCATTATTTTATTCTTTTTGTGGCTGAGTAGTATTCCATTATGTGTGTGTGTGTGTGTGTACCACAATTTCTTTATCAAATCATCTGTCAATGGATATTTAGGTTGTTTCCATGTCTTGGCTATCGTAAATAGTGCTGCTATAAACACTGGGGTGCATGTATCTTTTCAAAGAGTTTTCTCTGGATATATGCCCAGGAGTAGGATTGCTAGATCATAGAGTAAGTCTATTTTCAGTTTTTTAAGGAATCTCCATACTATTTTCCATAGTGGCTGCACCACGTTACATTCCTACCAATAGTGTAGGAGGATTCTCTTTTCTCCACACCCTCTCCAGTATGTACTGCTTGTGGACTTTTTAATGATGCCCACTCTGACCAATGTGAGGTGATAACCTCATTGTGGTTTTGATTTGTATTTCTCTGATAATTAGTGATATTGGGCAGGAAAGATAATTTTTTAAACCGAGGATAAAATGGAGAAATGTGCCAATTTTAAATGCCTTTACATTTTATAAACTTCCATTTTTAAACATGGAAGACATGTAAATGTATAACACATATGTAAAAAGTTTTGACATTGCCTATTTTTTATTTTGAAGACTAATTCTGAACAGACTTAACTGTCTTAACCAACTGTCTTAGCTGTTAAATCTGGATTTTTCTAAGAAACCAAGGCAGGCACTTTGAATCGTGATCCAAGAAACTGTCTAGGCTCTACCATCTACATAAGGGGAAAGAGGTCTAGAAGGAGTTAACTCCAGATCTTCAATGACAAAAGGCTGAGTGCTGCTTTGCTGACAACTGGCAAGTTTCCTGTTTACAAAAGTGCATCTGGGCAGATTCTTTATTTGTTTATTCATTCATAAGAACTTACTATGTTCCTGCTAGTGCCATGTTCAAGGCCAGATGCTGGGGATTCAAGTAATGTCACTGCCATCCCAAGCTTAAAGTCCACTGAGGTAATAACATTGCTATGAGTAATTATTATAAACTGAAACAAGTATTAAGGCTAGTGGAAGCTCAAGGCACTATGGGAATCTATAGTAATCTAGGGTTCAAGGAAGGCTCTCTAGTATGTGGTTTGTTAAGCTGAGCAGGAATGGCCATTTTATGATGCAGGTGATGTCCAAGGTACAAGAGACAATCTGTGAGGGATGGGAAGAGAGCGCATGGTGTAAGGGTCTGAAAATAGACTCGTTTGGCTAAAATAAAGATACTTAGACAATATTATGGATGCTTTTGTAAGTCATATTTGGAGTTCAGACTTTATCCAGTAGATAGCTGGAAAGCTATTGAGAAGTTTTATGCAAAAGGTTAACATGATCTAATACGCATTTTATAGAGAGAATTCTGGCTATGAGAGACCAGTTAAAGACTGATACAGTGGTCAAGATCAAAATTAATAGCAATTTCTATAAAGATGTTGCCAGTGGATATTGGGAAATTTAGGAAGGAGTATTAACAGGATTTGGTGATTAGTTGAACATAGAGAGTGAAGTAAAAGGTGCCTAGGTTTTTGGCTTAGGAACCTGAGTGGATGATGATGCCCTTAAATGATATGAGAAATATTTAAGGAGAAAAAGTCAATTTGCAGGGTCATGATACTGAGTTCCACTTCAGGCAAGCTGAGTTTGAAATACCCTTGATACATTCAAGTGGAGATGTCAAACAGAAAGCAGTTCACAAAAATCAGGAGCTCAGGAGAGAGCACAGTGAACCATATTTAGAGATTTTGGGCTCATTAGTATATAAATGGTCTTTGAAGCCCTGGGATGAGACACCCTGAAGAAATATGCTAGAAGGACAAAAGAGAAGGGTCAAGGATAGGCTTTTACGGAACATCATCTTGTAAAAGAGAGGGAGGGCTGCTCTTGGATTTCTCTGGCAAAAACTGAGCTTTCAACAGGCCTCAGGAAACAGGCAACATGTGACCACAATCTAACTTGTGATGTTAAGATAAAGTGTCTGATATTACATTCTGGGTTAGAGTGTCAGTTGCTATCTAAATATAGTTTTAAAGGCAGATTCCAACTCAAGTAAAACATCTCTTGAGCTTCTCTGGATGTGAAGAGAACTCACAGCCTGACTATCTCACTGATGTTATTACAGTTCCTTTGCTTTTCCTTCCCTTCTTTGGTAATGCACCATCCAGGACATGCTTCCCTGGTAACATGCCAGGCATGAGCAGCTAGAAGACAGCCCTCATTTTATTCTTAGATAATATTCTCATATTATAGAAAAAGGAAGTTTTACAATAAGGGTAGCTGGAAAATAAAGTATCTGCTTACCCCAGCCATAAGCTATAATTAGGAAGGCCAGAAATACCCTAAGCAGTAATTCAACACTCATTTTTATCAGGAATCTCATAAAACTTAATTAAGGAATGCAAGGATCCTGATAAAAATTTGTAAATGTACACTGACAATGAAATCAATGCTCTTGTTTTCTTCTTTGTGTTTCCAGTCGACATCACGTCTACTTATACATGGTGTTTCTTTATTTTAGGAGATAAATCTTCAAATCATGGCATATTAAATCTGAAAGGATTCAAGAGAGCCTCTAACTCAAGCCGTCTCTCCACTGGCCCCTTGTCAACTTTATAGACGAGGAAAATGAGATCCAGGGATGATGGTACTTAGAACTTACATTTGCATGTTGCTATATACTTGAATAACATTGTTTACATTCAAGAGAATATCATTTGATTACACTGGCTAAGATCCGAGGCCCTTGGAATTGACTGTCTGGGTTTCAATCCAGCTCCATACAAGCCTTGGGCAACTTACTTAACCTCTCACTTTCTTAGTTAACTATGGTATCTCCTCATGGGTGTTGATAGGTAATTTTCCATAGTTTTCTCCCGCTTCTGCCTGTCTTTCAAGCAGAGACTACCTTTGCTCTATTGAACTATCTTTTCAAATATGTTAATATAGACAACAGCCTTGAAAGACAGACATAGTGTCTACCACCAGAGCAAAGGACAGGTTTGCTCACTGTCCAGCAAAGTAATGTCATCGTCTACAGCCAGCATAGTACTCAACGGTGAAAAACTCAAAAGCTTCCCACTAAAATCTGGGACAAGACAAGGATGCCCACTATCACCACTCCTATTCAACATAGTCTTGGAAGTCCTAGCCACAGCAATCAGCCAAGAGAGAGAAATAAAAGGGATCCAAATTGGAAAAGAAGAGGTAAAAATGTCACTATATGCAGATGACATGTCACTATATATAGAAAACCCTAAAAGGTCCACACAAAAACTACTAGAACTGATCGAAGAATTCAGCAAGGTAGCAGGTTACAAGATTAACGTTCAAAAATCAGTTGTATTTCTTTACACTAACGATGAATCAACAGAAAAAGAAAGTAAAGAAAAATCCCCTTTAAAATAGCACCCAAAGTAATAAAATACCTAGGAATAAATCTAACCAAGGAGGTGAAAGAATTATACACAGAAAACTACAAACCATTGATGAAGGAAATTAAAGAAGACTTTAAAAAATGGAAAGATATCCCATGCTCTTGGATTGGAAGAATCAATATTGTTAAAATGGTCACACTGCCCAAGGCAATCTACAGATTTAATGCAATCCCTGTCAAATTACCCAGGACATATTTCACAGAACTAGAACAAATCATAATAAAATTTATATGGAACCATGAAAGACCTAGAATTGCCAAAGCATTACTGAAGAGAAAGAAAGAGGCTGGAGGAATAACTCTCCCAGACTTCAGACAATACTACAGAGCTACAGTAATCAAGACAGCATGGTATTGGTACAAAAACAGACATATAGACCAATGGAACAGAATAGAGAGCCCAGAAGTGAACCCACAAACTTTTGGTCAACTAATCTTCGACAAAGGAGGCAATGGAATAAAGACAGTCTCTTCAGCAAATGGTGTTGGGAAAACTGGACAGCCGAATGTAAATCAGTGAAGCTAGAACACTCCCTTACACCATACACAAAAATAAACTCAAAATGGATCAAAGACTTAAACATAAGACAAGATACAATAAACCTCCTTGAAGAAAATATAGCCAAAACATTATCTGACACATATCTCAAAAATGTTCTCCTAGAACAGTCTACTCAAGCAATAGAAATAAAAGCAAGAAAAAATAAATGGGACCTAATGAAACTTACAAGCTTCTACACAGCAAAGGAAACCATAAGTAAAACAAAAAGACAACCTACGGAATGGGAGAAAATTTTTGCAAATGAAACCGACAAAGGCTTGATCTCCAGAAAATATAAGCAGCTCATATGACTCAATAAGAAGCAACCAAACAACCCAATCCAAAAATGGGCAGAAGACCTAAACAAGCAATTCTCCAAGGAAGACATACAAATGATCAAGAGGCACATGAAAAAATGCTCAACAGCACTAATTATCAGAGAAATGCAAATCAAAACTACAGTGAGGTATCACCCCACACCAGCCAGAAGGGCCATCATTCAAAAGTCCACAAATGACAAATGCTGGAGAGGCTATGGAGAAAGAGGAACCCTCCTACACTACTGGTGGGAATGCAGTTTGGTGCAGCCACTGTGGAAAACAGTATGGAGATTCCTCAAAAGACTAGGAATAGATTTACCATATGACCCAGGAATCCTGCTCCTGGGCATATATCCAGAAGGAACCCTACTTCAGGATGACACCTGCACCCCGATGTTCATAGCAGCACTATTTACAATAGCCAAGACATGCAAACAGCCTAAATGTCCATCAACGGATGACTGGATAAAGCAGATGTGGTATATTTACACAATGGAATACTACTCAGCCATAAAAACCGACGCCATTTGCAGCAACATGGATGCTCCTGGAGAATGTCATTCTAAGTGAAGTAAGCCAGAAAGAGAAAGAAAAATACCATATGAGACCGCTCATATGTGGACTCTGAAAACAAACAAACAAACAAAAACAAACGAAGCATAAATACAAAACAGAAACAGACTCATAGACATAGAATACAAACTTGTGGTTGCCAAGGGGGCAGAGGGTGGGAAGGGATAAACGGGATTTCAAAATTGTAGAACAGATAAACAAGATTATACTGTACAGCACAGGGAAATATACACAAAATCTTATGGTTGCTCACGAGAAAAAAATGTGACAATGAATATATATATGTTCATGTATAACTGAAAAATTGTGCTCTACACTGGAATTTGACACAACATTGTAAAATGATTATAAATCAATAAAAAATGTTAAAAACAAATAATGTCATATTGAGCAATGGTGAGGTACTGTCCAGTTAGCACTGTCCAGTATAAAAGATTTGGGTTCCTTAACCTCTGGATTCCTCCTCTGTAACACAACCCACGACATGTGTAGGCATCACTTGGCTCTCAGAGAACTATGAATGCTGATACCCTGACTGTTAATATTGATGTGAGTAATACAGACCTTTGTTTCTGACTCAGGAGTCTCATATCTTCTGCAAACATCCACGCTATTGTGGCAGGCTAATATATTAGCCTCCAACAGGGTAAAATCTCAGACCCTTCATAGTTCTTAACAAGAGATTTCTGTAAGAAATGATTAGAGCAAGTAGACATAAAGAGCCTAAAAGAGTGTCTGGCATATAAAGACTAAAAACTGAGTAAATGTTGGTGGTTAATGTTATTATATAATATGTTATACTTGCCAAATGCATATGGTTTATTTGTGGCAAAACCAGCATTAGAATCCAGATCTGCAAAAACTCAGTTTAATATTCTCTTCACCTCTCTCTTCTACCAACATTATATTTTCTGCATATTTAACTTACAAATAATGTTAGAAATAATGTAATTTAATAGGAATAATTAAGAATTTTATACCAACTTATTTGGTGAGCATGTTAAAATTATTATGAGAGAGGCAATAAATCTGGTGGTCCCAGACCCATATATAAAGCATTAAAGTATTATTTTAGAAGAGTGGCCAAAATCGTGGTAAGCTCTAATACATAGAAAAAAATAAATTTGTTCAGAAATACATTGTGAGCTAAACGTTACAAAGTTTGAAAATTCCCCAATGACAATAACATTTTAGTGTGTCTACTTTCATCCCTGAAAACCCACTACTGCTTTTTGTTAAAGGCTCAAAGTAACATTTCTAAAATGTATATATCCCAGGGAAAATTTCTGAAAACAATGGCTCCCTAGTACTAATTGTTGGATTTTGAAATATTTTCCTAAGACATTTTCTACAAGTCATGGTTTAAGGATTTGGTTCCTGTATTACGACAAAAATAAAAGCAACTAATATTAAATAAATATTTGCTTTGTAGCTGACCCATACTATTTTGTGTGTTTTCTTTCATTGAATCCTTACAACAATTCAATGTGGTAGAAATTATTTGTAACTTAGTTTACTGATGAGAAAATGATGCATAGAGAAGTTAAGTAGCTTCTTTAAGTTTACATAGCTAGTAAGATCTAACAGAACAAAATGAACTCAAGTATGATGACTAGTGACCGTGCTTCATTAAGTCTTAGTTATACTGCCATAAAACTTTGGTTGGATTTACTGAGCCTATGAATACTGTAAGATGAAACACTAAAATAAAGAAACTTGACTTTTCACTGAACAATAAAACAATTCAATAGTGTTCATTACAGACCAATAATAGCAAATCACGTATCAGTCCTACTCCTTTAATAAGCTGTTCATGGACAGCCTGGTTCTAATTGTATGCTCTTGGATGCAATATGAAGTTTCTGATTCTAAATATAATTACCTAATTCAATATTAAAAGAAATACAGTTTTATAAATTATCCAGTCTTCTCCCAGAGATCCTTGATCCTTACTGTAAATACAAATATTACATGAGGATAATTAGCTTTTACAAATTTCTCTATTTCCCTCCAGCTCTTTCTGCTTCACTATTCATACACTTGAACATCGTTTTCAACGTGAGAAGGGTAACATCAGTGTGTAATGCAACTAACATTTGAATTACGATGTTTCCAAAAAGTTCAAAGTTTCCCCCAGCATTGTCAATTCATTTTCAGTTACTTCTCTTTCTGATTCACTTAGTTCATCAGCTCTTTAAAAACACTAGGGTCTTTTTTTCCCTACGTGTCTTCTATGTTATTTTCGGAATTCTGTTTTCTATCCTTAAGTCTGTCAAAAACAGCAGCTCCATTTTTAAAAAGTAATATTTCACCTGTTCTTTATCTTTTGTACAGTGCACTTTATACATTTGAAAATCTGCGCAACCTTCTTCATTCTGATCAGCACTTGCTGTACCAGCTTCCTCTGAAGCAAAAGGAAGTAACTAGTATAGACAACATGATCTGGACTGGGGGACTAAATCTAGCCTGATGGCCAGCTGGAGTACTTGGCCACCTACTACATGTAATTTTAGCTAATTTTTATGTAATGTTAGGAATTTCAAAACCTCTACATGTCTCCCAATCTTCTGAACACTGACTTGCCATGAACCTTGTTCACTGTCAGTTTGGAGAGGCAGGGTCTTGTCTTTAGTTAGCCATTGGTGAAACCCCATAATCACGGATGACTGTTGCTGGAAGAACTATTTATCAACTTGGGCTCTGAGGACAGAGTATTCTACTATGTAGCATGGGAACAGAGTAAGGAAAGAGCATATTAGAGGTGAAATCTCTAACGTAGCCAAACACAGGAGAACATTATGCTCAAAAGGTCTAGAACTCTTCAGGGGATGGGAGCTTGAAAGGTGTATTTGTCTCCCTATGTGTTCATCATTGGGGCAAGCACTGCGGGGATGATAAAATAAGATGTAGACTCTGCCTTTAAAAAGCTTCCCATCTAAAGGGAGTATTAATTCCACAAAACCTAGGTAGCACACTGTGTATAATTATTATGTTGTATAGACAAGACTATAAAGAGTTCAAAGAAGGGATACATTAAACACTTCAGGATTACTAACAGCATTCTCTAGAGATGACACTGAAGAACTAAAGAGGAGAGGAAGCATGTAGAGTCAGAAGTGGTCAAGGAAGGAAATAGCAATGCATGGACAGCACACTCCACTGGCAGAGGGGTTGCATGGAAGCCATTCCTAAAAGATTGGGCAAAAATATTTTTCAGCACAATGTGGCTTTGAGCTGGGGACATCTTAGAAGGGAGACCTGGAGTCCATAGTGGCCAAGACTTATATGAACTCTGTAATTCAATGTCTATATTTGTAAAAACAAATTCAATGGAATTTGCTTGTTACCCTTCTAATTCATGGTGTGTTTGACTATACTTGATTATAGCAGGTATTAGGGGAATGAGTACAGCTCAGTGGTAGAGCATGTCCTTAGCATGCACGAGGTCCTAATGACCTCCCTCCCCCCAGAAATCCAGGACTATAGCAGGTATTCTCTAAAAGTATAATCTAGAAGTATATATTAAGTGCCAATTTAGCCTGGCATTAAAAGAAACTCATAAATGCTGTTCTTGCCCAGTAGACCATTACAATGTAATATTGTAACCTAAGGAAACAGTGATAATGTGAATGTCATTGGCACATTCTTTGTAAGATAACTAAAAGGAGTGGCTTGTACTGAAATACTTGTGTTTTCAGTGACTTTTTCTTTATTTTTCACCCTTCTCAAAGTTTTAATCTCTCCTCAAACTTCCTGAGTGGATCTTGGCAAAAAAATTAGCAAACTCTATCTAAGAGGTGGTAAAAAGAGTTGCATTTAGGGATGTGGGAAATCTTGAGTTTGGCTTCTTGGAATTCTGATGAGATACTGCTTTAAGGAGGAAAGGCCAACTCTATTCTTGGAAACATTTCACAGATAACTGCCAATGGCATTTATGTTACAACAGAACTAAATAACTCAATTGGTTAGAAGGAGTATTTCAAACAAATAAAAACTAAAGGATTCAGGGAATTTTGATCTTTTTCTCTCTCGGAGAAGTCACTGCCCACATTGTGATACAGAGGAATCTACTCTTAATCAAAAACAAAACAAAACAAAATTTTGCCTCATATCATGAACTGAAAAATTATAAGAACCAGAGCCAGCTCCTCTCACTTTTGACTTGTTAATGTAGAATTTTGGATAACCTCTGGATTCAGTGCAATGAAGAACCATCTGGTGTAGTGAAATCTACAGCAAGAACAGACTTGACTTGGAAATAACTTACAGAGAGTCATCTACAATTTTAACTTTGGAGGTAAATGAGGTATGATGTTATTGCTTGTTCTATTTGTTATCTGGGTTTTTTGTTAGAGAAAACTGATGGTGAATAAGAATGTCTTTATTATGAAAGCTTTGGTATTATTAATCTAACTGACTGGGTCTTGGAATTTTATGACAACAAATACACTTTCACCTGTTCTTGTTTTGAATATGTGTATTAATTTAATGCCTACTTGGGAATTTAGGACTATTGTTCTTTAGCGTACTTTGAAGAAAATATCATTGTATGAATCCATGAAAGGTATTAACATAGCTAATACCTTGGCTTCTTTATGAATACTTATGTTTTATGAATACTTACATTTTATGAATGTACAAGGCTGTCTGATTTATTTTTTCCATTTTATTTTGTGAAGTAGAGATTTCCGTATTGAAAAGTGTAAGACTACAAAGATTAGAGAAACATATCAAGGAAGAAGGATGTTCCAATGATTCAGTTTCTCTGGACATTAAAGAGGTGATGCGCCAGACAGTTCCTGGAACATGGCTACAGCTTTGATATATTGTTTTCAATTGATGACATGGTTGCCCAAAACAGTCAGAAGTGAACACTGGATGTGAAAAGTAAATAAAGTCTGAAAGAGCGGCTTGTGCTGTAGCATTTAACATTCTTTCTCTGTCGGCACTGATCCAGCTTGTTTTAAGGCCTACAGTATGATGAAGTGTCAGAAAGAGGGACTATGGAGCGTCCGAGGGTGGGAAAAGAGAAAAGAAAGATGAGGTCTGAAGTGGGAGTGAGGCTCAGAGTTGGAAGCTAAAGTGTACTTTGTCAGTTAACTACTTGGGAAAGTGGTATAATCTGTGGGACTAAACAAACAAACAAACAAAAATAAATAAAGTAGAACTGGAGTCTAGAGATGTGGATCCAAATTGTATATACCATTGACTTCTCCAATTTCAGCTCTGTGTTCCCAGCTCATGGCCAGGAAAGAGTCCTGAGGGTATCCGATCGTTACTTACTCACCTTGGAAGCTGGATCTCTGAGGATGTAAAGCAGCGACTGTCTCCTGATACTATATATCCCTAAACTGTTTGCTTCCTTTTTTTTTTGGTCTCTGGTAGGGTGAAGGGGCCATTTCTGTGGTAAGGTTAGCTGTTCTAGGATTTCTACAAATGGCTAATTATTGTTATCAACTATCATTAAAACCTAATAAAGAATTCCTTTGGGCAGAGCTCTTGGAAAACCAGATTCTAACATCAGCCTCATAATTAATGGGCTATGTGAAATGTTGTGTAACAGTCTATGTGAGTCTCAACTGCCTCTTTTAGTAAATAAATCCATCTCTATTGATATTCTGATGTTAACATTAAATGAGACCATATATATGCAACACTTTGAGAGGAATAAGGGATGCAATCTATTTCTGAACTGTACAATTTATTTTACGCTAAGCATGGAAAGAGCCTCAGCCAAGCACCTATGTGTAAACTCTAAAGCATATCTCGTGAGAAAAGTAAATCTTAAGGCTTGGTGCCTCTGTTTATTAGTGGGCGGTGCAGGGGAGGGAGGAGGAATGCAGGAAATGGGATTGGGACTGACAGTGAAGAAGACCAAGGATTCTTCACATGCGAGTCTATTAAACATCACCTCGAATTGTACTTCTGATTTCTATGTTAAAATAAAGTGAATCTTTAAGGAGACCTTTCTTCCTTATGATAGATATTTCTGTCAGTGTTTTTTTCCTCCCTTATTTACTTACTAACTAGTTGAGGATAAAAGCAGTGTCTCATATCTTTTACGTGTATTAACACACAGCATAGAGCTTTGCACATACCCATCAAAAAACATCCAGTGAGTAGATATTATCTGTTGATTTTCCCGCTATTATATGGAGATGAAGCTCTGTTCACATGTCATTTTATTATCAGCTGTGGCAGCAGATAATAAAAGAGACTGCATAAGTGGTTCAGAGGGACATGGCTTCCATTTCCAAAGAAGTGCTTTGAAAGGCAAAAAAAAAAAAAATTAATAACTGCCTAAAATTTCATCATTTATATCTGGTATCAACCAAGTTTCTGTGAATTAAAAAAAATAAATCATTCACAAAGTACATACTCTTCAACAATGGAGCCTAGGTTTCAGCCTCTGCAGGACACAGAACGCCAGGTTTTAAAAATGTTTTTGAAATACAGCCTGCGATGTAATTATAGATGTAAAATTATATCTCCTAGCTTAAAGAGAACTGTTGAAAGAAAAGCAGCTGCTTTGTTTGCCTAGAATGTCAGCATCATTATTTTTATGAGATGCTTCTGAGAAACACTAATTTGTGAAAGAAAAGCATCCCAGAAGGCAAATTTGACAGTTTAAGTTCTCGTGCCTAAAGTGTTCTGAGGATCATAGTTAATTGAAAGCAAATGGAAAGCTGAATACAGTTTTGTTTAACTTCCTCACAGAGCCAGTGGAGTGATTCTGAATTAAATTTTCAAAATCTGAAGGAAGAAAGTGTGCTATGCTTTAGACAGAAAAACACATGGTGATTGAGAGATTATGAAATGCTGATGGGCATCCTAACAGGACTCTGGTAGCTTCGACTGGTTCTAGACTGTCAGAATAAGCCAGATCCCTTCCCACACTGATAAATACATACTTGAACATGGCTTTCCATTTCTGAGGCAGACTTATATAGTATGCTAGTTTATTATTGTCTGGTAAGTGAAGCCAATGAAAAACTGCCCACTTGGCCCTTTTAAAGAAACAAAAACCTACTCTTGCCTCAAAGTCAATCAGTTCTGGTAGCTTTAAAAACTAAACCAATTTGTGGGCAAACCTTAAGAAATGGAATCTGTCACTGACACCATGGAGGAGTTTCAAGAACAAAAATGCATCTGCAATTAAAATCAAGGAAGAACCATGAACTTCAGAACCTAGCTTCCATAACATTAGCAGGATAATTTTTTGTGAGGGCTTTTTGCAGGGAGGGACTATTTGGGATGCCACTCTTCTCTTGCTATTATTGGCCCTTGCTTCTCACCCTGGTGATGCCAGTGAAAAAAGCTGTAGTACTTTCCTTGGAGAAGTTTAACTTGGGACAGAAGCTGAAGCTGAGTGATCTTATGTGGATCAAGATGGAGGTAGGGAGAAAGTTAGTAGTAGTAAAAACACTGTCAGTAGAAAACAACTCAGGAAACCAGCCTGAATCTGAGAAAGACCACTGAGTGGTCTAAAGCCATGGAACTATTCATTGCCAGCGTCAGGAGGTGACAGGTTAGGGGGTGGGCCCCGGGGCGGTGGGAGTGTCTTGGTCTCACTCTTAGAGCTTCCGTGTGAGAAGATGTCATAAATCTGAGTATATTTCCCTGAAGGGAATTATGACTGATATACACCTAGCACCTGGCAAAAAGAAAATGATCAAAGTTACAAGTTCAGTGAATGAGTAAATGAATGAATAGAGATATTTCCCTCCCACCGTGAGTGTTCTCTTTTATGAAGGCAATTCTATAAAGTCAATCCAGGTGTAGAATGTAATTTATACTTATTAACTTCCTACATGTTCTCTAATATGGCCTGGAAATTCATCCAGTATGGATAAATGCAAAAGGAAACCATTTTTGAGTTTTAAATAACTGGTTTAAAATGGGATTTTATAAATATTAGTAGTTATAATAACTCATTTGAAATCTAAGTCTCATACACTCTGCCAGGCCTGGGACATGTATCTTCTCTTTTGTGCTTACAAAGAACCAACAAGGTCAGTATTAGCATGCCCATTTTATATGGGAAACAGATGCTCAGGATATGCAATCACATGCTCAAAACTGTACAGCTAGTAAAAGGCAGAACTAGGAGTCACACTCAGGAGAATATGATTTTAAGGCACACCTTCTTAACCTCTAAATTGTCTTATGAGCACTTTATGCTTTTATGTCAATGAACATTTTATGCTTTTTCAAGATGCAAGCATCTCTCAGAATATAGATCCCCTCCTGAGACTAAAGATGCACAAGTACACTGACAAATAAATTTCCAAGCCATGGAGACATACATGCTGCCATCCCCATCCCTATTATGACTCTCGAGTTTACTCATATAAATATAGACTTAAGAAGCCAGAAAATTTACAAAATACTGTAGAGAATTAGGAAGAAATATGAAAATGGCAATAAAAGGACTTCCAAAGGGCTTACTACAGAAATAAAAATTAAGGGAAAAAAGGTGAGGCACTGGATTTTTGAAAGCAATCATATATTCTGCAACAAGAAGTACTGAGTTCACTAGAACAAAACTTCAAGTACAATATCTAGCATTAGACACCAGCAAAGTTATACTGCAAAAGATTTTGCCTCCCCTTGACTGTCTCCCCTTCCTACCTCACCTTATTGACCTCTTCCCTTATCTCCTTCTTTGTCTGAAATACTAATTTAGTGCATACTATATGCCAGGCACTGATTTTTGTGATATGCCAGGAAAAACAATAACAACAAAATCACCAGGACAAAACGAAAATCACTGTCCTCAAGGAGCCTACATTCTAGTGGGAGGACTTAGGTGATAAGTGATAAAATGCTATGAAAAAAAAACAGGGCAAGTTTGGGACTGTGGGAATAACAGAGGCATGCTGTCATTTTAAATGGAATGGTCAGGATAGGTCTCACTGAGGAAGGCATGTTTAAGCAGAGATTTAAAGGAAGTAAGAGAGTTAACCAAGTGGCTTTTAGGGGAAAGACTGTTCTAGACAAAGGGCCAGCCAGGGAATAGCCCAAGACAGGAGTGTGTCTGATGTGCTTGAAGCAAGCAAGCAAGGAGACATACAGGGTCAAGGTGGCCTCTTAAGGGGTCTGGTGTTTATACTAGAAAAATGGATAGCCAATGTAGGATTGAGAGCGACGTGATCTGATAGGATTGATTGATTGATTGATTGATTGATTGATTGATTTTAAACATTCAATTTTTAATTTTTTTATCATTACTTTTGGGGGGTGTTTGTGTTTTTGTTTTTGTTTTTTTGGTGGTGAAAGAAAATTAGGTTTGTTTGTTTGTTTATTTAATAGAGGTACTGGGGATTGAACACAGGATCTTGTGCATGCTAAGCACGTACTCTTCCACTGAGCTATACCCTCCCCCCAACAGGATTTAAATGAATTACTCTGGCTGCTCTGTAGTGGACAAGGGTAGAAGCAAGGACAAAAGTTAGGAGGCTTTGCAATAATCCAGGTGAGAAAGAGTAATGGATCATAAGTAGAACTGAGAAAAAGTTAAATTCTGATAGTATTATGTAATATAAGCATTTAATTCTATATATTTCCCTCTAAGCACTGGTTTAGCTATATCCCATAAATTGATGTGTTGTGTTTTATTTTCATTTAATTCAAAATATTTTCTAATTTCCCTTGTGATTTCCTCTTTTGACCCATGGACTATTTAGAAATAATTAGTTTTATTTTCTAATATTTGGGAACTCTCTAGATATCTTTCTGTTCATGATTTCTAATTTAATTCTGTTAAAGTCTGAAACATATTTTATATAATTTCAATCCATTTAAATGTATTAACATACTAAGATTGTATGACCCAGAAGATGGTCTATCTTAGTGAAGAATCCTTTTGAACTTGAAAATGATGTGTATCCTACTGTTGTTGCATGGAGTGTCCTACAATTATTAATTAGGTAAAGTTGTCAATGATGTCAGGTCTTTTATATCCTGAACATCCTTTCTATTTGTCCTATCAATTGCTGAGAGGAGTGTTGAAGTTTCCAACCATATTGTGAATTTGTCTTTTATTTTCTATCAATTTTTATTTTACATATTTTGGAGCTCTGTTGTTAAGATGCGTACACAAGTTGGGTTGTTTTCTTAGAGAATTGACCCCTTTAGCATTATGTAATGCCTCTCTTTTTATCTCTAGTAATATTTATTATTATTATTATTCTAAAGTCTACTTTGTCATTTATAAATATACCAACTCAGCTTTCTTTTGATTAGTATTTTCATAGTGTATCTTTTTCCAACTCTTTACTTTTACCTTATCTATGTCCTATATTTAAAACGGGTTTCTTGGAGACAGCATATCTTGCTATCTTATCCAATCTGGTAATCGGTGTCTTTTAACTGGTGTTTATTCTACTTAAACTTAATGTAATTATTCTATGGTTAGATCAAACTC
This sequence comes from Camelus bactrianus, assembly GCF_048773025.1. Taxonomy (NCBI): domain Eukaryota; kingdom Metazoa; phylum Chordata; class Mammalia; order Artiodactyla; family Camelidae; genus Camelus; species Camelus bactrianus. Next base: position 61,097,903 of record NC_133543.1, read on the forward strand.
TATCAACTTGCTACCTGTTTTCTAGCATTCTATATGTTCTTTGTTTCTTCCCCACCCCTCTTTTTTTTTTGCCTTCTTTTGAATTCACTAGTAATTTTTTATTCTAGTTTATTTCTACTATGGGCTTTTACCTTTCCATAAAATTTTTTGTGGTTGCCATTGGTTTTAAAGTATATATGTTTAATTAATCAAGATCTACTTTGAAACAATATTGTGTCACTTCAAATGTACCATAAGGACTTTACAATAGTATATGCCCAGTTGCTCTCTCCCATCTGCTGTTGTTGTCATACATTGTATGTTCATTTTGTGACAAATATATAATACATTACTATTATTTTTGCTTTAGATGGTTATCTTTTAAATAAATTAAAGTAAGAAAAATTAATTTTATATTACCTTCCTTTATTCCATTTCCAGTATTCTTCATTTCTTGATATAGATCCATGTTTGTGGTTGGTCTCATATTCCTTTCTGCCTAAAAACTTCCTGAATTCTGAATATATTTTGAACGTAGACCCAATGAGGTTTCCAGATGTATTGGGTGTAGCCTTTGAGAGAAAGCAAAGATGACCTCAATGCTGATAACTCACAATAACAGCAGTAAGTAATTTTTTAAAAAATGGATTTAGGAAGAGACATTAATGTGAAAATAAATTCAACTAAAAGAATACAACTTGATACACCTAATGTATTTTGTAATCTGATATCTGCCATGGATTTTTCTGCCCCTCTAAGTTCCAGTTTCAAAGACCCTTGGAAGTCCCAAGAAGGGATCACAGACACTACGTATGTGACTTCTATATATGTATATGCCTACTTTCTTCTCTCGTCAACCTGAATGCAAAACTCAATCCCTTCACCAGTTTCAACAAGAAATCTATTCCTCCCACGTATACCAGGTTTCCTCATCTTTTTCCCTCTTTATAAAATTGACTCCTGTGAGTTTTGAATTCTTCTCCCTATTTTGTATAGAATATAAGGATCTCCTACACTCAGCATTATATATACAAAACCCCTTAAAGAGGTTTTCAGAGTAAAGGAGGCTTCAGGATCCACCTTTCTCAGAAATTTAAGTTTATAAATATACCCCATTGTTACAGGTAAAGTTCCCCCAGGATTTGCATGCAAGAGGTTTATCAGAAGTGCTGTTGAAAGCAGTATCTTTGAAGGAGCAAAGGAAGCAAGTTGAGCAGAGGTAGAATTTGAAATGAGATACGTTGAAACAGTAGCCTCAGCCAATGCCACAGAGATCCCTCAAGACTGGGGTGATCCTACTAAAGATAGCTCACATTAAGGAATGTACCCCACAACAATTAGTCATCGGATATGGCTGCCCCTCCCAGGAACTGGAGCAGAGACTTGAGCAAAGCAGTTTCCCTCAGCTGAGGGCAATTCCCAGAGTTGGATGTAACTGTAAGTCAACTGCAATCAGTACTCCCAATATCTAGGACCATAAAGCCTTGACCATGAAGGGGAATCTAGGACGTGTCCAAATGCATCAATTAAAATCCACCCCATGCCATGTAGTTCCACTAGCTTCATGCAGTATGTTCTCTTCACAAGGGAACAACTTTTTCAGGATTATAACTGGCTTCTGTTCCTGGGAAAGCTTTTAGACAAAGTTTAGTGGGAAAAGCTACAGTGTCAACCTCTTTCTCTGCCCGGCTCCTTCTACCCTCCCCCCTACAAATACTATCTAGTCCGCATCTGATATTTATAGTCTCCCTCAACGATTAACCCCATCTACTAGATTCCTCTCGCCTTTGACTACCACTGGGAAGTCAGCTGGTTTCCATCACTTATCTGGTGGGATGACTCAGACCCCTATCCTTGAAGAGGCCTGGGCACATAGTTGCTGTGCCCTTCTCGGGATGTGGTTTCTGTACATGTCCATTTGCCATTAAAATTGGTTAGAGGAATACCAAGAGTCCCCTTCCCCAGCAGCTCACTTAGGTGCCAAATGTATTTTTCCTGATCCTATTACACAATATGTAATAGCAGCCCTACCTTCTGATGATCACAGTCAATTAACCCTGCAGGATTGTGGGTCCTTTTTTGACCTACTAGATCCCTGGCACACAGAACTGAAAGTAACCATGTGGCAGTCACGACTAATGTTTAATGGGGCTCCTGTAGAGTCATCATCCTCCCTTTAGGAATTACACCCATTAAAAACCTACAGGACCTAGAATTGTGGGGATGGGAAGAACAAGTTTCTTAAGTGGGTCACTGGTAGTGATAATAAGCCTGGTCCCTTCTCTTTGCAACCCTTTGTTCCCAGATCCATGTATTTTTCCCTTGGGAAACACAGCATCATATGATTCATGGTTTAGGGTATGCTCTTCATTCTGGAGGATGAAGGTGTGTACCACATTCTTGCAGAGTGTAATTCCAACTTGCCACCTTAGACACATACCTTCAAAAAGTCATTCCATCATTCTATGAGGCTGGCAGAATTGGAGTGGTGAAATGTGACAAGACCAGTGAATCTCATGGTCAGGTGCCTACTGTCACACCTCATTTGCTACAAAGTGCACTGCTTGGTCCAATGCAATTTATGTAGAATCACATATTGGTAGATTAAACATTTTGTTTGCTCTTGGATGATGGTGCAGCCTATAAGCCTAACAGACAGGAAAGGCAATCACATAGAGAACACCACTCAAAATTTCTGGCTCCTGAGATTTCACAGACATAGTGTGATCAACTTTGTCTAGTTGGACCCCTCAAGGAACAGTGCCATATTAGAGGACAGCATTAGTCTTGCTGCTGGTAGGTTAGATGACTGGCGGCAGCTGTACTAGGTCTGCCTTGGTGAGTGGCAGTCCACGTTGCTCGGCTCAGGCACAGCCTCTGTCCCTGCCTCCATAGCTTCTCCCATATAAACCCTTTGTGCAGCATTGGGGTGACTTTCAACAAAGACTGGCTAAGTTATTCTATATGGTTATTTAGTGCCCTGTTGATGGATTCCAATGCTGGGCATTACAATGTGAATCAAAGATATTTCACATTTCATGCTCATGTTTATATGACAATTCACATGCCTCTTCTCCAGACCTCTTTCTCTCATTCTTCTATCTTTTCTCCTTCCAAGCCCCTGAACAGCTAGCTAAACTATCTGTCACTGCTAACGAGTTCATATATAATTTTATCTCAACCTACCTGTCGTTTGACACAAAATAGATGATCACGCACACTACCCAAACCTCTGCCAATTTGGGACTGCCCCTCTCGAGGTCACCCAAGTGAGGCTTTTGTGCGACAGAACAAATTATAAATCAGTTGTCTACTGTTGTGTAACAAACCACCACCCCAAAACCAAGTGATTTAAAACCACAGTTTATTATTTCTCAAAGTGAGACGACCAATGTGGCCAAGGATGGAGACAAATGAAGCAGAACTAAAGTGAGAGTCATAAAAAGAGGCTGTCAAGAGCAGTGATTGTGATATCACCATCAACAAGCAAAGGCAGGACGTGAGATAGACTGAGCTCGACCATAAAGTTTTAAATAAATATAGAGGATAAACTAGAAACAATCTTTATGCTTTCTGCTAAACACACCAGAATTCCTTATCTTTGTCTTCAAGCCTCTTCCCACTGTAGACTCTGTTTTCCTGTTAAATATTCTCCTCTGGCGACAACCTCAGAAGACCTTATCAGGAACTGTCATGAGAAAATGGTCTTCCGCTCGCTGCATGTTAGTACTTCAACCTGGAGTTCCCCTTCCACCCCATCACACTCTAATCCTGTGTGAAATACTTAGTTACTTTTAATAATCCAACTCAAGTTCTTTTTCCCAAGTGAGGATGTCCATAAACAAACAAATTGAGCCTCTATGCAGAAACTCTTGTCAAGAAGAGATCTTCCCTCCTCTGAACCCAGTGAAATCCTTAAAAGCAAGGCCCAGGAGACACTGATCTTTACAACGTGCTGCACGAAGCACGTACAGGTGTTTGAGGTCTGATAAATGAACGACTGAGCACCTTATACTTAGGCCTCAGGGCCTTGTATGCTATTTTGAAGTCATCTGTCATTTCTGTAAGTTAAAATCTCCTCAAAGTTGGAGATCAGATCAGGTCATAATTTTGATTTTTTCCTAGCATCTAGCAGTGTGTTGAAACCAAGTTAGCATTAAAATATTTAAGTTAATTTCTTAAGGAAATCACTGCTAATCAAGGACATGTGAGAAGGGGTGATGATTGGTGATATAATTACAAGAACAGCTGCAGTGAATTCCATGAGGCCCTTTGAAGGGGGAATGACCCTTTAGAGACATCTCAAACCAAGGCAAGGGGGACATATCTTTGCATCCTGCACCATCCAGGCACTGAATGTATGCCCCGTCCCAGGAAGAGGGCATAACTTTGGGTGGGGAGGATTCCTTGGGCCAAGGACAATTCTTGAAGGATGCAGCTGTGAACCATCAGCATCCAAAATTCAAGTCAACTAGGAGAGTGACGCCCTTAGTTCTGGAAGGGGATCTGGGTGGTGCACAACAGCATCAGGTACAGCCTCCTGAGAAGGAAAATGCAGTCTCCTGCTGACCTTCTGTACGAATCTTCTTCCCGAGGTATGAGTGAAAAGACAAGACTGAATTTACTTTTAGCACCCGAGTCTCAAGCAACAACTTTTTTCTCTTTGAGGATCTGAATTGGCACCCGAGCTATTTATTTCTAGGACTACCCTGTCACCTGAAACCTGGGAAGGGGTTTCACCTACACAGTACAAGTCACCCACGCCAATACCGCTGCGGCCCCGGCCTAATCAGGCAGGGTCTCCCTGCATAAGCAGACATCTCTGTGGCATGTGGTTTTCTGGACGCTATACAGCTGTCCCTAGCTTGAAGATTCCAGAATTAGAGGATACGGGTCTGAAAAACAAATTCTCACCAAACTCTTTCATCTTTCCCACTCTCAGAATCAAGGCTTACTCCTGGGTTAACGACTCCTGCATACAAGAAAGGAGCATCAATCTCCGCTCTTTTCAGCCCTTACTTGTAGAATCTCTGCCTTCTACCAGAAGAAGGAGCCAGCATATCTCTTAGGCAATTTTGCTTGCAGGGATTACGTCTCCTTGGTTCCTCTTTGTTTTGTGCTCCTAATTTCTGGATGGCTAATGGAAAGTCTCCCATAGCAAGTGTTGTTTGCTTGAAAATATCCATCTTCTCTATAACCAAAATTTTTAACAGTGGGGGAGGATGGATATACTTTTCTTGCTCACTTGGCAACCCTATGCATCGAATATGCACCATATAAATGAATACCTCCTAGGTTAAAGGTGGTTTGTCCTTTCATGGCCCGGCTGTTCTAAGATTAGACTTCATAAGATAATGGACACAGTCTCTCATGAGATTTTCTGGATTTCAGATCAGAGCTGGAGGGTGGAGACCACTCCCCAGGACCTTACTTGCAGGGAAGCTGATTTTACTAAGGGTGTTAAACTAGCATTATCAACTGCAACTCCCCAAGTCCAGCTAAGGCCTCCAGTTCAACTCTGCCATTTCGTTGGGTTCCAGAAGGACATCTGTCACCTTTCTCTCTTCTCTGCTTGAATACAGCTTTGCTAACAAGGAGAATTTAGACCTCCCATTCTAAAACTTCTCCAATAATGCCTTACTGTATGTTGCTCTTGTAATAACATGCTTCGACTGAATCCGATTTTCCAAAGTGTTCAATAGCACCTTGTCATATGGCTCATTGCAAAATACTCTCCAGTACTAACACATTTCCAGAGAACTCTTCTCCTTCCTATTGGTGCATGGTAGGGGAATAGATGTACGAGTCTCAGCAACTTTCAACATTACCAAGTACAGTTTTAGAGGCTGTCAAGTCTTTCGTCACAGAGGTGAAGCTCTGGCAGAACTGAGATCATGTGTACCTCCTAATGCCAAGCCTGTAAATTTTTTTCTAATCTCCTTCACATCTCTGCCTCTGAAACTTGCCATTACTGCAACACAACACGCTCTCTTCAAACTCACAATCCCTCTGTCTGTTCCCGAAAGTTGGATTGCCTGAGAATGTAAGCTAGTGAACAGTTAAAGGTTAGCAGCCTCTGCAAGGGGTTTCAATGCTTGCCTGATAACTGATTCAACAGTAGATGTCCTGTGTCTGAGGGAATCTGTCGCAACAAATGGAGTCTAGTAGGGACCTCTGGTCAGGCAAAATCACAGTGGCCATGTACACACTTCCCCTTTCAAAGAGAACACTATATTTTAGAGTCTATTGAGTTAACTTCTAAAAAAAAAATCCTCATTTGAAACTTGAGTTGGTTTGACTTACATAATAAAAAGAAACCTTGCTTTTTGCTTAAAATATTCAATCTTGAACACTGTGTCCCTATAGAAAACCTGAAGCATTGATCTCAGAGTAGATCTCTAGCTTGGGTTCCCTATGAGGCTGCTATGGATCTATTCCTTTAAGATTCTTAGAAGGTTTACTGTTTAATTGAAAATAGAGGTTCTGTGAGACACATCCAAAAAAATCCATAGATGGCTTTTTGCAAGGGTCTCTGAGAAACTCCCTTAAATCTATCTCTGTCTTAAGGGCTTTACAGTTACACATTTTGCCATATTTACCCTAAGAGCATGTTTCCTGACAGCACCCTGGATTTGATCTTTGCCCTGAAGCTCTTTTTTCCTTTTAAGAGTCTTCTTCTGGGGGGATTAGAGATGATAATTTGTTTTATTTTTAAAACTAGCAAACCAAGAGCCATTTCTGTTTGTTTTACATTCTGCTTGAAAATGGAATAATATCTACTTTAACTCATATCTCTTTACCTTCATCTTATGATGTGCAGCTAGAAGACATCAGTTGTCATTTTCAGCACTTAGCCTAGAAATACGCTTACCCAGATCTATTAGTTCACTAGGTGCCTTTCCATTTTCTACAGTGACAGTTTGCATAAACGTCGCACCATTACATATCCAAGGTTTCTACCCCCTAATCACATTTCATTCATTCTCCTTCAAGCCTTCACTGACAGCCACTTTGATACTCACTGGTCCTGGTAATACTCTACTTCCTGGTAGCAAAATTTGCTACTTTTGTTACACAGCAAGTCCAATCAAAACTTACTTGTATAAAACAACATTCATTTTATTTTACTCATGATTTTGTCTGATGGGAATTTCGGGAAGAGTTCAGCTGGGCAGATCCTGCCTAGAGTCTCTCATGCAGTTGTTGTCAAATGTCAGCCAGGGCTACAGTCATCTGAAGGTTCGACTGGGCTGGATGTTCAAGGAGGCTCACTCCCATGGCTGACAGTGGACACTAGCTGTCAACTGGGAGCTCAGCTCAGCTCTCAGTGAAAGCACATACAGGTGGCCCCTACTTCTGGCTTAGCTTCCTCACATCTTGGCAGCTTTGGGTAGCTGAGATTCTAACATAGCAACTCAGGTCCTTACGTGTGCATGTTCACTGAGCTAGGATGAGTTTCAGTAAATGCACTTTCTGCCCATCATACAAAGTTATAAACAGGACAAAAGCCTTAAAAACCTTTGTTGTTGTCCCTTAACATCCCCACCTAACAAGTTGCCATGTTTATAAATGGAAATGTCTTCTGAGAAATGTCAGGCATCTTGTTTGAATCTTTTGAAACAAAACAATTTCTGTGATGCATGTATAGTTATGCCAGGAAGTCCATCTGCCAGCCAGAATTTCATCCTTTAAATACCTTGTTATGGCAGCACAAAAGAACACAATGAGCTTTGTTTAGAGTGTCAGTCTTCCATTTCTGGGCTAAAGGGATTAGGTCTAAATTGCACATCATTACATAAGGCCACATGAAAATATTTGCTTCTTTTGTCCTTAAAAGCACTTAATGATGCTTTATAAAAAGCCAAAAAAAAAAATGTTAATTGGACTAAAGAGATCTATTCAAAGGGTAATAAGCAGTAGATTTGCCTGGCATTCTAATTTATGTTATTTATTTAACACACAAAAGTCAGGGGAATTTTCAAGTATAATCATTTGTTGGCTATGGCAGGGGGCTGAGGAAAGACCATACAGTGTGGGTTATAAGCAGGCATTTTAGAGTCACTTAAGACTCTAAACTGATTTTAGCCTCTTGGTTAATAAATGTGACTAGGAAATTTACTTAACATCTCTTTGGCTCATCTTCCTCATTTGTAACATAGAGATAAAAGTTTTCACCTTCTAGGACTGTTTTGAGGGTGAAATGAAATAAATATATAATCTACTTACCAGCACTTGACACAGAGTAGATGTGTAGTTAACAAGTCAGATAAGGGCAAGCTTACACTTTTGATAGGTTGTGTGTGTGTGAAAGAGGGAGAAGGAGAGGGGAGACATGGAGAGAGACTGAGGGATAGAGGTAGAGGGGAAGGGAGAGAGAATATTTTGGGAAGGCCATATAGATAATATTGTTGGAAACATAATGTGAATGTGATGGTTATTTGTTGATGCTAATTTATTTGATGAATGGATTTTGAATTTTGAAGATGTTGGAATGTAAAAGGAATGGGATGTCGAGAAACATGTGTAGATTTATGTTACTTTGAGAGAGTCACTTGTCTCCTGTACATAGGACAAAGCAGAAAGTTGGAAACATTTCTCACCTCCTGCTCCCCCTTCTGTTTCCATTTCAATGATAATTTTGCACCACCCACTCCCCAGGGACTTCTATGCACCCAGTGTCAGAAGTTGTCCTGTGAACAATACTTAGCTGTCCACTAAGTCAAGTAATTGGAAAGCTACCAGGCCATTACAATGTCACTGAAAATAACTTAGAGGTATTTTCATATTATTAGGGGAGGAAGCCCAGTGTGATGTATAAATAAAAGTGGACTTTCCTAAGGAACAAGAGTTGGGGAAGGAGTGAAAGAAAGATTTTGAAGTGGGTAAGGCCTTTCCTTGCTTTTCAGATGAACTGGTGAGGTCATTTCTGTTTTTAATCTGTATAGTTAGGCCTTTTGGAAGAAATACATTCTGCAATTTAATGCAGTAATCTTGCCATTATTAATTATAACAATAATTTCCATTGCTTAAGGCTCATTTCTATAATAGTTTTGCTAAAAAAATAATATTCAGGTTTAGTCAGGTAAGTAAAAAAAAATAGGGTATCAATGGCAAATTTCTAGGTTTTTTTCAATGCTTTTTCAGGAAAAAACCAGATTTTTATTTTACCTTATTACAGGTCTGTTCAAAAGTAATTCTGTTAACACCCTTCAAGTAACCTTTTAAAATATTACTTATGAATCTATGTACCTTGATAAAAAGTTTCCTGTTTTTCATTTCCCCAAGGCTAAAGTGACACAATTATTAGCTTTTGATAGGGTTAAACAATAACTATGCATGCTCACCTTTGTGAAAGAATGGAAAATAAATATACCTTGAAGCGTAGTAACAGTTGAAAAGATTCCCATAATTCAGTTTTCTTACTTTCTTTTTTTAGAAGAGCACAGAGAAATTAAAAATGAATCTTTAAAATATTTTTTTCTACGTCTCATGCTAAATAAAGTCCTGTCTCTAAGTGTTAACAATATGATACTTTTCCTGGAGACCCTCTTTAATCCTGTGTAATAGTTAGAATCTGCCAGGTGACATTCTCGATGCTGGGGATATATCAGTAAACAGAACAGATAAAAATTCCTGCCTTCATAGAGTTTATGGCCTAGTGGGAAGAGACAGAAAATGAACACTCTAGGTGTAGAATGTGGTGATAAATGGTTATGGCAGGAAGGGAATAGGGAGTATCAGCAGGGTTGGGCAAGGGTTGTGGTTTCAAACAGGGTGGTGGGAGAAAGGTTCTTGGGAAGATGACATTTAAGGGACGATGTGAAGGAAGGAGAGGATTCTGTATTTTAAAGAATAGTTAGTAGATCAAGTAGAGTCAGTTAAGGGGAGAACAGTGAGAACTGAGAGGTAAGAGGCGCCCAGTCTGGTAGTCTATAGTAAGGATGTTTGGCTTTTATTACAGTAAATGTCATTACAAGTGTGATATGGGATCCCACTATAGGTGTGTCTACATTTTCTGTTTGCCTTTCAAGATTCATTTCCCACTCTTCTCCATCCTGTTCTCTGGCGCAGGGAAGCTAACTTGTATTTCCTATTTTTCCTCATGACCAAACACACTTCTCCCTTTTGGTAACCTGCTTCCTCTTTCAGTTATCCAAGCGTTCCCTCTGTCAGAGGAGCAGAGACTTAGCTGCCTGTATTTCTCTGGGTCAGTAATTCTCAACAGCAGCCCTAAGCCCACTCACGCCAGTACTAGGAACCTAACTACAATACAGATTCCTTGACCTCACTCAAGACATTCAATTCATATCTCCAAGACTGAGGCCCAAGAATCTGCATGTTTCACATGTCAGTTCTTTTTTACCATGCAGCTTAAAAACTAGAATCCTAGATTATAGAAACCATATGTACCCTTCTGATGGGCATTCAGGCAGTTTCATAAACTCATTTTTTTTCTTAGCTCCAAAAATGAGAACTCAAAAATATTTGGTTTTACTGATGATAATCCACTAAACTCTTATTTCTATTTTTAGTTAATGCTTATAACATACTTCATTTTGTAAAATATTTTATCATTAAATACCATACACAAAAATTATTTTGCACGGTCTCCATCAACTTGTGTCATATGAGATGGTATCTTGTTTGCAAACATATAAGCTATGGAAGGATTATCTATGACTTCTACATGTTTTTGTATAACAGTATTCATTTTATTTTTATTTAAATTTTAATATTTCCCATAATGAATCGTTTTTCAACATTATATTGAATTAGAAATAAAGGTACCCCAAAGTTACTAATAAATACTGTATATCATGCTATATTTTATGCCCTTTGAATTGGTAGCACTGAACTTTGAAGACTTTCTCAGAGTTATGAAAGGGAAATGACTCTGTGACTTAGATTGTTACAGAATTTGTGATGAGGAATTCACATTTCCGAGTAGTTTATGTAGCACTGTTTTCACATTACATCCAATCTTCTGTGAAGAGAGAGACATTAGATTGATGTTCTCCAGAGTATTTCTGTTACAATCTCCAGAGTTCAGTACTTTTAAACAAATATTGTCCTTTCAGTTTTTTGCACATTTCATGGGTTAATTTCCCCTGTGCTAGAATTTGCTATTTCAAGATACTGAGGCAAGCAAGACTGGTAGAAATAAAGAATAAGGGAGGCACTGTCATGTAACAAGCAGATGATGGTAAATATCTACCCAGGTAGCTGAATCCATTCCCTCCCAAGAAGATTGGTTCATTTGGCCTGTAAGAATAATCTTGAACTTTTTCCTAGCAGAGAGATGGCGTGCTATTTGATTGAGGAAGCTGCACAATGGATTTGGCCAAGACCTAAGGTTAAACCTACCTTTTAAGCTGGAGAGGATCAGATGGAGTCTTTACGGCTCACTCTGGCTGGACTGTGTTTACAGCAAATGCTCAAAAGCATGCATTTCCTCTCAAATATTAGGATTTGCAGCTGTTGGTTAAAAATACACCTAAATGGATGCCAAAAGCTGAAGTAATGGTCCATACATTTTAAGAATATGAGATGAAAGGCTTGTGATTCTTGTAATAATTGCATTGCACATAATAAAATGCCTTATAAGAAAAGACTCTTGGAAAATTTCTGATTCTCTAAGACTTTGGTTAAATTAAGTCAGTCTGTTTAACACAAATGCATTTTTCAGAAAGATAAAGTTTTCACTTTTCAAAATAATTGCGCATTTTTCTTTGTTAGTGAGAGGGTATATAAAAGTTCTAAACATTAGCTGTATTAGATGATAAATGAGGATTTTCTATTAAAAAAAAGAGGAAGAAGAAGAATGTGCCTCTAGAGCCTTTGTTTATGTTACTTTAGATTTTTATGTAAGGATGACATAGGATTTTGGAAATCCTAAATCTGAAAAGGACCTTGAAAGTTATTTAGTTCAGAAGTGCTAACAATAGCAACAAGGGTGATGTTAATAACATAGCTAACCTTTGAGCACTTACCATCTGCTGGGCATTGTTTTAAGAAGTTTTACATACGTAATCTTAGTCTATCCTCAAAATAACTCTATGATGTAAATATTAACTTCATTTGACAGATAAGGCACCTGAGACACAAAAGGTTTAACAAATCTGCCTCAGGTCACAGAGCTAGCAAGTGGAAGAGTCCGCACAAAAGCTGAAGAAACACTTATAAAATTATCCCAGCCAGTTCTATCCATGGAAAGTGTACACAGCTGTCTGGAGTGTGATTTGAGGTGCCCGAAGGTCTACCCAAATACAGCTTCAACAGTTTACAATACTGCCTCAAATTCCCACCAACAGAGAAAGCGCTTTGTGTAAAGATAATCCCAACAAAAGGTTATAGTTTAAAAAAATATTACCTAAGAAGAATTGCCCACTAATGATAGCAAGACAAAATTAACACATTTTAGCAAGATTTGGATGATAAAAGGAAAAAAAGAAAACAAAAGAGCTGTCGAAGGTAAACCTCATAACATACACTCTTGGTCAATCTTGGCAAAATGGAGGGGGAGATGAAGACAAAACTCATCCAATTTGGCTTTGTTGGATATGGAATTATCTTAAGCTGTCTTTTCATTTGGGAGATATAATCATACTAGATAGTCACAACTTCACCATTTGCAATGGTAAAGTTTGGTTAACAGCAAAAATCATCTATGTATAACATATTTTCCTCACTACTTGCCTTTTTGAACAGAGATTTTTAAATAAGGGCCTCACATATGGGCCCCTATGGATATATGAAATTTCAAATATGTATATGAGAATGCAAAGCACCCTAAGAAGATTGTCCAAAGAGTTCATCAAATTCTCGTAACTACACTTGGCCCTCCACATCTGTGGGTTCTGCACCCATAGATGCAACCAACCATGGATCTAAATATTTGAAAAAAAAAATTCTAGAGAGTTTCAAAAAGCAAAACTTGAATTTGCTGCCTGCCTGGCAACATTTACATAGCATTTACATTGTATTTACAACTATTTCCATAGTATTTACATTGTAGTAGGTATTATAAGTAATCTAGAGAAGATTTAAAGTGTACTGGAAGATGTGCATAGGTTATATGCAAATACTATGCCATTTTATATAAGAGACTTGAGCATTCATGGAGTTTGTTATCCTCCGTGGGGCGAGGTGAGGGGGTCTAGAACCAAACCCCTCCATCCAGGATACCAAAGGACAACTGTATGTATGAATCCTCCAAAATAGTTAAATTAGCACAAAATCACCTAGCCCAGCTGCATTTCTTACATATCACCTAAAATTAGCACCTGCTGGAGGTAGTCTTTAATAGTTAAGAGAATATAACATACAACTGTTTTGAATTATGTATCCTAGTGAGCACCCAGGGCTACATTCAAGCTGATGTTTTAGAAAGCAAAGTATGGTCAGCAAAATGACCGAGACCAGGACACCACTGGTTTGCTAGAACTACTTTTCACCTTTTCATTCTGTTTTTTCAACAACGAATGCAACTCTTCAGGACTGGGGTTTTAAGTAAATAATATGCAACAAGGAAGTGCAACAGGTATGTCAACAAAAGTTCTTAGGAAAGAGTTAGGTGAGTGGAATGGGCAGTCGATTAATTAAAAATGCTTTGCAAAATGAACAAACTGATCTGACTTTCCCGGTAAGCTATTACCAAGTTCTTTTGAGGTCTTAAAACATTTTCTTTACTCTGTGTTTAACAACAAATGTGGGCCAATTGCTGTGAGTTAATTGAAAAGGATTGTTTCCTAGTTGCCAAGAAACGGCGCTTTCTTACATTATGCAGGCCATTATGTGCACAGATCAAGCTTCCTGATTTTTCTTTCAGGGTTTAAGAATATAGGCTGCTGTGATTTACTGGTCCCTTGAGGAGAGGACTGCAAGTAAAGAAGGATTTCAGGGGTTTTGTTCAACTTCAATTTCCCAGGTAAGATTTGGATCTGAAAGCACTACCTTCTTCCTTTTGCTTAACTTTTTCCTAAATCACTTAAATGCTTTTATGAGTGAATATGAAATAATGATTTTATGTGGAATAGTGTCATGTAAAATCATGCTAAATTGATTTTCTTCCAGCTTAAGTTTCTGAGAGGAAATAAAAAGAGGTAATAATGTAAGTCTGTGAGACTGGTTGTAGAGTTTTTTCCTCTTGATTTCAAAGTAGTAGATACACGTAAACTAAGATGCTGTGAGTGCTTTTACAGTTGAAATACTAAAATCATTGTTGTGGAAGCTTATATCATTACTTCTATTTGGAGAAAATATTTCAAATCTTGTTTCTTAGGTTCTAAGAAATGGGCTTTATATTTGTTAACTTCAAAAGGAAGACTTGTTGGTCTTGTATATAACTTGGCTACTTGTCTCTCTTAAAAACAACAAAATCTCTACGAATTTTCATTCTCTCTTTCCTATTGGCTATTTTCTTCATAATTTTGTCTTAAAGATGAAGATAAACTCAGGGTCCTTGTATTTAGTGTAGCTTATTAATACATGTGACACAAACAAAAAATTTACACTTCTTCCTCAGAAAGGAAAACAGCATTTCTTGATTCAAAGTTAGTTGCTCCCAGACAATGCAGTGCTCACTGTGGGTAACAATGTGGGGCAAGTGCTTGACAAGGACTCCATGTATCGAGTTTGTTGGGTCAGATCACCCTCTCCTTCTTAAAGAGTTCATACTTTCATAGGCTCAGGCTGAACTCTGCAATCCTGTGAACTTACAACATCACACAGTGTACATAGGCTATATGTTGAGGACAAGCGTTGTCAAATTGGCAGAGGAACCGAGTTGAGTGCTGTTATTGATGCTTTCTTTCACAGTCATATTTTACCTCCTCTCTTCCATGGCTCTGGGTTTCCTAGGGATATATTTCCTTTACAAAGAAGATCATCAAAATGGATACAAGTCAGGTCAAATATTTGTTGTCTCATTAAGTATGTTTCCATTTGTTCAGTGTTTGAAGACACCTGAGTATAAAGATGACCAGTTGTAATATGAACCCTAGTTAACGCTGGAAAGAAATCCTTGCAGCACGCCCTTACCTGACAATATGATTTGGGTTTTCTACAAGTGAACCAATACCATAGTAAGGAAACTATTGTGTGGAATAATATTGATGAAGCGATAGCTGAATATGACATGCAATCTATCCATTTATTTTTAACTTGTCAAATAAGAATCTCCTTTCTTGAATTCCTATACATTTAAAAAAATTAACTAAAATTACAAGTCGTAGTCTCATCAGCTATCACAAACTCACTACACTCTTTTTTTATTTATGTAGCAGTAAAATTAAGCAGCTTATTTAAATAAATACATGGTTTGTAGTTATATATACTTGGTGTGACTTATTACCATTTTTGTTGGAACAGTGCATTTGTCTCTAGGCAAGATGTAATTCAGCAATTCCAATCTAGCTTACATTCCCTTTTCACCTTGTCAGAAAGTTCTCTTTGCCCTGAAAATATAGTCTTTATATTGATACAATAGTGCTTAAAATATATATGCTGCTAACATTTTTGCTGGTCATTTTTGCATTTACTGGAGCAAGGCGACAGGTGAATATGTGGAATGGGTGGAGAAGGGCAGAGGTCAGACTGATACAATATCTCACAGGCAGATTTCTTCCCATTTGGTACACCATTTCTTTTTTGTAAGTATAATGGAGTAATTGTGACATTAATAAACAGTTAAAAATGTTTAATAGGGTAACAAAAAATCTTATTTTTATTTTTCAGTGGTATTTTAAAGTAAACAAATATTAACTGATATTAATTTGCTTCTCTGTGGATTAAGAATTTTGCAAAAAGAATGATGTCCACCTAGGTTGAGATGGAAATCAGTCTATAAAATTTTTGCTGAACCTTAATTAAGAAGAGACTGAAATGCATTGATAGTTCGTAGATCAGTGATTGAAATACCATAAATATGATAGACTTTGAACGGTACTTATCGATTATTGAATGTAATGGCTTTGATACTTTGAGGAGTTCTAGAGATTCCAAAAAGCATTTATAACAAGGTGAGCCTATGAAGGTGGGGGGAATGGTTAGCTGGTAGTGTAGGGAAAATAAACTGTATTATCAATCAGCTCGTGCTTTTCGAGTTTGTATGCAAGAACACAGAGAGCCTAAGAGTATTTCACGAATCCTTTGTGGAAATCAAGATACGCTGCATTTGTAGCATTGCTTTGATCAACAATTCAAGAAACCTAGTCAAGTATGAGATTAATTTGACATATCTTATTTATAGTGTACTCAAGAAGGTTTTTGACAATCAATTCTTCTATTATAGGCACTCAGCAGATCTTTGATGGTTCTAGAATTATGTCAGGGATCCTTACTAAGTAGCATATCAATTTTTTACACTACCTATTTTAAAATTGTTTTGAAAATAGAATTATTTATTTTATGGTTCAACTCCTAAAATCATTTCAGTGATTTCTAAAAACATTATTGGGCCTTTGATAATTTTCCCATACTCTTTTGATATTAAATTTACCTAACTTTAGAAATTCAGAATAACATGTATAATAAAGTGCTTTCTTACTCTCTTTACTAAAATACGTCTGTTTGTAACAATAGAAGATTATTTATCTAAAGGGAGAAGATATCTGCAAGATATTTTAGTAATTTTTACTGTCCTGTTGTTTAACTATACACAATCAGTACCAAACTTTATCGTGCTCTGATAAGCCATGAGGGACATTCCTTTCTTTTGTCCTTAACATTTTTGTTAAACTGGGATTTTAAACTTCTCAACTGCAATGATATGATTTTTGAATCACTCTTCTAAGTTCCTTTTTCCATGTTTGCTTATAAGTATTTCTAAAACCTGTGAATGCTGTCTCTCTTCTCTTCCTTCCTTTGAACAGTTGTTCTCAATTTGGCAATGTCTGAAGGTATTTTTTTTTTGTTGCACATCAGACAGGTGAGGTACTCCCCCATCTAGTGGGTAGAGGTCAGGGATGCTGCTAAAAATCTCACAATATTCAGGCCACTCCCTACAACAAAAATGTATCAGATCCCAAATGTCAATAACGCTGAGACTGAGAAATCCTGCTCTTCAGACCTCACATATCTTATCATGTTAGCCATGATATGCTAACATGCATGCTTGTGGGTAGAATTTTTGTTTTCTGGACATCCCGAAATCTCATGTGCCTCTACTCCTTTGATTTATAATATTGGTCTACTGGATCACACCTAATTTTTAGTTGAACTTTCTGGAATCTGCCTATGTAAAGGAATCATGATCTGACTGGATTGTCCAGTTTTCCCTTGATTATTTATTACCAGTACCAACATGACAACGGTCACTTTATCTTTAAGCTCATGTCATGTCCATATTACTAAATAGCGCTTTGTCTGCTTGACTTGTACAATATTTCCCTCATTGCTTCTACTTGTGAATAAAGGACTTCTTAAGGCAAAACAATATCTGTTTAATTGTTGTGCTCCTGATTTCATGTCCAAAGTCACTCTTCAATAATCCATGCATTTATTCTAGAGATATTTATTGAGCACCTATCATGTTCCAAAACTGTTTTCAATTGGAAATTCCACAGTGAATAAGCAAAAATCCTATTTTTATTGTGATTACATTCTAGTGGAAATCAGAAAATGCAAAATCCCCATTTTTTCAACCATTTTTGATCCTAGTCTAGTATATAGTCAAAATAAAATAACAACAGAAACTGATGCATTATAAATAGTGGTTGTAAAAGTTAGTTCATATTTTTTTTCCCATGTGAACCCTCTATTTCTTGGTGACTGCCAAGAATCTTTTCATTAATTTCTGAATTTCACTTTCTGGCAGATTTCACTTTCATGGCAACTTACATGGTGTGCATTCTAGAGAAGGCTGACTTTGAAGTAAATTTTGAATGAAAGGAAATAGAGTATTTGAAGAGTTGAAATAATGTTAGTAAGAAAAGTCAATCTGGCATGTAGGGGGAAAAAAGACATAAAAGTAAAGATGGAAACTTGTGAGTGGAAAGAGGCCAGTTGTGCCTGAGATTTATTTTACTTGCTATGCCAAGAATAAAGGGAAAAGGGAATAAAAGAGAAAATAAAAGAAAAAAAAAAAAAAGAAAAAGAGCAGTAATGTATCTTTCCAGTGTAACTGTAACTCAAAGTAATTCATTTCCTTGGGTGGATATCTCTATCTCTGATGAATTCTTTAGAATTTCTTACCTATGTCATAGTTTATTCCTCAATAGCCATTGATGAGGTTATTGGTTTCTTCTTTAGATAGGGAATGAGAAGCATAAATGAAGCAAGGTATTATAATTTTAATATCCTGATCTAGATATTTGTTTTGATCTTTCTTTGTAGTTTCTTTCCTTCCCAAATGCTTTTTTTTCTGAGTATATGTAGAATTGTTTTCTTAGTATATGCAGGAGTTAAAAGTTCTATCAATATGTCAAATTGTGAAAACAACAATTTGATGCTCTAAAATTCTTAGACTTTGTAAACTTACCAGTTTTAAGTAATCATTTAGCTTATGAAGAGTGCATTCACTAAAAACTATTGTTCTCACCTTCTTCTGTGCTTCTATTTAAAAATAAACTGAGATCATACCCAAGGGGAGGTTATTGGTATAAAAAAATTCCAAAGATACAATATAAATGTGGCTACAAAAAATGTTTAGAAATATGCCAGTAATATTTTCTGGAGTTTATTATAAACGAGAGAAATTCTAATACTATGGCTTACAACTGTTTTCTAGCAATGAATTTGAAAAAAAATTAATTTTTATCTTTAAAGTCTAAGTGCTACTGACAGATTACAGTGAGACTGTCCTCGTTGTGTGAGCAAAGCAAAGAGGAATCCTTTCATCTTTGTTCAAGTCCAGGCTTTGCTATCTAATGGTGTACTGAAAGCGGGTAAGTTACTTAGTCTCTAAGAACCCAGACTGTCTCAACCATAAACTTGGTAAAAACACTCATCTCATAGTGTCATTCTGGAAACAAAATGAGATAATTCAGTTTAGTACTTGTCACTGAGAAATTATGTAGTAATATGACATTCCCCTTTCTTTATAACTCCAAGACTATCCTAATTCATTTTATAGAAAAGATTCTGAAGGAACCTTAACAATCATCTAATGTGTCATACATCTGCGGCTTGAATGATTACATGTCTCTGTGGTTACTGGCCTGTACTTTATTGCTCTAATAAAATGTGTCACCTCCTAAGACAATAGACATTAATAAACATTATGTTAAACTATATGAAACTGTCACTTTTATTGGTCAAACAAATATTGGCAAATTTCATATGAGTCAACCTACTCATATAATATAAAAAGCAAATCTTATTTCCCAAAACATAATTTTATATGATCAAAGTCTGACATACCTTGATAATGCTAGAATGTCAATGTAGTTCTATTAGCTATTTTAAAACATACATTATAAAAAGGCACTACTAGAAAAATAATACAGTCTTTAAGAGCTTTGAGCAGGGATCAACAAAATAGTAAGTGGGCCACATTGAGACTGTCTTGTGTTTTTGTACAAACCATGGGGTAAGAATTATTTTTACGTTTTTAAATAGTTGAAAAAAATCCAAAGAAATATAATACTTTGTGACACATGAAAATTAAATGAAATTCAAATTTCATTGTCCATAAATAAAGTTTTCTTGGAACAACCAATGCTCACTTATTTACATATTGTCTTAGGCTGCTTTTGTTCTGCAAAGACAGAGTGGAGTAGTTGTAACACAGCTGTTAGGACTTGAAAAGTCTACAGTTTTCATTATCTGGCCCTTTACAGAAAAGGTCTGACTACCCGTCCTAGAGTCACACTGCCTGTATTCGAATGCCAATGCCACCACTTCTTGGCTTTCTGACTTACTAAGTGACTTAACTTTGTGAGCCTTAGTTCCCACATTTTAAAATAGACATCCTAACAGTACTTACCTCATAGAATAATTCTGAGTGCCCGGTACATAAGCACTCTCTAAATGTTACTATAATTATTAACATTCTTCCAGGGTGCTACTGTAAATGATTGGGAAAAAAATCTACAGAAGTTTGATGGGTGACAATTATTGAATCACTATATCATGATATAATGACAATTGTCAGCATTCCATGAGACATAATATTTACGTCTCACTTATAACACATGGACCATTTCAAGTTAGAAATATTTAAATTTGTAAATTTGCAAATGCTAAGCTACAAAGTAGGGGCTGTTTTCTCCCTGGGACAATGAACATCTGCTGAAACACTTTGTCCAACAGAGCATTTGCCTCTGCTGGCCTTTTTTCTTTCTTTCTTTCTTTTTTTTTTTTTTTAAGAAATGGAAAAAGGATCATTGTTTAACTTCAACTCTTCTCATCTTCTAAACCAAGAAACAATTTCTCTCAGGACTAGAAGTTTCTAGGATTTGGAAAAGTAAAGGGGCCTCAGCTTTTTATTTATTTTTTCCTATATTCAAGTAAGGGTAAGTAGAATTTTACTTGGAGTGGCATATTCTTTTTTCCTTCTTATTTGAATATTGTTTGACTGAAAGACTCACAGGCTTTTCCAGATGACTTAAGATTTCTGTAGTGAATCAAGCTCCACAGTACTCTCTCAGTCTGAGACAGACGGGGAGGTGGGGTAGCAGTTTTCACACAGCAGAAAAAGGGTCAAGTTTTAAATTAGAAATGCTTTTAAGAAGTAGCTCAGATCTATTACTTTTTGTATGCAAAGGCAGAATGGTCTGAAGGGAAGATGATCCAAAATCTTGAAAATAAAATAAAATGCTCCTAAAGCTAAAATCCAATAGCATCCTAGAGATAAGGCACAGTTAAGTAGAACTGCTGATAAACTTCAAGTGGAAGACTTACCAGTCAGGCTACCTCTCCAGCTTTTCTGCACTGGTTTCCTCAGGGGGAGCTGGAGAGAGGACACTTCAAGCACTTAGCTTTAAAATGCACACTTAAGAAGTCAGTGAATAGTAACTATTAGAGTTCTCTGGGTAAACCAGCTTGAATTAAAGGTGCTTCTTCTGTTACTTACTTTCAAGTAGAGCTTCTGGTCCTTGGGGATTACACCAAGAGCAATGAGTCATATCTGCAATGAGGAAGGGAAAGTGTTGTCAAATTTCATGTTGATTCACAGTATTTCAGTGGGGGTAGGGAGACACAAGGGGAGACCAGAGAATCAAATACTTGAGCACTGAAGAGTTTCTAGTTGCTAGAAAAAACTAAAGAACCTTGCTGTTTTCAGATAGAGGAATCTATCACATATAAATTCTTCCTGATTTTTTATTGTTGTTTTCTAATGATGAATTTTGTTCATAAAATGGTCAAGTATGTAGATAAAAAGAAAATGTTTAGCTACCAAGTCAAAAATATTTTTGCCACCTGCTATGTATTTTGCCAACCAGTTAAAATCTTTAGCATTCTTTGGTATAAAGTCTTAAGATGATTGTGGGGTGGAGGGAAATTTTCCTCTGTTAGAATCTTTTGGATTCTAGTCAAACACTTCTGTAATTTCCTTCATCATTTTTAGCTCCTTTTGGCATCACTTATTTTCAAGTATGCCTCTGGAATGTCAAGAAGATGCCAGATATTATTTTGTGTGTTGTATTTTAATATGATATCAGGCTAAAGTTGTTCCTAGAGACTTCAGAAATAAAGGTAGAGTGCTTCTTTCTTATCTTTTAGCAAAATGGAAACCTTTAATTAAGACCCCATGAAGCTTCTGGTCAGTCTCCTACCTGTGCAAGTAGATTAGAAAGGAATTTTTATCCTCTGGCAGTAACAGATTTACTCTGGGGGCATGAGGGGGAGGAGAAATTGAGTAGAAGGAAAACCAGAAGCTACACTTGTCACTTGTTATCAAATGGTCCAAATATGTGGCCCAAAGCCAGTGACTTCACTGCAGTTGTTCTGTATTAAATATTGGTATTTGAATCCTCCTCAGATAAACCTTTCAGAATAATGATTCTGGCAATACTTTGGAATAAACTTCCTATGGTTATTTCCCCAGTTGAGTAAGTCTACAGTTAGAAATTCTATCACTGCTGGCCAGTCTAACTCCCTGAAACAAGCATGTGAGGTTTGTTGTACTGGCACCAACAGGGAAAGGATGGAAGAGCCAGGAGAGACCTCTTGAGATCACTTCATCCATACTAACATCATTCAAAATGGACAGCTCTTTATCAAGGATTTCCAAGGTGTTCGTTACATCAGCAACTGCAGTACGACTAGCCCCATAACAGTAAGAGGTTTGCTTGCCTTTCTGATCAAGAATCGTTGCACTATCAAACAAAGGATGAATTATTTCCTAAGAAGCTTATGAGTAATTCAGGTCTCTACAAGCATTCCAGGAACAAGATTCTTTTTGGTTACCAAGATTATAAGTGTGATTTTGGCCCAAAGGCTTAAAACCAAAGCACATATGCTGTGTCTCACTCGTTCTGTGGGCCATTCCCCCTTTCATTCCTCTAGACTTTTTTTTTTTTTAATCCTTGTTATATTGAGAAACAACAAGTACAAGTATTTTCAGCTGGCTCACCAAAATGAGTCTCTTGTAGGGCTAACATACTTGAATCAACAAGCACAGAAAATAATTAACAGGGAAACTCATCCCTTCTCTATATTTTCTACTCCTTACCCCATTATTTTTAGCTTTGTGACCTTGGGCAAGTCATTTAAGTTCTCTGGGTCTCAGTTTTCTCTCCTGTATAAAATAAGAGCATGAGTCTACATGACTGAAACAATCTCTTTTAGCCCCGACAGTCTATAACCCAGTCTATCATAAAGCAAAACTGTGACCTTTATCATGAAGAAAGGACAGTGGGAGGGAAACGCGTTAAGAATTTTTTCTCATTCCTCCCACTCCCACAAATGCTGCAAACAGCTGAAGTTGGTGACTCAAAACTTTATTAAGTATGTTAATTGTTTGGATGAAGTTTCATACAAAGTTTTTGAAGCTGAAGGGGTGAGAGATTCTAAGCTACAATCTATTATTTTCCCCATTTTTGACTACTTTCAAGACTTGAAACCTGTTGTGTTGTAGAATACTGAGGAACATATCATGTGTTAGTTTCTCAGGAAACAACAGCTAACTGAAGTTAATAGTTAACATTAATAGTGACTTCCTTCTAATTAATAAAATATAACTTTTCATTCCCCACCCCATTTTTGTGATAAATTTGCAGACTTCTGCAAATGCCCAGTATTTCTTTCTAATGCTCCTTTGTTGAAATCCTCCAAAAAAGTTCAAAATATTTATACTCCAGGGAGAAAATACTGCTAAAAATCTACTTGTAATGATTCCATTTTGTACACACAGACTCTTTTCTCTTAGAGTCCAACTGTTTATCTCTGGCATTGAGAGTTGGAGAGGAGAATATGTTATTGATAAACTTCCTTTTGTTCTTCTTGATATGGAGGAGAGAACAAAAACTGTAAGAAAAGTATCGGAGAGGTCGGATAATAACAAAATATCCCATTTTGGTTAGATAGTGTAATTAACAGACTGGGAAAAGGAGCTAATATAAAAGGACTAGTTATGTTTCATTTCCTGAATTGTTACTTCCAAAAACAGACACATTTTGTCCACTTCCCATTTTGTGGAGCTATTGCAAAAATTTCCTGCCATCACAAATCTTAGAGATAGTGAGTCTTAAAAGTTATATGTGGAAAGCCTTCAAGATTTCTGCCCAAGTGCCAATGTAGATTTGGTTTCATGTAAAAAATGGAGGAGCCTGTCCTTCCTATAAGTTGATTTTAGGACCCAGCCTCGAAGACAAGGTAAATCTTTCAAAGATAAAAAAATACTTCATCTTAACTGTCACCTGTATGTCAGGCTGATTAAGGTTAGGTTAGCTCAATGACACCAGTGAGCATTATTAACCATTGCAAATAATTGTGCATGGAGAGACAGCAGCTGCAAGAGACCCAGTGACCAATTACAAAGCTTATGTTTGTATTTTTCCATCACTGCTGAAAAAGTAAACGAGTTTAATTTAAAATTATTTTTATATCTATAAAATCTGACTTATTTAAAAATTTATCTATAGTATAGAACTAAAATAATGTAAATAGTTTTACACCTTTTATTGATAGAATATACAATTTCAGAAGACATCCGAAAGCAAGCATCTGAGACTTTCAACTTTAAAAAACTCTAATTTTCCAGTTTGTTTTCATGGTATATTTTATTAGGCCTTACTTGAAAATTAAAGAAGTGTACCATAGACTTCACTGATCTCAACAAGAGGAGAAAACAATCTATTTTTCATTAGAGTACCTGGTGGTAACCACAGAGAGACGCAGTAATTTGGAAAGCACAATAATGTCTCTGTGAAAATCATGCATGAAGGACCTAATTTTTAAAAGATTAACTCATAAGAGATGATTTCCAGGTACAGCATTTATTTTCTAAACTGCTCTGCTTCGAGGAGTCCTCTCTATAGAATAATTTAAACAATAAGAAAATAAACTTTAAAACATTATATAAGACATTCAATATATTTTTTCTTCAAAACATATTTCACTGATTGAGTAGAGACTCCAGGTAAGAAGGCACTAGCTTTATACTGAAATTCAGGCATTTTCATGAGTTCGGAGGTCTTCATTTAGAAAAACCTCTACCATGCTGAAGCACTAAGAGTCATAAGATTAAAAACTGTCCAATATTATTGTCTACTCCAGACAGTATTATCTTTTCCAACAGACAGATAACAGCTCTTTCATTACTCTGAACCATTACTTGTGTGTCCAAGATAACCTACATTCACAGATAGAGAAGTATTTTCACTTTTGCCTGGAAATGAAGAATGAGGAAATTCAGATGTGAGATTTCTAAAAAGCTAACTTAAAAGATTCTCATTTAGCTATTTACCAGTGTATCAGCACCCTGGTGGACCTAGTCACCCCCTTTGCTCAGAGTTACATACAAGACAGGGAATGGCCCCATTTTTGGCCCCTGCCCTGGGTCTCATATGGCGTGTGGAACAAAATTAATTTTCTTGTTTTCCTGCTGCCATCCCCACCCCACCTCCTACCCCACTTCCCGGTAGACGTGGTAAAGGTCAGGGGGTTCGTCCTGCCTGCTTTACTCTTTGCTTTCAGTTCCTACTACTGCTGAATTCTCTCTTTCACATCCTTCCTCTTGTAGCTGTCCTCTTCTGTGCATTCTTCAGAAACCCAAATGTAAAACATATGTGTGTTCATTTATTTCCCTGAAACATGTTACATCAGGCATTTGGGTTAAAGACTTGGGTGTATATCTTAGGGTATGAAGACAATGTATCCCAGCACAGCATGGCAAATAATGTGAAATTGAACATCAGACATCTGTTCATTGGCAGTATGCGCCACCCTCCAGCACGTTTGCTCAGGACCTAGCTCCTGATGTCTTGTAGGGCCACCTTCCCTGCTTTTTCTGTTCTGGGAATACTTGATTCACCCATCTCTGAAGCAAAACCTTCTTCTCCCACTCTATCATGCAGGCAATATTTTCTTTGTCCGATTTTTAGCTCATTTTAGACAAGCTTCAAATGCAGAACCAAAAATGGCTCACCAAGATGTTTATTCTAAACAAGACAGTTTTTTCCATGAAGAATTCTGTTACCTGCTTTTCAGTTGTCCCCCCACCCCCGCCCCACAGGTTTTGTAGTACACTCTGCATTCTGAAGGCCATCCAATTAGTATTCAGTTTTTGAAGGGCTCTGGCAAGAGACCTAGGATTCATTCCCCTGTTCTCCCTAGTCCCTCCTGACCATACAAATCCCAAGCCCTGTTGATTCTGCTCGAAACATCTCTTTTCCTTCTACTGCTACCCTAATCCAAACCAGCACTGTCTTTTTACCAGTATTAGTTTAACAACCTCCCAACCTATTGTTGGGAGGAACAACTATCCTCTACCAACTTATGTCCAAGTGCTTGGGGGCCTGCAAATTAATTGATAACAGGTTAACAAGAGAAAAGTTAATTTTCACATGCACTTGAGAGCAAGGTTTAAGAAGTGGCTCTCCAGACAGCTGGGAGTACTGGTTTATATACGAGCTTAATGAAGAAAATGGATGAGTTGAAGGGTTTAAAGGATGGACCGTTCTGATGAGGTTTGTTTACACAATTTTCTAGAATGTCTCAGCGCCCAAGTCCTGACTGGAGACTTCCCAGAGACTAAGGCTGTAGCAGCTGACTCTCATAAAGCTCTGCTTTGGTCAGATAAGGGAAGCTCTGATAAGGTTACAGTCCACAGGCGTTTTCCCTTGGAAGTAATCTGCATACTATTTTGGTGGGTTAATGGTCCCTCCACTATCTCCCAACAACCAGTCTTGTTTCCACATACCTGTTCACATTGCAGCCCAAGTTTTTCTAAAACACCTGATCATGACACTCCCTTTCTTAAAAACACTCCAGTGGCTTTTCACTGCCAAGGATTAGGATTTATAATCCTAGATTTACCATTTGCCTACTAAACCTTAAAGAACAGAAAAATAAAAGTGTGTAATCTAGCCTATGTGGTCAAAGTTGATGTACATGGCAGGAAAGGTCAGACAAGGTGGGTAGATTATGATATTAAAAAAAAAATTAGTCTCCAGTGCCATCCCACATTTTGTATCTATGTTTCTCAGATTTTACTGCTGAAATCAGTACTTTGGGCAGTGTGCCAGGTACCAATCTCTTTCTCTTCCCTTCAGTTTTAATTAACATTTCACTCCTTTAAGGCCTTACCAAAACACTTGGCTAAGTAAGTTCATAAGCTTATTCTTATTAGTGTTATAAGTTAATGTGCTCTGCATTTCCACATACAGTGTTTCTATTTTAGTAAGGTCCTTCCTGATTTATTCCACAGAATGACCTATAAAAGGCATTTCAGACACTGAAGCAACAAGCCGAGAAGAAAATTTGAGCAAATGGGTTTCAAACACCTCTTAAACCCCAGGTTCTTGCTCTGCCTAGGATTAGGCCCTCAAGGGAAGAATTCTATTGCCTTTGAGTCATCTGTTCCCCTCAGGGGAGGGCTTCATGCTACTCTGTATTTTTCTAATATGTGGCACCACTCCAGGGTACCACCAGTCATATTCTGCTATTCAGCTGTGATTCCTACATACATGAATTGTCTGTGTGTGTTTTTTAAATAGCTTTATTTAGCCATGAAATTCACCCTTATTTCAAGTTAAGTAGTTTTTAGTAAAAACTCTCAAGAGTTGTGCAACCATCACCACTATCTAATTTTCACACATTCTCATCATTCCCAAAAGAAACCCTGTACACATCAGCAGTCATTCCCAAGTCCCACCTCACTACCCCAACCCCGCACTAGGTAACAAATAATCTACTTTCTGGCTGTATAGATTTCCCTATTCTGGACTTTTTGTACAAATGGAATCATATAATATGTGACTTTCTGTGACTGGCTTCCTTCACCTAGCATGTTTTTAAGATCTATGTTGTAGCACGTATCAGTACTTCATTCCTTTTTGTTGTCAAACAATATTCCATTATATGGGTGTGCCACCATTGTTTGTACAGTCATCAGTTGATGGACATTTGGGTTGTTTCCACTTTGGGTCTATTATGAATAATGCTGCTATGAACATTAACAAGTTTTTGTGTGGACATACGTTGTCAATTCTCTTGCTTGTATACCTCGTTGTGGAATTGTTGGTCATATGCTAATTCTACGCTTAACATTTTGAGAAACTGCCAAACTGTTTCCAAAGTGGCTACACTAGTTTATATTCCCATCAGCAATGTATCAGGGTTCCAATGTCTCCGTATCTTTGCCAACCCTTGTTATTGCCACCCTGGTGGGTGTGAAGAAGCTCATTATGATTTTGATTTGCCTTCCCCTAATGATATGACTCATGATGTTGATCATCTTTTCATGAGCTTACTGGCCATTTGTATATCACCTTTGGAGAAATGTCTATTCACATCCTTTGCCCTTTTTTAATTGTGTTATTTGTCTTTTTATTACTGAGTTGTAAGTTATTTATATACTCTAGATATGCAGAAAGCAGATATGCAGAAAGGGTTGCTTATTTATGGAAAGCGGTCAGTGGTCTCTTTAATTAAGGCAACATTTAGTCAGAAACTGGAAAGCTGCAGGGAACTATCTATGCAGACATACAAAGGAAGGGTTTTCTATGCAGTGGGAGCAGCAGGTACAGTGACCTGGGATAGAACATGCATGGCTCAGTTCAAATTCCCACCCCCCGCCTCTGTAATTCTCATGCAAATAGTATAATGTCTGTACACATTCCAATTTCACCACAGTTTATTTTCTAAAAACATTTTGCCATAATGGATTACATATTGTACCAAACCTAGAAAGATTCAGTTTGGATGTTCCAAAAATTAGATAAATTTAAAACTAAGACAAAACCAAACACAAACTAAAACCTTTGTTCTACATTACATTTTGCATCCCTGCTGAAGCACTGTTTCTGATGTGGCAACTTCAATCCAATTCAACAAACTTAACTGAATGCCTATGGTGATATTTCCCGAATTGTAATTTGTGGACCATATTTGGGGTTCAGAACTTTCACCAGGGATTTGACAATGGTTTGAGTAATTAAACACAGTTAGTCAGGCCTCAGTAATTTATAACTTCGCTTGTATGCTTGTATTCTGGCAATACAGAATGTGGTGAATGCCACTGGAGTGACTTAATTCCAAGGAGCTGTATGTTGGGGAATGTAGACAGCTTATGAACAACCTACCTTGAGTGCCATCAGCTAAGACACACAGGGTGTGTATCGTGGGGTCAGTTCATAACTCATGCCATATATGGCTGTGGTGATTTAATGACTCACTGGAATTAATGTTGAGAATCAGATGTTGTTACCTAGATGCTATGTTCCCATTGATTATCAATATCCAAAGAGAAAATATACTTGCTATGAACATGTCAATGCATTTTACAGCCATTTTCTTAAAAAGTCATCAATTTTGGCAGTAATACCCTGAAAACAAATGCCCGACTTTCTCTGTTCCTCCTTGCCCACACTTGTGATCTCTGTTTCAGATTACCTTAGGCAGTCAGCAAATCTTATTGCCTGGATATGTGAAAGCAAGGTGGTTTGATACTTTCAATATTTAAACTTGGAATATTCCAGAATACCCTAAACAAAACTGAAATGCAATTACGAAATGCCTTCTTGCCTTTTCACCAAACATATTCAATTCCTACCCACTGCCTAAGGTAAAATAATCCTTCCTGCCCTGGAACTCACATTAAAACTCTTTCCTGTTGCTTATCATTTCTTATGTTGTATTTTCCACACTGTATTATATATACATCCCTTGACTGCCAGCACCTAGGAGCATGTCCTAGGGCTGCAGAGGGTTCTCAGTAAATATTTACTAATGTATTATTATTTTGGCCTGGAAGTATTAGCGAGATAAATATCAGAATTGTTCCATGGGTTCAACTTTGTTTCTATTTTGGGTTTTTAGTTTTGTTTCTTTAATTTGTAAAGCTTTGATTTAAAAGAAAACAGGAGAGGATGAGTGGGAAGAAAAGTTTAAAGTGTGTTACTCCTTTAGGGATGTTTTTTTCTTGGGTTTTACCTGCTCTGTGGTTAGAAACAGAATTCAACTTCAAAACAAAACCAGAAGATTCTGTGTTGAGTCCTAATGGCTATTTCCTTTGAATGTGGCTGGAATGATGGTCTTTAAAGGGTGTTACCAGATTAAATCCTTGCCAAGTAAGGAAGGTGGAGCCGTGTGGGAATGAGGCTTTGTTTAATCAGGCTGTATAATGTTTTGCTGAGACATGTTGGGAAAGGCAATCCAAAGTGATGTGGACTCACTGTGAAATCATAGTCTGAAGCACACCTTATAAAATTTAGAGATTTTTTCTTTTTTGCCACCCTCTTGGAAATTCATATTATCACAAATGTTAGAGAAAATTAACTACATATACATATACAGTCATTTCCCTAACATTTGTGGGACTTGAAAAAGAGTGCAATTAAAGGACCACATATAATATATCAAATTATAAATTATGGTAAATATCTCCAAATGAAGTATGTTCTCTCTTCTTACCCTAAAAAAATACAGCTTTAGGCAAAGTTAAAATCTAAAATTCTTGGAGGGGGGACAAACTGGGATTTCAAAATTTTTAGATACTGACAGGCATATGTAGAATAGATAAACAAGATTATACTGTATAGCACAGGGAAATATATACAAGATCTTGTGGTAGCTCACAGCAAAAAAAAAATGTGACAATGAATATATGTATGTTCATGTATAACTGAAAAATTGTGCTCTACACTGGAATTTGACACAGCATTGTAAAATGACTATAACTCAATTTAAAAAAATTATTATGCAAAAAAAGAAATCTAAAATTCTTTGATAACTTTGGAGCCTCATGTTTAGAGAATGGAGATCCTGGAAGGGCCTGCTCTAGAGCCCAGAGGCCCACCCCTCACCCCTCTCTTGCCATCCCCGCCCCATCCCACAAGGTGAGAGGTCTCAAGAGTATCCTTATCACAGCCTCTGTACACAGCTGCCTCTTGGACATCCCTCAGGTCTATGGGTGTTTGCTACATAGTTCATGCCTGGGGACAGACCTGGGGAAGAAGCAGAGGTGGCCGTTTGAGTGGGGAAGACTGGAATTTGAGGTCACCAGAGGAGGCCTGGAAGCCTGGCTCAGGCTCTGTGTGAGCACAGTCCTTCAGTTCCTGGATTCTTTGTCTTGTGCAAAGGGTTGTAGTCAGAGGAAGGACAGAGAGGTTTTCTGAAGCAGAAGGCTCAGAACAGAGGCCCCTCTTGCCTGGGTCAAAGAGCCATCCTCTGTGTGTATGTAAATGTGTGTGTGTGTGTGTGTGTGTGCGCGCACGCAGGTGTGCCATGCTCTGATGCCTATGTGTCTTTTAAAAATATAGAAAATTTGACATATACTCATGGATCGATTAGTTTATCTAAGGGAGAGCTTTAACCTCATGGATGATCTAAAAGGATGAGCAATACAACACATTTGTCGCTGGGTGCACTAAACTTAGTTGACTGTGGTTATCTAAATGCTTCAAACAAATAAAGATATATATCAAAATAATGAGATTAATGCCTCTTTCAGAAAGGCCTGGAAAGCTATCAAATTTCCCTCATCTGTGTGTACTGAGGGATCAATTTCATTCATGCTGCTCTGCTCTGCCTTAGGGAAAAAGAGCACGATGATCTCCTGCTGAAAAGAGCCCAGCAGGGGGCTGATATGTGGTGCCTCCTTCAACTAAATTCCCTCCCGCCTCCACCCTGGCCCGTGTCTTCACAACCTCTTACCTCGCGTGCCCTTGCTCTTCTTGGATGCACTTTGGAAGGGATTTTCTTAAAACTTCACAACCCTTTAACCTCATGAGCTGCTGAATATCTTAAGCCACAGTGAAAGTTGAAGCTCAGTCTTTAGTCTTTTGAACAAAAAATACTCAAGGCCCAACTGTGCTTACTTTTGTGATATGGTGATATTGAAAGGAGACAATTAGTAAAATGAAGTGTGTGAATAAGAAAAAAATGACTTTTTATGTGTGAATGTGGCTTTTCTGAGAGGTAATGTTTTGGCCAGTATCTGTATTTCAGAAGTGGAAAGTCTAAGACCTGAGTCTAGGTAATAGGAAAAGCCATCAAAGTATGTAAGACGCAGTCAAGTAATTCTTAGTAAAATGAATCACATGTTTGAGCAGGTATTACAAATACACATAGGTGAACCACTCAGGTTTAACGCTGTATTTAATAGTCTTTGATAATTTGAAGTAGTGAATTTAATGTACTGTGATTTGATTTGTCAGAAATTGAAATGAGACAAGGTATTTTACAGATATTTTAAGTGATCTGCATCCTGGATCATGATCATTATGACTATTTGTAGGTTTTCTTACTACCTAACCATGTTCTCAAATATGTTATTACTCTGTGAAGAAGAAAGTGGGTAACTGTCCCACATAAAAAACACAGAGGGGGTGAACAAGAGTGCAGTTTGCCTGGGGACAAGGACATTTTGTTAGCTCGCCACCCTCTTTCCAGAATCTAGAATCCGGAATAGCCCATAGTCAGGTCCTTAGTAAGTATTTGTGGCTAACAAAAGAATAAGTGAATTAATGGAAGTCATTTATATCAAGTACTGACTATGGCCCAGAGACTAGTGTTCAGTTTAACTAGTGTGTTTTATGTTGTATGTGTTTTATGTTGTATGGCATTAAATCTTGTGTTATAGGTAAAGAAGATAAGAATCAAGAGGGTTATATAACCTGCCCAAGATAACACAACTTGTGAAGTAACATACTCACCTACCAACTATACTGTCATTTTATTACTTTTATTCCCTCATAGTATTTATATGTATCACAAATTTAAATCTTCCTAGCTATAGTTGGCATATCAAGAGTGTGATAGGTAATATATAGCCAGGAGCTTCCTTTCAAGGCTCCCAGTATAGTTTGAAAGAGGGAAACCAGTAATCTGTAATCTAAAGCAGCAAAATTCTATACACTTAGAAATCCTGGCTCCTCTGCCTCAGTGAAAGCAGAATTCCTGAGCAGACTTTTTTGGGGGGGAGGGGTAATTAGGTTTATTTATTTATTTTTAATGGAGGTACCGGGGACTTCATACATGCTAAGCATGTGCTCTACCACTGAGCTGTACCCTCCCCCTGAGCAGACTTCTGATCTCTTTCTGGTGGCAGTCAATACTCAGGGACCTGTGATGGCCACACATATCTGGAAGAACAAAGTGTCACTTGTTCTCCAGAACCTTTCTTTTCAACTAGCTCTGACTTCCTGGACTCAGGGCCTTGATTACCTAGAACCATGGTCCTTGCCAACTGCGCTTGGCCTCACCTGCCTTCTCTGGATTCCAGCCTAATGTATAACAACCTTGTGCCTCTCCCAGCCTTGTGTCCACCTCCCCTGGCCTTCCTAAGGCTCTGGAAGAATGGCATCTGCAAGAACCTACCTGGCTAGTCAGACTCCTCTGCATGTTCTCTTAGCCTGCATAATCTCATAACTACCTAAACAGTGACGTGCAGAAAACCTTAGGAGTCGTAAAAAATAACTGGAAAATAAAATAGCTCTTACTCTGTCTTCTCTGTTACTATCTTGTAATACTTATGTGGGTCTTCCCTCTGTTCAGATATGCCTGAAAGATGAATCTTCAAGGATATAATGAGTATTGGATGACTATTTTCTTTTATCTGCAGGTAGTGACATTTGCAAAAGGACTGTCGTGTGTGTATGTGTGGTGTGGGTGTGTGTTGGATCAACTGTGGGTTGTTTTGCTAGGTATTGTTAAATGTTAGTTTGAACTGAACTGAAATGGTCTTGTGAAAAATAAAAATCTAAACTGCACATACTGATGAAAACCAAAGAAACCCACATCAGATACTGTTCCTGCTGTTGGCAACAAGCATCTTTGCATGGGATGACATAGTGACTGCCATGATTTAGAGACCAATTAAATTTTTTTCACACATTATTAGTGTCTTTAGTGTTTTACTTGTCAAGGACAAAGATGGAGAGGGAGAGAAAAAATGGTAACTGGCTTTCCCTAACAAGAATTTGAGCTAATGTTATCTATATTGTCTTACTATAAAATGATGTGTATTAGAAAAATATTCATTCTTAAATGTGAATTGTATTAATCATTAAAGCTATTTCAAAGTCCCCATGGGAAAGGTAAAGTGTTTTCTAGTTTCTAACCTGTGAAACTGAACAACAGGCAGATAAAATCTGGGAAATGGTTCAACTGAACTCATTTGTTCTAAACACCTGATATTAAATATTTGATTAATTTTTTCCTTACCAAGACTTAGTCTGGAATAGTGAAAAATGTTAATTTCAGAATGTCTCAGACACAGGTACTTGCATGTTGTAAGGAGATTGGTTTATAGGGAAAACAGTTATTTTTAGACAATGTCAGAGCTAAAACTGTTAGGAACTGGGAGTTTTGTGAATTCATGTGAAGGCGGCATGGCTTATAAAAATAAGCAGGGCACTGGGAACGAGAATTACGCTTGACTTCTGGTTCTAGGTTTGCCAATAACTAGCATGGTGAGCTTGGGCAGATCACTGACCTCCTTTGGCCTTAAATTTTTCTCACTGTGAGGAGCTGGGCTCTGATTTTTAAGGTCAATCACAGCTATGAAATAATGTGATTTTTCCAAGTGTCTTTCAAAATACACATTGATTTTTTTATCTATGTTTGGGCCTATCCTAAAGGTATTACTGGACCTTATCCAATCATAGCTTTGGCAAACAATACGGCCACTGAAAAGCTACTTGCGTCACTTGATTTTATTTTTTCACACTCAAACAATACCTGGCAAATAAAGAAAGGTTCCTGAATTGTGACTGGCACAATGATACATGGTCAGCTGAGCTGAGAATTTAAGCAAACTATATATATTGTTAGGGTGCAGAATGAAGGTGAGGGCTGCTCTGTAATTACCTGCAGTTGTGAACCAAACCAATGTTGTCAATTGTGGGTGTGGGACACATGACAAAAATCAAACTGTGTAACACAGTTTCTTTATGCATATATCCAGTGTTGTTATTTTAGCACAATTTCCATCCCCTCCTGCTTACTGGCTTTTCCATTGGAATGCACACACACTCAGCAACTTTCTTTAGCCATCTCCCTCCTAGGGCTTCTATCGCATTTACCACCACAATCTACGCTTTATTCTTTGCACCCTCTCACTTCTGTGACATTACCCAACCTTCTAATTTGGCTCTCACTCTTTTCTCCATACCTTAAGTTTAGCTGTAATACAAGTTATACTCCTAGACTCTCTGTTCTTCCATATTGGATCTTACTCCCTTAGTTTTTTTGACTAATTATAACCAAATAGATGTACAACTTCAAAACTGATATCTTTATTTTTTATCATTTTTATATAGTTTAGAACTAACTGTCCACCAGCTATACATTCTTATTCATTCATTCATGCATTCATTCGTTCACTAAACAGAGCACATACTACAAAAGGACTATTTTAAGGCCAATGGAGCATTTCAGGGATCATTTTTAAACTATGTCATTTCTAGGCAGAAGTGTTAAATGATGTGTCTCAATACTTGTTGGATATTCTAAAAGCATTCTCAGCTTTTTTATAGGACTAAATCAGATGTCCTGTTTTTACAAAGTTGTTTTTCATTTTCTATGATTTAGAAATTACTTAGGAGAAACAGAATTTAAGAATAAGACTTTTGGGCTTTTAGAATATATTAATTTTCAACTCAAAGGATCTTGCTCTTGTATGTAACACAAAAGATGCATATGTACTGCCCTGACATGAGACATGTCTGTAATCGAATTACTCATCCTCTTCCTCTTCTCCTGTCTAGCACCCTAAGCCACTTCCCACACCTGCTGCCCAAATCAGCTCTCCCCATCTCTGTTTATATCATCCTTTCTTTGGTCGCTCAGTCTTACAACAGGGAAACCCCTGGCTTTTCCTGTTCCCCCCCAGACCCCTCTATCCTATGAGGTATCATTTGATTTTTGTGTCATATTATTTTTCAAAAGCAGCCCTCTGCACTCTCTCTGGCCCTCCAAGTGAGAACATTCTGCATCTGCAGTATTGCAACAGTCTACTATCTACTGACTTGAGAGTCTCAATTCCCTCACTCCCTGCTAAATCTCTCCTGAGACCTACTGGCTGGATCTTCGTAAAGCATTTTATACTATGCTTCTGTATCTTCAGTAGGTCTCCAATGACTATAGAGTGAAGGCCAAACCCTGCATATTCAAGACCCACCACGACTATCTGACCTCTTCAAGAAAAGTTAAATCGCTGTGCTTTGATATAGAGGAGGGATTATTTAGAACTGAGAATTTTAATGTAAGTGGAGTTTTGATTCTTAGCATGGTTTGTTTGCTTGTTTAATCTCTTATTTGCAGGTCTGTTGGGAGATAATCTTTCTCTGCAAACAGAAATAAGAACAAACAACTGTGGAAATATATTTTTAGAACAAACACATTGGCAAAAGGAATAAGGGCAGAAAGCAGAGGGATTTGGCTGCCTCTAGGAGTGAGTGTGGAACCTCCTAGGGTGCTTTGGAAGCCTGAGGATGTAATACCTCACATGAGAGCATTCAGTGTCAGACTAAAAGTAAAGCAAGAATGTAATGTGTTTATGTACTAAGTCCTATGAGAAAGATATATGGTTTAGGGTGAGAAACTGTATTCTAAATACTTGAAATTGCTCCTTAAATTGGATTAAATAGCTTAAAAACACATTTTAAGAAGGTCCTGTCCTTATTACAATCCTTTTTGAATCTATACAATTTAGTTTAAATATACTCTAAATGTAGAGCAAAAGTACTGCCTGTGACACGTTCTGAAAGCTGCAAGTATGTGAAAATGAAGATCTTCAAATACCATATCCTTCTGTTATTAGTGGAACTTTTGAAAACTGAATCCAATTATTTGAACCACACTCAAGAAGTTATGAAAGAAAGTGAAAAGCAGTACAGAACTTCCAGGTGCTCTAGAGTCAGGCTGCCCAGGGTTAAATCCTGGCTATGCCCTGATTAGCTGGATATCTATGGGCAAGTTATTTAATCTTCCTATGTTTCAGTTTTCTTAACTATAGAATATGAATAATAATGCTACCTTCCTTGTAGGGCTGTGCTGAGGAATAAATGAGATGATGCATGTAAGGTGCTTAAAAGGCACCAAGTACTTATTTGAATACTTATTAACAATGCTGCAAAGTAGGCAGTATTGTATCTGTTCTACAGGTTATGAAACCAAGCCATAGAGAGTTTTTTTTTTTTTTAAACTTGCCTAAAGTAACATTAATCCTAAGCAAGCTCTACAGTCTCAACAACTCCAAAATCTTAGCTATTTCCCCATGCTGCCTCCTTGCTTTGGTATTGCTGGAGACATGATAATGGATCAGACACTAGCCCTGTCATCAAAGAGAACACAAACAAGAGAGACAAACAAGAAGTGAAGGGACAATTCTGTATAGGTGCCCCAGGAGCACTGATAAAAGAACACTTAACTCAGCTTGGAGGGCTGGAGATGGTTTCCACAGAAGTTTATCTAACCCAGGTCCTGAAGCAGGGGCAAGAATTAGATCATGGGCTTAAATGGGGTGAGAGTGTTCTTAGCAGAAGAGACAGCAGACAAAGGAGTGGAGTGGATGCTCAGCTTGCAAAGGTGCAAGGCTGTGAGAGAGGACACAGAAAGTTCGGTATTTACAGTAGATCAGCTCAGCTGGAATGTGGAATCTGGGATAGGGCTGGGGGCTAGGACATAGGCTGGTTTTAAGGGGAAGAAGTTGAATCACTTCCTTTCTGCTGGCCACGAAAATACAAGTCAAGAAGAGGCAGCACAAATGCCTGTACACAAGGCACAGACCCCAGACAATCAGTGCCCTTAGGTGGACAGGCTAGAACTCACTCTGAGGCATGGGTCAAAATCCTTTTAAATATAACGAATGCCTCAGGCCGGGGAGGCCAGACATGCCTATAGGTAGTGTATATTTTATAGTGAAAATGATCTCATTAACAATGAGAGAAATCTCCATTTCCCTCTTCCAGGTATTCTTTCCTAAGGAAACTTGCCTACATTAGAATTATATGTTAAAATTCCTTTGTTCCTAAAAGAAAAACATCATCCTGACTTCTTATATGAAAAATAGTATTTTTGCTGTTTTAATCTAACCATTCTCATAGCAATAGGTCATCTATAGAACAGGTCACACTCAATGTCCCATAGATGGGTTACAGAGAAGTGCTGGTTTAAGGGGCCTCTCTAATCTTTACTCCTAAAAGTAGATTACCTCAAAATAATAGTGGGTTTTAATAGTGCAAGTTTTATTATTAAAAACATTTATTAAGACGTAAATAAAATCTAAGCTAGTTGGGCACCTTAGGAAATTTCAACATGATACCTTTCTTACTCTGAAAGACAACTTTGTCCATCTAATGCCTCCCTGCAGAGTTTGTAGAAAAGTTATTCTCATGGTGCCGGCATATTGAGAAATCATCTTAACACTGTTAAAATCAGTGACAGTGGAACTCCTTGTGGTGTAGTCTTTTATTCAATTTAACCAATAAAGCATGACTAAGTGCCAGGTGCTGTGTCAAGCACTAGGGATTTTTATATGCTTAAAAATATAAAATATCCATGATGTAATGTAAGTACTAATGAAGAAGTATGCATCAAATCCATGTCATACTGGAGAATCTAAAAAGAACATCCCCAAACCTCAAGAAAACAATAATAATTAAGCAATTTGGTAATTTTTTTCTCTAGTAACTGAATGTGGGAGGGTTGAATCACTTTATATAGGTCAGAAAAACATCTGATTAGCACCAACTTGTCTAGTTTTGATCCTAATGCAAATGAGTGAAGACGTTATTGGAATCGTTAATTCCCTTATCTTTTAAAGCACCCTGGTCTCCCTTATAAGTGTTCTAAAAATGCAAATTATGTAGTGTGCACCTGCTTAACTAGAAATGTTTCCTTAGATTATGTAATATATCATAAAATATTTTTAAAGTCAAGTCACTTCTAAGGTACGATAGTATTCCTAAGAACATTCAATTTGGAAATCATAATTTACATAAATTAAGACTCTTGAGACTCTGAAGGCTGAGAAACATATTTCTCTAGAACTCTGCAGCAATTTTTTGTTGCCTTCGAAACAAAAACATTTTAATCTAATAAAATTGTAATTTGAATTCTTTAACCTATTATAGATAATTTATTATGGATAAATCACAATTTTTAACCTGAACAGTCTTCTCATTAAAATAATTCAAAGGAATGTCATTGTCTAGCCCAGGTCAGAGCTTATACTGCCCACTGGACATGGAGAATTTCAGATTTTGTATTTCCTCTACTTTTCCATGTGAAGGTGACATCAGCTTCCATGGTCAACAGTGCTGTTACTGTCACTTATTTAGCTCATTACTTTTTTTCCTATTTCCCTCAATCTCTAATAATTATATGGCAGTGATATTGATTTTATATTAAATTAATGGGATTAGATACAGAATTTATATTTCATTTTAAAAATTAGTACCTTCCTACTTTTTAGGTATAGAAGAGAAATAGTGCTAGTTCCACTTGAAATACAATGTTCAAATAAGCCAAATTAGCTTCAAATAAAATTCCTATTTAGGACAGAATTAACTATAATAGAAGATCATAAATAATAGATATTTCCAAATCTCCCCAACTGTTAGAAACATGAAATAATTTTCACCTATTATAACATTAGGCAAGGCATCCTGATATGTCTGAAGGTAATGTCCACTTAATATATGAATATTTGAACATTTCATACTTATAATCATACAGCCTTTCACTTATAGCTGGAAATGCTTCTAGTTTTTTCTCCCACTGTATTGAGATATAGTTGACATGTAACATTGTATAAGTTTTAGGTGTACAACATGGTGATTTGGTACTTACAGTGTATTGCAAAATAACCACACCCACAGTGTTAGCTAACACTTCTATCACGTCACATGATCACCATTTTTCTGTGGTAAGTACATTTAAGAGCTACCTAACTAGAACATGCAAGTATATAATACAGCAGTATTAACTAAAATCACCATGCTGTACATCAGGTCCCCAGAACTTATTTATCTTTAATCCAACATTTGTACCTTTTGACCAATATTCCTAGTTTTTAAAGTCATTTCACATGTGCTTGATCCTCACAAATCTCAATATATAATATATATAGTAACAATGTATAACATATATTAACTATAGAGAGTGGGAATTTAATCATCTTCGTTAAGCAGAGAAAATGAAAAGTGTTTATATGATCTATAACAGTGGTCAGCAAACCATGGCCTTGAGCCCAAATCTGACCCCCGACCTGCTTCTGAAAATAAAGTGATACTGAAGACAGCCCTGATCTTTCATTTACGTATTGCCTATGGCTGCTTTATGGTGGATTGGCAGAACTGAGTAGTGACAGAGCCCATAAGGCTCACAAAGCCTTAACACATTTACTATCCAGCCCCTTAACGAAAAAAAAAAAATTCTGATCCTGTTCTACAGCAGTTTTTCTTCAAGAATCATATTTAAATAACCAATTTAAAACTGTTTTTCTCACTTTATGGTGCCAAAATTAATAGTCCAATATATCATATGTACATTTTCTATGAGAAATCTGCACACTACAAGAGGTGAAATACAGAATTTCACAGCATTCAATGCTACCACTTTGTAATATAGGAAGCAGCATATCAAAGTATGCATGTTGACAATAAAATAATTAGGGGAATTTTGACTTATTGATAATGATGTGATTAGCCTGAAACTGAGAAGTTAAAAAAAAAGAGTCTCTTTTCCAAGTGAAGCTAATAGAGTTCTAATTTAGTATGATGCAAGTCCGTTTCTATCAGTATTTCAACTTAGCGTGCATGTAGACAGCTCTTAAGAGAAGCGACTATCAAATAATTCTTACAGCCTTAAAATACGCACTAAGGCTGACTTAACCTTACTTTTGGACATCATTTCCTATCAGGGAGTTTTACACTTGAGCGCAAATATTTGGCTCTTTTTTTAGAAACATCTTCTTCAGATAGGATGTGCTATAATTCTATGATATGTAATATAAAACTATACCAATGATAATAGATTCTCACCAGTTGAACAAATGAAGTAAGTACAGATTCTCTGGAAGACATACATACCTTTAAACTATTGCCTGCCTCCTACCTTTTTACTCTTAACATATTTAACTTTGGAGAAATGAGAAAAAACCAGACTCCCATTTATTATTGCTAGAAATTTGAGGGAAATTTAATTCAGAACGTAAAATAAGGAACTGATATAGATAAATGAAACACGAATATGTAGTAAAGCTAGAGATTGTTTTTAAAAATGAAACTTCAACATTTTAACTGTCAGGATGCTTTGTTTTAGTTTTTATTTTGAAGTATTCAGCTAATTAAAAAATAATGGGATCTTTCCCTTAAAGACCCAAAACTCAACATCTTTCTAAAAAGGAGTATGCAACCACCTTTCACGTGTCTTTTCATGGCTCTCTGATACTTCTTGCGGGCCTTATCAGTAGCAGTTACATTCAGGTGCTTATGGGTGGCATCTATTCCAAAAACTGACCCCATAATGTATCTCCTGAGTATTACCTTTATTTACCCCTTTTCAAGTGTTACTTATAGCTTAATTAAACCAAATAAAAACATTGATGATCTACTAAATTCAAGGCATGAATACAGTTTGAAAGAAAATCTTACTTAACATTCTCCATTAGTTAGGGGCAAGATACTCTTCCCTCAAGGACTGGGCAATTGGGACAAAGATGAATAGAGCCAAGATAAAAAAAAATTCTATTCTATTTGTTCATTTTCTACTCTTGTTTATATCTCAGTGGTTTCAGTAGCTTTCTGGCTGGTTCCTTTTAAGAAAACACATAATGTCAAATTGGACATAGAAGTTCAATGGCTAAGTACTTAGTAAATGTTAGTTCCCTTTCTTTCTTATCTTACTTCTTTACCCTTCCCTTCTGTCAGGTTTTCCCAAGTCATAATCACTCTCCTCACCCTTGGTAGATTTTTTTTTTTTTTAATTACAGTGCTTTTAAAACTGGTTGACGTTAGTTCTGCAGGAAGAGGGAGAAAGTGTGACCAGGAATCTCTCACTGCTTCTTCAGGCCAAAAAGTTTCCCTTAAATTCATTTCAGACCTTACTCACTTTTCAGCATTTTTTAAAGTCATATTTTAAAGCACTTGCTTGTACCACTAAGATGATAATTACCTTATACTGGAGTTCCTTATTATGGTCCTTAGTTTGCAAGTTTTTTGGTATCAGAAACAAAATCTTAGTACTCAATTCTTATCTGGGTCAAATGAAGCTCCCTGT
The DNA here is from genome assembly GCF_048773025.1 of Camelus bactrianus. NCBI lineage: Eukaryota > Metazoa > Chordata > Mammalia > Artiodactyla > Camelidae > Camelus > Camelus bactrianus. The sequence goes on from NC_133543.1 coordinate 61,139,714, forward strand.
AGAAAAAGCACAACACAACTATTTATTGAATGAATAAAAGTACATGGAGTGAATGATTCTTAAATTTAAGTATATTTAAAATTTTATATAACCTGTCAGTAATAAGGGCACTATGGTTAAAAAAAATTACATTTCAGTAAGTTTTATAAATATATTTTATTTGCAGTTTAATTCACTAGAAATCACTTTAACAACAAATATTTCTAAAATTATGTAAGTCTATTCACATATCTATGCACACATACATACACATAGGTGAACTCGGTTTTTCATTGAGATTTTCATGTTACAAATGTATTTTATAAAATGAGAAGTTTTGGTAAAAAGATTGGTAGTATCAAAAGTTGTTTTGATCAAGCCAAATTGACAGCTAAGGCACTTTCATGTTGATAGCTGAGTCAAGACTATCTGATGGGGAAACCAGGAATTCTAAAAAAAATTATAGACGTTGGCAGTCACATTTAAGTATTCTGCAGTTAAAAGCAGCAACAGTTTATTTAACAGGTTGCTCAGAATCAAGTGGAACTTACTGTTTTGGTATTTTGCCTGACTTTTTTTCCATTTACAAATGAATCAGTGCCCTGTAGAAGCAGTTTTTTAAAAAATATAGCCAAAATGAAATGTCCTAATTTCATCAATATATTTTATTAACTGGAATGTTAGTACTCTTTAATGCCATTTGCCTGACACTGGGTTTGTGTATTTCTTCACACATTCTGTTAAATGAACACCTGCCAAGGCAAATATCTGACTGATATTTATACCAGATTGTTTCTATGTAGGAACACTATGTTACACTGCTTGCTTCCTTGAAGGAATACAGAAGATTAGGAGTTGCGAATGTGAATACAAACTTTGGTTTCTTTTTTTGAACTGCTACCTCAAAGTAGAATTTTCTAAACTGAAATTTACTGATAATAAAAGATTCTCACAAACCAGAATCTAAATAAACAAACAAACCAAAAAAAACCCAAAACTGTTCAAATCTTGAATCAACCCTCGATACTAATTTTTAGCAAACATAAACCAATTTTTTTCATCAGAAAGTATCTAAAAATATTGACCTAATACAACAATAGGAACGCCAAAATAGTCTAGGCGTGAATCTTTTTTTCATTTGTTTTGAGTACTGCTTGCATTATGAGGCTTTGTACTTTATACAGATGGTCTCTGAAGATCAAGTTCATTGTTTTTAAGGTTGAGGAGACTTGCGCAAGTCTGAGCAGAATGAAGAGAGCAGAGCCAAGGCCAGGGTTTCTGCTGTTTCTACCAGTGCCTCCAGAATTCCTCCAACGAGCCACAGGAGCTCCTGGTGGGGCTGTGGAAGGGCCAGGCAGGCAGGGCTCCCGTGTCTTTCCCCTCAGGCACTGCACTCTCTTTAACAACTGCATCTCTCACAGATTTGAAATTCTGGGTAAGATGAGTTTGAAAACAACAACAACAAAACCCAAAACTCCGTTCCTAAAAAATAAATTTGAAAACCACTGTATTAGCTTGTGTACTCTACGGATGAAAGAGGGGAAACATCACAAAGACCCGAATCTGAAATGATGTCCCTGTTAGTAGCCAACATGGAAAACACCAAAAACTACATTCCAAAATAAGAGAAAAGGGGTCCTGAATGTAGTTTTTATACAAGTAAAATCCTGTTAGATTATTTTTTTCTTTTTCTTGTACTTTGGTTGTTGACTTAAGTGTTTCTGGAAATTTGAATTGCACAGAAATGAACAATGAGTAAACAAAGTTTGGTAGAGAAACTTCCGATGTGTTTCAGAATTCAAGAACAGGTGGAGCATATAGAAAAGCATAAGAATAACTAGACATGAGAACAGTGGAAAGTTAAACGGACATACTGACAGTAAGAGCACCATATGGACTAAAAGAGGCAGAAGAGCTTTCTGGAAGAGGCACTCAAGAGTCAAAGGCAAAGGAAATGGTGTTCCTGGTGGAGAGAACAGCAGAGATGAAGGAGGGAAAAAGCAGGTTTATTGAAGAGGAAAAAGATCCAAAAGGAGAGGATTGTTTGTATCAGTGGGATATAAGCTTGAATTGGTAAAATGGGGTTATACTGAAGAAGTACATTGAAGGCAACTGAGGACAATGCATTTGAAGTATGCATAAGGGCCTCTGGTACTCATCAAAAGAAGTGCTTTATGCTAGAAGGCTGGCAATGTGTTCTGAACATTCAAGGGATTTTCTTTTATTGTCTTAAATTACTGATGGTGGAAAAAAATGTAGGTGGTACTTCAAAAGATGCTAGATTGTTTTTACAGATTTAAAATCACATATGAAATAGTAAACACACATGGACATTCTATACTGTTCTCACAATTGTGTTATCCAAAAAAAACAAAAACAAAAACAAACTTAGGAAGCATACACCATGACCTAATCCATTATTTTATGTCATATTTATGTAACATATATAATTTTTAAGTTTTATCACCCTTTTTGAAGAATTTGGAAAATACATGAAGAAATTTTACTTAATGATAAGCACTGTTTGAAAAATGATATTTATTTCAAATTAGTGTCTCTTAGGGTAGAAATATTATTTGGATACAGTAGAAAAATAATGTCTATTACTATATAATTAAAATTGAGGAAAAAAACTTTCCTTAGAAAGATTTGAATTAAATGACCCTAGAGAAGTGTTATTTTCAACTTATATCTTTTATTTATGTTTCTTCATTATGTGAGATGTGGAAACAAAATTTTCCTTATACTCAGGTTAATTCTTTAAAAAAGTGACTACTGTCAAAAGAAGTTATAATTATATAACAAAATGTAATTAATTTTAACACTGGATAATCTCTGTTGTATGGCCTTAATGTTAGGTGCTTTACCAAGTAAGAAAGTATCTGCCCATCTTTCTATCACATCTTCATTTGTCCTATAGTAACTAATATATTCTGGACTAGAACTGACTTAGAGAACATCCAATCTAGCTAAACTGTGCAGAGGAAGACATTACATGTTATGCATTTCACACAAATTATTTTTATAAAGTATTACACAAAGATGTAAAACTATAAATTCAGAAAGCATAGCTGTATTTCATACTGAAGAACTTCCACAAAGAACTCTTTTGAAAATACTAATTAAAATTTGTAAGTTGACACTTAGGGATGAACAATATGTGTTACTGACTTGTTCAGTGAGAGGGCTGATAAAACTGCATTAATGAGGATGTTCGTGGTTGTGAGTAACAGAAAATGCAGCAAGAACTGACTAACAGTAAGGAAGATTTGCCCAATATTAAAATGTTTCAAGTTAAGGTGGTCCCGGAGTTGGCTAATTCAGCTGCTCAATTACTTTGTTAATGACTTAGGATCTACCCAACTTTCCATTTTGTCATCCGGAGTATCTAGAGTTGTCAGGTTACATACAGGACATCCAGTTAAATTTGAATTTCAGTTAAACAGTGTATGTCCTATGCAATATTATTTGTTAGCTGAAATTTCAAATTTAACTAAGTCCCTGCATTCCTATTTCCTAAATCTGGGAAACGTATCAGCATCTTGGTCTTTCTCTGTAGGCTAACTCCACTCATGTCATAAGATGCCTTCCATATATCTCAGTATTATGTGCAGATACCAACATCCAGTGGCATAAAAAGGATTCTGTGCTAAGGAAGAAGGTGGAGGAGTGATGTTTGGTAGGTAACCAACAATATAGGTCACCAAGGCAAATCTGAGTTTTTGTTGACTAAAACTTAATTTCCTCTAGTATTAAGTAGTTCTTTACTAGCATGTAATTTAGCCTGCCTTCCTGTTCAGGAGTACCATTTTTTTTTTCTATTAAAATTTATTTTTTGTTTTTGAGGCTCTTAGTTTTGTTAGAACTGGGAAAGCCCTTATCACTGCATGTGAAATTATTAAAATAATTTTTATTGGGTATTTTGAACTAAGGGAAGAAAATGGCTCATTTGCACATCTCCCCCTTTCTACATTATTCCTAGGGCATATATTAGAGGTTCTCCATGTACATAGCTGCTGGTTCTTTCTTCCTCCTTTATATTAGTTCATATTTCTCAATGCCAAAACTTCAGTTTCCTGTGTTCCCTTCCTCCTTCCACTCTCCCACCTTTTAAAACGTATCCGTATCCTTAGAGCCTTATTTGTACTGCAGTGATAATGGTTTTATATGGGCTACATTAATTGTGCTAATATTTACTTTGCTAACGTGTTGGACCTCTGAGGTAATTTAAGGCTTTAATGATTTCAAAAGTTCAACCCCTTTAAGGACCTCTTCAGGAATGCTACCAGTTTACGCATCTTGGTAGAATGGCCCTTTTGGTTTCCCTATCACACTCACAGAGGCAGGTGGCTACGAGAAAGGCAGGTTGGCCTATATGACTCCACTGCCTGGAGTCTGTTCCTTATGTCAGCCTGGTCTCTCATCTTACACCATCTTTCATTCCCTCATCAAACTCACACTGCAATCCACTGGTTTCTGCAGCTGTTTTCTCCACCCCATTTCCTGTCTCATCTTGAGTGATTCATATGTGACTTCAGTATTTATAGAAATGCCCCACCCAACACCCTGGACTCCTCTGCTGCACAGGCCTTTAACTACTTACTTTGGACTTCAGTGAGCTACTACCGGTGTTACAGCCCGGTGCTACCTAGTCTGCCCAGAATCTCCTCACCTCTCTTAATTATGTTTCACAATCATACTGTCTTAATCTGAGTTTCTGCTCTTTTCAACTATCCCTCTTCCCTTCTTCTAGCAAGCTAACTCTTTGGCTTCACAAAGAATCTAAAACTTCAGGAAAATAGCAAAGATTCAAGTCTCTGAGCCCTTCTACAACTGTGCTTCCATCTCTCCTGCCCTACCTCTTCCATCCAACCTGTGTTCTCTGCTTTATCTCATCAACCAACCCCTTCACTTTCATCACACTCAAGCTCTGAGCTCCTCTCCTGGATGACTTTAAAATGTTATCTTTTGAAATTCCACACCTATGTACCTATGCCTGCTATATAAAGTTATACCACTGCCAGTAGCACTGCATAGCGGTGACGAGCATGGACTCTGGAGCCAGATCACCGAAGCTCGGTTTCTGGCTCCTCCACTAGCTGGGTGCCCTCTGCAAGACAGCCTGACCACTCTGCATCATTCTCTTCACCTGCAAAAAGGGAATAATAACCAAGCATGTCTCATAAAGACATTATAATGAATAAACGAGATAATATTTATAAGGTGCTTAGAGGTATATAGAATTATTAAATAAATAAGTGTTTTACTTCTCTTTTGTAGTTTTGATTCCATTTTTAATAACAGCGATTCCAAACCTTCACTCTAATTCTCCAACTAGCTCATGCTCCATCACTTCAGCAGATGATCTGGCCTAGTTCTGAGTATACATAGGACACTAGGTGTGAATTCCTTTAAATTACCTTCCCCCTGAAAATTTAAACATACTGGTGCATTTATATCTCCTCCCAATCTAAAAAAGAGAAATCACTTTCTAAAATTAGTATTCTGCCTCTTCTCAATATCTTATCCTTTCAAATACCTAATGTTTTCTGTGTACATTTAACCTTTCTCTGTCTACCAATTTCTGTCTTTACCCAATAATCATGTTTTACTCCCATGCATTCCCCTCAAAAAATAACCATAAATCAGCCCTATGTTTCTTTTTAGCTCTTTTCCTATCTCCAACCTTCTCTTCATCAGTTGTCTACATTTACTGTTTCTATCTTTACCTCTCTCATGACTGTGTTACTGAGAAATGACAATAATTGTAAGGTGGTCTAATATTAAAAATAGTGAGAATGAACTCAGAGGAATCAAAACTTAAGCGCTTGGCTTTTTCCCAGCCTTAGCCAGACATAGATATTCATGATTTTGAATGCCTGTATATTTATATAATGGCTTTCCTGCTCTTTTGTTCTGTCTTAGCCAATTAATTGTTACTGTTTGAATACCCCTGCTATTTCCTGTTTCCCGGTCCTAAAAGGAATTAGTCCTACAGACTACCACTACAATCGAGGCTTCCCTCTGCACCATTCCACCACAATTATTGTCAAGGTCAGCAATAACATCTCTACTGCCAAACCAAGAGGTCAATTCTGTCTTCATCTTAATCAGCTTCTCAGGAAGTTGGTGGAGTTAACCATTTCCTCTTCCTTAAAACCTTTCTTCAGTTGCCTTCTGGATACCACTTTCAGTTCTCCTCCTTCCTTGCTAGTTGATCTTTCTTAGCCTTCTTTGATGGATGCTTTTCATTTATTTGTCTCTATAAAGTGTGGGGTACCCAAGAAACTATCCTTAGACATCTTATCATTCTTCACCAATTCCCCCCTTGGTGGTCCCAACTGATTATTTAACTTAGATACCATCTGTATGCTGATGACTCCTAAACTTCTATTCTAGTTCAGATTTTCCCCTTGAAATATATACTCATATATACAAATGCCTACTCAACCTATCCACTTGGATGTCTAACAGGCGCTTCAGAATTAACACACTGAACAAATTTTGTTTCTCCCAGGACTCCTCCACCTTTAATCTTCTCCACCTCAGTCAGGGAGAGTGCGTGAACTTAATAGTTTATACTGGTTAAAGAATGAAAGCCAGTGAAAGAAACTGAGAAGTAATAAAATACAAAAATGTAAGAACAAGAAAGGAATGAGAGGAATAGTCAATCCTGTCAAAAGCTATAAAGATACCTATAAAATGAGAACTGAAAAGATCCATTAGATTTTGCGTTTTAAAAGTCACTGATGATGACTGCCTCAATAGGTTTGGAACAGGAAGAGAGATGAACAGGATCATACAGAAAAAAATGGCTGTCTGGTATTAATGATCACACACACACACACACACACACACACACACACAATTTAAGTCAAACTTTCATCTAGAGTGCGACCTCTCTACTGTATTTTCTGATTGCTTAGGCTACATTTCTTTTATGTCTTATAAGCACCTCATATCAATATGTCCAATAATGAATTAATTTCCCTTCTTCTCTTGTTCTCCTTACTCTCAAATGAATTAATGCCACATGCCTAATCCTTCTAAATCCTCTATCATCTTGAATGACACCAATACATATCCATGTACCTAAAGGAGAAAGCAAACCTTGGGGATCATTTTGTTTTCTCCTTCCCACCCACTTCTGATTTGTCAAATCTGATTGTAGTCCCTATCTCCAACTGTCTAACTTGAGTCTTTATAAACCTCTCTCTTCCTACCCCCTCAAACTAATAAGTCTCCTAACTGGTTCCCGTGCCTGAGGACTTCTCATGCCCTATTCTTTCAACTATATAGTTAGTTATAGTTATCTTTCAATAAAGCACTTTAGTTAAAAACTGAAAGCTGCTTCCAACTTCCCACTGGCAATAATGCACTCCCTTAAAAGAGCACATCAAGATCCTTACAATTTGGCTCTCATCTACCATTACAACCTGTTTGTGACAGTTCCCCACTTGCCTTACATAATCAGACTGAAGTACACTGCATGGGGTCAGACACACACTTCCCACACTTCTACCTCTAGAATACCTAAACTTTTCAAAGGTCAACTAAGTTTTTCTCCTTAAATTGTAAATACAATTTCAAAGAGTTTGGAAAATAAAAGAAAAAATTTAGCCGTAATATTGTCATTTAACACAACATCTTTGTTTATTTCCCTCCTAACAGTCCTCTATGAATGTACATATTTGTATAATAAACATATAATTTTGCATAATATCCTCACATATTTTAGCCATTCCTTGTCATGTTGCAGAATAAAAATATTAAAAATTATAAAATATTATTTTGAGAAAAAGGAAAAAAAATGAGAAAAAAAAAAAACCAAGGGTGGGGAGAGAATCGAGCTCTGAATAAGGTTTAAGTTGCATACCATGATGACCTACTCATCCACCACGGGTGAGCCACACATTTGGCTCCCAGTTTTCTAGTTGCCAATGTAAAAACAGAAACTGTCAGTTATCTAACTCCCAGTGCCCAAGAGATTAAAAAAAAAAAAAGTCCTGGTAATTGTAACTCTTCTTGGAACAAATATTGTAGAAAGATATTTCTCCTGAGGTCTTCCTAAAGAGAATACAGGGTGATATACTTAACAACTTCTGGGAAGACTCCTTATTAGAGACGGTACAGCTCACTTCACGTCATTGTTCATACTGAGAATTAATATAGGCAGATGCCATGGCACAAGTCACTGAACAATTTTGTAAAAACCATCTTTTTGGAAATCACTTGATACTATCAAGACACCCAGCTCTTTGCTGGTCTGCTTTAAGTCATGGGTAAATATAATGCATTAAAATGCTCACATATCATGTATGTTATACAGTCATAGTAGTGGCTGAATTGTTATCTTTTAGAAAAACTTTTTGAATATTGTTCCTCTTCAAGATAGAGTTTTAAATAGTTCTTAGGTCAAATCTTAAAATGTCAGATTCTATATTGCACAGCTGAAGCTTGCTTGGAAGAGCAGATTTTAGGCTGAGAAGCAAAAACTCCCTCTTTTTTATCATGAATGTTGTTTCCTTTGGGAAAGTCCTCTGAATATAAGAATGCGGCTGGGGTCAGAGATGTTATAGTATTGGGCTTCTGTATCTAATACAGAATGTTATCATAGAAGGACTCAAACAAAAGCTGAATAACATACTTGCTCACAGAGATTCTCACTGTCTCCAATCTTGAGTCCTCTCTAGAAATTGGGCTTGGTGGAGCTACAGATTTGGGGCCAGAAGGATCAACTTTTACTTCTCTGATTTACATGCTAGTAAGAAGCCTGGATACTAAAATCTTTTTTTTTTTTTTCTTAAACATTCTTTGAGTTTTTCAGAAGACTGATAAGATAAAGCAATTTTCTACCTTTGCCTTTATCAATATTTGTAGGACTGTTGAGATATGGATTCTTGTCCCTAATTAATTCTGTCACTAACTGACCTTTTGAGGGCTTCTTAAAGTTTCTGAGCTCAGTTTTCCTCCCTTGTAAAATGAGGGAGTTGTGGTAGGTAACTGCCTCCCTAGGATTCCTTCCACTTATGAGTCATACTGACCCTTGGCCCATCAGCTGTAAGTGGAGAATCCCCTCAATCTGATGAGAGTGATTGCTAATGTTTCTCTAATAATGGACCTAGCGTACTACAAGACAGTCACACATCTTGGGTAAGAGCAGGGGCTCTGAAGAGGAAAAGTCCTGGTTCCACTCTGTCCTTTACTAGTGTGTGGCCTGGAGCAAGTATTAACCTCTCTGAAGCTTCCCTATCTGTAAAGTGAGACTAATATAAGCCCTTACAGAGTTGTTGTATTAAGTGAGACGTTGTAAATCCAGGCCTAAATACAGTGTCTGGCACAAAGCAAGTGCTCAATCAAAAGTATCCGCTTCCAGTACTGTTATTTCCTTGGGTCCACTGAAACAATTTCTCTTCTAAATAGCATTTTTCCAAGTTGAATATCAGCACTAGTGTAATTACAGTCTTTAAAGGTTTTAAGGTGCCAACTTGGGCTGACTTGTTTTAAACAAATTGGAAAGACATAGGCTCAGGGGATTTTTAAAAAATTAAGCAAAACAACCTGTGTGCTGACCTTTACCCTGTGGTTCTTTTATTAATAACAGTCTATTAACAAACACAACTTTAAGCTTTGATTAGTACTAATGTAATCCAGGCCAAATATGCTACATAACAGCAGTAATAAATTTCTTGCCCCAGAGAAATTTTAATGGAGGTTTGTTTCACTTTTCTGTTTGTTTTGAAACAAGATTGTGGAGAAGTTCTTAGTTTGGGGTTCCCATCAATAGATACTTAGACTCTTTAATTTCTGATCACATGTAGATTGTATTTCAATACAACTAAATATGATAAAATTATTCTTTGATAAGAAGGATAAGCTTTGAAGGCTGTGTAAGTACTTATTTTATAGTTTTAAAACAATTGCTTAACAACAAAAGGAAAAAAATTCCCCCAAATGTGGGAAATCAGAGTTCTTTGCTGTGTGCTTAACTACAGCAGGAAATATGTGTTTGTTTATTATGACCCTTAATGCTTCCACAGCCAGATTAACTTTCAAGCACAGAGTTTTCATTCCACTTAACCAACAGTTGTCACCCTGACTGTGGAAACTGATAATCTGCAGGGAGTTCAAGGAGAATACTTGCATAATTACATTCTACTAGAGCCTGCCTTGTCCCCACAGTTTGGGGATAGACTCTTTGTGAACAGGGAACACTTCTAAGAGTAGGGCCCCCTACAGGGTGTATTAATTAGCTCACAGTAATGTGCTGGGTCAACCTTTGTCAAAGTTGACTTTCAGGGACTATCAAATTTGATAGAGAAGGAGTTCTGAATTACCATTATATGTTTAAGAATGTCTCCTTGTTGATTCTAGGTTTGTCCTCATTCATGAGATGTGAGGCTCTACTGATTTGTAACAAGTTGGGGGAAAACAATCACTTATATTTCTGCTGGAAAGCTCTCTGCAGGATAAAGGGTGAGTAATATGTTTTATAGATAGATAATTAAGAATCTACATGGATTCATAAGTCTTGAATATCTGCATGTTAAAAACCCCAAACTCATCAGGCCATTTGCTGTATAGACATATTCAATTTTTACAGTTCTTAGGAACTAGCTTATTATTTTCTGTCTCAATAGCTCTATTTTCTTTAATATTTTAGTGTTTGATTAATTCTCCTAGAACTACACTTATTTTAAAAGCAGTTTTAAAGGACTGCATTCTGAATTTATACACAACTTTCTAAGAATTGCCTATAATCATTATTTATTTGTCAAAATGATTTAATCAGAAGATTATTACGTGGGTACATCTTATAGCTTCTGAATTAAGGGAGACCAGGGGAGGGGATTTAAAACTGTCACTAAGCTATAAGGGATCTACTGGCTTTGCTCACCATCACAGCTCTGGCTGAAGTAGAGTGGGCTTTGTTTTGATGTACTACCTGATCAAGCTTGAATTTTGGTTAGTGATGGTAAGGAAAGTTGGTAGAGTTTAATGTAAAGAATAGCCAGAAATGGTTTAGCAGAATCCCATCTGAGCCTGGCAGAAACCCTGCTCTCTCCCCATTTTGTCCACCGTCAAACTTGCCAAGCCTTGTTCACTTTGGCTTTATTTTAAAAATGCATTTCTGGTGAGTGAGGAAAGGTTTTGTACTGTGTTTTCAATGACTCACCCAAAATAACTCCATTCAACTTGTAAATGGTCCTGTTCTGAATGCAGATTGTGTTTGTTCTGAGATGGGCATGAAGGGGCTGCAGAGGGGAGATTAGAGAGGGGAAACAAGGTGGGAGAGGCCAGAGCAGTTTACATTTATTCAGATTCAGGAACATATCAGAATTATTTTTTAAAAAAAAGTTTTGTGTGTGGGGGGAGGCGGAGTGTGTGTGTGTTAAAGAACCATTTATGAGGTCGGTAACATCTAAAATTTTTAAAGATACATCAGTATTACACAGATACTTGGTTCTTCTAGTCACCAACCTCTTTTTCTCATCCTCATAAAATGTGGAAGGGGAGATTTACATGTAAATATATAATTTCAAATATATGCAGAGTGAAATCATTTTTTTAAAGTCCTAAATACCTTCAAATAGGAAGAATCATATACGTAACCTAAGAGCTAGAAATTAATCTTAAACTAGGAAGAAAATGTGTAACAATAAATTGATCATATACTAGAATAGTGTTAAAACTAGGAAATGTAAATTTAAAAAATGATATCCTCTTGTTATGTACTGCAGAAAAATGTTTACTATCAAGTGGCATAGATTGAGCATTTGATATTGATAGGTACACCTTTTCTAAAGCTTTTATGATTCAAAATGTCAGAGATATTTAAAAGCAATTATTTTAGGGCAGGACTGAAAAGGAAAAGAAGTGCTCTGATTTAAACTAGAGCATTAAAGCTTCACAGATGAATGAAAAACATTTTGGCTTTCCCATGTGTTACTATGTCCAGTTACGAGGATTTCACAACCTGCTTTGAGTTGTTTCATGAATTCATGAAACAGACTAAATAAAGCTTATTCTGTTATATAATCCTGCTTCACTCTGTTGTTGATAAAGAATAGATGGGCCATTCTTACTTGTTGCTCAGAAACACCAGAGAATTGAGCTACTGGAAAGAAAATAAGCAGCCTACAAGGTTTTACCATGAAGAGGGTAAATTTAGCATTAAGTGGCAAACTGAAGAAATCGTGATCTGGGAATGGTGAAATGAGTGATAAACGACAAGTTTTTAACATGCACAAAATCACAAAGTGTATAAACTTATCCAGATTATGTAAATAACTTACAAGGCAAAGTTTCAGTGGTAGTAACACCTGCTTCTTCTGGTCTGTACTTGGGAAAACAAGGAAAATCAAAACATCAGATTGTTATGCTGCACTAATGCTTACTTATGAGGACAATGACCTAGCATAATAGGAGTTTTTGGTAACGTGGAAAAACCCAAAGAATAAGCAATAGGTTTAAATTATAGACCTTAAACATGCAATTTTATTACTTTAAAATATACACCATAACCAGAAATATTTTAATGGTTAATAATGACTTATAGGACTATATCATAAAACTAATCTAAGTCAGACTGACCACTTTTCTCATAGTTCAATTATATGATTTGTAAATAAACCTTTGAAAGTTTCTGAAGAATTCAGCTGTTCAGTAACATTTTCCTTTCATTCTTTTTTATCCTATTGCAAATCATTCTGCTAGGATCCCTGGAAATGTTAATAGTTATATTGAGGGGGCCCAAAAGATAACATGTTGAAATAAATTTTAGAAACGCTGGGCTAAACAAAGTTAAACAGTTTTATTTTTTAAAAAAATAACTCTTGAGAACCTCTCAAGTCTTTAACATTCACTGTGATTGAGCTGGGGCTCAGGGAGGCGAGAATATAATATGGAGAATTTCCCAAACAAATTTTATGTAGCATTATTTTCTCCAGGCAATTCTACTGTTAAGAGAAAAGGATCTGGGAAGCGTCAGGTAAGTAGAATTGCAGATAAATAAACTGAGTAGCATTTAATATTTCAATTTGGTAAACTTCAACACTACCCCACTCTCTGATCAGATTCTGAATCATTAAGATTTGATGTACAAAAAAAATTAATTCCATAAATACTGAACAATACCATAACTAGGAACAAAATGTCTTTGCTTACCCAGTAGTAAATCTTGTTCTGTAATTTTGAGGCATGTATTAAGGCCTAGAAAAGCCAAAAAAAAAAAAAAAAGTAATTAAACTGAGCATGTTTCACTTTTAATTTATACTTTTCCATTGAAAATTGCTTGAATTTATCCCATTTTAAAAATTCAGCTACATAAGCATGAAGACAGATGTCATTTACTAGCATAAGAATAATCCCCCATATGAAATTAATTGATTTTTGCCTTCTGCAATATAATTCCAATAGCTATATTAAGCGCCTACTTTATTTCATTTGATCATCACATCACCTTGGAAAGGGTAATTATCATGATTGCTACTTCACTTATGAGGAACGTGAAAACCAGAGATATTAGCTGCCTTACCCTAGGCTATACAACTAGAAAGAGACAATTTCAAACTTCAGTCTGACACCAAAGATCCTACTGTTTCCACTACAACTTGCCGGATCGGATTATCCACATCTAATATAAATTTCTTTCTTCCTCCATCTAGTAGGCATTAGTGACTCAGACATTATTCTTTACATAGAAGTTCTGCAGTGTGGGTTGGCAGTTGATCTACAACACAGTACTTGTTTGGAAAAAGAAATCTTTGAAGTAGCAAAAAAGCTAGACTGTCCTCACGTGTGATACGACATTCATGATTGAGTAAATGAAACACCTGGGCATTTTTTAAAAATCTCAAAGTTGAGAATACAATTAAATCCTTTACTTTTCAAAATAATTTGCCGTTTCAAGGATTTTCTGCTCTATGACCTCTTATCATCAACGTTTTGCATTAAAAATCATCACGTAGAAGAAAACATTCAATTGTGCTATTGGAGATTCAACAACTGCTGTACTCTATTCTAATGTTACCTGCTGGTATTTTTTTCTCCCTTTATTAGTTGACTTGGTGGTGTGGTTTTTAAATATAAAATATGGTTCATTAGTCTCAAAAATTATTTTTTGTCTAAGAATATTTAAACAACAAAACTAAACAAAACATAATAGGCCAAAGAGAAATGACATAAAGCAAGTATTTTATTCATGACTGTCCATTCCAAATAATGTAAAGCAAAGAAATTTTACCTCAGTTGAACTCCATGTTCTTTGTAGGATCAGCACTGGACCACTTATTAAAAGCGTAAGGGGTGCAAGAAGAATATAGAATAATGTTCTTTAATCTCTCCATTTACAGTCTGGCTAGGAAGTCAAACACACCCTCAGTAGCCAGTCGTATTATTTACTGCACAGTTCAGTCCCCAAATCAATGAAACAGACACTCAGTTGTATACCAGGGAATGGTTGGAAAGATGTGACCAGGAGTGGTGGAAAGATGGTAGTCCAGGGAAAGTTCTGGCTCAGCTGGACCTGAGGATGATGAAGGTATGGGACAGAAAGAACAGGAATGAACTGAAAGGCAAGGATAGAGAGTCAACAACAACTTGGTTGTGGCGGAAATGATGAAATTGGGTAGGGTGAGGTCCATGAGGGCTCTGAATGAAACTGTGAAGAGGGTATACTTTGTTTTCTGTGGCTTCTAACCAGCCCCTTTCACTGCCTTCTCTCCAGATACCTCCCTCACTCTCTCTCCTGCTTACCTTTCCTATGGGCAGCAAGACTCTGGCCCATTTTGAAGGGCCATTAACTGTTAGTTGCATTTTGCTACAGATCTCTTGAAGGCTGAAAAGTCTTTAAGATTCAAAGAAAAGATTAATAGTGAAACTTTAAGCCAGTGAGATACCAGTATCACTGTTCTAACACGCCCTTGTATTTCACAGGCCAGAATGATACTATAATGGTTCTGGAAAGTTAGTCTGGATTTTAGATATGGTCTTGTGGATACTGGTGAACCATTAGAAGTTTGTGTCTGATGTTGAATAGGATTTTATAGTATTTCTGTTAATAAGATTTACAAAATAACAAAAGGGGAATGGCTCAAACTAATTGTTAAAATAGTTCTGAACCTTGACATGATTTGCAGCTTGTACCACCAAAATCCTAGCAAAATACTTTTTTCTTACTCTATTTTCCCTCACCTCTCTCCGTCCAATTTCAATGTGTAATTTCCGTATTAAATATTCTTTCTCAGTTCATTTTCATACATAACACAACCACGATAAATAACTTTCTTAGGCATGAAAGTAGCACTCCACGCAGCTTAGTCTTTTCCATTTTTGACGTTCTGACAAGAAATACCAATTACTCTCCTCTTTCTCCCAACTTTCTCCACAATTGCCTGGAGACAATTCTGTGGACTTCTAGAAGAATAATTTTCAGCGAGTCCGAGCAGACACTTGTTTTGACGCGGTGAAGAAGGGCGCTTAGTGAAACTTGGCCCTTCCACATTTCTTCTGTTTGGGGGTGAGGAGAACTTCTGAGGAAGCAAAGCTTACCAACAAACAAGCAAACAAACGTCGCCCACCGCTCGGGCCGCGGCGGGGGGAGGGTCTCCCCGCCCCGAGCGCGCCCCGCCTCGCCCCGCCCCGCCCCGCGCGCCCCAGGCCGGAAGGGGGCGTGGGACGCCGCCGAGGGAGGGGCGCGCTGACGCGCGGCGGCCGGCCAGGGCCCTGGCGCGTCAGGCGGAGGTGGGAGGTGGGAGGCGGGAGGCGGGAGGCGGGAGGCGGGGGCCGTGGGGCGGGGAGCGAGGAGAGGGGGCCGGCCGGCGCCCAGCTCCCAGCCGCGCTCTCTCCGGCCACTCGCGTTCCCGCGCCGCGCCCGGCCGGCTTCATGTGAAGCGCTGGCCCTCCGCCCCCTCCCTCCCCTTCCTTCCCTCCCTCCCTCCCTCCCGTCCCCTCCTCCTCCTCCTCCTCCTCCTCCTCCTCCTCCCGCGCCCGCTCCCGCTCCCCGGGGCCCCCAGCCCGGCCGGGCGCTGACAGCAGGGGCGGGGGTCCCCGTTGCCGCCGCCGTGTCTCTCGCAGGCTCCGGCTGGGGCTGCGGAGCCCCCGGTGCGGCCATGGACCAGCCCCTGGTGGCGTCGGCGGAGGCGGAGGAGGAACTGGAGTGGCAAGTGGCGAGTCGCAAGAGGAAGGCCTGGGCCAAGTGCCGCGGCTCCTGGCAGGCATCGGAGACGGAGGACCTGTCCACAGAAGCGACGACGCAGGACGAGGACGAGGACGAGGACGACGAGGAGGACCTTCCCGGAGCGAAGCTGCGGGCGGCCGCGGGAAGAGGTCGGTACGCCCGCGGCGCAGCGGCGGGAGGGGAGCTGGGGGAAGTTCGGGCTGGCGGGCAGGGGAAAGTCTCGTGCGCCTTGGGCGCCTGCTGTGAGGTCTGGAAGATCCTCCGGGGCTCCATAGGCCGAGGGGAGAGGGGACACTTCCGAGCTTTAAAGGCGCGCGCTTGGCGAGGCGTCTCCAGCGTCGACACAGACACATCGGTGCCCTCTTTTCCCTTCAGATGGTCACTAGGACGTGTAGCTTAGGCTGCATTTTGCCCTGCGTGGAGTTTTCTACCTGGGAATGTCGAGGGTGACCCCTCCATCAGAGTCTCCCAGGGTTAGGTAATGAGCTGTCCCCTTCCTCTGTCCCGCAGGAAACGTACCTAACGAGAAGATCGCGATATGGCTCAAGGACTGCCGGTGAGTCCTCCCTTGCGCCGCTCGCGTCCGGAGGGAGAGCCACGCAGATGGGACCCCCGAGCGGAGTAGCTCGGGCCGCCGTCCCTATGGGTCCCATGGGCGTTTGTTAGCTATAAACCGGAAAGTGAGCCGGCAGATAGCTTCCTCCTTTAAGCGATTAGAAATGGAAGTGCTGTGGCCGCTGATTATTTGGCGACCGTGTAGACTTCACAGTTGTTAGGACTTCAGCTCTGGTACATGATGTTAACATCAGAGATCAGAAACCTAAAACAGATAATCAAACCATGTTACTATGCTTGCCCTGTTTTTATGCGAAAGTATTTTCTCTTTCAGAGTGTTCTTTTTTGCTTTTGTTTTGACGTCTGTACATCTGGCATCGAATCATTTCCCTTTCAAATGTATTTTGGATGAGTTTGATTTAACGACGCTTACTGGGCTTTATGTTCATGCCTTAATTCTGTTGGGAGAGCTATTGAAACCAGCTAACTTTGTTCTTCTAGTTTACTTCTTGGACATGCGTTTGTCAGATGGTACTGGAATTCACAGAAGGGAAATACAGCTTTGAAGACTTTCAGGTTGCATAAATCTGTTTAATTACACGCTTTGCAACTGGTACAAAAATGATAAAGTACAGAGGAGATGAACCATGTTGCAAGTAAATCTTCCTACAGTAAAATGTGTTTGTTTCACATTTAAATTATCTTTTTCCAACTTAATTTGCTACTTGTAAAATCTCCTATGAAGAATGTTGGCTTTTTAACTTTTGTTAAGCTGTTTGCTTCTATACTTATTTTTGCCATCTCAGTTTGGGCTTTTTAAAATCCTTCGTTCTAGTACAATAGTTTGGGAAGTCTCTTTTGGGGGAGGGAGAAGTGATTCTCCTATATGCCACTTTGTTTTTCTTCCCTAAAGATATAAGATATTGGCCACTACTCTGTTCATATCCTATTTTGGTGAATTGCCTGGAGCCTTGATGAATGAACCCTTGATTACAGAACTCCTTAACCTTTATTGAGGGTGTCATAGATGCTTCTGAGATTTGATAAAATATATGGACCTTCTCTCTAATGATGCACAAAAAAATGTTTAAGAGCAAGAGAAGAATCACTTATGTTTATTTTATGATGTACAGGAATTAAGATTATATAAGAGATTATATCAAGTAGGCAGTTAAGTGCATCTTGTAAGATAAATGCAATAGGGAAATGTTAACACTCACCAGGACTCTCTGAAAATTCCAGAAGTTTTGTTGCTAATCTTGGTTTATGTAGCAGATTCTATAGTCTGTTGCCTCTTCCCTCATGGGTTTTCTTTATAAGTTTTTTTCTTGTTCCCTACTATTGCACCTATTCTATACAAAAGGGACATTCATTTGTGCTTGGGAAAGCTAGAACAGTCTTTTACTGTTGGCTTTATTATCACAGATTTGACTTCTATGATATATGCAACTGTATTTTTTTTCCTTAGAATCCTTCCAGAGTCAGGCATCTATTTTGTATATTATGTACAAACGATCTGAAGACAGCATTCTTCCCCCTGTTAAGTTCTCAAATATTCTTTGTTTCCTTATTGCTTTCCATATCCTGAATAAAGATGCCATATTGTCTTTCCTTAAAGGGAGTCTTTATTTTGATAATGATTTTTTGGCTAAGTGGAAACAAATTGCCTGAATAAGTAGCATTTAAGAAGGGATAGAGTTTTTGATAAGATTTGTAAGACCAATTTTAAGAGTGAGAGACTTGATTCGAAGGGGAATGTCAGTTATATTCTGCTTATTGGCCATTTTCTGTTGGTGCTGAGACCAGTAGAGACATCTGCAGGAGTAATGCAGTGTTTTGTCCTGTGAAAGTAGCCATCAGGGAGAGGAATGACTTTTTTGAAGGCATGAAGTATATAGTTTTATTAAAATATTGCAAAACCTTAGCTCAGAGGTTTTATCTTTATAGTTGTTCCTTATGATTCTTTTACATTTCACAAACACTAATTTTAAAGAACTGACATTCCTTGTGTATTTGTTTGCAGAAACTTTTAACATTTAATTAGCATTTCAGTAATATTCTTTGGAACTGATATTTTTACGATTGATCCCATGTCTGACGTGAATTTATAACAGGTATAAATTGTTACTGATAAAAGGCTGATATCACAGAATGAAACTTTTATAATAAAATAGACTGTTTCTTCCTTTAATGTAGTTTTGAGAAAGAAATGAAAACCATTTTGCATTAAAAAGACTTCTGAGTTATCTGTGCTTAACCACGAGAATGTGAAGGAATTTTTAGTGATGGCTAGTTCTTAAGGTAGACTCTCAAGCCAGCTTTTTACTAATTTTTTTTTTCAAAGTTAAATGAAAGAATATGTGTATTTTTTTTTTTAGTTTAAAAAGCATAAAATGAATCCCAAACTTCTCCATTTGTATCAGAAAAGATAACAGTTGGGGTAAGGGAAGCACTAAGTAGTGCTCTAAAATGCTAAATGAGATTTAAGAAAACTTTTGAGTTTTATTTTTAACTAGACTCTGACTTCTTAATTTTATTGAGAGAAAGATTTATTTTCTTTTAATCCTGTTTCCTGTTTCTAGGGAAAGGGTTGAGGGGAGCAGACATTTTCTTAATGCCTGCTGTCATTCTCTTTTCTTTTTCTGTTTTTGTAAAGAAAATGCCAGTTCATGTTGTTTGTAATTGCCATCCTCACTCTTAATTGCTGGCAGATGAGACGTGTGATTAAATCATTCCCGATGAGCTGACTTGATGATAGGTGTTTGCTTAGTAGGATATTACTTATGTAATCCACTTGCATTCCATGTGTGTTTGGGAGGAGAGTTAAACTGTGATTAGAAGCTTGCTTAGCTATAACCCTTTAAAGTGTCAGGCTGTGCAGTGACAGCTCTCCAGACAGCTTTTCAAGACTAAGATTTATATGTTTATGTGGTTTCAGTACCCCTTTGGGAGCCTCACTGGATGAACAAAGCAGTGGTACACTCAAGGGTAAGAGAAAGTTGCCTTTCTAAATCTATTCTTTATGAGAGTCCTACTTTATTTGTCCTTTGAGTGAAAGTATGTGTATGTGTGTATGTATATGAATTATAAAAATGATGTTCATGTTTATAAAATATGCTGTTCAAAGATAGAAACCAAAAGGCAGAAACCTTGTCATAAACCATAAAACAGTGGTGAGTTTAAACAAATTACCAAACCTTTCCACAATGTGAAACTAATTTTTTATTGTCCAGTTAGATATTATAAAGACTAATTAAGTACAGAAATATGATATGTAAACATGAGGAAACTATATATTGAGTGAATTAGATCAGCTTTAGTGTAGCATTTCTTTGCTTACATTAACTGAAATTGCCACACCTGACATTTTACCACCTGTGCGAGGCAGAATTCTAAAGTTCAAAGTACAACAAGAATTTGCAGGTAGTGGCAAGGCATATAAGAAACATTTATTATATCAGGAAGTCAAACTTGAGCTCCTGACTGAATATAAGGGAGTAAAAGGAATGATTGCTCTGGGATCTGCTTTTCCATGAAACTCTTGGGTAAGATATGTTACCTAATTGAACATCCTCAAAGGCATAATAAGTATAAGAAATAGCGTATAGGTTGGGGCTTCTGAAAGCTTACCTGGCTGCAAATTGTGTTTTCCTTTATGATAAAGAAAAGGTTGTATTTTCTTCTTGAAATTGTATAATCAGAATAATTTATGAGTGCATTCAAGTCTGAAACACTTTACTGTATCTTATATTTTGCTTGGTCAATTTGTTTTAACTAAAACAATGACTTTATATGGGGGTCAGGAAGAACAGAATACTGGGATGAATCTTCCGATGTTTCTTTCAGGCGTTCTAGTGAGAAATGGAGGAAGTTTTGAGGATGATTTGTCACTGGGAGCTGAAGGTATGTTTGTTTGGAAGAATTGTATTTTCATATAGTTTTAAAATTAAAAAAGAAAAAATGAGTGCTGAAGGCTTATGACCCTCAGAGCTAAATTTAAAAGGGCTTGAAAGTGGCTCAGGCACATTTTACAGAACCTTTTTTATGTTAATAATCCAGCCAGAGCTCCTAGGATGCCTGTAGGAAGGGCTCTAGAAAACCATTGTGAAATGTCTGTATGCCTACCTTGGACTTAAATGCTTGAAGAAACTATCTGGGGGCAAACAATGGTGATAGAACCAAGGGAAGAATTGTCCCGCAAAAGGAAGGAAGCTTAAATATTTATACGTGAGAATACTAAACTGAAGCTTATTTTGGTGTGAGGTAGTCTTATGTCAGACATAACAGCTGCAGCTTGTCTTTCTCTTTGCGTTTAAGTGCCTCCTGTCTTTCCTGCTTCCTCTTTTTCCAGATTTTTAGAAGATTGAAGGATAAAGACAAAATAGTTACTAGAATTTACTTGGAAATCATTATGCTGATGTCTATTCCAGACTGTATTAGGATTTTAAAATGTATTGTGCTGTGTTTAAATTTGGTCACAGATTATATAACTTTCTCCTGTGGATTCATAATAATGCTTTCCACAATGTAAAATTAAGACTTTTTAAAATCATATCCCTGTCATTTTAAGATTATTGGTAGCTATATAGCTTGGTTATTAATACATGCTTTTCAATAAAAAAGAATTAAGGATTTTATTAAATCTTTTTGAATTGTAGGTTGGTGAACAGTGAATTTATCCATTGGCATTAATATCCTTGATCTTTTGCTGTTTGAAATCAATCTGTATGATAGATTACTTACTTAAAACCTTCTAACAATGAAAACTCTAGAATAGGTGACTATATTAGTTCTTATATTTCTGTTAATATGCTTTCAAGGAATAAACTCCATAGAGTTTAAACTTATTGCTTCTCAATCAGTGTAGTTGAACATGCTGTTAACCTCTTAATGTTAAATGTTAAATGCATTTCAATGTTACTGTAAATAGCACTTTTGATATCTGCCTTAGTTTCACAATATGAAATTTTTTTTAAAGACTTCATTTTATTTTAGAGCAGTTTTAGATTCACAGAAAAATTGAGGAGGATGTATAGAGATTTCTCATATATTCTCTGTCCCTTACATTCATAGCCTCCTCCATTATCAAAATCCCCCAACAGAGTAGTACATTTGTTACAACTGATGAACCTAGAGTGAGGCATCATAATTACCCAAAGTCTGTAGTTTACCCTAGGGTTCACTTTTGGTCTTGGACATTCTGTGGGTTTAGACATGTATAATGGCACATATCCATCATTACAATATCATACAGTATATTTTCACGGCCCTAAAAATTCTCTGTACTGTGCCTGTTCATCCATATTGGATGAGTTTATTGGAAACCAGACCCTAAAAGGGAGTCCCAGAGAAAAGTGGAGCTATTATATTGTTTTACTGAGAATTGTTTTAAGATTGTTTTCATTCATTCAGTAAATATTTATTGAGTGTGGTATGTTAAACACCTTTCTGGTAGATATACAAAGAAATGTAAGAAATTGCCATGACTCTGCAGATAAGAAATGAAAAAAGAAGAAAAGTCTGGTGTGCTGAAATAGATACGTTGTTAATTATTAATTAATTTCATTCTTTATGTTGTCTATAAAATTTCAATGCAGTGAAGTTAAGTCACTCTAAACTTAACATTTATCTGTTTAGAACTTATAAGTCTTGGATAAACTTGAAAGGCAGTTTTTAAAAGAAAACTTTTGTTGAAATGAGTAGAAATTTTCAAAGTATGTAAATGAAAAATTGTTTGTAACTGGAGTAAATTATCAGCCTTAAAAAACCACATAAGGAATAGATATATTCTATTGCCACACTTAATGTTAAATCATGCTTTTGCTTATCAGGTATTCTTTATCAGTAGCTTTTAAATTTAGTAATTAGAGCCACATATACTACATATCTTCTTACAGCTTACTCCAAACTGTTAAACATTTAATTGGTTGTTTAATGTCGTTTTATTTTAAACATTCAGTGGAAGTAAGTTTACATTGCTAACAAACAAAAACAGCCTCTACAAGCTACTGATTCTGTTCTTATCTATCTGTATATTACCTTTAATGATGCAGATTTAATGAGCCAAGACGAGAGTTTGGCATGTTAGGCATTTAGCTATAATAATGTGGCTAACTTGCTTTCTTGATGATTGTATCATAGTAGTTACTGTCCTAACTAACAATTGTGCTTCACATTTATTCTTTTTACCTTTAGCCAACCACCTCCATGAAACTGATACTCAAATTGAAAACTGGTACGTAGATGTGTTTTTTTTCCTTTCTAAAAATGAAGAACAGATATGAAAATAAGGTTTTACATAATCTAATTTTGTTTATAGCAATAATATCTTGGCCAAAGAGAGAAGACTACAGTTTCATCAGAAGGGGAGAAGTATGAATTCGACTGGATCTGGGAAGAGTAGTGGGACAGTCTCGAGGTAACTTATTCTGAAGTTATGCTGTAATTACGTTGTGTTATAAATGACCTACTCTTACCCTTTTTCAGTCTTGGGTTCAACTTGGGTAGTATAAAGTCAGAAGGAATCTACAGTGTTTAATAGGTGAGCGTATCTGACAGAAGTTGTTTCTTTTTTAATTAAGATTAAATAAAATTTAACAGATACGTTAATAATGCCTGTGGTATCCATTAATGAGTATTTTGAGCCCTGTCAACAACTTGAAAGAGGAACTCCATAGTGAAGTAATTTCTCCTTCCAAAATTCTCCGTTCTAGGGTCTTGAGTTACTCTGACATAAAAGTCGGAATTAACCTTTCTAATTTAAAGCTTGATATTTAAGCATAGATTTATCATATAAAACCAAAGATCTTTGAAATATATTTTAAAATAAGCAAGTACCTGTGCCTGTGGAACCAGTTTAAACTGTTATCCAAATTATTGTTTTGGAATTTGAGGATTTTCTTTGAAACAAATTGAAATTTTCTTCTGCTCAAGTTCTGTGTCTAACATTCCTATTTTCTCCAGTGAGTCTCAGCTTGGATTATCACTGGTATGAGAGATCAGGGTTAATAAATGTTCACTTCCCAATAGAGTTACAGCAAGAAGTTACTAGGTTACCTTTGTGTAACCCATGCTCTCCTTACTTCACTCCTCCTACTTCCTGAGTGCAAGTGATTAGAGAAAAGTTGAAAGTAAGCTCCTCCCCTCACCTTTCTGAGATTAGTTTTACCTGTATTGCCTCTTCTAGGACAGCCAAAGAGAGCAGCAAAGCTCAGGTTCTGCAGAATGTTCCTTGGTACCAAAGTTGTACCAACGTCCTAGTGTGTTTTCCCTTCTCATTTTTTCTTTAATCTGTTTACTCCTTATTCTCCCTCATCTGTCCTCTAATTGTTTAACTGCTTTACTGGAAATCTCTTCAAATGACAAAAAAATTGAGGTGAGGAATCCCTTAGAGAGTCTCTTACTGACTATATTCTTAGGGTTAAGCTCTTTTTCCCAGTACTAAGTTTCAGACAGTGGGCCCTTTTTAAGGGTTATTTATCATATTTTGTATACAAGGTAAAAGATGCTGAGATAAATAATAATTTAAAGAACCAAAGCTGTAGAAAAAGATTTTATCACAGGAAAGCAGGAATATGAATTCATTTATAATGTGATGTGGACTATAAACTTACTTTATATCTTGATGTTTCTTTTTTCTTTTTCTTTTTTTTTTTTTTTAGTGTTTCAGAATTGTTGGAACTTTATGAGGAAGATCCTGAAGAAATTCTTTATAATCTTGGATTTGGACGAGATGAGCCAGATATTGCTTCTAAAATTCCTTCCAGATTTTTTAATTCATCATCATTTGCCAGAGGAATAGATATTAAAGTATTTTTGAGTGCTCAAATGCAACGGATGGAAGTAGAAAATCCAAATTATGCTTTAACAAGTAAGGTTTTTAAATGTTAGCATGTTATTTTTAAAATTATGGCACCCACAGCAAGATGGTCTTATTGTGAAAGTCTTGTTAACTTCTAGGAATAGCACTGGAAAATTAATTATTGAGGTTAACACAATAGCTGTTTTATGTTTTTCTAAAATTTTTATTATTCTATTTATAGAAGTTAATTTTACCTGTTCTTCCCCCCAACCTGCCCCACCCAATTCTTGACTTACTTAAGTGTTACTTTGTAGAATGTAACTTACTTAGAGATCCTTATACTTATCTCTAGATTGTTTTTGTTCCAGAAGGAAAGAAGTAGAGAAGCGGTCTTGTTACTATTAGTTGAAATCAATTTCAGCTACTTTTCTGTAAATCTACAATGGCATGGCTAATTTGATGATTTTTCATATTGTGTCTTATTTTTATTTTTCTCTGTTGACCAGAAATCCCCAAAATAAGACCCCTAAGTGATCCTTGGATTAGTTTTAAGAGTTCTATAAATCCAACCTCCCTCCCATTAGGTATAAAATACATACTTAATTAGGAGAACATTTGGAAGAGTTCAGGACCTAAAAACAGAATCAATCACAACTATAGATCAATAGCTAGTCTTTGCTATTTTATTCAATATTGTCATCTGTTTTGTGCTTCTTTCTAATTTTTTTAAATGTAAATTCTAGCACTTACAGTGAAAAATCTTTCTCCCTCTCCACAGTACATGTAGAAAAGTTTTAAGTGTTGGGTAAGGAAAAAATTTTGGTTTTATAATCTTTGTTATCTAAGTTGTTCATTATTGGAATTCTGAACAATAGTAATAGTTTAATTAATACATGTTTATGTGTGTGTATATATGTATGTAAACTTAAATATACAAATAATTAATGCTTTTTTCTTTTTATAGGCCGTTTTCGTCAAATTGAAGTGCTTACTACTGTGGCCAATGCATTTTCTTCTTTATATTCCCAAGTCTCTGGGACTCCCCTGCAGAGAATTGGAAGCATGTCCTCAGTGACCTCTAACAAGGAAACCGACTCGCCTCCACCTTTAACCCGAAGTAACACTGCAAATCGCTTAATGAAAACACTATCAAAACTAAATTTATGTATTGATAAAACAGAGAAAGGAGAAGGTAATACTCCTTCCCCAACAGTCGAAAAAGGAAAGATTCTGAATGTTTCAGTGATGGAAGAAAGTGGCAATAAAAATGATCAGAAGTCTCAAAAAATTATGAAGAAGAAAGATTCATCTTCTATGTTGGCTACAGTTAGAGAAGAAGTATCAGGTAGTTCAGTGATGGTGATGGAGAATGCTGGCATTAATAGACTTTCTGATGAAGCAAACAGTGATTTTAACCAAGAAACTGAAAGTGGACAAAGTAAAGAATCTCGAAGTCATAAGAATAAACTGGGTGAGGAATCTGGTGTCCTAGAAACCGATACAGGTAGCGATTTCAACATGTCCAGCCACAGTGAGCTGGAAGAGAGCAGGGAGCTAAAAAATGTCCACGTGTCCACACCTGAAAAAGAGCCCTGTGCACCGTTGACGATCCCTTCCATACGAAATATAATGGCACAGCAGAAGGATTCCTTTGAAATGGAAGAGGTAGGTAAAAAATTACTGAGTCCTCTTTCAGTGAGTTTTGAAAAAAGTGCCAGAAAATGTTTTTAAAATGAAAGGGGGCTAATACATTATACTAGGGGGAAAAAATCATGCTAATTTTGACTTGCCAGGTTTTTTTGTTTGGTGTTTCACAATCCAAGAAATGGCCACAGGACTATGTGATGTCATGTTAATGGCTCCTCTCTATCTGTCATCCACTGCTGCTACTTGAACTTTAACCCCCTTTCTGTCTGAATTTAAGATTTTGATGCCCTGAGAAAGCCCTGAGAGTATGTATTTAAACTCAGATCGACATTGCATAATAGTTAAAAACACAGGCTCTGGAATCACCCAGGTTTGAGTTTTGTCCGGGTCACTGAATTGCTGTGTGCCTCTGGGCAAGCTTTTCTCAGTGTAGCTCAGTGTGAAGAAGGTTTGAGATGGGTCCGGGCATGGGAACACGAAGATACATACCTGAAGAGGGGAGGATAGCGAATCTCGAGGAAGGAGGTTTGAAAGGCCATTGAATAGGATTTCTGCAACCTGAGATTGATGTTTGGTATTTTTTTTTTTTAACCTAACGATATTCTTACTAGTTTATGTAAATTTCAAATTGGACAAGATAAAAAAAACTCATTTTGATGAGGTTCAGCTAAAACTGCTTCTGAATAGTCAGGTTAACTTCTGTGTCGGAGCTGTATACCTTGGGGCGGAAACTGAAGTTTTTCAAGCTCCCGCATGGCCTGTGGCCAACTCCGTACTGGCCCTCAGAGTGCCTTCCTCCGCAGTCTGAGGCAAGCAGTGCTGGTCTTACTTTATATGTGAGGAAACTGAGGTGTATATGTACTGCTGACGAGCTGTGGCTGTAAATGATATAATGTGCAATTTTTCTTATTAAAATTTATTACAGAATAGTTTTAGTAACAGCTCACAGCTTTTTTGGAATTGCATGCTAATATTTTAGGGAGTTAGGGAAATGGAATAATTGATTCTGCCCATAAAATGTCCTCTTAGGTGAGTGTGTTCTCACAGCAGTGAAGATTTTTCATCTACTGCAAAATTTTGATTGCTGGTATAGCTACTTACCTTTTTTTTTGTGGTCTCTGAGTGTGTCCTTTAATACTTTAATTTTAACTGAAAAGTGAAATAAAAAGGGGGCAGGAGCAAGCCTTTGAAATATTTTACATTTTTTTGTAAGCTGCTTTATTTGTCGTTATAATGAGCTGAGAAAGTGACAACTTTAATTAGAACCTCTTTTGTTGCATTTCACTGTTCAGATCCTTTATTTTGTTTTGGTGTAAACTTGTCCTAGCATTCATAAAGTATAACTTCTTGCCTTCCTTTAGGGCCCTTATTCTATAACAATCAGATGTGACAGTCGTTTTTCTTGTTTTAATACAATCGCACAGTTTAGATACTTGCAAACCTGATATAGGTGACTCAGATGAGAATACACTCTTATATGTTGCTTTTTAATTTCTAGAATTCCTGAATTCTAAGCCATAGTTTTTTGTTTGTTTGTTTGTTTGTTTTGTCTTTATTGACAGCATACACAAAAGGCCTTTACAACATTTATAAAGTGTTGGATAGATGTACTTTGGTGGCAAGTGGAGTTCAATATAGACTGGGTTTTTTTTTTTTTTTTTTTTTTGCTCCCTCTGCTGGCAAAAGCAGTTAAGAAAGAAAGTAACTTGACATTGAAGTGAAAATTTTTTTCCAAGTACAAGGTTTCAGGCATTGGTGGTTGAAGAATAAAAGATTTTTATTTTCAAAAACAGAATATAACTTGTAAATACAGGGAATTTTAAGAATATGTATTCTTCAGATATATTTCAAATATGGATAAAAACCTCCTAGAATTGTGTTTTTATCCCTTTAGGAACTCTAAAGAAAGCTTGTAGAACAATGAATAAAGAAGGGAAATAATGTGTTTCTTTAATTTCCTCTTCTCCCAAGCATGTTGAATCATAAAGACAAAAGAACAATCTTAATAAAGTAAACTTTTAGATCCCATTCAAAGTTGGTTGTTACTATTTTTCTTTCAGATTCTTTTCCCTTGAGGTTTGATTCCTATTGGGGACTTTCTTCCTGTAAAAACAGTGAATAAATATAAGTTAAAACACACAGACTCTCAGTAAGCCAGTTTTCAAGCAGATTAGCTGAATGCCAGCTGCTTTGGGTAGCTAGGTAGGAGAAAATGTTGCAGACGTGGCTCTGTGCATGAAGCTACTTAGTCCCTCTGAGGCAGAAGGTAAGAGCTGACAGTCACCAGGAGCAGAGAGGGGAAGTATTTAAATGTGAAGAGAGTAAAATAGATGACAGGACTGACCGTGGCCTTTGAGAATGGAAGTGACTATCATCTCTTATGATAAGGAAAAAAAAGGCCAGAGACTGTTTTTAATTAAAAGTCAGTTTGCCTTATAAAAAATATGTATGAATGATTCACAGTTAGACCAGATGCTACTCAGTAAGCAATTGTTCATCTTTTAGGTGTAACGGAAAAATTTCTCATACTTAAATGTTAGAGGAAGGAGATCCCTGTAAATTGGTTGTCCTGTGTCTCTTTATAAATAAGTTTATATTTAAATATAGATACTGTTGGTAGTATGTACAGTTTTTAAGCTATCGAAGTTTTAGTAAGTGTTTCTAATCCTGTTTTCACACTGATTGTTGATTAACTAATATACCCATTACTTTTTTTTAGCCATTATGTTTCAGGGTTCTTCTTGTACTTACTGGAGTTAAACAATCCCAAATCAGTCAGATACCTGACAGATAGTTGTTTCCATGGCCTTTCAAATTTGCCTGTGTGTATTTTGAAGGCAAGTATTGTGTCTGCAATAGAATAGGAACTCTGGCATGGCATGTGCACTGTTGTCTGTTACTTCAATGCCCAATTAGTCACTAAGTTTTGTTACTTGATATTTATCTGAAAGAATGTTAACCTTTTGTTTTAAAAAGTATTCACCTGACAGTAAAAGTAAACCATATGTGTGTGTGTATATAACTTGGAAATTTTTTAAGATAAAAATTTGCAACTAATTATATAATCATAAATTAGCATAGAAAGAGATTTTTGAATTCATTTTCCGGTTTTCTCCCTTTGCAGATGAGGAAGCATTCCCCACCTTCCCCAGTATTTGATACTGCTCGATAGCAGTGGTTCTCCATCATCTTTCTGAGAGATGTGATGTTCCCTTTGGTATCAGTGCCTCACTGCGGGGAGGGGCATGGGGCTATCAGTGTAGGGAGTTTCTGGAGGATGGATGGCAGAGGGAGATCTGTGGTAAATCTTCACCACTTTACTGTTTTAAAATACTTAGCTTACAATCGTGTTTGGTCATAGTAAGGAACTGTGAGGTAGGAGTTCCAAACTTCATTTTTCAGTTAAGAAAACTGAGATAGTTGTCACAGATAATTATATGAAGCCATTCAGCCAGTTAAGTGGCATGGATAAGACTTGAATTTGGGTCTTTGTACAAACCTACTCCTTTAGACTATGTCATACAACTTGGTGAAGGTCAGACTATTTTATAGGATCAGACACTGAATAAGAAAGAACTCAAGTCATCTGATGCACAGCCCCCTGCCACTTCTTTGGAAAAATAATGCTTTCCTTTGAATTTTTTGAAATCATTAAAAATTGGACAGAATTGTATTTTCTGTGGCTCCAGTTTTGGTTTTCTGCTATGTAGATCTCTTCAAACCTTAAAGGAAGGGTTGCTAGAGTGTGGACAGTCCACATATTGCTGTTCTGTAAACCACAGTACAGTACTGTTGAGCCTAGAGGATGTGATTTAGTCCAGATAAAGGTGGCATGTTAAAAAATCCAAACTATGTGTCTGCCTTGGTAGCAGGACATTGATTGAAAAAGATAATCTTTGTTTGATTAAAGCACTTTTAAAATGGAGTAGCTCAAATGTATGGGTTATTCTAAGGCTGTTTTCCTGCAACTTTAAATCCCAAAACACTGAGACTGAGTGATTTTATCATTTTGGTTTAGTGGGTTTTTTTTTTTTAATTTTTATTATGAAAAGTTTCAAACTTATCCAAAGATTAGAGAAGATAGTGTAATGAACACTCATTATCCATCACTCAATTTGAGTATCAGTATTTAGCTATAATTAATAAAAGACCAACCTGTAGTAAATGACCGGAATTCCACTGAGGATTTGAAACCACTGAATAGGGAAAATCCTGCCACATGAACTTGAATTCCGTTTTTGCATCATAGTTTTCTGTGGTGCATCCCATTTTGAATTTGACTGCTTTCCTTTGCACAAGTGTAATCACTAATAAAACATGGTAAGCTGTGAAATTCAGCCATTATCACTAGCAAGTCTGTTCTTGTCTCCAGCAAGTGACTGATGATTTTGCTGCCTAAGTTGGAAGAAGGATCCTAACTTTAGTGGTTTTATTAGTAAAATATGATCCTCTCAGCATTTTTTTAAGGGCCCTATTCTTTTCTTTCAGTTAAAATTATGGAGTTTGTAGTGAAGGGAGAAAGGGAGGTATTTTTATTTTTGGCCATAGCATAGCATCTTGGAGGATAATATACTGAGGATATGTATTCATTAAAGTCAGGTTGCTTTGTGATAATTCTACATTTAAAAATGAGAGATCTCAATGTTGTGCCTAAGCTGAGATTCTTAGAATATAATTAAAGAAATTTGGATTTCTGTTATACTTTTTTGGTCTGTTAGGTATTTACTTTACAGAAAACTCTTTGAAGTAGGCTAGGCCTGAATAGAGACTAATAATAGACCTTCTGTTGACTATAAAAAGAAAATGCATTTTGTTTCTTTCTGCTCAAAACAATGGTTTTCCTGTTGAACTTATGTCTGCTGCTTTGGAGAATACAATTTTTCAATAATAATGAATAGTAGAAACTGTTTTATGTTTGATTTATGGGAGATAATGACCAGTACGCTTTCAGTTTTCAAAAGATACATAAACTTGGATTCATGGAATCATGCAGAACAAAGATATCACAAATCAGAGCAGTTTTTAAATTGGGTAATAATATCTTTAACCTTTGAAACTATTTTTCATGTTGGTCATTTCAGTCTCATTCCTATGGAATATTTCTTACTCTTGAATGGATCTAAAGCTCAAAACTACAAGAGTTTTATCTAAAACCTATTTGCTGTTTGCTCTTTGGTTTGTTCAAGGCTGAATGCTCATATGTTTGGCTAGTTTGCCTACTTTACTAGGATATTAATTATTATTTTAAGTATTAATCATTACGGGTAACGTGTGGGCATTAGTATTATACTCCCCCCACCCCGGCCAAATTTTTAAATCTTAATGTAGAGTTAGTTATGTTAAAATAGAGTATTCAGGGGGTGGATGTGGTGAATAAGGAATCTGAAAATTCCTGAATTACGTAGTTGTGCAGTTAGGGAAAAAAAAGAAAGACAGCATAAAATGACAACTTGTATGGGTTTGATACCTTCTTTGAACATAGTTTTCAGAGAGGATTTATAGTTTAGATCTTTCAGCATTTTAATTCTATAGTGAAACCTGCTTTTCCACTTATAATTCCCAAGTTATGTCAGGAAAAAGCAGTCTTACACTTGAATGGTTTTTCATACCTGAAAATTTGTGGACTTCTACCAGATTTTGCAGTGGGAGCATGATGTGCCATTTTTGAAGGTACAAGACTTGTAATTGCCTCAGGTGTGTGCCAGCGAGCTGCAGTGGGCGTACTGGCGCTTCCCCTGGGATTGACCTTACACTTTCAAGTTTAACATTCAGAGAACTTTTTCTTATGGGTCTGTTTTTCATTTAATAGCAACTTTGTAGTTTATACATGGAGTTATTTTTCTTGCTAGGTATAAACTTGCAATCCTGTTGTTAACTGAAAAATAGGTCCTAAAATTGAGATGTGGGGCATTATAAACAATTTTGAGATAGGATGTCTTTCACTTTTAAAACATATAAAGCTTTGGGACCTTTTTAGTTAGGTTGGTTGTTTTAGTAAATGGTGATTAAGAGGTATTCTTTGCCATAGATCCTGTAAGTTTTAACTATGTAAAACTCTTCTTTAGGTTCAAAGTACAGAGGGAGAAGCTCCCCATATCCCGGCCACTTGCCAGCTCGGTCTGACCAAGTCAAAGAGAGGTGAGTAGACCAATAGCCTCCAGTTCCTGAGCACACTACCACCGTGTCTTCGGGTGATTGAAAAAAACTTTTTTTTTTTTTAAATCTGTCAGTGTTTACAGCATCTGTAAATGTAAAAAAGGATTAAGAACCCAAGTGTGCATGCTTCATTATGGTTTGGTTATAGAATTTTGTTTTAATCTTCCTGGAGACTTCCGTGCTCATAAAGTAATTTTAGTTTGCTTATCTTGTAATGACCTCCTTACACAATTCTGTGTATTCCAAATATTTTTTTCAGTTCTGCGTAAGGGCTAGATGGGAAGTGGTAGAAAGAACAGCAAATTCAGGCATATTTATTACATGGTTGTGCTTGAAATATACATTTGTATTATCTACCTCTGGGTTCTCACTATTTAAATACTGCTCCTAGGTGTAATACATGAATATGCCTCTGGCAGAAATAAAGTCTTTCAGCAATAGTTAAAGCTAGTTAAATTCAAACTATGGATCAAAGGTGAGTGGCCGTAGATATTGTCCTTCTCTTGAATTATTAATTATTGACCAAAGAGTCTTTGAATCCATTTCTTTCACTTTAACTTGCAACAAGAAAAACATGTCTGATCATCTTTAAAGTCACAAAGCTTTTGAGATTTAGAGAAAAGGAGAGAGGAAATTAAAATGACCACTGAAGGTAGGACTGTTTATTTTTAAAACTTTACACATGCTGAACCACCCTGTTTTGTTTTTTTAGCAAAGATTCATATGTATTTTCCTAGAATAGGAAATTACATGTTTATTCTCTTCTGATCTGTGAAATGACTTCATGAGAGACAATTTGCACGTAATTTTTCTTTTATCGCAACACGGTACTAAGCAACAAGAACACTCTCACTAGGTCAACACCGTTCTGGGTGACACAAAATGAACTTTCCTGTTTAATTTTCTTCCCCTTGTGAGTCCGTAAATACATGTATGTGTTTCTGAGCTGTAAGGCAGAGCTCACAGCCATCAAGGAATCTTCGCTGTAGATAGGCGGACAAGGGGTACATTGGAAGAAGCAGCCTGCCCTGTGTCACAGGGGGATGAAGGCAGTATAATTACTTTAAAATCTTTGAAGAGTAAATAAGCTTCCTGTGGTGGCAAAGATGGAATGTGGTTAGTAGTCACATCTGGGTTTCTTCCTCTTACCGATGCAGGAACACTTATTTCTAGAGGCATAAGTAAAAATGATAACTTTTTTTGAATCACATCTTTATAAATTAATAGTACAATTGTTTTGTGTGTGCGTGAGTGAGGGAGAGGGAACAATGTAGTGTTCTAGTCATTTTTGAAGGGAGCCTATCAAATTTTGACAATGTGAAATGCAAATATCTTAGATTAATCATGGTGGCAGAATTAGAATCACTGGTAATGTAGTCATTTCACAAGGTTAGTAAAAATGCATATAGTGCGTGTATAAAAATACTTCACACTTTAGTAATAGGACTTTTGAAGTGATCTTAATCTCAATTCCAGCCCTGGGATTTGCAAACTAAAGTCTAGAGAGGTTTAGTGACTCAGTTCATGTCACAAGCTAACATTCAGTAGATATGTTTAGAGCAGTCCAACATTTTCCTTATTACAGAAGACATACAGTATTTTCTTTAGTCTAGCAGAGTGGATGGGTGTTCTGCTTTGTTTCTTTATGATACTGGGTAAAAAGAATTTCCACATTTTGTTTTGTTCTCACTTTAATGTTTGGCCTAACTTCCTAGTTTTTAATTAAAAATAATGTCTTATCTCTTCAGTTAGGACAGAGGTCTGTTTCCTTTTAGTTCTACTTTTTGTGTGTGTGTGAACTGTGTTTTTTGTGAAACTGAAACATCTGACTAAAGAAGCTAGATTATGACTCATAGTTTACAAAACAGTTTCACCTGCATTCGACTTAGTTTCTGAAGCAGCCACGTGAGGTGGAGAATTGTCCCATTCTCTGGAGGAGAAAAGTTACTGCTTATGATGATAAAGCCGGAACTTGTGCCCAGGTCTCCTTGTTCTTTCCACTGTCTGACACATGCTCTGAAGCCTCAGCAGGCAACGCTTGACCTGACGTGTGTGAACTCAGACAGGGCTAACTGCAGAGAGGCGCACGTGGCATGGACTGTACCCTGCTGCTGCAGGTAGAGCGGACTTTGGCGGAGAGAACCTGAGAGGAGCTGGTCAAGGCTTCCCAGTTTCTTTGGCAGGTGCCCTTTGCCCAGCAGATAGGGCAGTCTCACTTCTAAATTCTTTAACTGTTTAATTTTGTTGTCGCTTTAAGGAGATTGTAATCATTGATTCATTCAGCAAACATTTTTTATTGTTAGCTTGCTCTAGGGTACTTGGGATACAAAGAAGAATAAATAAGGTTCCTGTCCTCAGAACCCTGACAGTCTAGCTTTTTTTTTTTTTTTAAAGACAGGCAAGCATATAATTATGGTAATGACTGATATGTTAATCATTTTCTCAAATAATATGATACACAGTCAGTACCTATGGTAACAGCTTATTCCAATTCAATTTCAACAGCTTATTTCAATTTACCTAGACTTACCAATTTCTTATATTTCATTATGTAGTTTTGTTAATTTTTAAACAGTGTTACAGAATTACTCTAAATTTTTAGTGGGAAAAAGTATTATTCTGTTTCGTGTTGCTCCAGGTTGAACCTAAGGCTACAGTATAATATTTTTCGAAGTCAGGCAACCTTTGATTGATTTTTGGATTTTATTCAAACTTATTCTCAAGTACTTTCTATTACTCAAATCTCAAATGAATGTGGACTTGGTAAACACTTTATTTAGCCTGTTGCTTCTGACATCCTGCAGAACTTGACTGTCTCCTGAAGTGTCTCCTTCATTTGTAAAGCCTTCCCCCTGCTGTGGTACTTGCGGTGTGGGTGGGCATGTGATCGTGCCACTGTGCTTAGTTGGTCTTTTTATTAACCTAAAACAGTTTTTAGGTTATACTAACCAGGAATTAGAGTTTTGTGGCCAAAAAGAAAGCAGAGTTATTATAAAATTTAACAATATTATGTACTAGTTGAACCTACATGACTGAGTTTTATGCAGTTGTTAAGAAATAATAGTCTCACAACTTACAAATGTTTGCATCATTTGAAACATCAGAGGCATTTAAGTACTCTTGCATACAAATTATTTAATTTGTTGGCCTTAATTGTGTTTTTATTTTCTTATTAGGAAGGTAATAGAAGTTTTTACATACTACATTTAAACTTCTAATTTTACATACAAAATATCTTACATACTTACATAATGAAAATGTAAATGTGAAAACGTGTACTTTGGGATTTTTATCTTTATTAGAGCCATTTTTTTTTATTTCAGCCAGTTGTCCTCCAAGGATAAGACATTAATTGGATTTACCTAAGTACAGTGTAATTAGAGCTTAATTAGCAATCAAACACAGAGGATTTCTAGATCAGATTCATTTTTGTTTGAATTCAAGTTACCACCTGTGCTTTGAAGCCACAATTTTGCATAAGTGAGGCATGCTTTTCTAAGAAAAAAATCATTGTTATGTATCATAGATCTGTTGGGCATCATACAGCTGTAACAGTATTGTACTCATTGAAGTTCCATCTGGCGGTTTTGTATAACACATTTCCTTTGGTAGATCACCTGTTGCGTACTGCAAGTCAGCACTCTGATAGCAGCGGTTTTGCTGAAGATTCGACAGACTGCCTCTCCCTTAATCATCTTCAGGTAAAATTTCCTATTGTAGTAGGCACATGATTAACTTCTTTATATTTAGGTGGTTTTCCACTGGCTGTATATTTCAAGGCAATCTGTAATCTTTTTCAAATGACAATATGATGAAAATTCTGGGATGCAGATGTTATCTAAGCATTTGACTACAAATTTTAAGTTTCACTAATTCTTCATCTCTCTCTGCCTGAATGTTTAAAAACAACAAAAAACTTCTTTATTTTTGGACCACCAGTAAACAGAAGTTTACTAGTTAACCTGATTTTTATTTTTTTAATTTTTTACTGTCAGTGTATTTCAGTATTTTACAATAACTGTTTATTTAATAGTGTGGACCCACAGCTTGCTGAATATTTTCTGACTTTCATGTATGTTAGACAACCCAGAAAACAGGCACATCTTTATCCACAAGGAGCTTAGTCTGTAGTACACAGCATGTACATCACAAGTATTTAAAACACTGGTAAGCAAATTTTAAGGAAAATTGGAATAAGAGAAAAGGAGAACCCCAAAAAGAACCTTGAGAAACAGCATTTAAGGAGTAGGCAGACAAGAGAAGTATCTAAGGAGGCTCAGAATAATCCAACAGGCATAAAAATTGGGAGATGGAGGAGAAACTTTTCAAAGGAAAGCTATGACCATTGGAGTGAAAAGATGAGAATTTGGTTTTTCAGAAAGTGAATAGTTGGGTGAATAGTTCTGATGGAGTAAATGAGGCAAAAATAGGATTGCAGAGTAAATCAGTGATAAGGGACAGAGGATCTGAATGCTAACTGTTTTTTCAACTAAAGATGATAGCCATAAGATAGGTCTTTTTGTCTTTTCCTTACGTGTAATGACTTAGGGAATTTGTTTGGCTGAGGGAAGGGGCTGTAAGAGAAAGAGTCTGATGCAGAGAAATCTGAGGTGAAACTGGAGGAATACACTAGTCCTGGAGAGGATGTGATCAGAAGTACAGGTTGGGAGGATTAGCTTTGAAAAAAGAGACAGTTTTCTTTCAGAATGGAGAGGAGGGAATGATGGGAAGAGACGTGGTGAAGTTTGTAGATGGTGGGGAAGAAGTTAAGAGATGTTTATCCATTTTCTCTGAGTCAGTGTCATGTGTTGGAAGAAAGGAAGATGAGTATTGAAAAGAGATTTAAGGAAAAAGTCTAGAATAATCTATATGAGAGAGTGGAGGGGTTGCTGATCAGAGCACTTAAAGCAATTTAGAATAGTACCGGGGCCAAAACGGAGGTGGGAGACCCTAAAAGTACAGAAGCATCGTATCAGTTTGGTATTTTGTTAATGCTGCTTCTTATAGGAATTCTCCGTCCTTCCACCCGTTTTCCTTTCACAGGTTCATGAATCCCTGCAAGCCATGGGGAGTAGTGCTGATAGTTGTGACAGTGAGACAACAGTCACATCATTTGGTGAAGAGCTCCTTACACCAACGGCACAAGACCAGCCTTATTTTAATGAATCAGAGGAGGAGTCTCTCACCTCTCTTCAGATGGGAAGAGAGAAGACCGCAACAATTGCTGACAAAAGACCAGACAGCCAGGGTTTCCCCCCGTGCGAGACTGTTGAGCATACAGGAAGTCCGCAGTCCACCTGTAGTGCAGGGGATCACGTTACTGAGGTCACTGAAACGAAAGAGGACTCATCTCCAGCAC
Source organism: Camelus bactrianus (assembly GCF_048773025.1). Classification (NCBI taxonomy): domain Eukaryota; kingdom Metazoa; phylum Chordata; class Mammalia; order Artiodactyla; family Camelidae; genus Camelus; species Camelus bactrianus. The sequence continues at coordinate 61,177,391 of NC_133543.1, forward strand.
AGCCAGGGGAACTACTGAGGGCAGCAAGTGCTGAAAGTGACATGGATAAAAGTAGTGAATGTGAATTTCCCCAGTATACCACCCACCATATTCTTAAATCACTGGCTTCTATTGAAGCTAAATGCAGTGAGAAGGGCTCTGAAAATACAACTGGGCCTCCCTCTGTGGACAGAGTAAATACAGCTTTGCGAAGAGCCCAAATGAAGGTTTTCAGTCTGTCTAATCAAAGAGTGGGGCGTAGCTTGATAAAATCAAAAGATCTGTTAAAACAGAGGTACTTGTTTGCAAAAGCTGGCTATCCCCTGAGAAGGTCTCAGTCTTTACCGACCACCTTGTTGAGTCCAGTAAGGGTTGTGTCCTCTGTCAATGTTCGGCTGTCACCTGGAAAAGAGACCAGATGCAGTCCACCTTCCTTCACTTACAAGTACACACCGGAAGAGGAACAGAAATTAGAAAAAGAGGCGATTGAACGTGATGGTCAGTCTTTAGTTAAATCCACTATTTTCATCTCTCCGCCATCTGTGAAGAAAGAGGAAGCCACCCAGAGCGAGGTGAACCGCTTGGAGGACTGCCCTCTGCGGAGGACTCCCGCCTGTTCACTGTACACTCCGGTCCCCATGTCTCAGTCCACCTGCTCCCTTCACTCCATCCACTCGGAGTGGCAGGAAAGACCCCTGTGTGAGCACATGAGAACTCTGAGCACTCACAGTGTCCCCAACATACCAGGCGCCACCTGCAGTGCCTTCACGTCCCCTTTTGGGTGTCCTTACTCACAGAGACATGCTGCCTACCCTTACCGAGCGTGCTCTGTGAACCCTCCTTCTGCCATCGAAATGCAGTTGCGAAGAGTATTGCATGATATTAGAAACTCACTGCAGAACCTTTCACAGGTATGAGAAAAAGTATGTCTTTCTGAACTTTTTTCTTTTATTGGTCTGAACACCTCTTAGTTCACTGAGAAGCTAGGACCCATCAGGTATGAACCACCTCAGCTTCGTTGTCCTACCTGCAGAAACTTATCTATACCTGCCCTCCTCTCAGCCTCTTCCCTCCCAGCTCGAGGGAGTAGCTGTAACTTAATTCTGAACAAGGCGCTCTCCCTCCCTCCTAGAGAAGGGACATCGCTCATTAGGTCTCCTCCCTCCTTTAGCCTGCCCTCCACTGTCTTCGTCTTAGTCAAGGTGTCTCTATTATTAAAACTCTCCCCTCTCAAGTACTGTGTCTCCTTTTCTCTGCCATCTGACAGTGTTCACCACCTCTTCTTTCTGAGTTTTCTTCCCCATGGCTTCTGTGTCGCCGTGTGTTCTCCTGGGGCCACTCGTAGCTCTCTGACTAAGCTTTCCCCTCCATCTACTGACTCCTGATGCTGGTCTCCTGGCACAGAATTAGTCTACTTCCACGGGGTGAAAAGACTGGAACCACCCCAGAAGAGAAAAAAAATCAGGTAAAGTGTGAACTTGAATAAAAATGGTCTGTGTGTCTTGTCACTTTTAAAGTCATTGCTCTCAGATTTGTTAGTGAGCAGGAAATATAATTTCCCAAAAAAAGCTATGAAAAGAAGTAAATTGTGTCTAGGTTTGCCTTTCATATTTCCTTCCTAAATCTCTTTCTAAACTGTTTATATTTAGATGATTGAGGAAATGAAAGAAAATGACAGTGTAACGTAATGATCAGGGTGTTCAGCTAGGAGTTAGGAGGCCTAGAGTGTATATTATAGATCTTTTATCATGATGACAAAGTAAACGAGAAGCCACTTGGACAGTAAAAGTGAAAGTTGGAACTTTTCAAGTTATGTAGTAAAATAACACCTTTTTTAAATATAGAGTTTATCCTCATGACAGCTGTCTTCTAATGATTTTCTGTCTGACCAGAAAGTGGGTGTTTCTCCTTCCTCCTTACAAAATATAGTTCTGTCTGGGAAGGAGACATTTAACCTTTCAGCTGTCATTTATGTAGCTGGGGATTCCCAGGTCCTATCCTCCTGCACCCTCATGGTGCACTTGTCTAAGCCAGCTTGTTCTGCTCTAGATGTGGTCTTCCCTCTGACGTCCCATCAGTAGCTCAGCTAATTCATTTCCCTGCCCTCGCCTCTCCCTGCCTCAGTAGACAGATGCTCTTCATGACCTGGCCTCTGCCTGTTTCCCCAGTCCCTTTCTCTCTGCGTGCTCCTGCCGTGTTGGGCTGCACGCAAGCTTCTGCATAGCTGTGCGATCCTAGGTATCTGTTTTCACCCGTGCCACTTTTTTTTCCTACCCGGACTGCCCCATCATGGCTTTCTTTGCCTGACCAAGTCCTGTTTACTGTTAAGGCTCAGCTGAGGTGTCACCACTGTCGGGAAAAATTACTCATCTAATCAAAAATTTTATTTGTTTCCATCATAGCATTCCCCACACCGCTCCCAACCACTATAATAATTTTTTTTTAACTTCTTTTCCCTTCTTTCTCTCACTGTGAGAACACTTGAAGGGAGGGAATGCCTTTTGTCCTTCATCTTTTTCACTGCCTAAAATCGTGACATATAGTAGTCACTCAGATGTCTAAGAATGAGTGTGATGCTTGCTTTCTCCTCTCTCAGCCAAGTCAGTAGTTTCTGTAATCTCAGAATGACATTTGCTATCGCTTCTACATTTCTGAATTTTGCCTTTATTTTTCTGCTTCCTCAAGGCAAGTGGGAAATCCTGCAAGACATAGATTTGAACTATATGCGTTCCTTTGCCTCTTTCCCATTCCAAATACACTGACTTATACCTGAAACAGATAGGAATAATAGCTGGCACTGGGGACTGATTTGTTTGGTTCCTTACAACATGAAGTGGTTTTTTGTTTTTGTTTTTTGCCTCAGAGAAAAATATGTAGGCCTCAAATTCCGCCTTTTTAGCACCTTAGATAATTTGGGAGTAGTCTCTTTAACATTGATTTCTTACCATATTTTCACTCTTTTGAAGTACCCTATGACGAGAGGACCTGATCTTGCTGCTGCTCCATACAGTACTCAGAAATCATCTGTTCTACCTCTTTATGAAGTAAGTTCTCACTTAAAGCTTTATGCTACAAAAGAATTCGTGTGATTTAGACGTTGATGGTGTCATATTGTATTTTAGAATACTTTTCAGGAGCTCCAGGTAATGAGGCGGAGCCTGAATTTGTTTAGAACGCAAATGATGGATTTAGAATTGGCAATGCTGCGCCAGCAAACCATGGTTTATCATCATATGACTGAGGAGGAAAGGTAAAAGTTCGTTTGTCTTAATGTGGCTCAAAATATTTTTCATTCTATAAAGCATTGTGAGCTTTTAATTTTTGAAGCTGGGTTTTTATTTCTACTGCTGTGTGCTCTTTATCTGCTTTGTGAACCAGTGCAAATAAAATTAGGCGCAGGGTTTTACTAAGTAAACTTCTCTCTCTTCGGTGTAGTGAGGAAGATAGATAGTGGTTGCAGGCTGTTTTTAATTGTTTGGGATATTTGTGATCGATGCTAGAGGAAGAAAAACCAATTCTCCCAGTGGTTACGCCTACTGCAGGTGCCGTTGCGCTGATACGGAACTTGGAGTTTCAGTACCTCCCGATAGCCCGTGAGAGAGTTGTGAACAGGAGTCCTCAAACTGCTTTTCTCAAACTTTGTGCCTCCCACTGTACTGACAGGTATGAAGTTGATCAGCTCCAGAGCTTGAGAAATTCAGTCCGAATGGAACTGCAGGACCTGGAGCTGCAGCTGGAGGAGCGCCTGCTGGGGCTGGAGGAGCAGCTCCGCGCCGTGCGCATGCCGTCGCCCTTCCGCTCCCCGGCGCTCCTGGTACGCGACCTCCGCTTGTCCTGGCCGCAGCTCTCACGCGGGACTTGTTTGTCGCGACCCCAGGCAGATGCCTTAATTTCAAAACTTATTTAAATGGCATTAGAGGCATGTAGAATGTTTAAGGAGCCTTTCCCACAAATCAGTTGAATGTGCAAGTTGTGATTATTTTCTTAAATGTTTAGTATATTTAGAAATACATTGAAAATCATAATTTTTAATAATAGAGAATAAGGAGCAATACAAAAGTTTAGGGCTTTAAAGGGACAGTGATAGTGGGTTAACATATGACTAATTTAGGCGCTAATCACTGCATGTAACTGTGAAGAACACAGATAAATATTTCACTTAGTCATTTTATTTTTCCCCTTTCCTGCTTTTGGGGGAAAAAAACAAACTGTTCCATTGAAACTTTTACTTTATTTTGGATTCTTTTTCATTCTTTATGTTTTTTAAGGAATCAAATGAAATCTTTGTAAAAGCAAAAAAGCATCTATACGACCGAGACTAGAAACAAACACTTTATTTTGTATCACTTTTCATACTTCTAATGTCCCCTTTCTATGCAGTTTGAACTTCGAGTTGTATTCTTATTTTTGCCAAAATCTTTCAGTTGTAGAATATATTGTTTTGAAATGTTAAAATAGCAAACTTTCATCTGTTAATTGAACATATTTGATTTTCTTAAAAATAAATGGATGAACACACAAACATGCACACATATGAAGGAGAACCAGTAGAATAAGAACGCATGTGTTTGTGTATGTGCACACATATATGTATAGCATAGAATAAGAATATCCTGTATCATCAATGAATATATTTTTCCATAAAAGGTTTTGATCCATTATTCTGAGAAGTGTGTATTGGTGACAGCAGTCAGTCAACTTGAGTCACAATAATACACTTTATAGGAACCTGTGACAGTTGAGGGTAACCTTTGTGACATAAAGGACTGTCAGAGCAATAATGAGTTCATTTTATTATGAATCACTTGCAATTTGAAAAAACAGACACACACACACACACACACACACATATATTGTTCTTGCTTTTCCAGGGAATGTGTGGCAGTAGGAGCGCTGATAACTTGTCATGCCCTTCTCCATTGAATGTAATGGAACCAGTAAGCCTCTTTCCTTTTAAATCACTGGGGAAGGGAATGATATAATATTTCATAAACAGAGAGTCTTCCTAATGTAGATGGAATTTTTTTAAAATTTGGAATTTGATGTTAGTTAAATTGATATTGGAAGTGAGTCTGGCACTTCTGAAAGTACATTGCCATCTTTGACCACTAGAAAGCCGATTAATTACAATAGTGATTTATCTTTATAGCCCAAAGGAAATAATGCATCATAAGAAGTAATTTATACTCCAGGAGAAATGTTCTTTCAGAGTCTGATTTCGGGTCCTTTAGGTAATTGGATCTAGAAGATAACTACTTTTTGAACAAAAGTCTGATTTTTATATTTTAAACAGATTGATTCATTTTGGGGGTATTACAAGTAGCTGTTTTGTTTTTACTGGTTACTCTTCTTAATAAGTAATTTGGACACCTGTATGGGATCAAGTAAAATTTCATCCAACTGTAGTTTAGTTACACATTTTATGGCTTGATCTCACTATGAATTTAAATTTTTCTTGCTGTTTCTACAAGTGAAATTGAGTAGTAACTGAATACATTAGAATCATTTCTTTATTAGTTAAGTGATTTTTGGCAGTGATCACAGCTAGGATTTGAATCTTCTTTTAACTGCCAATCTTAATTTCAAGAGAGAAGAATTACAGTTTTTCTGATTTCCAGGTCACTGAACTGATGCGGGAACAGTCATATCTGAAGTCTGAATTGGGCCTTGGAGAAATGGGATTTGAAATTCCTCCTGGAGAAAGCTCAGAATCTGTTTTCTCCCAAGCAACATCAGAATCATCTTCTGTATGTTCTGGTCCCTCTCATGCAAACAGAAGAACTGGAGTACCTTCTAGTGACTCAGTGGGCAAACCCAAGACCCATCTGGTACCAAGCAAGAAAGTATTCCGAGCATCAGTGGCCCTAACACCAACTGCTCCTTCTAGAACAGGCTCTGTGCAGACACCTCCAGATGTGGAAAGAGCCGAGGAAGGTGGAGCAGCTGAAGAAGCCTCAGAGGCTATAGGACCTAAGTCTGAAGTGGAGGAAGAGCGTGGAAAAATTTCATTATTGCCAGCTGCTGAGGAAACGCATAAAAACGTGGAGCAAGATGAGTTGCAGCAAGTCATAAGGGAGGTGAGTAAAATCAATGCTTAATTGATTTATTTAGTGATACGTGTTGGAGAAGATTTTATTTGAACATTAATTATTTATAAGATACTCCTTTGATTCACTGTATTCAGTAATTTTGCCATTGATCCAACTCATATCTATTAAGATGTGTTTGTAATGCCACTTCTGCAGATTTCACTCCAGTGTGAAATAATTGCAATTCTCTATATCCACTGTGGTGAAGAAGGTATGTGTAGGGTTTGCAATATAGCTGACCATGTGACAAACTCTCGAGACCTTTGTGTCCATGTTTGTAAAATGAGGGGTTTCAATTTAGATCTCTTCCAGGATTAAAAGCTATCATTCTGTAATGTCAACTGATATGAAAAGAATGGTGTTGTGATATAAAGAATTTGATCTGTTTAGTTTAGTGGGTGTGGAAAAATGTGGAAATTGTTTAAGTTGTTGAAATATTTCACTCTGTATTTCTATACAGAGTGAAAAGAAGGTCTGTCCTATATAGCACTATGCAAACCTGAAGCATTTAACTGTAGTTCCAGGTTACCAAAAGGACTAAAAAAATTAGGAAGATTAGTAATCAAAGGTCAAAAGTTAATTGAAAAAATTAGTAAAATAGCTGTTTTTGGCACTAGGATCGGGTAATAAGGAATACTATATATATCATTTAAAAACGGAGACTACTGTAGATACATCTTTATGATGACTTTTTTTCCCTACAAAACTTATACATGTTGAATATATTTTTTTCCATTCTGTTCCCTTAAGAGTAACTCTTAAGGAATAAACATAATTATTCATAATTCTTTCTAACTGAGATACTTAAAATCCATGATGAAAAAGGATTTTCAATCTTTGCAATGGTTAAAAGGAGGAATATCCTACACATTAAAAAAAATCTCTTTACAAGTGTCTTAATGAGTATCTTCTCTGTAAAGGATAAAAGAAAAACAGGTGTAAGGCATGAAATCCTTAACTTTAAAGTCTAATTGAAAGGAAGTCTAGTAACTCAGGAAACAATTGAAAAATCAGAGAGAAAAGCATTTAGTGTGATATATTTGAGAATTAAGAATTTAGAAATGGAAAAAGTCAAAATGAGCCAGAGAAATTAGGGTCAGTGGTCCATGCCCTCTTTTTAATCTATATATTTCCAATAAATTCAGTTATATGAACTAACATATGTTTAGAATTAGTCAGTAGCAGTAAAATAATTTTCTAGTGGTTATAGGTTAAGAATGGTAGCAACAGACAAAAATGTTCCTTCAAATGGGCCTTTGATCTTCTGCGTCCGAAGATTAGTTCATGTATATTAGGAGCCATCATTTATAGCTGTATGACAGTAGCTAGAGAAGTACATTAAAAATAAATACAGTCTGTTTTGCTGTAGTATGATATATGCATTTCTAAAAATCGTTGTTAGGCAGATTTGTGCAATAAAAACTGCAGAGTTTTATGGGGAAAATAGGATTAGAAGCATAACACTCAAACTTTGTCAGGGATATATTTAAAAATAGGTAGAAACCTATTAAAAACAGTAACACTATTATGTTAAATGGTTAAGAAATACATAAATACTGCCGTAATGTGACACTTTACCTTGAAAAAGATCTGAAATTTGCCTGTGGAATTGGACTTTGGCAGGGTTGCAGCTTGTGAGTTATTGTGAAGTAGTAGAGGAGGGTGACAGGAAATCCAGCAGAATGTCTTAATCCCAGATGTGGAGAGGTGTGGTTCGTAACACACGGGGAACTGAGACAGCTGGTAGGTGTGTAATGTTTGTACAGTTCGGGAGGTGTGTTGTTCGCTTTAGCTGACAGACAAATTCTCATTTACAGAACAAGCACTATAGCAGAAGAGGTTGCACGTATTTGTAATTTCTTTTCATGATGTGAATTACCAACTCTCAAGTTTAAAAGGTCTTAATTCTATACATTTATTTGTCCTACAAATGTAATTATTTTTGTCGGTTGCTTTGGGCTGACTAATGTTTAGCAGGCTCTGTACAATCACCTTGCTTAGTTAGGTATGACTGATTGTAACCCATTCCTATTAATGTATTTCACATCAGACATTAATTTTTGAGTAAGTAATTTTTCTCTGTGATATATTTGTTAACTGAAAAAAATAAGTTAAAAAAATTTTCCCCTTAGAAATGTGATATTTTTGTTCCCTTTAGTTTACTTTAGTTTGAAAATTATCTTTGGAAACTTGACTTTATGTACTCATTTGGCACAAATACTCCCTTAATGTGCACTTGAGTCCTTATTTTTAAAGCTGTCAATGGATGGCCCTGATATGTGCCATAAATAATTTCCTGGGAGTAAAGCATCCCTAAACCAGAATGTTGTGGGGTTTTTTGGGGTTTTTTTTTGTTTGTTTGTTTTTTGGCTGATAGAACATAGCATACATATAGAAAATATGGTTGTTCCCATTATACTGTGTTGGTGCTAGAGAATTACATAATCATTTGTAAGACCCTGTTATTAAATATGGAAGATTTTATAATTTGAAGGCATTTATAAACTGACATGCAAGTTGAATGTTTGAAGAATTTTTCAGAATTTGTTACTAAATGTAAATTTGAAACTCTAATTCAGAATTTGGCATAGTTTGAAGGAATTTTGGCTTAACATTGATCCTTGTAACTGTTTATAAAGAAGGACTTACCAAGTAAAATATATGGTAGATCAAAAAAGGTATAAAAGGAATATTGATGTTCTTAAGAAAACAAACTATTTTGAAGCACTTTAAAAGCATATGTTGGGGGTTGAGCGTATAGCTCAGTGGTAGAGTGCATCCTTAACATACATAAGGTCCCGGGTCCAATGCCTAGTACCTCCACTAAAAAAATAAAATAAATTTTAAGAAAAGCATATTTTAATAGATAAATTAGTCTAATGCCATTTAGAATTTAAAAAAAAATTTGTGTTAATATCATCTTAGCTCAGTTACAGTGGCATTCTGTTCAACTTTGCTTACAAAATATTTAAAATTCAAATTAGTCTTGATTCTATTCATTTAAAATTCTTAAATATACATGGTACTGAATTCCAATTTTTTTAAAGCTGATTGTATCAGCTACCAAGAAAATTAAATTAGATTCTGTCTTTCCAGTAAATTCTGGTCCCTAACCCCATTAACAAAGCCACTATTCAGGAAGGCAAGATTTAAGCTTGGGTTGAACAGTTTTGCAAGTGAGGATTAAACGTGTTTGGCAGACACTTTCAGGGAAATTTTCTTATTGCCCTCATGGGTGCATGAAAACATTGATGTCTGTCAGGCCTTTGTTTCTATTATTTCACCATATGTGAAGTTTTTAAAAAGAATTCTTTCATTATTTATAATGTGTTAATGCTGTAGAATTCTTTTGAAGGAGAACACTGAAAGAAAGTTCTTTCAGACGAATATTTAATACACTCATTCAACAACTAAGCTTTAGTCAGATTAAAGATACCCCTTTCCTGTGCAGATTGTGTGCGTTGTAGTGGGGAAGTGTACGCTTTCTTGGAATTTGCCCAGGTGGTCTGTGATGTATGTAATCAGTGGCGTGAGACTGTTTATAGTTACTTTTTTAAAAAAGGTAAGTAAAAAGATTACTTAATAGAATGAGTGAGCATGTTTCCACAGAAGCAGACAGAACAGAATTAAATGTCAAAGCATAAATATAGATTGCTGTGTGTAGAGAGTTCTCTGTTTATTGAAGTTCCTGGGCTTGATTCATGCCTTTTAGTATCTTTATTATATTTCATCTGGCAAGCTTTAACCTGTGTTTTGGTAAATACACAGCTTGCCCTGTGTTCTTAGTACAGTTGTGTTTGTGATCACTTGATACAATGGCTGCCACAAAAGAGGCATTCAGCAGATGCATATTAAATGGATTTGTTGCCCCACACTTCAGACTTGCTCTCAGCCTGTTTACTTGTCAGTGGGCATTCTTTTCTTAATCTCCAGTAGTCTGTCTTCAGCCTGTACCACTTTTGGAAATGGTGCTTATAAAGGCAACTTCACCATCTGTCCCAGTAGTTTTCGCACTACTGATCCTTCCCACCTCTCTGTAGCATGGGAAACTGGAACTAATTTATTTGTCCATATATTTATTTCTTCAGTAATCTAAAGCATTTTGTCATCTTCAGTGCTAGTCTGTAGTCCTTTGTTTTCCTACTTTCTGTTCCTTTTTGCATCGATGCTCTCTCTCACCTTGTTTCTCTCTCTCATTGATACCTTCACTCAGATGTTCATTAAGCACTTACTGTATGCCAGGATACATTGATAAATGAGCCTCAGTCTGATACTATCCCTGAAGTAGCTCACAGTGAACACTTTCCACTGGACCTCACCCTTCCTATTTCCAGTTTCCTTTTACTTCCTACCTGGTAGGAACTATCCTGTCAGCCAGGCTTCTTTTTGCACCCTTCATCTGAGATGCTCTCGCTGCAGTTTTCATCCTCACTGTTGTCCGAAATTGTCCTTACTTTTTTTGTGGCCTACTTACTATGTTAAAGTTCGCTATTCCCTATGAATTATTTATTTATTTTTTTCCTCTTCTAGCCCATACTGGTCTCTTATTTTTTTTTTAATTTATTCTGTTCTTATGTCATTAATGAATTAATAAATTTTTTCCTCTTAATACTTTATGAAACAATATTCATTTTGTACCCATCTAATTAATAACATTCTTGGTAGAGACTCTCATGCGTTCTCCAGTAAGGTCTATACCCCCCAAAAATGTTGGCAAACATTTTGGTTTGTAGAGAATACTTTATGGCTAGTTTTTGTTTTGTTTTGGTGGGGAGAGGCAGTTAGGTTTACTTATTTATTTATTTTTAGAGGAAGTATTGGGGATTGAACCCAGGGCCTCATGCATGCTAAGCATGCACTCTACTACTTGAGCTATGCTCTCCCCTGCTAGTTTGTGTTTTGAATGAAGAATGGTTTTTCTTTTTTTGAATGATGAAGATGAGATGTCCATTGGACAACAGAACTGAAAGACTCTACTGCTCATTGTCTTTGTAAATTTAGATTTACTGCGGTTCAGATTCAGTACACTGCATTTGTGCTTGTGGCAAAGAGATTCTGGTTGTCGTAATATTTGTATTTTGTATCTAGTACATAGTTGTTTAAAAAATGAATCTGAAGTACTATGAACTTCAAAAACTTCATGATGTTTAAAGTTTAAAAATATTGGTAGAAGGTAAAATGAGAAGCTTCTATTTATTTAAATATCTTTCAATACAGATGGTTGGTAGCTAAGAAGCATTTGCTTCTCTGCTTATGTATAAATATATATGCATTGTGTACCAATTTTGCGTGACAGATGAATACACAGCCATTTTTGGAAAGACTTCAATTGAGATGTGTTCAGGATGTACTTAGGAACATTTTAGGAAATAGATCAGGCTAACAGGAAACTGGAAATGTAAAATTTTAAAAGCTGGTTGAGAGTGTCTCAAGTGCTAATTTGGGAAGGCATTATCAGTTTATTTCAGGAAATACACATTTAAAGCTTTCACAAAGGGCTGTTTGGAGGTAATGCTGTATTATTAGTGAGGAAAAGGCATGGATAGGCTTGTGTACTGTTTGGTCATCTAGAGAAGAAAATCTTGATGGAATTGTCATTGCCTCTAGGTTTGTTTTCCAACAATAAAATGATGTGTAAATCCTAACCTGAAGCACAATTTTTAGTCAGGTAACAAATGTACCATGCAGCTAAATAAAAATGTATTTCTTCAGAGTTTATTGTTGTTTAGAGAATGTTTTTCATGTTTTGAAGTACATCGTACTAAATGATCATTTCTTCTTTCTACTTAAATGTGCATGTTAGGTTAGAACAATACGTAATTTCTTCAGATACTTCAGTTTCAGTTATGGGTTTTCTTAACAATGGGAACACTTGAGTATCCTGTTGATTACCATACAAAGATAGACATTAATAAAGAAATATAAAATAGAACCTAACATTTAATGAGTTCTTTCAGGCTATTTTGTGTCATGAAGCAAATTAAGTTTTTTTAATCCAATGTTTTTTTTAATGTTCTCAACTTAAGAATTGTTATATTTTGTAATGAAGCTGAGTTATGCTAGACGAGACCACAGAGTCTGATCTGGGTTTGAGGATGAATGGACATGATTCCCTACTCCCTCCCTGTATTTCATGAAAGGTTACATGAAAGTTATGGTTTTTCTCTGTAGTTTAGCTGACTGCAGAAATTAAATGCTATTCATTTTTCTCTGAAAACAGAAAAAATAGATTACAGTCATATTGCTAAATTCTTATCTTCTTTTTGCTATTCTAGATTAAAGAGTCTATTGTTGGGGAAATAAGACGGGAAATTGTAAGTGGACTTTTGGCAGCAGTATCTTCAAGTAAAGCATCTAATTCTAAGCAAGATATTCCTTAAGTGAAATTTATAGGTAAATTTTTCTGAATTTCTTTGTTTAGCTAAATTAAATTAGTACTTAGTTTTTTAATGCTTTTTTGTTTTAGCACACAAGTCTGTTTCTCTAGCTAAATTTTGATTTTTAGAATGTATATAATGTTACCCTGCGGTGTAAAAACCTCGTAAACCTCGTTTTGTAAGCAAATCAAATTTCATAATCTCAATCCTCCAAGGCATTATTGATGTTTTATCATTTTATTAAAATTTTATTATAGTAAATAAATTCTGGAATTAAGGATATCAAGACCTTCAGACCTGAGTGTTGTTTTGATAGCATTGGTTATAATGTTATTTCAGATGTACAATTTATAGATCCAGATTTCAATTAATCATAAAATTTTAGTATTTTTCTGTCTTTTAAAGAGACATAGCCTAAGTTCCATATCTAATCAAGTCATAATTTGTAAAGGAAGATCTTTTATATATGTAGAATATTCTCATCCTTCTTTTAAAGACCTTTTCATAATAATTGAAAAATGGTTAATGTTCACTTTTCTCTTTTAAGGTTGACCTGGGTCCTATTAGCTGTGTGATACTGGAGTTCTCAGATACACACTGGTGGAGGTGTCATTTGTGCTTCAGAGGATACTTACTGCTGAGCTGGGCTACTGTATACAGTGTACAATGTTTATTTCTTCTGTGCATATCTTTTTAAAAAACATAGAAACTTAGGCACTTTGCTGACTTTATTTCTTTTCTAAACTATCAAAACTATAGCCATTTGAAAAGCCTAATATTTATTTGTATGTCAATATTTTCTAGTTGATTCCCTATATAGAATTAATTTTAAAACTTGAAAACTTCCAAACTTAACCAACTTATAAATAACATATTTCTTCAGACTGGCTTCTTAAAACACTGACCTCTGTGAGGTATTTACTGTGCAATAACTGATTCATTTTTTGAGAGCTTGAAACAACCAATGATTTTCCCTCCACTGCTATTAATTAGTGTCACTTCCAAGAAGAAAATTTGTTCTGTTGTAAAAATTGCTCTTAATTCTTGAGGAGGTTACTAATAGCAGTAGGATAGAATTATGTTACCTACAACTACTTAATGTTCTTACACTGTAAGCATTGTTACTTTACCCAAGACAAATGTAATATTATAGCTTATGTAGTTTTGTGGTTTTTTGGAAACATGCCTTATGTTAAACACTATGTACTTTTTGCATTGTCCAGACTTCTTTATTATAAGGAGATGTTTCTTCTTTTTTTCAGACTAAATAGTAGAGTATTGCCAAAATAATGGGGCCTGTGACTTGAATGGATAGAAATGAATAAGCTGGCTTTGTTTTTTCCAAAATGGAAGTAATTTAGATTTTCTTTTCTCATAGTAAACAGTTTTAATTCAGTTTTAACCAGTGAGAACTGTTTTATGGGGGGAAAAAAAGGGAGGTGGTTTCCTGTTTGGTTTTATATATGTTAAATAAATGTGTAAAGTAACAGCCAAATGTTATTGGAATTATTCCTTAGCATTTATAATTTTCAACTCCTAGTATATTTCTTTGTGTGAAATTTTAATCAAAAGTGGTTGAAATGTTAACAGTATACTTTGAAAGAATATCTAAAAGGTTTTTTAAATGTTTGAATTATCATACAAAGGCTGATTTCTAAAAAAAAAAAAATTAATAAAGTATTTATTTTGCCTAACATGTTTTTAGTGGTTTCTTTTCTTGAACCATAACGTGAAGAATTTGGATTGGATTTCATGAGTAACAAATAAGGTCCAGAAGGGTTGGAGCATATAACCTAATGGACTGAAATTTTCTTTTCCTGAAGAGGCTTTACCATGCTTTCAAAAATGCAGTTAAGACTAGACCACCCTGGAGAAAGAGCTCATACTGATGCCTCTTGGTCACATCTAGTTCTGTGGTCCTAATGATTACCATATGAGGCTAAATAAGACATTTCTTTAAAATGTACTTTTAAACTACAAAGAACAGACATTAAAATATTATATTATTCTTTGGTCCAGATTAGTCAGCATTTTAACAACTTGATTCTAATTATAGTAAAATGATACATATAAGCCAAACACCCAATATTAGTAATACAGACATCAATGATTTTAACTAAACAGCTTTGTAGCCATTTATAGTTCATTTCTGACAATACAAGATACCCAGAGTTTGATCATCAAAATTTGAGGTAAAAAATTTCAATAGAGTAGAGTAGAAGGAGAGAGAATTTCACAGACAAGCAAAAACTAAAAGAATTCAGGAATACTAAACCTATCCTAAAAGGAATATTGAAAGTTCTACTCTAAATAGAAAAGAAGCAGGAAGCTATAGAAACAAGAAAACCATAATTGGAATTGTGATAACTACAATGAGTTCCAAGAGAATAAACATGAAGATTTAAAAAAAAAAAAATCAAAATCATAAAAAGTGAGAAGGGAGCAAGAAAATACAGATTTCTCTCTTATTTTTTTCTTTTGAATTAGCTTGTTTTTGGGGGGTTTTTTCTTTCTTTTTCTTTTTCTTTTTTTTTTTTTTTTTGGTTTTTGTAACATCTATCAATAATTACTATAAACATCAGTGGACTAAATGCTCCAATCAAAAGACACAGAGTGTCAGATTGGATAATAAAACAAAAGCCTACAATATGCTGCCTACAAGAGACCCACTTTAGAGTGAAGGACACAGATAGATTGAAAGTGAGAGGATGAGAAAAGATATTTCATGCAAATGGAAGTGACAAGAAAGTGGGAGTAGCAATACTCACATCAGATAAAATAGATTTTAAAACAAAGGCCATAAAGAAGGACACTATATAAGATCAAAGGAGCAATATAAGATGAGTATATTACACTTGTTAACATATGCATCCAATAGAGGAGCACCTAAGTATATAAAACAAATACTAACAGACATAAAAGGAGAAACTAATGGGAATACAATAATAGTAGGAGACTTTTAACACCCCACAAATATCATTGGACAGGTCTTCCAGACAGAAAATAAGGCAACAGAGATACTAAATGACACAATATAACAGTTGGACTTGGTCGATATTTTTAGGACTTTACATCCCCCCAAAACAGAATATACATTCTTTTCAAGTGCTCACAGAACATTCTCTAGGATAGACCACATACTTGGGCACAAAAGAAGCGTCAATAAATTTAAGAAGATAGAAATTATTTCAAGCATCTTTGACCACCATGGCAACTGCAGAAAAACAAATGAGAAAAAAAACTACGGCATGGAGACTTAACAACATGCTACCAAAAAACCAATGGGTCTATGATGAAATCAAAGAATTTAAAAATACCTTCAGACAAACAACAATGAAAACACAATCACACAAAATCTATGGGATGCAGCAAAAGCAGTCCTAAGAGGGACGTTCATAGTGATACAGGCCTTCCTCAAAAAAACAAGAACAATCTGAAATAAACAACTTAACCTGCCAACTAAAAGAATTAGAAAAAGAACAAACAAAATCTAAAGTCAGTAAAAGGAAAGCAACAATAAAGATCAGGGAGGAAATAAATAACAGAGATTAGAAAACAATAGAAAAATCAATCAAAGCAAGAGCCATTGTTTTGAAAGAGTAAACATAATTGAGAAACCTCTAGCCAGGCTCACCAAGAAGAAAAGAGAAGACACAACTAAACAAAATAAGAAAATAAAATGGAGAAGTTACAACTGACACCACAGAAATACAAAAATATCATAAGAGAATACTATGAACAACTATATGTCAATAAATTGGACAACTTAGAAGAAATGGACAAATTTCTAGACACATACAGTCAACCAACTCTAAATCAAGAAGAAACAGATCATCTGAACAATCACTAGATATGAAATAGAATAAACAATGAAAAACCTTTCTGCAAACAAAAATGCAGGACCATATGGCTTCACTGGGGAATTCTATCAAACATACAAAGAAGAGCACATACCAATCCTTCTCAAACTCTTCCAAAAAATTGAAGAGGAGGGAATACTCCCAAACTCATTCTATGAAGCTACAATCACTCTGATACCAAAGCCAGAGAAAGATACTACCAAAAAAGAAAACTAAAGGCCAATATCATTGATGAACATAGATACAAAAATACTCAACAAAATATTAGCAAACAGAATCCAATAACACATAAAAAAGATTATATACCATGCTCAAGTTGGGTTCATCCTAGGGACACAAGAATGGCTCAACATGTGTAAATCAATCAACATGATCACCACATCAACAAGAGAAAGGGCAAAAATCATGATCATCTCAATAGATGCAGAAAAAGCATCTGATGAAATTCAACACCCATTTATGATAAAAACTAACCAAAATGAGTATAGAGGGAACATATCTCAACATAATAACAGCTATTTATGACAAACCTACAGTCAGCATAATACTCAACAGTGAAAAGTTGAAAGCCTTCCTGCTAAAATCTGAACAAGACAGGATGCCCACTCTCACCACTTCTATTCAATATAGTATTGGAAGTCCTACCCACCGCAATCAGGCAAGAAAAAGAAATCAAAGAGAAGAGGTAAAACTGTCACTATATGCAGATGACATGATACTATATGTAAAAAACCTTAAAGGCTCCACACAAAAACTACTAGAGCTGATAAAAGAATCCGGCAAGGTAGCAGGATACAACATTAACACAGAGAAATCAGTGGCATTTCTTTACACTAACAATGAAATATCAGAAAAAGAAAGTAAAGAAATAATCCCTTTTAAAATTGCATACAAAAAATAAAACACTTAGGAATATATCTGACCAAGGAAGTGAAAGACTTATACACAGAGAATTACAAAATACTAAGGAAATTAAAGATGACTTAAAGAAATGGAAAGATATCCCATGTTCTTAGATTGGAAGAATTAATGTTGTTAAAATGGTCATACTACCAAAGCAGTCTATAGATTTACTGCAATCTCTATCAAATTACCCAAGACATTTTTCATAGAGCTAGAACAAATAATCCTAAATTTTATATGGAATCCCAAAAGACCTAAAATTGCCAAAGCAATACTGAAGAAAAAGAATGAAGCTGGAGGAATAACCCTCCCACACTTCAGACAACTCTATAGAGCTACAGTAATCAAGACAGCATGGTATTGGCATTAAAAACAGTCATATGGATCAATGGAACAGAATATAAAGCCCAGAAATAAACCCATGGACTTTTGGTCAATTAATCTTTGACAAAGGAGGCAAGAACATACAATGGAGTTTAAGAC
The DNA here is from genome assembly GCF_048773025.1 of Camelus bactrianus. Lineage (NCBI taxonomy): Eukaryota > Metazoa > Chordata > Mammalia > Artiodactyla > Camelidae > Camelus > Camelus bactrianus. Next base: position 61,195,082 of record NC_133543.1, read on the forward strand.
AGTCTCTTCAGCAAATGGTGGAAAAACTGGACAGCTGCATGTAAATCAATGAAGTTAGAATACTCCCTCACACCACAGACAAAAGTAAACTCAAAATGGCTTAACAACTTAAACATAAGACAAGACACTGTGAACCTCTTGGAAGAAAGCATAGGCAAAACATTATCTGACATAAATCTTAGCAATGTTCTACTAGGGCAGTCTACCCAAGCAATAGAAATAAAAGCGAAAATAAACAAATAGGACCTAATTACACTTACAAGCTTTTGCATAGCAAAGGAAACCATAAGCAAAACAAAAAGACAAGCTATGGAATGGGAGAAAGTATTTGCAAAAGATGAGTGAAAAGGGCTTAATTTCCAGAAAATATAAACAGCTCATAAAACTTAATAATAATAATAAACCTAATTCAAGAATGGGCAGAAGACCTAAACAAGCAATTCTCCAAGGAAGAAATACAAATGGTCACTAGGCACATGAAAAAATGCTCAGTATCACTAATTATCAGAGAAATGCAAATCAAAACTACAATGAGGTATCACCTCACACCAGCTAGAATGGCCATCATTCAAAAGTCCAAATGATAAATGCTGGAGAGAATGTGGAGAAAGGGAACCCTCCTACACTGTTGGCAGGAATGTACTTTGGTGTAGCCGTTATGGAAAACAATATGGAGATTCCTCAAAAGACTAAAAATAGACTTACTATATGACCCAGAAATTCCACTCCTGGGCATACATCCAGAGGGAACCCTAACTCAAAAAATATATGCACCCCAATGTTCATAGAAAAGAGCAGAAAGGAAATGCTGGGACTGAGGACTCACTATGAAAGAAATACATACTGTTCTACAAGTCCCCATGGTCAGGGTTTTTCAGTCATAGAAGCATTTCCTCACCAAACAATTTAAGTCAGGCTATTAATGATTTCCCCAACTGCCTCCTGTGTTCCTTTAATTCTTATTATTAATTGGAAAGTATCAAGTACTTTGAAGAACTCTGCTTTGCTGCCAACTTTGCTATAATCCATAAACCAAGACATATTGCAAATGAATGGTTATCAGTTTCACCAATGGTCCATGTTGAGTTCCAGGTCGGTTATTTTTAATGAAGTCAAGCATTCTGTCCCTTGGGTTTCTAAAAATAAAAACGACCATTTATCTTGAGATAGACACAATCCAAAATTTTTGAAATGTTAAGCTTGCTTTAGAAAACTGTCCCAAAAATCATGAGAGATAATGACAACTGTGTATGACAAACAATAAAACCCCCAAATTCTGTCAGGTATAATCCCAAAGCATTTTTTTAGAGTAGATATTAACTTCCTAGTAGTCTTTACTTGGTTCATTCTGCCTGTAATGCCCTTAATTAAAAAAGGAAATGAGTGAAATAGCTGATCTTTTGTGAAATGTTCTACTTCTTTAGACCCTGGATACACATTTGACAGAAATTATTTGTAGAAAAGCACAGTAGCAGTGAAGGAAACTTCATCCATTATCAAAAATTATGTGAGTTACAGAACACAGTTGCTCTTTTCTTCTCTTCTTACCTCTTTCCCTTTATGACCTAAAAATTCTTTCCATACTGAGGTATCTCTTGAACCCCACTTTTCTGCAAACAAAGAGAACATAGTTTTCTTCCTCAAGTCTGTGCATTATTGTATCTGATCCTGGATTAAAATATCATAACTGGATTAAAATATAACATTTTGTCAACAAATGCCCCTGTCAGTGTCATTCTAGTCCTAACACTGAGTCTGAGATTCAGATTATGTAAAACAAATTAGTTCTTCAGGTCATCTGAACTACGGTTTGAATTTGTACTGAGTTTGCCAAACACTGAAGAGATCTATGTTTATTTCTTTTTACAATAAAATAGTGTGTGTGTGTATATGTATGTATGTGTGTATATATCTATATATATATATATATTTATATATATATAAACTGAAAGGAGTAGAGGGCTCCTTTCAGTAGGCTTTGAGACCCAATCTAGAGGCAGACAGACTGACCTCAATTCCAAGTTTACCTCTGCCACTTTCTTGTTTTAGCCTTGGTCTCCCGAAAATAAGAATAGCACCTTCCTCTGGTTTATTGGGGTAGGTTAATAAGGTGTAATAATATATGGATATTTAGGATACTGTCCAGCATATGGTAAGAGCTCAATAAATATTACCAAGTACCAAGAGGTAGTAATAATATTGGTAGAAGAGAGAGCAAAAATACACAGCACAGCACTGTATTAAAATATTAAGATGATATACTGTATTGATTATCTGAGTCAAATGTGAGTGAAAATACAGTTGACGTGATTCCAACTTTTTATCAAATAAACCACAATCAAAATTGTGTGATCTGTCCTGCTTAAGCTTTATTTCATTCAGGAAAAGCTCAACATTAGGGACATTTGTCTATCTTTTTATCTAAAAGACAGTTTATCTTTTCTCATATTTATAATACACTTAATTGGCACCACAATGTATGATTAATTAAGAAAATTGCCATGATGAGAGGCCTTACCCTGTATCATGTATTTTAAGGATTTGGGGTTTCAGAAAACTAGAATCCCTAGTTTTGGCTATTTGCAACATTTTATTGCTTTTTATGGGAAAGCCCTTGATAGCAACATTCTCTTCGCATAATCCTCCTGCTCCTCTTCTTTGTTTCCTTTTTTTTTTTTTAAGCAAATTAGTGAACCACTGAGTTGAACTCTTAAAAATCCTCTAAGTATAGAGATTCTCAGGTGGTTGAAAAGGCAATTATTAGAATGTGGGGTGTGTGTGTGTCTATTTATACTCATATGCATGGGCATGTTGTTTTTATTCAGTTTTACGATTTTATATTTGGAGAAATATTTCTTTGAAATATAAGCTTAAAAAAAAAAGGTTTACTTATTTATTTATTTTGATGGAGGTACTGGGGGTTGAACCCAGGACGTCATGCATGCTAAGAACACATTCTATCACTGAGCTATACCCTCCCCCCTGAAATACAACCCTTTTAAAACACAGCCTTTCAAAATCTTCTAAACTTGTTGGGGTGTGGGTATTAAAAAGTTGAGGAAAAGTAACAAATTAAGCCAACTTATTGTCAACAGAGAAATATTGCAAATAAAATGTACTATATCCAGAGTGCATTCTACTTACCTGCTTTTGAGGGGCTCTCTTATTCAGAATACTAGCATTCTAATGGATATGTAACAGCCAAGTAAATTTCAAGCTGATAGAATTCTGAAAGACATACAATCTAAAGTTGAGTAAGTATTCAACTGGTAGAAATTGCAAAGAATTTTGATAACAATTTTTAAAGTCACTACAATGGGACATTCAACATTTTTCTCTAAAGGGAAGAATTTACAACTCTGAGTCATAAGGACTGCTAAGGGAGTAACACTTACTTAACCATGACTTGCATATCTTAGAGTTTGAAAATCAGGAAGTGTGGACATCAGTATGTCATGACCTTGACATCTCATTACAGGCAAGAAAAAAGAAGAGACACTTTTGAGAAGCGATAGTCATTGCCAACTTCCTGATTTCTTTTTCAAACAAGGAACGTTTAGACCTCTGCAAAATATTCTGGCACAAAGCTAGAAAAACATCCCATATGCAGCAGGTGCTTCTGCCCAGTCAACCTCTTTTTGTTGTTGCTGGTACAAAACTTCAAACTTATTTCTCAAAAATTATGGTACTTCTTTTTTTTTTAAACATTTTTAATTGAGTTATAGTCATTTTACAATGTTGTGTTAAATTCCAGTGTAGAGCACAATTTTTCAGTTATACATGAACATACATATATTCATTGTCACATTTTTTTTCGCTGTGAGCTAACACAAGATCTTGTATATATTTCCCTGTGCTATACCGTATAATCTTGTTTATCTATTCTACATATGCCTGTCAGTATCTACAAATTTTGAACTCCCAGTCTATCCCTTCTCACACCCCTACCTTGGCAACCACAAGTTTGTATTCTATGTCTGTAAGTCTGTTTCTGTTTTGTATTTATGTTCTTTTTTTTTAGATTCCACATATGAGTGATCTCATACGGTATTTTTCTTTCTCTTTCTGGCTTACTTCACTTAGAATGACATTCTCCAGGGGCATCCATGTTGCTGCAAATGGCGTTATGGTGTCTTTTTTATGGCTGAATAGTATTCCATACTATAAATATACCACATCTTCTTTATCCAGTCATCTGTCGATGGACATTTAGGCTGTCCCCATGTCTTGGCTATTGTAAATAGTGCTGCTATGAACATTGAGGTGCAAGTGTCTTTTTGAAGTAGGGTTCCTTCTAGGTATATGCCCAGGAGTGGGATTACTGGGTCATATAGTAAGTCTATTCCTAGTCTTTTGAGGAATGTCCATATTGTTTTCCACAGTGGCTGTACCAAAGTGCATTCCCACCAGTAGTGTAGGAGGGTTCCCTTTTCTCCACAGCCTCTCCAGCATTTGTCATTTGTGGACTTTTGAATGATGGCCCTTCTGGCTGGTGTGGGGTGATACCTCATTGTAATTTTGATTTGCATTTCTCTGATAATTAGTGCTATTGAGCATTTTTTCATGTGCCTAGTGATCATTTGTATTTCTTCCTTGGAGAATTGCTTGTTTAGGTCTTCAGCCCATTTTTGGATTGGGTTGTTTGTTTTTTTCTTATTAAGTCATATGGGCTGCTTATATATCCTGGAAATCAAGCCTTGTTGGTTTCATTTGCAAAAATTTTCTCCCATTCCGTAGGCTGTTGTTTTTTTTTACTTATGGTTTCCTTGGCTGTGCAGAAGCTTGTAAGTTTCATTAGGTCCCATTTGTTTATTCTTGCTTTTATTTCTATTGCTTGGGTAGACTGCCCTAGGAACATATTTTTGAGGTGTATGTCAGATAATGTTTTGCCTATATTTTCTTCTAGGAGGTTTTTGTATCTTATCTTATGTTTAAGTCTTTGATCCATTTTGTGTTTATTTTTGTGTATGGTGTAAGGGAGTGTTCTAGCTTCACTGATTTACATGCTGCTGTCCAGTTTTCCCAACACCATTTGCTGAAGAGACTGTCTTTATTCCATTGTATATTCTTGAAAAATTATGGTACTTCTAATTAATGATGATGCTAATTTGCAAAAAATAACTCTAAAAAGAACCTCACAGATAAACAAAGACCTACTGTACAGTACAGGGAACTATACTCAGTATCTTGTAATAACCTATAATGGAAAAAAATTTGAAAAAGAATATATATGTATAACTAAATCACTTTGCTGTATACCTGAAACTAACACAACATTGTTAATTAATTATACTTCAATTTTCAAAAAGAGGTAAAAGAGGCACCTAGCACAGTCCTTGGCATATAGATGTTCAATAAATACTTGTTAAGTGGAACTTAACTGGATGGTAAATATAGACCATATTTTCATTGTTACTAAAGAACAGTAAGTTATTTTGATCGAAATAGTCAGTATTGCTTGAATTTTAGGATAGTTATATTTTATGATATATCCATTTTAGATGGACATAAAAAGATTCCCAAATTGAATTAGGTCTATAATCCATCTAGACAGATTTTATTTTCAAAGGAACAAAACTATATTATAAAGTATTTAATTCTTCCCCATAGTTTTGGCGTAAATCATAAAAAAAACCCAAAATATTAATTTCCTTATGCAATCTTTTTTTTTCACTTAATGTAGCAGATTATATTTTCTAAAGATGGGTCCAACAATATCTCCTGTCCCACATACTCTTCTAAAATCTTGTCACTTGCCCATCAAGGGAAGGGATATGCTCTTGATGACTGTGACTTTCAAAGTTAGAACATAAAAAATGTTATGCATGCCATTACAGGACGCTTGGTCTTGAAACCCAGTTAATATTCTGTAAGGAAGGCCAAAGCACCTTGGAAGAAGAGGTCCATGTGGAGAAAAACAGAAGCTTCTGGCCTCTGGCTTTGACTGAACATGCAGCCAATGAACACCACCAAATTGCCAACCATGTGAATGAGTTATTGTGAATGTGGATTCTCCAGCTGCCAGGCAAGCCACCCCAGAGTTGCCATGCAAAGTTGAGACAAGCTGTCCTTGCTAAGCCCTGCCCAAACTACAGATTTATGAACAAAATAAATTACTGTTGTTGCTTTAAGCCACTAAATTTGGGGGACAGTTTATATATCAATAGGTGACTACTACTAATTTTGGTACCTAAAAACAGAACGCTGCCATAACAAAACCTTCGACATGTGGCATTGGCTTTGGAACTGATCTGTGAGGAGAAGTTGGAATAGTGTCGAGGAGACTGTTAGTGAAACCAAAAGAGCCTTAAGTAGAGAGGTTGTGGAAGACCTAAAAGACCTGAGGAGGCTCTCAGCAAAGCCTTAACAAAGAGAGAGGAAAATATTACTGGAAGCTAAGGAAAAGGGATCATTTGCTAGGCGATGGCAGAGAGTTTGCCAATATAGCCATCTGTAATAATGTGGCAAAGAGGAAATGCACCTAATAAACTCAGTGATCTAGCTAAGGAGATTCCTAGGTAAAATATTCAAAATATCACTTGATTTTTTTTTCTCATCACCTATGATAAAATGTGAGGAGAGAGAAAAGAGCTAATTAATAAACTATCAAATATAAGAGTCAGAACTTGCTGGATTTGAAATAAAATTGTTTTTCATACCCAGATTCTCTAAAACAATCACTAAATTAAAAAAAAAAATGGCTCTGGAAAAGATCAAATCCAAAATGAGTCTGTAAGATCTCTGTTAATACCTCAGAAGGACTTAAGACAGTTTTTCATAAAACATTTCAACAGAAGAAAGGTCCTTTAGGAATCTTTAATGCCTACCTGGCCACATGATTTCAGTTAAATAACAGGGTGTCTAAGACTCTTGAGGGTATTCTCCCATAGCAGTCTTAAAGGAAGCCTAACTATAGAAGGTTTATCTTGAAGAGCTTTGTGGATTTGGCTTTTGTCTAATGGAGCTGGTTATAAGTTGATATAAGTTGATAAGAAACCCACAAGGATTTTTAAATTATATTAGTTTAGAAAGCAAGAGACATAAAATGAAGAAGGCTTTGGATCCCCAGACTTTTAGAGGCAGGAGGCAGGCCTTTTTAATTCACATTACCTTTGTGCGGCATCAGATTATTTATTGCCTTGCTTGGGTGATGTATTTTCCTTTATGTGTCTTAAATTTTTATGTTTCTGTTTCCAAAGGGCATTTTCTTATCTCTAGTATTACTGGAATTTAAAAATGTTATTCCCTATACATTAACTTAGTAAGTTTTAGAGACTTCAAGTAAACTGTCACACTGACTTTTAGAATGAAAAACGCTTGAGTTGTTTTTTTTTTCCCCTCATAATGTAGTTTCCTCTTACCCACCACCCACCATCTACATTCCTTCAATAGTTTATGATTTCCTTTTATCTGTTTTCTGGCTCTGCTCTTTTTCTTACAGTGTATTGGCCAGGACTACACTAAGGTTTCAGAGTAGGTGAATGCAGCTTTTGTGAAAAATCAGGACAAGGTTGTAGCTTCTGTTTACCACAATATTTTTGTTAATGATCATGGAGGTGATATTTGTCTTACTAGATTTGGTGTGATTGAAAAATTACTTAAATATTTTTAGCCATAAACCCCAGAGCAAGGAGGTTACATTGTTAACTGCCTGTATTAGGACCTGTTCACAGATTATGGAAAAAAGTAGGAAGCAAATATCATCAAATGTGGGCAGTAGAAACAGTAAATACTGGCAGAATCCTGTTTGAAAAGTGACAGAGGATTATTCCATATGTTTCCTTTTATTCAGTTCAATCATGTTAAGTTTAAGGAAGTCAAATAAGGTTTAAATATATGTGAAACACTTAGTTTTGCATTTGGCATTTGGGGCTTGGAGATCAGTGTTAGTAGGTACATATTTGGGATTGTCACAGTCCCTTTGTGAAGCATGTCTTTCCCTGAGCAGCATGCACTGGCAGTGTCAACAGTAACTAAGTAAGTACCAGTTGAGCTGCATTCCTTGTAAAACAAGCCAATTATGGTGAGCCCAAAGACCTTAGCCCTGGTGATAATTTCCAGAATGAAATGCTCACAGGATGAAATGGAAAAACATCAGCAGCTCATCCTTTTCTCTGTCATCCTTGTTTATGGAAAGCTAAAAATGTGAAGGAGCTTCCCTTGTTCGTGGCTCCCAAGCTTCAGAGAGACATGGATGGAATTCAGCCGAATGAGTGAGCATTTCTAGGCAAGCTTTACAAATGGCTTTCTACAGTTTGAACAACTAGTCACTTGTTCTGGATTCAAAGTCATTTACTTAGAAAGAAACAAACCCAACTGAATCAAGTGAGACCTAATGTTGAGTGATGGTAAAAAAAAAAAATTCGCTTCTTAGTTGTTTATCATTTGATTAGCCCAGTTTTGTATAGTTTAACAGAGTCAGTTTTTCAGATCTGATTTGCGGGACAGGATTTTCCTTTTAATTAATTCATGCTTACTTCCTTCCTACTTCCTCACTCCAATTAGAAAACACTAGTCAAGATTTATAATCCCTTGCTTCAGGGTTGCGATGAGGGGGCTGGTTCTTCAACACTAGAAAATAAGAAGCTGCTCCCCTGGACCCCACACTCAAGAGCGCTCCACTTTGGCTCTCACCTGCTGACTGTTTTGTGAGAAAATCCACCACCACCACCACCATCACCGCCACAAGACAGAAACTACAACCTTTCCATGGCAGGGTATTGGAGAAGTAGGAATGATGCTGGCTGAGTAGTCTCAGACAAGGCACCCACTGTTCGACTTTCATGACTTATATAGAACATGGGCTAAGAAGAAGGACTTCTGTAGAAAGGAGACCACATACCCTTTCTTTAGAATTATTTTCAGGAAGAAGGAGAGACAACCTTTTGAACTTCCAAGTTCATGTGAAAGTAAACAATCTAATGGAACTTCCTATCACCAGGTCAGAAAAAAAAAATTAGCAACTCTGTTCAAAGGATGATGGTTGAAAGCATTTGGAGGGTCTTAAATTTGCAGTTTTCCCCCAAATATTTTTGTTTTTCATGTGTCCATCTGATTTCTTAAAATGAACATTACTGACACACATAAAATATCTGTGTACTTATCTCAGGGGTCAGCTTGTGAGACTGTACCTAGTGTTCAGATATTCTTAGGAGATTAGCCCAAGGGATAGTGTAGAAAAAGGCTCTAATTTCTTGAAAACAGAAATTCCCATGCAAATTGACTAATCCTATGACACAACTGAGGTGAGTTTTTAATTCATTCATTGTGAATTGAATGTGCAGAAACATAGATTTTCACCTCTCTAAAACTGAGTTTGCTCACCATCTCCATTTGCATTTGATGCTCACCAGAACATAATTTTTAAAGAATTAAAAGCATGACTCCAACAAATATAAAATTAATAAGTGTCAAAGATTAATTTAGTTAATTACTGAGGGAGCCGGAGGGATAATAAAGCTAATTGGAAAATGTGCTGGACAGGCAGAAATATTATAATTTTAAAAATACCAGAATAAGATTGTTAAATTATAAAATCTTGTGTCTTAATCTTTTCTACTATACAGAAACCATTTAAATCTATAGGATAAAATTCATCTGCAATGCTATGACAAAAATAATTTGAATTGCTATCAGTTTTCTGTAATGTAACATTTCCTTTCTTACAGTTGTAAGGTACCCTAATTAGTGGGAATATTAAATCAAAACAAACTATATACCCTTAAAGAATCAATCTTTTGCGTGTTTTCACTTTGGGATTTTTCTTTTTACCACGCTGATATAATTAATTTTCTCTCAAAATGAGAAATACAGAGTGGTTCCTTCTGAGTTGTGATTCCAATAAAGTAGTAAAATTACAACACAAACACTTGGGTTATTTATTTTACGTAAATCTAAAAACCAGTATTATTTTTAAAAATTACTTTAAAAGTGTGTTCAGAAGTCAAAATAAAATGGTTAATAAAACTAAGTGGTTAATAAATTTAAATACACAATTTATGAAAACATAAATCATAAATTAATAATAAATTTATAAAAATGTGTATCATTTTGTCACTCTACTATAAATTAACATAAAAATGTAAGGATAAAAATGTTAAATCAAAGACTCATAAAATGCTGAAAGTCTAATTATTCACAAAATAATATTATTCAACTTTTAATTATAATTAAGAAAAATAAAGCCCTGTATACTGATATGGTTAAGTGGCAAGGTTGTTTTGTGTATATTGTCACTGATACTGAAAAAGGTTTTTTGACTTTAAATTTGTCAGGGTAACGTGAAATGTTAACTCCAAACTAAGCATTGTGGACACATAAAAGGATGCTTTCTAAATGAGGCTGCCATTGCTTAATGCAAAATTCTAAAGAAATGTAATTACTCTCTGGGAATATATCAAGATATAAATGATACCAGTTTCATTCCCTACCCTTCAACGCTGTCTGCTTTTAAGATTTTTCTCTTCAGCGTTGACTTTCAGCAATTTAATTATGATTTCCTTAGTGTGGTTTGAGTTTCTTGGATGAGATTCTTGGATCTGTGGATTTATACTTTCATCAGACTTGGAATTTTTTTAGTCATTTGTTTTTTTGGTCCTCCTACCCCTCCTTTCCTTCTGCAACTCCAATTGCATGTATGTTAAACTTTTGTTATTATTCCAGGTCACTGAGGTTCTGTTCTTCTCCCCTCCCTCCAACCCTTTCTCTATGCTTAATTTGGATATTTTTATGTCTTCAGGTATATGGATTTTTTTTTCTGTAGCATCTAATCTGCTAATAATATCATTCAATTAAATTTTTAATTTCAATTTTTTTTTACCTCTAAAAATTGTATTTGGTTCTTTTTACACCTTCCATTTCGCATCTCATTGTATTTGTTTTCCTTTGAATCTTTGAATCTTATAATAGCTGTTGTAAGGTCATTGTCTGCTAATTCTATCATGTCTTTCATTTGGGGGACTGTTTCTGTTAACTGATTTACCTCTTGGTTATGAGGCATATTTCCTTGTTTTGTCATATGACCAGTAATTTTTTTTTATTAGAAGCTGGACATTGTAATTTAATGCTATTGAGTGCTGGATTTTGTGGTATTCCTTTAAAAAGTGTTGGATATTGCTCTGGCAGGGTAATCTACTTACAGATCAACTTGATCCTTTTGTGGCTTGCCTTCTGGTTTTACATATGCATCTACAATAGCCTTTAATGCCACTATTAACCCTGAACCCTCTAGTTTCTCAGACGAAATGTCAAGTGTATTAAACACTTCTCCACTCTGACTGATGCTAACTCAGATGATTCCCAGGTTCACAGGGGTTTTGGGGACAGTTCAGGTTATAGCTCCCTAGTGACTATCTTCTCCCAGTGGTTGTTGTTGTTGTGGTTTTCTTCTCCAGGCCATGTTGAATTTCACCAAGGACTGGTATTCCACCAAAGACCTCTACGCAAATTTCGAGAGCTCATTCCCGACACAGCTCCCTCTTCTCTGGTAATCTTCCTTGCTGCCTCCATCTCTGAGCTCTGTCTTCTCAACTCACGTAACTGCCAAGGTCTGTTTGGGTTTGCCCTTCCTGGGATGCAGTCCAGAAACTGCTGGGGCAATCACAGGATTCATCTTGTTTAGTTTCATTCTCTCAGAGAGCACAGTTATTCAATGTATAAACATAGTTGCTTCATTTATTTTGTCCGGTTTCCTGGTTGCTTACAGTAGAAAGGTAAGTTCCACAAGCAGTTGTTGTTTTCATAGAAGGATGCATCAATTTAAAAACTTTCCAGAACAAAAATACTATGCCAACAAAAATACTGTGTTTTCTTACCTAAATCTAGCATGGTATATTGGAAAAGGAGAATGCCAACAAATGGCATAGCAGCCACTACATCTGGAGGAAGTAAATCAACTTCCCAGAGTGACTGGAACCCATCTCAGTTCTTGCTAGTATTTCAGATTCAACAAGGTTTTCTGTGATTCCCATTCAATGGCTGATTTAGGGGACTCTTCATTACAGCCCTCTACTAAGGGATGCAGCAACTCCAAACTGACCATGTGTAAATTTCTGCAGTTGAAGATAAAGGGGCTGCACACAGGGTGATATCATCAGTCTTCTTGGCCTGAATATGCTCGGTTGCCTTCTGCTTTATGGTACCCATGCCAGTTTGGTGTAGAACACTCTTTGAGGCTGCCTCTATGTAGAAATCCAGGCCCCAAAAAAGTGAAAGTTCCTTTTGTCCATAGAACTCAGCTACTTGAGAGTTTTCTGCCCTCTAGTTTACTGTCTAACCCACCTTTCTCTCCACCTGGAGAGGAGGTAGGGCAGAGGCCTTTCTGGAAACTCATCTGTGACTCACTTTACTTGCTTTACTCACCATCAGGCTCCTTTCCACATGCTTTGGATTGAATTATGTCCCCCCAAATTCACATGTTGAAGCCCTATCCTACAGTGTGGTTTTATTTGGAATAAGAAAGTAACATAAGAGGGGCATTCTGATTTGATAAAATTAGCATATTTATAAGGAGACAGCCATATGCTTGTTCTCTCTCCCTGCCATGTGAGGACACAGAGAGGATGACCACTTGCAAGCCAGGAAGAAGGTCCTCACCAGGAACTCAATGAAAGGGACCTTGATTTTGGATTTCCCAGCTCAGAACCATCAGAAATAAATTTCTGTTGTTTAGCCACCCAGTCTGTGGTATTTTGTTACAGCAACCCAGACAGTGTAAGACACGGCACCTAAGGGAAGTTTTATTACTTTTTTGTTCGCTTTCTTTGGGCTTGAAAACTGCCCTTCTGTATCCTTCATATTTAAAGGTCTTTAATAAAAATGCTTTTCTCAGCCTTCTAGGCTTTGTTACTTGACATTTGAAGGAAATATTATGCAACTAAAAACAGAAACAAACAAAGAAACCCAAAACAAAACCACAAACCTTCTCTATCTCAATCTCTTGCTGGCTTTCAAAACTGAAAACTAAATTCAAAACTATCCTTACTGAAATTGATTTTAGGAACTTTCTTTTATTGAAATAGAGTCTATTTATAATGTGTTAAATTCTTATGTACAGCATAGTGATTCATGTGTGTGTGTGTGTGTGTATGTGTGTGTGTGTGTGTGTGTGTATATATCTTCATATTCTTCTTCATTATAGGTCATTACAGGTATTAGATATAGTTCCCTGTGCTATACAGTGGAACCTTGTTGTTTATCTTTTTTATACATAGTATTTAGTATCTACAAATCCTGAACTCCCAGTTTATCCCTCCCCACTCCCTTTCCACTTCTCTTCCCTGTAACCATAAGTTTGTTTTCTATGTCTGTGAGTCTGTATGTTTTGTAAGTAAGTAAGTTCATTTGTGCATTTTTTTTTGATTCCACATATAAGTGATATCATATGGTATTTTTCTTTCTTGTTCTGGCTTACTTCACTCAGAATGACTCCATCCATGTTGCTGCAAATGGCATTATTTTATCCTTTTTTATTGCTGAGTAGTATTCCATTGTGTGTATGTCTATGTATGTGTGTGTCTGTGTGTGTGTGTATATATATATCACAATTTCTTTATCCAGCTATCTGTTGATGGACATTAAGGTTGCTTCCATGTCTTGGCTATTATAAACAGTGCTGCTGTGAACACTGGAGTGCATGTATCTTTTTTGAATTAGAGTTTAGAACACAATTTTGGAAGCCAAAGGCCAAACTCTGACTACTGACTCTTTCTTTTTTAATTATAACAATCTTAAACCTCCCAGAGGTAATGAAAGCTCTAGTTGAATAAGGGTAAGATTTTTTAAAAATACAAGGAAGTCCTGAAAAGTACAGTAATAATGTATTTCAAAAAATTATTTCATTATAAAAATATAACACAAGACTATACACCAGTTCATAGAAAAATAAGAGAGAAGAACTAGGTAATAATGAAGACTAGTTTAAAAAAGTTAGTATTCTAATGAGGTATCACCCCACACCAGCCAGAAGGGCCATCATTCAAAAGTCCACAAATGACAAATGCTGGAGAGGCTGTGGAGAAAAGGGAACCCTCCTACACTACTGGTGGGAATGCACTTTGGTACAGCCACTGTGGAAAACAATATGGACATTCCTCAAAAGACTAGGAATAGACTTACCATATGACCCAGTAATCCCACTCCTGGGCATATACCTAGAAGGAACCCTACTTCAAAAAGACACTTGCACCTCAATGTTCATAGCAGCACTATTTACAATAGCCAAGACATGGGGACAGCCTAAATGTCCATTGACAGATGACTGGATAAAGAAGATGTGGTATATTTATAGTATGGAATACTATTCAGCCATAAAAAAGACACCATAACGCCATTTGCAGCAACATGGATGCCCCTGGAGAATGTCATTCTAAGTGAAGTAAGCCAGAAAGAGAAAGAAAAATGCCATTTGATATCACTTATATGTGGAATTAAAAAAATAATAAGACAAATGAACTTAAATATAAAACAGAAACAGACTTACAGACATAGAATAAAAACTTGTGGTTGCCAGGAGGTAGGGACAAACTGGGAGTTTGAGATTTATAGATACTGACAGGTATATATAGAATAGATAAACAAGTTTATACTGTATAGCACAGGATAATATATTCAAGATCTTGTAGTAGCTCATAGAGTAAAAGAATATGAAAATGAATATATGTATATTCATGTATGAATGAAAACCTGTGCTGTACACCAGAAATTGACACAACATTGTAAACTGACTATAACGCAATTTAAAAAAAATAGCATAATAAAATAAAAGGTAGTATTCTGTTTTAAGCTGCTTTTCTTCTCTGTCTCTTTCCCATGGTACATCTAGGACTCAGATGACAAAGTCCTTCTCTTTCTTGACCAGGTCTCTGGTATGGAGGTCTCATGGGCAGTATGTGGTTGGTCCCTGTACTAGTCTGGGATTGCTGCCTGTCTGACATTTTCCATGTCTTACTTGGGAGCCTAACACTGGGGTCTGCTGAGATCTCCCCAACTCCTCTAGGTCCTGGGTCCTGGGTCCTGGTGTGCAGGGGCTCCTCCAGATGAGTCTATGAAAGCTGACAGAAAGTCTACTCCCTTCAACAGTATTTTATTTTATGTGGTTTCTATGTAGAGTAGCCTTTATTATTTTCTATTTGTAGCACCAGATGTTCTATACTTCTTGATATCCTCTTCAATTTCTTGAGAGGTTTAGAACAATATCCATCATGGGCAGAGTTGCAGGACAGTCCATATGACATCCCATTTGGGTTACCTGGAAATATCACCTTTTACTAGACGATCAGTCAGTTTCCTACAATTCAATTCCAGCATCTTCCTACTCCTTTCCTTGAGTTGTTAATGTATCTGCTATATTCCCTGAGAGATTCTAAGATTGCTTTTATCTTCTTCTTTGTGGAGAGATTTAATTCTTGATTCCTTTTTCTCTAGAGTCCATTTACAACATCCCTCAGGGAACATCAGACTCTTTGGCAAATATATTTACTGACTGTCCTGACATGTTAGAATTTGGGGAAATATGTAAATTAGGTCTTTCTGAAATCTAATCCACGCTGGTTAAAATGACAGAGAGGATTTATTGGCTCATATAACTGGAAGTTGACACAGAAGTTGGCTTCAGGGTTGCTTTGAGTCAGCTGCTCAGTCCTGTCTTCAAGGATTCAGTTTCCTTTTATCTCCTGTCTGTCTTTCACAGGTTCAACTCTTTCTTGAGCCTAGTTCTACCTTGTGGTCACAGGACGGTTGTGTCTACTCCTATAGCCATGTGCTTCTCCTCACACAGCTATGGATGAAGCGGGGATCATTTCCAAGAGTGTTCCCAGAAGAGGGAGGACACTTTTTCTCTAGAAACCACCAGAAAACTTCTCCTTTGATCTTCTCAGCCTGCCTGAGATCAGTCATCCTGGAACACAAAACTGTGACTAAGGAGAGGGATTATGTTCATTAGTTGGGCCTCAGCCACCTGCCCCACTGCCGGTATGAGATGCCCAGGGGAGGTGAGGACATCTGAATGAAAATGGGAGTGGTGACTAGAGAAAGGGAGAGTCATGCTGGATAGCTAACCACAAAGTCCACTCTACCTAACTACTCAGAAGAGAATAAATGTCTTGGAAGAGCAAAAAAACATGATAAATATTTACCTATGCCAGGCTTTGTGGCAGGTAATACATTTATTTCTGACGCTGTTAGGGAGTGTCAGAAGGAGACTGTTACCTCCTTTCTTTGAGAATTTCCCTGCCCTCAGTGATGGGCTCTGATAGCCTGTTTATTGGACAGAGGTCACTGGTTCAGGGATAGACACCTGGTCTAGACCAGGCCAGTTACCTTTTTTCTTTAGGAATTCTGAAGTGGATCCAAACTAGTTAGTTTCTGTTGCCTGTGGGAACAAATATATAACACTAGAAGCTGTGGAGTAGCTGTTCTTTGTATGAGCACAGAGAAACAAAGAAAGAGTTTGGGCAGAGAAAGGAGTATGAAATAGATTATGAGCAGGGAGAAGCAGAGTTAAGGTAGTTGTTTGATTCTAGAGAAAAAGAAACGCTTCCTTGGTTTCTGATGACTTGATTCATGGCTCAGTTACTCCTTAAACCCATTATCTGTGTGACAGGTGATTAAAATGGAGCCCAAAGAAAAGAACATGATAGATTTCAAAGAACAATTTTTCCTCCCTCCACTCAGTGCTCCAGCTGCTAAAGTGAAGTGCTGTGCATGATATGCTCAGGGATAACAAGATGGTTCTGCCAGCTTGGTTAGGGGCCCCAGCTGGGATAGGAGGAAACATTTAGAGAGTAGAGAGATTTCTTTGTGTGAGCTCCATGGTATTCTCTTAAGTCTGAGAAGTCTAAAGTCAAAAGGTGTACAAAGAATCCATGGGGGTGGTATGCATTTTCACTCAAATTGTCTCATGGGACAAAATGAGACCCTTTCCAAAAGTGAGTTGACCTGGGTTATCTTAAAAAGGTCTCTCTTCCAAAAGAACAGCCTCAGTGGGTCACGGTACACAAAGAAATGCTGAGTTCCTAGATGCTCAAAACAGAGCTATCTAGAGGAGAGTACTGCCAGCCATGGTCCCTTTCCTCTGGTCCCTCGCTTCCCACACTGACCTGGGAGAGGCCAGAACTGTGGCTCACACAGGGGGAGAGGAGGCAGAGGAGGAGCTGCTGCCAAAGCCAGCCAGGCACTCCTCCCCTCCTTGCCCCGGACCTCCATCCTGGGAATGGGGAAAGCTTGACACCAAATAACAGTTTAGATATTTTATTTCTTTCCTGAACTGGACTCCAGCTTTGCAATTATTAGACTAGACTGGAACTTTCAGTACCCAAACATTATCTAAGAAGTGAGTAGAAAAGCTATGGACTTACTAAAGTTTTATCTTCAACAGTGAGAAATCATACATTTATTTTCTTTTTCTATTTTATCACTGACAGAGGTGTCATATAATCATTTTAATGACTCTGCCAGGTAGATGTGCTTATCTCAGTGGGAAGTATTTTCTCCACTCTGTGATTGAGGAAACTAAGGCTCAGAGAGCCTCATGGAAGGGGAGTGACTGATGAAATGGACTTTATAGGATGCACAGGTTTTCAGTAAACAGAGTTGAGAGGAAGCATGTTGTAGAAGAGAAAAGAATGACGAAGCCGAGGCTGGATAGGATGTATTCCAGCACCTGCAGTGGTCTAATTTGCATACAATATAAGGTCAGGGCAGGGTTAGTGTAAGGTAAGCCTGGAAACATTATAGAGTAATTGAGTGGCAGTTCTTTAACGTCATTTCCCCCCTCATCCTGTCTCTACAATTGCCTCCTCCTCATTCCCTGAAGAAAAAGGAAGTTATTTCTTCTGTTGGATCTATGTGAGAATGTACAAATTGAAAAGTAAGGATTAGGTGCTAGAATCCCACAAGGTATAAGGGAAAATTGCCTTCTGAGGCAGGTAGACCTCGTTTCAAACCCATTAATACTGTAAAAACACACTATCTCTGAAACTCAATTTTCTTGTCTGTAGACCAGGGGAATTACCCTAGAGGACTACTACGAGGGATAAATAAAATGAGATGAAAATGAGACAGAGGTATACAATGACAGTGTGACCTTAAGTAACTCACAGTGGTCGTAGGTCTCAGTCCCACAGTTTGCTCAATGGGAATCATAGTGTTGTCAATGTTTGAAGTACGTAACAGTCAAGATTTCTTTTTTAGGCAAAGCAAGGTATTAATTTCTTATAAATGCTCAGTAAATGTCAAACCTAACTTTTTATGTGTCCAAAATTAAGCCATTTGTTCCAGTTACATAAGAAAGGTCCTTTTGGGGATAGTAATAAGGACATTTAAAAGGAAAGTTATATACTTGGGGCCCGAAAAATTTTTTAATGGCCTTATTTAAAATGAATAGGAAGGTACTTAAGGAAGACAGCAGTTTTAGGCTTTCTTTTCTTAGATAATCAATACTCATAAAACACAAGGTTGGAATTGAGAATTAAAAACCACAGTGAGCTTATTTTAAAACATGTAGTCTGTCATCTTTATTTTCCCTTTGGATAACAGTGTTTATACCCTGAAATCTATTTATGTTGCTGCAACTCTTTGCCTGACTTTGAAGTGAACTTTGTTCAATGCTAGAATCAGAATGTTAGGTCTTAGGGATCATGTAGTCCAACCCCCTCATTTAAAAAGAGTAAATTGAGGTCAGAGACGAGAGTGAATTGCCCAGATACCTCCTCCATTTCCTCCTAGTTGTAAAATAGAAGCTCCCGTTGTTCTTAACCCTGAGAGGTCCAGCTCTGCAAGAGTATGAGTCCTCCTTACCCTGCTCATCCCCTACTTCAGGCCTGGACCTGCCAGAAGCCCAGACAGTGCCTGGAGCTTAGCAGGTACTCTGTCCACAGTTCTTGAAAAGAATGGGGCGGGGGCGGTGGATACAGCTCAGTAGTAGAGCCCGTGCTTAGCACACATGAAGTCCTGGGTTCAATCCCCAGTACCTCCATTAAAAAAAAAATAAAAATAAATAAAATCTTTAATAAAAGAAGAATTATATTTAACTTTGAACAGAGTATTTCAATCTCAACAGAGCCTGATTAGAAACTCTGGCTTTCTTGGTGTTGCTTAGGAGAATCACTATCACTAGCTAAAAAGAAAAAAAAATATCCTGGCCGCTCTTCTCCTGAATACAGGCTTCATGGAGTTGCCTGTGTGAGAACCAGTTCCACAGCCAATCAATGCCTGCAATTGAAAGCACCCTACTCTTGGAACTTCTCGTCTGCACGTTCATTTAAAACCACCGTTTCCTCTGTCCAGGGCATCTTAAAGTATCCAGCACCTCTCATCTAACTGGCAAGCACACAGATTTGTTATCACAGCTCATTTTCAGGTCAGAGAACTGCCTAGTTCTTTGGGGTGTCCCTTCAGGGTCCCAGAAAACAAACTTCATTTATACTTATATTTTAAAATCTAGCTGACAAAGTTTCAGTACTAACAAGAAGTCTGTTTATTTCTGTTGGCGCAATTCAGATACAGAGACTGATTTTATTTATATAGTTATCTTTAAGGTTATGTGGATCGCAGAATGAGTCACAGACAACAAAAAGGTAAAATGAGCAGAACAAACCAACTTAGAGGGTTTGTAATTTTGTAGGTTTTGTCTAAGGAGGAGATAGCTACCCTTGCCCTAGCCGTCGGCTTCCCGAAAGCTCGGTGTAAGAGACCAGCCGTTCCCCTCTTCACTAGGGAGAGCAAAATAATAATTGGGCTTTAAGTGCAGCAGTAGGCACTTGGATCTGCAGTTCCTATAATGAGAGCAAGATACCTCCATGGAGTCCGTCTCACCTGCTTTCAAATTCCCCCAAGGCCAGTTCTGCAGCTCACTTCACCTCGTTCACGGAGGGTCTAGAGCGGTGGTGTCCCTTGTCCCCGTCTCCCACCCAGGAAATGTAAATTGTCAAGGAGAGCACAGCGCCATCTGTTGGACATCACACCAACTACCATTATTAAGTTATGCAGACCTAACTAAAAAAATGGGACTGTTAGGTATTTCTTTTGACGTAGGGGAATGCTGAAAAATTTACTGAGACCTCAGGGAATCACGAACCAAGGAACTTTGGGAACCTCTAAACAAGGGTTAAGAGACGTCGGGAAGATCACAACTAACAAAGGAGTTAGGAAAAAAATCCCATTCCACCTTTGTATTTATTGCTTACAAATTCCCCCATTTCATTCTCAGCTTTGCAAACAAAGGCAGATGTCCACCGTCATAAGCCAGGCTCCACGTTCAATGCCTGTTAACAATTTACTGCTACTTTACTGGTTATGAACCCTTTCTATGTGCATCTTAGTATCTATATGTATAAGCAGATGACATTTATATGAATGTGTGCATAGTTTTGTTTTCCTAAAGATGTCTCCTTAAAAATTAAAGACATGGGTTTTGGGTTACAGAATGTGCTAAAGTTGAAGCTGTGGAGTTCTCAACTCCTAATTGGAAAAAAAAAATCCTAATTGAGGGCCTTTACGAGGAGAGGTACTGATTGGAATCAATCTCATTCTAGGTGACCTCTCAACTTTACAAGCCCTTTGATGACTTATTAGTCCATTTATAAAACAAAAAATAATACAGGTGTTACTGAGGTTTTGTGTTTACAAAATACTCTTAAGATGCTCAGATAAATGGAGTGACTCACAGGAAATGCCAAGTGTGAAATAAACGGTCCCACAGGTTCACAGCTGATCCCTTTCAATGTGATGGAAACTTGATAATTGAAAACTCCTTTGATAAGAATTCTGTTCTCATCAGCTGTACCTTTTCTCTAAAATTTGTTTTTTTTTTTCTTTTCTTACCATAATTTGAAATTGGCTGACATTTATAACCTGCAAGGGAGTCATCGAGCAATTACTCAAGGGAGAGCTGCACAAATATAATTTTTTCTCCACCAGGTAAAGGTCATGTGTGTGTTTTCACGTGTTTATCCCCTCCCTTTCAGTATTTGTCCATCAAGGAAATGGATGTTAGGGAAATAGCTGATTGTTTAATCTTACCACTACCAACGAAAACAGTTCTACTTTGGTCTGCAATGCTCCCTTATTTTGGAATGTTGTCCAGGCAGTATATGGTAATTCAAAGAGATCAAAGTAAATCTCTCTACCTAATTCACGTAAGCCTTTATAATAATGTCCTTTCATAACGTGCCCATGCTTAGGTGACATTCACGCACTAAGCCTTTATTTATGGAAACTTTGAATTTGAGAGAGGATCTTACACATTATGTTCTTGATAAACGAACTTTTCCTGATGAAGAAAATAAAATGAACCTCAATCCCAGCAAACAGAGATAACACTACTGAAATGTTGGCATGTGCACATTTTTGTTATGTACCTAGGACTCCACAACCAGCTGCCTTGTGACCAGACCCCACCAAACAGCAGCCAGCAGCATCCACACAAGGCAGGTCCTGGCAACCAACCAGACAAGGGCTAACCAAGCCTACCAGACGGTCCTCACAGTCAGCCTGCCACAGCAGAAGGACCCACACAGCCCTCTGAGGAGGAACTCCTGGAGCATATGGCTTGGGTGACAAGAGGGGAATACCCTGCTGGGATGCATAGCACACCTCCTACAGAGGGCCACTTCTCCAAGGTCGAGAAACATAACTAACTTGCCACATACGTAAAAATACAAAGAGCAACTCAGACAAAAGTAGGCAGCAAAGAAATATGTTCCAGATGAAGAAACAAGATAAAACCCCAGAAGAACCAAGTGATAGGGAGATAGGCAATCTACCCAAGAAAGAGTTCAGAGTAATGATCGTACAGATGATCAAAGAAATTACAAGAAAAATGAAAGCTTCACGAATCATGCCTCTCAGATTATTTCTCCATTTAATTCATAGAAGACTGTCAGGACATTAATTCCTGAAACAGATCTTTGGGGTATAAACTCTAGGCAATAAGGAAAGTAGTGTTAAGTATTTTGAAGGATAGTAGGGGAAAGAAAGCTACATCGTGTGATACTGGATTTCCAGTATGGCCAATATGGCTCTTTTGAGTCCAATTCTCAGAGGATGACTTTGACACAAGAATCTGTGGGCAAGAGATTTGTTAAGGCAGCGCTCCCAGGAAAAGCCAGTAGAGGTAGAGGGGAAGCCAGACAGAGAGAGGGGAAAAAAAGCCAAGGAAGTGAGCAGTTTTATGTCAAGTCACAGCCCTAGCCTAATCCTACAGGTAGTTTGTACAGAGAGTTTGTCTGGTCTTGAGGGGAAGGAGCCAGGTTTTCACTCTTCCACACAAGTCAGTCGTTGGCCACAGGCTATCCTATGGGGGATATAAGCTCCCTGGCATTTCCAGTTCCATGCAGGTAAAGCCAAAGGGGCTCCAGTAACCCAAGGACAGTCCTCTGAAGATTGCAGCTGTGAGTTGGCAAAAGCACAACATACAGATGTCAAGGGACTGTAAGAAAATTGAAGGAGATGCAGGTGGTGCACCATCTGTATCCATGGTAATGACATAAATTTGAGAGGGAGTGTAGTGTGACTGTTGTCCGCGCAGCCAGGCATTGAGAAGTGGGGCCTTCTTCCCAGGGGTAATCCCAACACCAGGCCATATGTATATGGAATAATACAAGCACACCAGAAGTATTCCTTGTACCTTTTCCCAGTCAGTATACACTTTAAAAAGATAACCTGTTCTCTGATTATGGTTTTGCTTGCTTTTTAGCTTTATATGAATGAATCCTACAGTATGTATTCTCCTGTGTCAGGCTTTTTTATTCAACTTACTGTGAGATTCATCCACTTCGTAGCATCTAATGGCAGTTCATTCTCTTTCATTTCTCTCGAGTATTCCATTATATGGCTATTTCACAATTTATTTTACTGTCAATAGGCAATTGGATTATTTCCTGGGGCTATCATAAGTAATGCTGTTATAAATGTCTTCTAAGTGTATTTTGAATCCTAAATGCTTGCATTTCTGGGAGGTATGTTGGACTTGAGAGTAGAGTTGATTGCATAGACAATGTATATATTAAGCTTTTGCAAATACTGCCATACAGTTTCCCAAAGTGATTGTGCCATTTTAACTCTCACTAGCAGTGTATGAGAATTTCAGTTGTTCTACATCCTGAAAAATACTTGGTAGTCTCAGTCTGGAACTTTTAGACATTCTGGGTGTCTTGGTTGTTTTGTAAACTGTCATTAAATTGAAAACTTACAATTACAGTTTTTACAGAAACTTTCCTTGAATCTTGCAACCCCATTTTGAGAAATGCTGATATTGGTGAATAATTACTCTTCCCACACATAAAGTAAATGCTAAATATTACTATTTATTTATTCAATTTATTTATTCAAATGTTTAACATTTTTAGGTCCTATGTGTGTGTCAATAAGATCTCTCTTATATGTTCATTCCTAGAAATCAAGAGATATGTCTGAATTATGCTATCAGCTACTGAACACATATCTTTTACAAAAAAATATTTTCTGTTGGCTAGTTTTCAGCCTAGAATTTTCTAACTCCAATTTAAGATAGAGGCATCCTGGTAGAAATATGTGGAGATATTTTGATATTTATGTGAATGTAAAGAATTAGGAATGAGTTATTTTAGTGTCAACTGGGGGAAAAAAGCACATTATCAGTGAAAAAGTATAAAACTATTCTATTTTTTTTTGTAGGCTGACACCTGATAGCTAGCAGGAGGGAGGTGGCTGTCTGACCCTGGACTCTAATTTGAGAAGGCTTTGAGCAGTGTGCCCTTCCTCAAATGTCAGTATCACTATATATCACTTTACTAGTATGACTTTATCTTTTTAAGTGTTTAGGGCTTCTGTAGTAGCCAATTAATTGTTTTTAACTTAGATAATCAATCTATAGAATCAGAGGCCATTGTAGGTGGCACCCCTAACCCCTACGTTGTTCAACCACATGATATGTATGTTAATTTTTCTCCTTACAACTGAAAAAAAGTCTTGAAAAAATAATGCTTCTTATTAAATGCTGCCTCAAAAAAAATTGTATATAATTCTATAAATCATCTTACTTCAGTCCTTATCAGCCAACACTTTTTCCTTTTAAAAAATTTTTATTTTTTGATTTACAATGTTTCTGATGTATATCACAGTGATTCAGTTATGCATATAAATACACACATTATTTTTCATATTCTTTTTCACTATAGGCTACTACAAGCTATTGAATATAGTGCCCTGTGTTATACAGTGGGATCTTGTTTATTCTGTATACAGTAGGCTGTATCAGCCAGTCCCAAACTCCTAATTTATTCTTCCCTCCCCACTTCCCCCCAGTAACCGTAAGTGTTTTCTATGTCTATGAATTTCCTTCTATTCTGCAAATAAGATCCTTTGTAGCCAACACTTTTCTTATCAGTTAATGCCTTATCAGAGATTTGTAGACTCAGCCACAAAGTAAATCATTGGGAAATGGTTGTTGAAAGAAAGGAAACCAAGGATAATAGTAGAGAATTGTTTGAAAGAAAAGAGCGTTGTTCATAAATCACAAAAAGGAATAATAAAAAGAATAGTTTCCTTGCTGTTTTACCAAAGCCTTGTCCTACTCATTTTAGGATAAGTGCAAACTATATGGCTTCTGTCTGTAGGGTGCTGTGGGAAAATCAGTGGTCTGCTAGGGTCTACTGATTTCCGATATCTAATTCATAGAACCACATAGTGATTAAACAGGAAAAGAATCTTGGCCATATTGTAGCCAAGGTCTCTTTCCCAAATGGGAAAACTGGGGCTCAGAAAAGGGTCAAGAACAACCTCAATATCACACAGAAATTTTTCCATCTCTCTCTCTCTCTCTCTCTCCCCTCCTCACCAATTTCTATTGTTGTCTTCCATTAACAGAAAAGTTAGAATTCTCTCTTCCGTGATCTTTTGTGTTTTTCAATTTCTATGCCCTTGTTCTTGCAGTCTGTCCACTTACAGACAACTAGGCCCTCAGTGGGGATGACCAAGACCTTGCTGCTGCATCCAGGAGTCACTTCCTAGAAGGGGAGATTTATGTAAAGAGAGAACAATTACTCTCATGTACAATCCATACACTCGTGAAAAGTATGAACCAAAACCTGTTTCAGCTCCCCTTCCATGACTGTTGGAATTGCAGGAATTCTATTGAAATACATAAAAATGATAGCAAATATCTAGACAGATAATAAATCCATGATATACCCTGCATAAAAAGATGAACTCATTAGACCGGAAATTTTGAGGGATTTTTTTGAAAGTAAGAGAAGGTGAAGAGGTAGGATGATTTGCTGGAGAAATCAGGGGAGAGAGGGCTGTTGCTGTAAGGGCTGTTGCTGGAGAAGGAAGACGCTGCATCATCTCCACATTTCCTAAAGAAGCCAGGAGAACCACTGTGCTTGGACTGAACAAATCAAAGAGAGGGAGAGGCCCCTGAGGGCAGTTAGGGCAATTAATTAAAGACTTCATTTGGACCATCTGGGCCAGCTGGCTTGCTCCTCACTCCATCCTCCACCCCTGTACAAAAGCAGTTGGCAGCAATAGTATTTGCCCCAGGATAAGATGCCTGGATGACTGTTTCCTATACAAAGTGAGGAACCTCCCTAAGAGAGTCCCTTGTATCAAGGATGGGGCTAGAGATGAAGGGAGCCAGAGCTGGAGCTAACTGGGAACTTCCAAATCCACAGCAAAGAGAGAGAAGGAAGGAGAACCACTGGTCCCTTCTGTTCACAGAACAAATTTGGGGGTGGGGCACTCTGAAATGGGAGCTCCCCACTACAATACTCCCAGAATGAGCAGTGGACCAGGTAACATATGAGAGCCAGCAAGGCGAGGGAGCCCTCAGACCCTAAGTCAAAGTTATTTGTATACCTTGCAAATTTCCCCAGCCTGGCCCTCCCCCTAAACATCTAAGGGATCTTTTATATTCAGAATTTAGTATAGAACAATAAAAGAGGTTTTAGTTTGAACTGATGAAGTACGTTCCAACAATCCTGTTTAAGATGCTCAACCATAGCAGGGCAGGCATAGCTCAGTGGTACAGCAAGTGCTTAGCAGGCACAAGTTCCTGAGTTCAATCCCCAGTGCCTCCATTTAAAAAAAAAAAAAGTGAAAATTAAATTAAAAAACCCTAAAAATAAACTTATTTAAAAAAAAGATGCTCAGCCATAAATATAAATAGTAACCCCAAACTAAAAACTAACGGAGGAAATTTAACCATGAAAATGAGTCATTCTAAATACTGAAAGGATCCAAAAAGCTTCTGAGTAGCATGAATAGAAAAACACTACCCGCATTTAGACACACCCTAATGAAATTTCAGAATGCCAAACATAAACATAAAATCCTAAAAGTTTCTCAAGAGAGAAAAATCAGATTGCCTATGAGAGGGATCTCATGTAGAAATCTTATCAAAATTCTGAAAGAAAACAAAACAAAAAACCCCCCATTAACCTGGAGTTCCTTACCCAGACAAATTCACTTATGTGGGAGGGCAATATAAATATCTGCTTTTTTAGATATGCAAAGACTTGGAAAGTTTACTACCTATGAATCATTTCTAAAAAAATCTACCAAAGAACACAGTTCAGCAGAACAGAATGAATCCAAGATGAAGAAGTGGGGTACAAGAACAGCGGTGGTCAAATAGAGCAGGAAAGTGAAATAACACATCATAACATGCTGAAAAGGTGAAAAAACCTAAAATTAAAATAAAAGATTGTTTCGCCATGTCAGGTGAATGAAGTCTGGGGGAAAGGTCATGGTAAATGTCTTGTTTACTTAGGGGCAGATATAGACAATGAATGTTATTATCTATTATATTAATTATTAGTACACTTAGTTTTTAACAGGGCAGAAAACAGTATCTGAACAAAGCCTCTGAAAGCCCAAAGGATTCTGAGAAGACATTTGAGAGGAGGGGGCATTTGAACTCGTCCTAAAGGAAGAGGTGTTGGTCAAGTAACAAAGGTGGGGTAGGAGGGTGTTGTGAGCAAGCGTCTCCATGTACAAAGGGTGCAGTGTTAGCAAAGGGCTTGGGTTATTCAAGAAAGAATAAAAAGTTCAGTGGTGGTGGAGGGTGCATGGCCTGAGATGAGCCTGGAAAATACGGATTTTAAGTTTGTTTTTTCCTCTAACGGGCCAGTGATGATCTAAGTTGACTTCCTTATCAAACTTTCTTAACTACCTACTCCTATCATCCGTTTGCTCCATGACTCATCATTTGCACAGGAAAATAAGGCTCAGCACATGACAACCTGCTAGAAATGTCATGTCCTTTCTGAATTAAGAACGATCCCTTTGCTTCCAAAATCATTGAGCATATATTATACAAGCAGTATGATGAGTCATTTACTTTTAAAACTAGGTGGTGAGGGAGTCGTTAAAAAAAAAGGCTTATAATATTTCAAACTCTCAAGAAACTGAGACTATGGGATAGGACTGATGGACCCTATAAATGATGTGAAATAAATGTGATCAATGGGCAACTCTGACTTAAAAACCAAGACCAGAGTCACTACAGACCGACATGACCGCGAAACCACAGCAAACGCCCTGAGACATTCAATACAGGTTTCATGTTCTTACGAAGAGTTTTGCTTTTACTGGAAGTGACTCATCTTAATCAGTAAATTATTCTAGTGTTTAATGTTCCATTACTTAAGGTTATTTGTGGCTATGAATAAGCCTATGTTGCGCCTGGAAACACAGGCGAACTTTCAAGAATGGATCGCATCTCTTTTTAGCATCTACTCAGAACAAGAAGATTGCTAAACTGCAACAAAATGAAGCTGAAGGTTGTAATTATCTTATAAAGAACTTATTTTTACTTAAGTGCAAGTTAGAACAAAGAGAACATACATAAATTACTAGATGTGTAAAAACATTTTCATAGTAAGTATGGAGGTGAACAGAAAAAGTAATAGAAGAGAGCATTTATCAAGTTTTATAATGATGATATAAAAGGCAAAATGAGTGTTAAAAAATGCCAACTTAAACTAATCATTTCTTGAGGTATAAGTGAGAAGAAAAGGGATTTTTGGCAAGTAGATCTTTTTCTGATGCTGAAGTACAGAAAGCAATTGTCTTCCTTCTATAGAGATGTTGTACTCAAATATATTTCTTGAAAAAGTAAAAAACATATGCACTATGAATATAGTATTCATTCATATAATACCATATAGCCTCACTGACATCTGTAGTGTATGAAACTTACAAATCACATATATACTCTATTTAAAATTTTATCCTGTTTTCTTAAAAAAAGATTTTGGTAAACCTGTCAAGTCAATTACTATTAGTACCAGATTTCTGTCTACAGGGATTGATGAATCAAGTTGTGGCTTATGTAGACATTTGCCTATGGTCTTCCCTGTATCTTACCTTTTAAGCAATCTTCTAAATATTAGCGTATTAGCAAAGGCAGGAAGACTTAAGGATAAGAAATGAAGCTTAAATCAGTCACTTATGCCATTTTGGAGTATTTCTAATACAAGGTTTACATATGCATGCATAGAGAGAGTTTTGGATAAAAAAAATTAACTAAAAAAAAGAAAATTGCAATCAATATTTAGAGTTAATTTATGTGATCACGTGTATGCTGTTTGTCACTATTTCCCACAGAAATCCAAGAGATGGTTGTCTAATATTAATTAAAAATAACATACAGAAGATTACAATCCGAGAATATTTCTTAGTTGATACATATCTCAGCAGTATACTGGTTTCAGTATACTGCCTGAAAGATAGCTTTTACGCCACTTTGTTTTTATGCAAGATCTACATTAGTACCTGTTTTCAATAACCAAAAGAAATCCAAAGAGGATTTTTCACTGTTTGGAAAGTAGGCAAAAAGTGAAAATAGAGTTTGGCATTTGTTTTGCAGCTAGTCATTTTAGAAGCAGAGTACGCCCTGAGCAGAGAGAGTGGCGCCACCAGGCTCCTTCCCTGGGACCTCAACTTGGCATCTCAGCATTGAGCCACAATAGCTTTGAATTGTGTCTGTGAGTACCTGTGATTTTTCTCGATTTATTTTCTGCATCCTTTAGCAAGATATGTCCTAAGGTAACAGAAAAGCCTAAGAGAACTTGTAAGAGTGTTACACTTAGTGTAAAACTGGACGTAATTGTTTCAATTTCAATTGTGGTAATGAAATAAAATTTTTATGTGTTGTTTGGTATGATTTGGTAGGTTATTTTTTGGGTCTGGGAACACTCAAAACTTTTCTCATATAAATTGATGGTAATTGCTTAGGAGGGCTTTCATAGGAACACTCGACTTACTATGAAATAACGTGGGGGAAACGAGTACATTTCAAATTAGATTCCATAAAGAATACTTACAGGTACAAATGAATTGAGCAGAAGATGCTATTAAAACATTTCCCAGAACAACCAAACATTAAATGAAAAAGTCTTATCTGCTTTTTTACATCATCGGAGAACTTAGGTTCTATTTTTGTCACAAACTGCCATTGGAAAAGATGGTGGTCACACCCCTTGCATAAAGATTTGTTCTCCATTCTGATACGTGGTTCTTCTAGAATTAAGATAAATCTGAAGTATCTCAGTCAGAACCTTACACACAGGGTGGGCCCTTCCTGGATCCCTCTGGAGACTTCAAATTTTCTAGTTATACCCCATGATTGTAGAAACTATTTGAGACTGTACAAGCATGAAGGAGTGGGGGTGGGGAGATAGACCCAAGCACCTGCAGGAGGTCAGTTCTGGGTTGGAAGAAGCCCTAATCTGAGACCCAAGAATCAGAATCCTCCCTCGTCCCCAGAGGTCAGAATTAGGCTGGCGGCAGCAACTGGCTGAAATCTGATCTCCCACTAGCTATACTGCGTACCCTCTAAAAGATTACACGTGTTTTAAAGTCAAGTCCTTCACCATCTCAGGAGTGTAGATTTTTCCTGGCTTCTTCAATCACTTAAGATAGTCTCTCGATTAAAGTAGTGCACAAAATGCTTTTCCTGATATCTGTAAAATGAATGAAAGGGTTTACAATTCTACCAAAATTTTGATGACTATCAAGATTGCACCTGACGTCAGTCATATGAGGTTACAAGGCACAGACCTTAGGTGACTCACAAAACCCTGCTTTGAAAAATTATGAATCTGAAACCTTGTGGGTAATGGAGGTTGTCTGCTCTCTATCTGGGCATCTGATGATGGGTTTTAAAGAACTAAACTATTGACAGGCTATGAGCTGGAGAGTTCTGTGGTGCCTCTTTTGTTTTCTTCAGAATGTTTTATTATTCAAGTTTCCCTTTGAAAAACATCCAAAAAAGGAAGACTGGGAAAAAGTTCTCTCCAAGTCCTCTCTGACCGACAAGTATTACCAGAACCTACTTCACACTTTGCCTGAATGCATTGTGTAGCACGAAATACTATTTCTATTTTGAAACTTTCTTCTGAGTAAAAGACTTGAATTCCCTTAAAGTTTAAGGAGCTTTATTTTCTGCCCTCTTAATTCTCTCTTTCTCTCACCTTATTTCTTTCATGCTGTTTTAATTATGTAATAGTAAAAGTAAGGATATTTTTATTTGTCATCCATAGCTCAATCAACAAGGCTACCAAGAAAATAACAGCGGTTTTTCAAGGAAATTCCAGGAAAGCAAAGCTCTTCCTGATATTTTCCAATTATCAGTGTAGTGCCTATGCATTACAGTGCATATATCAGCAAGTATATTCGAAGGCCCTCTGTGTACCCGCAGTCGTTCCTGCAATATTGCTGTTCTAGGTAAATATAAGAGTGTTACAAACAGTGTTCTTTTGCATTTAATAGGTGAGGTAAATTCAATATTGGTATGAAAATAATGATCTCATCCAAAAAAGGTTGTCCTGAATTAAAAGACAAAGACAATAGTTTTCTGAAAAATTATTCTATTTCAATTTCTCTGATTTAAGGGAGAGTGTGGAAATAAACTTTTTAGGAATGAAAATTAAGACCTTCTAAAGAATGAATTTAAAAATTATCTTTGTTATTTTGAAGCTACTTTTTAATTATAAAATTAATAACAGCCCATTGTATAAAGTACAAAAATACAGAATGAAGATATAACATATAGTCCCACCTCCCAGAGATAAGCCCTAGTAACATCTCAGAAGAGGTTCGTCCAGACGTTTTTCTCACATCACACACACAAATATAAATACCTGTATATGTTTGTGTCAGTATGTGTTCTATGCACGAACACACTGTGTGTATCCATGTAAATATGTATGAAATACTAGACATACTGTTAAATAACCTACCTTTTTTTCTTACTTAAATGTACTTAAAACACTGTGAAAAAAAATGTTTGAATTATTTAAAAATGGTATCAACAACCAGAGGTGAGCTTTTAGAAGTTACTCTAAATCCAAATCCAATAAAATACCATTTAGCATAATTTTATTCCACTGAATCATTGAAAATTGGTAAAATGTGAAAACTTTTATAAATGGATTATTTATCTATTCATTTGTTTATGTTGTTAAGAAAGGGAGGCACACCCACAGCCTCCTAGTAAGCAAACTGGCCTACTATTCAGGAATCCTGAGAAAGTAGATAATAATCTGAAATAAGTTGCCTACATTTTATTTTCCTCAATTAAAAAATATATATATATGTTTATATTTTTCTTTTCTTTTTTTCTTTTTTTCCAAATTCTCCCTCCCTCTTCTCTGTGTCTTCTGAATTTTCAACCTCCATGCTCATTGGCTGCCTCATTGCAGCCCAGGACATCCTCAAGTCTTGCTCATCTATAAAACAGACCCAAAAATTTCCACTCTACTCTTGCTCTCGCTCTGTGCTGTAAGGTCCTATGTTTGAAGGAGACTTTTCTTCAATTGCCAAAGTTTTCTGGAAGAACTAGTCTGAATTTTTTTTTTAACTCTCCCACTCTCTCCCTCATCCTATTTACTCAAATTAAACAGTTTTTGACAATCATAATTGCATTCTCTAGATTTTTTAAGTGCTGATTACAACGTTCCTAAAGAAACTCTCTTCAGCCTTGATTTCCATGTTACCATTCTTTCCTGATCTTCTTATCTCTTTGACTAATTTTGTTTGTTTCCATTCTGTCTTCTCTGTCTTCCCTTTGCCTTTGGGTTTCTCAAAATTCTATACTTCCTCTTTCATTCTACACAGTCTTGGAATAATTTATCTACTCCATGCCTTCAGTTGTTTATTTGAATGACTCATGTTTATATGGATATCTTAAGCCAGAATTCTCTTCTGAGTTATAAACCCATGTATAAAATGGCCAGCTATAAAAATATTAATAATGATTTTAAAAGTAGCCAACAATTGCCAAGTTTTGACTCCATATCCCTGTTCCAAACTTAGTGGCACAAATAGCAATCGGTTTTCATGCTGGCAGACTCTGGTGGTCAAGCATTCAAATAGGGTAGAGTGAGGATTGCTTGTCTCTGCTCCATGATGTTTGGGGCCTCAACTGGAACATGCAAACAGCCGGAAGTGACTCATGTGACAGGCGTTGGCGTCTTCTGGAGGCGTCTTCACTCACATGTCTCATGGGATGGCTATGGTGACTCAAAACTGATCTTCACAGGAGCTGCTGACTAGAATCAACATATAACCTCTCCACGTAGTTTGGGCTTCTCACTGCGTACCACCTGGGTTCTGAAAGTATGTGTCCTAAGAGGGAGCATCTGGAGTGCAGACAAAGTTGAGCAGGAGTGCTTTTCTTTGCACTTTGGCATCATCAGCTCTGAAGACTCAAGCAGCTGGGATGACTTGAGTAGTTAGGGACTAGAATGCTCTGGGGGCTTCTGAACTCATATCTGGCACCTTGGCAAGAATGACTGGGAAGCCAGGATCAGTTGAGGCTGTTGACCAGTGTACTGACATAGATCCTCTCTGCAGCTTTGGCTTCTTTGCAGTGCGGTGGCTGGTGTCTAAGAGGAGGCATTCCCAGAAGGAGGCACAAGACAGT
Organism: Camelus bactrianus; assembly: GCF_048773025.1. Lineage (NCBI taxonomy): Eukaryota > Metazoa > Chordata > Mammalia > Artiodactyla > Camelidae > Camelus > Camelus bactrianus. The sequence goes on from NC_133543.1 coordinate 61,227,987, forward strand.
AAGTGTTACAAGAGAACTAAGAAGAATTAGCACAGCCTTTTAAGACCCAGACGCTGCAGTCATGTAGCATCACTTCCTCTGTATTCTACTGGTTACAGACAAGCCACTAAGGCCAGGCAGAATCAAGGGAGGAGAATTTGATCGCACTTCTTAGTGAGGGAGTAGTAAGGACACATGACAGAGGAGTACGTGGAATGGGAGATGTTACAACCATTTTTGCAAATACCATCTGTCACAATCAGGCAGTGTGGTGAGCACTTCTCATGACTCATGTCTCTGAATCCTCATATCAATCCTATGAAATGGTCAGAATTTTCATACCAATTAAAAAATTTAATACTCACTAATTTTAGCAATGAGAAAATGTAATGAGCATTTCCACCCGGATGACTCACTGGCAACCAAGCCACATCTAAATCAAATGTAACTGACTCTTGGCTCTACATCTCATCATCCTCACATTCTGTCTCTTAGTGAGTGACACCCCCATATGCTACCTATCATTAAATACCAGGAGAGGAAAAAAGAGAGTGATTCCTCCTGTCTGGAGAGTTGGAGGATGCCTTTCTAAGGAAGTGGAATTAGAGGATGGATCAATTTGGATAAAAGGAGGGAAGGCAGGAGAGCTTCCCAGGACTGTCAGTAGAGGAGGGCACAGACAGGCCGGCTGTGGGGGGAGAGGGAGCCTATGCGGGGGTCTTGCAGGGCTCTGGAAAACAGGGTCAGACAGATATTACACAGTAAAACTAGGAAGTCACAATGGTCTACTGTCCTGATGTTTTACCTTCTTTACTGATAGTACCACTTATCTCGAAGGGACTGTAGTTATTGCTTGCTCTAGAGGCTTTTTAAATCTTTAATGATAGAGCCCATTACCTCAAAAAAAAAAAAATAGAAAGAAGGAAAGGAAAAGCTGCCTTCTTCTTTCAAGTCAGCTTGTGACATAACATCCAACCCTGGATTCTCGAGTCTATGTTGATATTTATAATTTGAAATGTAAGATCGTGATTATTCGTATCCTGTAATCATGCTACTTTCCTTCTATTCATACGCCATGTCATCTTAGGATCTTTTACCATGGGACTCTTGTGGTTAGAACATCTAACCACGGTAGGCATTCTGGTGCCTTCCATGGATTTCTCTATGGGTCCTTCTATGACAGTAGTCAATGTGATTAAAGCACAGACTTGATGCAAAATTGCCTGCATCTGAATGAGGGCTCTGCCGCTTATTAGCTGGATGACCTTGGGCAAATTACCTAACCCTTCTGATTCTCCATTTCTTCATTTTAAATTAGGGATGGGGATGGCAATAGTACCTCCCTCTAAGGGGTGGTAGGAGTATTAAATAAATTAATGCAGATAAAGCACTTAAAAATGTACCTGGCACATCATAAGTGTAGCTATTATTGTTATCTCTAACGGGGGAAAAATGGACACCTAATATTTAGTGTAACTATACTCTCCATATAGACACATTAAAATCCTTTGATTATTTCAAATTTAAGTTGCATTTTAAGTTGATTCCTGGAATAACAATTTAGCATAAAAGGACATCAAACGCCTTAACACAATCTCTCCTCTCATGCCATAGCAAAAGGCCTGGCATGGAGTAGGTTGTAGTATCTTCTCAACAAACACTTGCTGTGTGAATGAGGGGCATTGCAAAATGCTTGGCAGTTAAAAGACAGACCAGTAGTTATTATAGTAAGTAGAGGTATTCTGGGTGTTTTGGGAACACAGAAGAGGTGGCTCTAAACCCAATGTGGGTGGGAGGAAATCTATAAAAGCTACTCAGACCTATAATAGAAAGGAATATGGAAAAGAATATGTATATATGTAATTGGATCACTTTGCTGTACACCAGAAACTAACACAACATTGTAAATCAATTATACTTCAATTAAAAAAAAAAAAAGCTACCCAGAGGTAATAACATTCAGCTGAGGCCTGAAGTATGCACAGCAGCTGGCCTGGTGAAGGAGTTTAAAGGCTCTAGACAGCCCACACTATTTCTGGTCAAACTATTCAGAACAGGGCAATTAGTTGATGAGAATCATTTTATTGATATTTATACCATAATGCATACATGAAATGTTACCGTATCACTTATTGTTCTAACTGGTATCAAATTCTTCTGAATAGGTAGAGATCCCTAGTAATCCAGATTAAGAATATATATTTTCAGCCTTTAAAAAAATCTAGCTACCTTTTACTTAGTGGTTATGATGTGCTGGCCTTGTGATGAGCTCTCTGAAAGAATTAATTCATCTAAACCTCACAAGAAGAAAGTTCTTTTACTGCCCACCTTGATAAACTGAGGAACTAACAGAGCCAGGATTTGAACTCAAGGCTACCAAGTTCTTAATAACTACACTAAACGAAGTTTTAGATTAATTGCTCCCTAGAAATGGTCTTGTTTTCCTTATATATAATTCGAAGAGCTATTCAGAGAAATAACTGCTTGAATGATATCAGTTTGGATTTTCATGCTGAGAATTTTTGTAAACTGTTACACAAAACATAATTTATAAGTTTCCTTTCGACACGACAAAGATGAACCCACCACAAGATTTCTTGCTGGTCAGCACTGTTCTCCAACTGCAAGTGCTTTCACATCCACATTTTCATTTGCTTTTCCCCTAGAGGGTACGGAAAAGTATTTGAATAATGCATATGACTGTCTATACTCTTTCAACAGAACGTTGCATACTTAAATCGTCAAAATGGATACTGGGTGTGGACTTAAAATTCAAAAAAAGAGAAAGGAAAGAAAACTTTATTTGTAAATACCTGGAATATCTAAATGTATTATGTAAATCCAAAACATAAAAATCTTGTATCCATCAAATACTATATCTCAAATAAGGAAGTAGAGAACTTAAGTTCTGTCTCCTATTAAAGCGGCTTCATTTTCAGGCTTCCTCTACAAAAAGAGTTGAATGCATGAAGGCCATCTGGCTATGCTATTACCTCCCCTCAGATATTAACAGACGTGAAGAGTAGACCAGTGTCTCCCTCTGCCTTCACCACTAGCCAGTATGACCATCTTCCTCTATCATTCTGAAGATTCCCCCTTTTACACTCTTTTCCCAAGACCTTTTGTTTGCATGTACTCCTACTATTGACAACAAATCCAAGTGTTGGATACCATTAGGTTTCCACTAATGTTTTCTAGACACTTCTGTATTCTTCCAAATCAGAGGCAATAAATGGCTCTACTAGGAAATAAAATAGAGGTCATCGCAGCAGCAGTGACTTTCAAGCTGCTTGCTAAATTTAGCTTTCCAATACTTTCCACTCGAATGAAAACTGTGAACTATGATTACAGAATGTTGGAACAGAATAGGAACTTAAAGGTCATCAAGTCTGAACCCCTTGCTTTTCTAAGGAAGGTAGGGGTGCCTAGACATCGCCTCTGATTTACCTGAGGCCACAGAACTTGTTAATGGTAGAGATGGAATTTGAACTGAGATCGGCTCCACCTCGGGGGCAATGTTGTCCTCACCACCCCACAGATGCTCTGCCTCTCGTGATCAGTTCTACCTAACCAGATCTCACAGAGTCAGTGTAGCTGATCTCACTGGTTGCGGCTTACCCTCCATGGCCATTCATCAATTCGGTGGCTGAATGTGAAGTAACAAAGGTGTCTGACTTATAAGGTGCTACAAGAGAAATGAAATGATTCCATACCCAAACCCTGCCCCCAGCTCTTAAAAACTTCCTGCTTTCTGCTCATCAATAATGGATGGTCCATCCCTGCAATACTCAGAGGGAGCTTACATTGCACTTTTGAGCAGCCGGTTAGTAATGTACAGTGGATAGAGCCTTTCTTTCAAATCCCAGGGCAGCAGGTCCTTCAAGGCTAGCATTACATTTTCAATTAGCTGCTGAGTGAAAGCTTGGCATGTGTATATTAGTGAAGAGGCACACAATTAGCTTGTTGTTCCTTTCTGTCTTGTGCTGAAAGGATCCAAGGGATTGGTGGGGATCAGGCAAGCCAGGCATCACCGTGGATGTTGAAGAAGGGAGCTACTCAGACCCCGGCATCTTCCCTTGCTCGCTCTGGAATTACAGCTGTTTATTACAAAGCACTCTGTGTAGCTGGGTGGAGCACGCCTGAGGAAACACATCCGAGACACCATCTGGGGTTAGTCTTTCTGAGCCCTTCACATCTCTAATTCTCATCATTATCATGGAGCCCAACAGTCCCAAAAAGATACAATTTGCTGTGCCTTTATTCCAGAGTCAGATTGCACCCGAAGCGGCTGAGCAGGTAAGGGGAACTGGGTGGGGACCAGTGCCTGTATGTAAGTGGTATACATTGACATTCTTGTTATTAATTGAAAGCTTCCATACCTCTTGAATTTGCCTAACTTTGTGACTTTCCAGGAGATGTAAATGAGAAATAATTTCTTTTCCATCTGCATTTGTATTTGAGTTGCACTGGGAAACTATTGCCTAAAATGCAGCATCTCATGTGATACAAAGTAGCACCCACTGAGGAAAAATGGTTATATTAGAAATTTAGATTTGGATCCAAAATCTGTTTGCATTTGCATATTAAAATAACAAGTTCAACATTTAGAGAAACTTAAAAATTCTCAAAATTAGCAAGCTTTTATTTTATTCTTTATAAAATCAAAATTTAATGACGAAAGCATTACATTGTGGAATAATTTCAGATTACAGGCTTAATATTTTATTTTAATGTTTTTCATTGTGAATCCAAAGCAGTGATTATTTTCATTGTGAATCCAAAGCAGTATATGTAATATAATGATAGATAGGATAATTGGTATATGTATAATTTAAAGAACATTTTATTCAGATTTTAAAAATAGTATTGTAACATCTTCCCTAAAGTCTATTATATCTGTATATCTGTATTTCTCTCTCCTTCATGTGAGATTGGTTTACTGTATCACCTTTCATATTCAGATTTACTTAGACTCTTGATTCAGTGGAACCACTTAAAAGATCATTTGTGATAAAATTACAACCGTGGGGAGGCAAAAGCCAAGAAATTTATGGGGTCGTCAACCTAATTCATTAATTTCTTAAAACCTAAATTATCTCTGAATCCTTTTCCAAATATTATATACAAAGTCTTAAAAATAATGATTGAATCTGAGACTCATCACTTTCTAGGATGTTTTGATAATCTGAAGCAGATTTACCCAGACTCCAGTCAGATAAATATAACCTTGAACATATATCTATGTTGGGTGGAGCGTTCCTTCTATCCGGACAAGATGTCATTGGTAAAATTTATCCACTATCCTACTGATTTGGAAATTTACTTATATATTTAAGAAATCCAGGATACATTAGTAATTCTAATCATAATATGCTCCTGTAACTCTTAAAATAAAGGAACTCCCCCCAAACTTGTTAGTTTTAAATGAATTACATACTTTCATAAGATTCATATTCACTCTTTGTTAATTTGTTCTAAATATACTAGAAAATAAGACAAGCTTACAATGTTAATTGAAATTAAAAACTCATACTGTTAAATTTAATCTGCTAGGATTTGAGTTTTCTAAGCTTCTTTTACTCCATTTAGAAATAAGGGTAATGGATCTTGAAAGCATCAACAATTTATAAGGCTCTAAGGAGCCACTAAAATCAGCAAGTCATCCCTGTACCTTTGCTGCATATTAATATTCAATGGTGTCATTTGATTACATACAACTATTTCTTTTCTGTGGAAATATAGTAGGTAATATCTGATAGTTCTACTCTCTGGCTTTCTATTATTCAAAATAAAATTAATGAGTACCTACTCTGTGCTCTCCAGAAATTTACTTTTGTATGTTGGAAAAAGATGAGGATAGGACAGCTTTGCAAGCCGTTGAGAAACCTGGAGTCTGACTCTCGCTGACCTTAGCTGGGCCTTTGTTGTTTGCAGATCAGGAAAAGGAGACCTACACCAGCATCACTTGTGATTCTCAATGAACACAACCCCCCAGGTAAAGAAGCATGATGTCTTATGTGCTGATGGAACAGAACAGAATTGTCTGAAGAACACCAAAGAGCATGCCATTGCCAAAAGATTTCAATTAGCAACAATCTAACAAACTAGTCTGCAAAATGGATCGTAAGCAAAATCAGAAACAGATATTATGAAAACTGTCTCAGCCAACTGGCTGCTTTTCCTCTCGAATGACTCACTTGGTGATGACAGGCTATGAAAGGTTTTGTTAGCCTTTGCTGCCATGTGTTCAGGTGTTTGTATACAATCTGGTTTAGTGCTTGTTAGTGAGCCTGGTGGAAAATTGTTCACTTAGGTTTCATAGCTCAAATTACAGCTCTAGATATCTTTACAGAGTAGGCTTTTTATTTATCAAAGGTTGTCAAGGGGTGGGCAATGAACCAGCATTGGCTACAGCTTTGCTGCTGATATCATCTCTGAATAATGCAATTGACAAGTAACCAGATCAATTTTCAGCACTGCCCATTTGAAAGCCATTCTAAAGGGGTGTATCCATTTGTTGAGGTTTTATTCTCCACTTCCTGTAAAAAGTAAAGCTGCATTACTATGTCTGATAAAAGACTATGATCTGCAATTCATAGTCATTATTTACTTATTGAATAGGAGTGATTTTAATCTCACATTTAAGTGCTGTTTCTAGAAATACAAGTAAGACAGAAAAGGTCATGGCATTAATTTGCATCCAGGCAGGACTTGATGTTGAACTTTTTGCAGGTATAAATAACAAGGTGGACAAAAGGAGTTTGAATAGTAGAAACAGAGTGAGTCTAAGCACAGTTGTAGTGAATGATTTGTTTTAAGAACCCCAGGGCAAAACTGCCTTTGACTTTTTCAGATTACTTTCTAATTAGGGAAACACACATAAGATAAGAACGTAAAATTCCAGTAGAATTTTCATCATTGAGCCCAAATACAGGAAGGTGTTCAATTGATGGGAAACAAATAAGCAGATTTATCCCTGCTGAAAACAAAGAATTATAATTTGATTTTGTATCTTTAAAGTGCTATAGCATTTTAAAATCATTTTCAAATATGTTATCTCACTTAATAAATATTAACTTACTTAAATTTAGTTGAATAAGAGGTGCAAATGGTATGCACTTACAGTTTACAAATAAATACAAGTAGATAAACATAATAAGGAAATCTTCCCAGATTGGAGGCAATTTTATAGCAATTTTCCATCACTGCCTTTGCTTATAGTGGCCAACTTCTCCGCAATGTCCTAGAACTGATCTCTCTATGCTAACCTTGAAAAGTGTTGCCCAATTTGATTTCTAGGGTCCTGTCTACTAAAGAGCAGCTTTCAGGGTTCTGCAGGCATTGTTACTGTTTGAAGTGAAGCCATGTTAAGTGACCTGTGTGGCTCTCACTTGAGCCTCCAAAATAGTAACTACTATTGTTTCTTAAATGCCAAACATGTGCCATTTACAGATGGGAGAAGTGAATATCGGAGAAGTGAAGAGATTTTTGGAGAAATTATTCCACTCAAAGTGACAGATTACATATTCTAATTATAAAGCCCATGCATTTCTTAGGGCAGGATGCTGGCCTGCAAATTTCAGTTTGCATTACACAGTGAAGGCTCCATAAATGTGACCAGATATTCAGGCCCTATCAATAAGCTAAACTTTAATAAAGTTTCTGTCTAGACCATTTAGGTAAGTAGATTAGAAATTATATTTAAATTTCCCTGTGAACCAAATTTAGATTTTCTCTGGAAACCTTTTCTTACCAGACCTCCTAATCACTAGATGTCAGTGTCCTATTTCCCTTATCAACTCCATCCTCTGTTTAGAAGCATCACTGGAGAAAACTTAGATGCAAATAGCACTTCACAGAAAACTATGTCATTTTAGTAAAGCCATCTCCCTCCATCTTCATCCTCTTTTAGGAACTAGAATAGTTTACAAGGAACTGATCAGCCTTTGGCTGAGTACAGCAATGTGTATGGCCACCACCACACCAAACCAACCCTGAACTTCTGTCTTTATTAGCCATGGGGTCTTGTGTTAAAGACACATCTTCCAGCTTTATTCTCTTACCTATAAAACAGAGCTTATAAGGTCCATCCTTTCTACTTCACAGGATTGTTGTAATGACTGAAAGAGTTAATGTGAATATCCCTTAAAAATTGCAAAAGTGTGAGGAATATTAGGTGTCATTAGCTGATGTGTTCTGGAATACAACCTTTGCATATGATTATTTAAGATTTAAGAAAAAACAAGAAGAATAGAATCTTCATAATTTCATCTGTACTACATATTTCTCCCCTATCCAACAATTTTTTTCAAATGATAAATTTTGCAAATATTATCTGAACATTACCAGATGAAACAATACAAATAACAACAGCAGCAAAAACAACAACAAATCTAAGTGTTAAATGACCTTTTTAAGGCAATTGCTGCTTCTAGCCCTCAAAAGCAGTGTGTTCTTTGACAAATAAAAATTGGGTGCAGCTTTAAATCCTGGTAAATAAATAAACCTCCTTAATTTATTGAAATTGCCCAGGACACATATGAGTATTCTTGGAATCACCTGTCATTAATGCTGGTTTAAAATTGAAATCCCTGCAAATCTTTATTGTCAATTAATGGAGCAAAGAAAATTAAATTTTCCATTACAGAGACATAATTAACAAACCCTTCCAATTTATATTATGAGGTCAGTAGATTGTAATCACTGTTAAATGAATTAGACATGCTGACTTTAAAAAAAATCTTTTCAGGAGTTACAGAAATAGTTATAAAAGTATATTTGAAAGAGTGATTTCATTTAAGATTTAGAAATACGTAAGTATTCTGTTTATATCTGATAGAGCGGAAATAGAATAGAAAGATATTTTAGCATGTAAACCCAGATTGTTTGTTTGCCAGCTCATCTTAATGGTCAACACATAGATGAGGTGGGCACCTAACTGCTAGGGTTCCAAGGGCAACAAAGTGTCACATCAGTTCCTTTCTAACCAAAGGCCTAGAATTCTCAGCAGGAGAAGCATCATTGTTAAGGATATATCCTCTTCTGGAGGAGATTAATCAATCTAACTCAAAATAATGGGACACAGGACTAAAACTTTTGAATTGAGGGCGTCATTCCTGAAAAAATTTAATAGTAAAGGGTATGTCCTTATGGTGGAGGAGGCAGAGATTATGCGTTTTCTAGAAATGACTCTAAACAGCCAACGGCAGTAAAAAAAATACTAGAAGCTGGAGATGTGGGGGTAGAGGAGCATCAAAGACAAATTTCATCTTTTTTCAAATGTTTTCTAGGGCTACCAATGTGACTGACCTTACAGCAAACTGCTTATCTTTCTGTATGTTCAGTTCATCTTCTGATTAAGTGCCTGTTTGTGGTAAGCTCTCCTAGGTCACGCAGTAAGAGCCTCATTCTGTATTCTTGTACTGTTTGCTTTTCCTCTTGAATAATATGTAGTTAACTGGTTTGGTTCTTACATTTTTACTTCAAAGGATGACTACATATAAATATTTTCTATTTAGAAATAAATGGCAGTGCCACTCTTTCAATTTATTTAATCACACTTCTAGATTTACTTAAACATTACTTGACTTTAGGGAACTTACGAGAAGCCTGTACATTTAGCTATCAGAAACCTAGAACTGAAAAACAACTCCAGAAAATACCTAATCTAACCACACATCTTCATGAAAAATACATAAATCAACCCAAGTCCCTGAGACTTGTTTCATTTTATAAAGAAGAATCCATAGTTACACCTAGTTTTTAATTCTGGAGCCAGTAATTGTATGTGTTACACAGTTTCTTATGCCAAACTTGAGTAATGTCCCACTTTATTCTAAAATCACTCTTCATTTCACTCTTGTCAATAAAAGTTTACTTACTCACATTTTTAAATACATAAAGCAACTCTTCATTATTTTCTTTTCTGGATTGAATATTTCCAATCCCCAGTAAGGCCTTAATGAACTCTATCCAAATTCTCCCTTCTCTCGGCCTTTGGAGCCCAGAGCTGGACATAGTCTCCGGTGAAAGCCGGCCCAGATCAGGCCTTCTGAATATTAAAGTTTGTGGTGTCCATTCTTTCCCACTTACTGTTACGCAGAGACATTATGGTTATAATTAATTTTAATGGACCTGATGCCAACTAAACATGAGTGAACTGTGAGAGGCCAGGAGCTTAGTGAAGATTTGGTAAGTACCCAGGAGCTTTGGCATCATTTAAAAGCTCGCTGTACATCTAAAAAGTGGGACCAGAAACACAATGTAAAATGGGGGTATTTATTGAACTTCCTATCACAGCCAAATTTGGGGAGATTGACTTTCACTTTGACACGTTTAGCTCCAAATAGTCTTAGAAACGAGGAATAAAAACAAAAGCATTTTCTCACATGGGTAATGCTCCTAAAAATTAGTTAATATGAGACATACGAATTAAATTTTGCACTATCTCCTTTCAACCTTGAGAGTAAGACTAGTCAGCAAAGAGTACTGGGATTTCCAATTGATTGGGCTTTTTGGCTCCATACACTGAAAAAGAAGCCACAGTTCTTTCTGGAGGTACCATGTGACTTTCTAAATGAGGCTTTCATTTTAGGACTCTGACAGGAATAAGATTTTTAAGGCTCTGGATTTAAAAGTCCTGAGACAATGGATGACAGCTAGAGAATATTGCTGGACTCAGATTTCCGATGATGGGAGGTTTTGCAGTGTCATCAAGTTAAAGTGGAGATTTATTTCTAATGTTAGGGCATTCGTATGCACACAATCTCTTTTCATGGAGAACCTCTATTTTACAAAATGAATGATGTGTGGTCAAAAAGCAATGAGTACCTTGAATGTAAGCTCCAGGAATCACACTGAGGATTTTACTGGAATTTTCAGCCTCAGACCTGGAGGACCTGTCACATCCAGGGACCTCCAATCAAATGTATTTAAGTAAAAATTGTTCTGGACCCATAGTCCATAGAGCTTTTTTCATTCTGCTTTTTCATGTTCTTTGGGAAGATGGTTGCAATTTATTCTGATCCACAACCACTGTTGATTGTTCAACATATTTCACCTTCTCAGTATTAATGATAGTATAAAACAAAGAAGGTCCAATGTTTGAAGACTATTCCAGGGTTAACTGGTGTTAATTTCTAAGAACTGTCAGAAAAGCCTATTTTTCTCTCTTCAGCATTTATTTCTATGAGTTATAGAATGCCAAGCCGTGCTAAATGATTTAAAGACAAGGGACTCATGTGGCTTTCAGAGGTTCATGTACTGTACAATTGACTGACTTATTTTCCCATACTATTCAGTCTGTGCAGCCAAGTAGCCCAATCAATAGAAACAATTGTAAGACAAAGATGAGGTTCCAGTTTTCGGTCATGCCAAGGTTGGCTGTACTTTAAGTGTTCAAAGGACTACTGTAATCTTCAAGTTAAATGGAAGAAAAATGAAAGGGCAAATCATAAAACTATGAAATAGTGTTACTTTATTTCAGCAAGATTACTACTTTTGCTCATCTTGAATAACAGCATATACTGCTCACATTTTATGTTTATTTTAATTGGAAATAACTTAGTCAAATATGACAGAATGGTGGTAGGGTCAATTTACTTTATTTTTCTTGGTCTGTTTTCCTACTTGTGGGAAATATAGCAGGTGAAAATAACCCTAAGGTGCTTTGGCATGATGTAGAAAGGCAGAGTTTGTGGTAGATAAAGCTCTGGCTTCGGAGTAAGGCTTAAAAAAAGTTGTTTTTTTTTTGTTGTTTTTTTTTTTTTTGCTTAGTAGAGGTACTGGGGATTGAACCCAGGACCTCGTGCATGCTAAGCACACACTTTACCACTGAGATATGCCCACCACCCTGCAGAAAGGCTCTGGTTTGAATTGCAGCTTTGCCAGTTTCTGGCGGTGAGACACTGGGTGTGTACTTGACTGTGGTCTCAGTTCCCTCCTTTCTGAAACAGGATTATCAAGGTGTAAGAAACTGCACAGCACAGTATCTGCAACCAAGTAGATACTGAAGACATGCAGTCCCCCTACATCATCATATCTGTGCTGACAAAGCTGAGTTTTCCTAAAACCTGCATTTCTTATCAGAAGATGGCCCAGTTCTTTTCCAATCCCGACTGCACTGGTCAGTGTCAAACAGTGTCCCCATGAGGCAGTAGTTCTTGATAAGAGAAAAGATGTACCATACCTCCTGATTCACCAGGATAAGAATACATAATTACGGAACTGTTACGGATCTTATACTGTGGTATTTATTCAACTAACCATGTCTGGTTTACAAACATCATTTTCATGAAATATGACTCCTTTAGAATTTTAAAAAAGTAAGCATGCTCCTGATGTCTATAAAAGTATATATTAATATGTCTATTAATTATATATACTATTGCAAGCAAAAGATCTTTGTGGCAGATTTGTATTTTACCAAAAATGCACTTCATGTCCTAATAGTATGTGAAAAGAAAGAAGATTGAATATGGTGTATAAAAATTCTTTACCAACATCTATTAAACTCTCATTTGATTGTTCACATTTGATTCCATTCCATTTGCTCTCACTTCCTTCCATACACCATTCCTGTGCTATATTCTGGTTAAGCTTTCTTTCTTTGGTTTCTTCTTTTGGTTCCTTTGCCAGCTCTTAAGACTTAGTTTAGACTGACTCATTTGTGTAAACCAGTCGCCATCGTTTCCAGTTTATCTTATTTAAATTGCAGCAAGAGACTCATTTAAATTTCAAAATTTCTCCTTGCTTGATCTGATTTATTGTCTAGTTTTGTTATTCCAATGCTCTTTTCCCACCTCCAACTCTTGAAGGTATTTATTGGTTTATAGATTCAATTCAATTCAATAAGTATTTATTGAGTCCTTTTTCTAAATCTTCAAGTAACATATGGTCTAGATAATAGAGAATAATACATCTGGATGAACCAGGATACAGCTCTAATAATGGAAATCCCAACTGCTCAGATCATGATACGATTAATTCTGGCCAAGACATAGAGACGTTTACTTATCAAGCCCACTATTCTATAAAACATTCATATGACTTGTTTCAATCCTTTGGCTTTCAGCATTTTAGCATTGTCATCAGAGCTAAAATTTTACTATTTATTCCAAGCTAGTAGAGTAGATATATCTACTCACACTAGTAGCGTGAATATCTAGTAGAGTAGATATTAGATGCCTATGGGCTATTAACTTTAAGTGGATAAAAAAATCACTTCTCAAATCCAATGGCAATCCATCAAACTTTCTGGGCACTTATTCTGGTTAAGGCACAGTGTTAACTGCTCTAGGGGATAAAATAAGTAAGTCATCATCCCTTACCTCATGGAGAAACCTAACTGAGGCATATTATTTGACATATGTATATTGGTTGTAAAATCAACAGCATGTGGCAAAATACAAAATATATTTCAATTCAGTACAGAAACATTGACCACAGGACATTTTGGGGGATTAGGTTAATGTTGTAAAGTATGGTACAAAGACCAGATTCTTGATAAATGGCAACTATTATGTTGGGGAGACAGGCATGTAGTACTCAGGAGTAGAGGTACTGGAATCACTCAGGCCTGGATCTGGTTCTCTGGTGGCCGCTTACTGCCTGTGTTATCCCCAAGAACAGGTGGTTTATCGTCCTAAAGTCCATTAAGTGAGGAAGTCAGGTTCCACTGGCTCTGAAGTGCTTGTTTTTCAACACTACCAAATTTTGCTAAATATAAAATACATTCATTAGAAAGAAGGCCATTATGCATCCATTGAATAGACAGATGTGCATTTTTCGTGTCTGTATAATAATGCACACGGACAACATCCTCATCAGTGGTCCTGGGGAGCGTATGGGCACATTCAGTTTCAAATTTAAGATTGAAAAAGTTACTAACAGCTCTTCCTTTTTGTTTCTAGTTCATAGTTATATTCAAAGAGAATAGTAAATTACCAAACCTCTAACAAAAAAATCTAGCCAAGCTATGTAATTAGCAGAGAAGGGTTATTAAGTTTAGAAATGCTCAGGAGCAAGCCTTCAAGCTTTAGGATTTTCTGCCCTTTCTCTCATCATTTTCTAGTCATGATTTTGACCAAGTAGTGATCTGATGTTGTTCCAGCAATTCCAGACACAATTTGGTGGCAGAATTTACCAAGGGCTTAAGCTGAAATGCCTGCATAGGGCCTAGAGAGGTACGTGGATGCGTGCCTGGGCTTGTGTAGGATGCTATGAAGGGTAGCGAGGTGTACTGAAACACCGGTACTGTGACCAGATGTAACTCATTGTCCAGACACTTCAGAAAAGCAGTCTACCTGGATCCTAGAAAGCCTGAGGAGGAGAGAGAGGAAGGTTCTAGAGCAAATGTCTCAGCTGCAATGATTGGGGACCTCAGAATTCACCTCCTCCCTCCCAGGCTGTGTGCTGTCATTGCCTTCTCCACACTTCGCATCTTCCTTAGCATTTCAGGGGCCCCTAGCACATGCTGGGAAATGTTAAACCTACGAGTCTTTTCTGTGCTGTGGGTAAAGGATTATCTTTGAATTTAACTCAATGACTTTGTGGCACTTAGAGTAATTTTATAGAGTGATAATTATAGTGCTTAACAAGGCTATTTGTGAAATAAGTTTCCAAAATCTGCATCATCTGGTTATATATTGACAGTCTGGTTAGAATACAATTACAGTTTGACCTTGGCAATAATGCTGAGGAAAAAGTACTGAGAGAGCTAAGAAAAGCAAGGAAATTTGCAATCTTTCTTTCTGGTTTTTGTTGTTGTTTCATTCTCTGGGAACAATTTTCCATCATTATGGGAAAGAATTTTCATAATCACACTCTTTACATATAAATACATATTGACCTGCTTGTAAAAATAGAACTGAAAGCACAAAATGGAAGAATGAGAACAACAGTTATTTTTGAATCCAATTTTTAGAATAATTTGTCTCAATGATATAACATTATTTTCTGCTTTTTTTCCCTGTCTGTTGAAGAACAGACTATTAGAAAACACATACACAGACATTTACATGCACAAACACATGCATATATAAGCCAAATACCCAACTATATGTAAAAACAGCTATTTATCCATATAATCAAATCTATCCACTAAGTGATGTGACTTTAAAAAGGCCAGGACCTATCAAAGTATCTAGAAAAGCTTTGTGAATTCAGGTTACAAATGGAATAAACCTAGTAATTATTGTTTAAATTTCTAACCCTTTGAATTTAAAAACCAGAAATCAAAAAATAATCACATTATTTGAAAACCCATGAGTAAAAAACATTGAAATTACTGGTATAGTTCAAATGGTGAGATTTATTAAGTTATTTTTTAATCAGAAGAATATTTTTAAAAATAAGTTACATTTATTGAGTTTTGTTACTTTAGGACTATCCTCTCATTTGGGTAGGTTTCCTGTGCCCATTTTCATGACTCATGAATACAGGGAGAAGGATTATAAATAGATCAGGAAAGTGAGCTCCTCCTGCTACCACCCGAAAGTTAATGTGTAGCTGACAGGTGTCAACCAACTTTAAAGCAACATTTAAACTCCTGACCTAAACATTTCTGTTGATGGTATCTCCATTCTTCTAATCACTGAGCCACACAGTCTTGGAATCGCCTCTGACTCCTCCCTCTCTCC